>NC_079293.1:82307500-82932500 GCF_023638135.1 Falco biarmicus
AGGGAAGGAAAGTAGGGGGGTGTTCCTTAAGCACTTCAGTTACAGTGGCTGCAGAAGGGTGGGACTAATACAGTAGTTTTGCTAATTTACAGAACTGTTGGCTTGCACTGTGCACCAAAATAGCAGCCATGATTTTAAATAGCCACAAGCTATTAAAAAATCATTTGGAAAATCACACCGTTTAAATCCAGGGGCTGTTGTGAAAGCTTGAAATTATTGCACTTATTCTCTGCAAGATTTATTCCCTGAACACTCCGCTGAAGTCTGGGTACTGTCTGGGAAGCTGCTGTTCATTTGTCCATGATTATGCACCACATCAAAAGTTTATTAGATCTTTAAAAAAAAACAAACCTGAGGTAGTATTTCTTTACAAAAAAAACTTCCTGTGCCATATATAGTAATCATCGTATCTATTAAATTTCAGATTAGAACAGCTAATACTTAGAAACACTGGAATATCTTCTATACATTTTCCTGATGCTGGATTTGGTATGTAGAAGTAACACCTTTATAGCTTTATAATTCTGGTTATTTAAAGTTTACGCTATTGCCTTGTAAATTTATTCTTTTTCTTAGGATGCAAGACTAAAATGTTTCCTGCACTAAAACGCCTTGCAATAAATGACAATAAAATATCACAGGTAAGTTAGACTGTGACAGTTTCACATTTTGTAAACATGTGTGTCTTTTTTTAAGAGTAACTTGAAATTTGCTTTTTAAAAATTTCTTTGTATGTGTAAGATCCTGAGGTAACCGTTGAATACTTTGATCAACACAGAGGCATAATTCAAAAATTCAGAAACATTCCTTCCCTCTGCTACCGCAGAATTCCAGTGATCTAAAATGCCGACTAGTACCTCATTTGCTGCTTGTATTTTTTTTTTTTTTACTTAATTAACTGTAATGCAGGTTTTTTCCTTAGCTAAATGAACAGGACGAAAGTACTTGGTTCTGCTGACCAAAAGAATAGTTTCAGTCATGGTCATTGTATAGTAAAAGTCAATGTTACTGTGTGTTGTTCTGAAATGATGTTTGGTGTTTCCTCAAAAGATTGTTCCTTTCCCTTTCAGTGGTCATCTATCAATGAGCTGGATAAACTGCCAAGTTTGCGGTCACTGCAGTGTCACAATAACCCTTTCATGGACACAGAGAAGAACCCAGAGACCCTGAGACAGCTAATTATTGCCAAGATCAGTCAACTGGAGGTCTTGAACAAGTCTGAGGTACACGATATTTTAACAAATCGCATGAGTCTGCAGAAAAACATTAAATCATTACCTGAGGAATTGTTTTTAGTTTCTTCGAAGATTACTGTTTGTTTGGGTGCAGGAAGAGTGCCGACTGTTCCGTCACACACTGGTCAGTGTGGCACTCAGTAGGGCTGCAACACCCAGCCGTGTCTGGGAGCGCTGCTAACTCAGTGGGGACTGGGACAAGACGGAGGAGTGGTGGTGGTTTCAGGTGCCCGAGCCGTGTTGAAGTTGCAGGACCGTTATCCCAAATTGGGGTCCTCCTGGTGTGCACGAGCCGATCCACGCAGAGCTGAGACACCATTTATTGCATGTCTGCGCAGAGACGGGTGCTAGGTGGTAAATCCACAGAGCTAGCACAACTCTTAACACATGGTTAAAGCCTTTATGCACTTTCAGCAATCATTTAGTTACATTTAGTCACGTCTAATTCTCACTGGTTCTTACGAGCCTTGTCTCCATCTGAAGGTACAGCTCTCTTTCTTTTCACCCCACGTGCTCTGTGGGGCGGGGGCTGTGTTAGTAGGGGGCTCTCTTTGCTCAGGGTATGCCAGTTAGTGTAGTTCACAATTAGTTTCAGGTAATTTTCTGTTTGGTCTCATGAACCATTTGCTTCTCCATGATGTTCTCCTTGATTCACGGTGTCTATTCCTTCTCCCAAGGTCACGCTTTGTTAACTGTTTGTAAGGATTAACTAACATCCTCTGGTTTTCAAATTCTTTCTTGTTTTTCACTATAGATATTTACTTCTTTTTTTAAAGTAAATAATTCGTGTATCAGTATTGCTAACAAAAACCATACTCTTGACAAAAAAAAAAAAAAGCAAAAGCGGAATAGTTGCATGTGCTTCAGTGACAGTAATACAAGCATTTGCCTTCTGTAATAGGAAAATAGGATTATCCTGTAAACCAAATCAAACTTGCAGCAAATGTTTATTATAAATGAGAGCAGAGGGAGCAGCTGTTCATAGCTACAACAGACATCCTTGCATCACCATGTACAGTAACATCTTTGCTTAGATACTAATTTATGGATCGGTCAGTACTTGGTGGTAGGGACTGTAAGATTCTTGGTAGCATTAAAACGTACTGAACAGCTCAGTAAGAGCAAGGAGTCAGTGTCATTAATTAGATTTTCTTCTCTGGAAAGCTTTATAATTATATTATGTGCCATTCCTGTGTCAGTACAGATCCTTCCTGCTGAAAGAAAAGGAGCAGAGCTTGATTATCGCAAAATATTTGGAAATGACTGGTTAGCAGCTGGTGGAAATTGGAACCCAGAGAAAAACAAACCAAGTGAAGAATTTCTTGCTGCTCATCCCAGATACCCATCACTTTGTCTTAGTAAGTACAAGTAGAGTAAAACTATAATTCCCTCACTTCTGGTGCTGTGGTAGCACTTGTTCAGTCTCTCTTCAATTTCCTTTCCCCTTGATGCTTTTTCCGGGTGCTGCCACTGCCTCAGGAAAGCCCACCTGTGGGCAGGCCTGCGGGTGAGTGGCTTTAGCTTCTGTGCGGCAGCCGCATGGTGCTGCAGCCTTCCAGGCCACGCTCCCTGCCTCAGGGATGACGCCTGGGAGCATCTGCCCTGTAACTACTGGCGAGCAGGTGGCGGCTCTCTCCATCTGGGGGCTTTTTTGAAGTGGGGATGTTGAGGGGGACCTCCATGTGCCTGTGCACCCTCCTAAAAGCTGTAGCAGTGGGTCCAGGCCCGTGTGCGCAGCAGGCTCGTGCCTGATCCAACACCACAGTGCTCTTAGGTCTGCTGCTGCATTTTTGGTCTCTGAAAAGGGTTCATGTCTACATGCACTTTCCTTCACGCAGAATACGGTGCACCTGAAGAAGGAGAACTGAAGGGACAACAGCCTTTGACTCTGAAAAATCAGCTTCTGAGTAAGAGGCCAGAACTGGTCAACATTGTTCCTTCTGCATTTAAAGTATTTTATGAGCTTAGTGTTCCTGGGTGTACATGGAGAACAAAAAGTTCAAAAGCCTTGAGACATCACAGAGTTCCTGCTTGTAATTCTGCTTCTCTGGAGTTTGACTAAACACCTGCTTCTGTGTACTCTCATTTCTCCCCTGAACACAAGCAGAATGATTTTCTTAATTAAGACTCAATGGAGAAGAGAGGTGATCAATACTCCATTCCAGCAGTGTGAATAGCCTCTCTACAGAAGACGTTTGAGATTTTAACCTCAATAGCTACACTGTTTTCTGATTTCTTTTTTTAAATATAGCTTCTTAACATTGGGACAGACAAAAAACCCCACGGGTATCTTTGGTATTTGGGGCTGTCTGCGTACTTAAGTTAGGCTACATACCAGACTTCCTTACACATTCACTTACCTTTGTTCCCCAGCAAATAGAAGAAATGAACTTTTTTTTACTCCACGGGAAAAGTAGTATTTTAAGGCATTATGTTCTCAGGCATTCAGGTGGAAGACTAGACAGAACAAGGGATCCAGTTGGCTAGACACAACAGAAACCTTTTTCAAGGATGAGTCTTAATCTCTGTAAAAGAATTAGGCTAATAGCTTCCTTAACGGGTGCTTGTACAGTGCTTTTGAGATGCTGAGAGTCAGAAACCAGCTTTAAACTGAGTAACCCGTGTCCATTCTACTGCATGTTATTTTAAAACGCTAACTAGAAATTAAGCATTTTTAGGTAAATAATTTTGACAAAAAACCCAAACATGTTAAGTATTAGAGTTGCTTTTAAAATATTCTCCGTAACTTACCATAGATGAATAAAAACTTGGTTATTTTAATAAAATTACTTCTTTTCATTTTTTGGAGAATGACTAAATGCTATATCTTAGCTTCTCAGATACAGGCTCCATCCTAATTTTTTTTTAGAAGATCAGGCTGTAGTAACAACAGACCAGAAAGACTCTGTGCTCCTGACAGAACAGGGCTTCATGTTGATTCACTAACACCTCACTGTTCTTCCTTAAGCTCTGACGATTAAATGTCCTGAGAAACCTGAACAGAAGCCAGTAGAGAAAAAGCTACCAGGTAAGAAGTCTTGGCTTGTGTTGAAGCAGTTGATTGGTAGCTGCTTTTCAAATAACTCTATTAAAGAATGGCAGCTGCCTCTGGCCTTGTCAGCTCCTGAAGGCTCTCCCTTGAAGACACTGTCCACTGTCATATAAAGAAATGGCAGAAATTGTTTGAAGAAGTCGTTATTTTTCTGACCTTCATACTTACTTCCAGTTCAGCTTGAAGATTGAAAGTTGATGCTTGTCTTATAACCTGTGCTGCTGGTTTCATGATGTGTCTGAGGCAATCGGAGGCTAATTAACTGGTATGAAACCTGGTGGATGTGTTAACCAAATAACAAGCACATGAAGTGGTGAGAGCCAGCTACGTAACCTGCAGTTCTAGATACTGAGGTCTAATATTTAATACATTAAGTTAGAACTCTTAATTCTGACCCGTATCACATTTGCCTTCTGACGTTTTAGTGCCTGTGGTGAGACTAGAATGGAAGATTTTGTTCTAAATCAAACCGACGTTTTGGAAAGGTGTGTCAGAATGGAGTCTGAGAGAAAAGACTTACTCAAGCTTTATTCTAAAATAAAAATCACATTTATTATCACAAGTTGCATAAAATCAGATAGATACAGCTTTTACAAAAATGTTTGATAGAAAAATATTTGTCTAAGTACAATGTGTGGTATTACAGGAATAACTCACTATTGCTGTGCCTTTAGATAAAGCTTAAAAGAAGTGAAAGTTCAACCAAAATATCGAGTATTCCTATTGCAAACACAGGTATCGCCTCTGGAACAAAGTCCATTTACTCATTCAAGATCCATTACAAAAAATAACCCTTCGTGTAACTGACTTCATAATATAAACCACTCTACAACTCGGCTGGCAATTTGTTTGGGACTAATTAATGTAGTACCATTTCTAAGAACGGCACCAGTTCCACAGTGACATCCACTTGTTTGTGCTGGGAAAGCCAATTCCTGGTAATGAAAACTTCAAGGAACAGCTGCCAGATGCAAGTAGTCAGAACCCGACTGGTATGTGTCCCAAAGGCCACTTAGTATAGCATGTAGTAAATACAAACTCAAAAAAGGTAAATTATGAAGCCGTAGCACTTTTGATTTGGTATATGGGATCAAAGCGCTTAAACCACAGTAGCTTATCCTGCCCTGTCCACCAGAGATTAAACCATTTCCAGGTTGATATTAGCAGTTACGGTTTCAGCTACAGAAGACATTATTGCAGTGTTAGAACTGAAGCGGCAATACAGCCTTTCACTGTTGCTAGAAGCAAGTATAGTTGAAACACTAGTACTTTGCTACAGCGCAGTGGTAGCAGCATTTTTCTAATACCTTCTCTTCCTTTCCTCTTGGCAGAGTCTATGACTGTTCAGAGGGTCAAAGGACTGCTGTATCGCCTACTTAAAATCCCTGGTTCGGAACTGAAACTGTCCTACGAAAGTTCTAAGGTGAGTTAAAAATGGGTAATTCAACAATAAAATACCGCGTGCTGCTAAATGGCAATAGCATGTCCTAAAATACTACCTGCTGACGTGGATTTCCCTTACGGAGGGCAGTCTCCGTGCTCTCATCTGGGATCTGACTTCCCTCCTGTAGCATGACAGATCCACCCTGACTGCACCTGCCCGATCTGTATTTGGTTTACGTGAACAGATTGCGGTTTGAGTCTGATCAGGTTTTTTCCCTTTCTTACTCTAGCTGGAAGGAAAAGAAGTTGAACTAGACAACGACTTAAAGCCTTTGCAGTTTTACTCAATAGAAAACGGAGACTGTGTGCTAGTACGGTGGTAAGGAGGGACTCTTGATGACCCTGAAGGAAAAGCCAACACTGGATCTGCAGAAGAGGTACAGACCGCCTGCAGCCAGTACGGACAGCCGGTGCCTGAACACACGTATGGGAGAACGGGAATTTCATACGTGGCACCAGAGGGCTACACAGTAACACTTTCAGTTCCTACGCTGAATCGTCAGTCTCCATGAAAGAGATTGCTTTGGGCTCAATTCTTACTTGAGAGATATCAAATAGTGCTTAAATGCTTCAATTAAATAAAACTCAAGGTACCCCTTTTGCCAGATTTTTACACTCCCTTCCCGCTGCAGCAGTGAGAACTTTTTTTTTCTGAACTGAGTACATGATTTAGTTGTGATCTCCTTGTTTATATAATAGGACAAAAGCAGTGCTGCACTCAAAGAGGCTACTTGTAGTTTTCACCTTAAAGCAATCAAAAGTAAAAGAGCAGTAACGGTAGCAGTATCTACACCGCCTTAGACTATGTAAGGTCAGAATCCCACAGGCCTTTATTCTACCCTACAGCATTAACCTACCACAGAATAAATACGTTCTTTGCCTACTGCAAGGCATCGCTATTTATTTCACATTCTTTAGGGTGCTGTTCCTCAATCTTCCTTTACTTTCTGTTGCGTACCCTCAGATTCATACCTGATAAGACACTGAGCTATCAGAAATCCCTCCTAATCAGGCCACGTTTGCAGTACTTCGAGATTTGGTATAAGCAAACTTTGCTGTTGTTTTTATCTAAAATGACAATGGAATAAACAAACAAACTAAACGTAAATCCTAACCCCTCGCTGCCCCAGCCCCTGCGCAGATGAGGGCAACCCGTCAGCCAGCTCCGAACCTGCTGCAGCAAGACCCACCAGGTGCCCTGGTGCTGAGCACAGCTCTCCGCTGGATCCTTACACTGAGTTAAATCAGTAGTACTTTAATTTACAAAAGACAGGCTAGTTGGCATTCTTATGTGTATTTATTAATTACAAGTAGGTCTTTGACTTTATATAAAAAGGAATTTTTTTTATCTTAAACATTTTGGTTTTTGTCAGATCAACATCTATACTATAGAAAATGAATAGCATCAGTCCACTTGTAATTATCAAAAGGGATGTGCAAATATTGTTATACTTTAGCTGAAACCCAACATTAAAAGATACCTTGATATTCCTTATTGTTCCAAGAATGAATCCAAATGTACACTCCTCCACGATCGTTATACGCTACCCTGTTTTCCGAGGCGAGTCCATCATCTTTCCTCACATCTACAAGGATCTCCACACAGTTCCTTTAATCGCCAGAGCTCTCTCAGTTCCTGTGGGGAATACTGGGGGGAGGACAGCATGCCACTCTCACAAGTCTTCTCACACAACCAGAGACTATCCTGTTAGAGGGAGAGCCAGTTCAATAGGTTTTCTTGCAAAGAATTTAGTCTTCAACAGGCTTTGCTTCCAAGAATCGGTTTTCCATTGTTTCTAGCAACAAACCTTGCACACCAGCTAGAGGTATGTGTCCCTCTCTGATCTGCCAAACCTATTCAGAGAATAGAGGGGTGGGGTGGGGTGGTTGTGGTTGTGGTTTTTTTTTAAATACATCTTAACAATTTTTTTCTGGATTTGAACCCAATAGCTGTTTCAATTATTTTTTTTTTAAGAAAAAAAACCAAACCTTTTTTATGCTACTTGGAGCAACAGACATGTTCTCTTTCCATAAGGTCAGATAATTTCTTGAGACTTACTTGATACCGCTTGGGTCCTACAGCTGCCATCCAGATGCCCATACTCACATCTTCACCCTGAAACAACACATTAAAATAAAAAATACAGATATTAGCATCAGGAAAGCAGGACTTTGTCAACTAAAAAGTAAATAAATTGTGAACTAAATATCTTGTACCAGCAGTGAAAACTGTAACCCCAAAAACCTATGTCTGGCTATTTTGGAGGTGTTAAATTAATCCTCCCAGCTTTCCTGTGACAATGCACTGTTCTTAAAGAGAGTAGAAAAACCAGGATTACGGCTCCAGAGATTCTCAGTCCAGAACACTTGTGCTTTGACCTAGAACAGACACTAAGTGCAGCAGCCAAAAGCACTGCAAAAAGCCAGCATTAACCGGGAGAACCCAATGCTGATGCTTGAGCAACGCTCTTTCCAGCTCACCCAGTATATAGGCTGCTCCCCAGACCAGTTTAAGATAGAAAAACTGAACCAACGCATTACTACCTGGTACGTCTTTAATCTTTCAGAGTTGCTTGCCAGCCACTGAACGATGTCTTTGGAGATGACGTAGCCGGACCCGCAAGCAAAGGCTGGATATGCAGGACTCGGGTATTCCAGCTCTTGCCATTTCCCAGTTCGATCAACTGCCCAATTTAGTCTGAAACTGAAGACCATGTTAGACATGAGATGTTTTCACGAAGCCCCTGTGTGAACACGGCTAACTGAAGCTGACACTGATAACAAACAGTATTAAGAGGAAGAAGTAGAAGGTGATCCCAGTTGTAGTTCCTGCCCTTATTTCTATAAGGTATGCATCTAATTGAACGCTGAAAGCTTAACGGTTGTTTGGGCCCAGTCTTTGGTAATAAGAGAAAGCTCTCAGAACAGAAAGAAACGCAACACTGACAGTCAGGTCTTCAGCATGTCTGCGCCTGCTGCTGGGCTGTGATCCAGGTAAGCGCAAACATCCTTCCCTGTGTCCTGTAACAAGCACATCTTTGTCCCACCCTCTGGTTAATCAACACGACACAAAGTGGGTGCCTGCAGCAGGCACACAGGTACAGCGATGCTGCACAACCAGTTTTCCTGATAAAACTAGTGGCTGCTTAAAAACCAGGAAGTAAAGCAAAGTGATTTGGTTTTTTTATATACACCTTCTCGAAGCTGTTTTCCAAATGGAACTCGACAAACATCCAAAGTTGTGGCACATCCAACAAAGGCTGCCATCACTGAATTACAAAAAACCTGCCTGGCGGTTGTCTTCTCTGAGGAAGATTGTACTTGCTCCCCGAGGCCTGCAGGAAGCCAGCAACGCTCTGTCTGCCCAGTGCCCCCAGTCTGACCGCCACCCCCGGGCAGCGTGGCACTGCTGGCTTTACCGTGCTGCCGTGCAGCACTGCGCACCCTGCGAACTGCTGTGTCAGGCAGCGAGAAAGGCCCTGCTTTCTCCCGTCGGGAACATGCTGCTACTACACTGCTCTTACCTTACAAGGGCTTCATGCACTCGCAGCTAAGTGGCGTAACTGCCGATGCACCAGCTGCTCCCCCTTTTTGTAAACAGGCTCAAGCGCTGCTGAATTCCGTCAGGAGTGTGTGCAGCTGAAAGCTTTAGTGAGCTACCAAGAATTGTGAGACAGCAGCCGTAGGAGGAATTACAGGTGAGCGGCAGATCTGTTACCGGATGCTACACGTGCATGGCTGAAGCTGACATGTTAAAGCACCAAGCAGATAAAATTCACATACGATACCTGAATTCGCTTTAGATTCGGTATCTTCCACTCCAGCAAGTCACCGCAGGAAGGGTACAACCCCCTCCAGACCGAGAGGCACCTGCTTTGCTAATCGTTTTATACTTCCATAGTCATTTTAACGTTGTTCACTACACCTCACACTTGCCTTACCTGAAAAACGTGACTTACAGAATTTACGCATGAAGATGTCACCCCTGCATGAGGTTCTCCCACAGACATACAGAAAAGATGACATTTTGTCCAACTCTTGTCTCAGCACGACTTGTCACTTCCTTTTGTCAGTAACCTAATAAAATTACTTGATACCTTAACACACCATTTCTACAGCCAGACTCAGCACAACTCATTTTTGCAGACTGCAGAAGAAAGCATTATCGATCCTCCTAAGGTCACTCGATGGCCATTCTGAGGCAAGCCTGGAAATATGTTACTGGAAGAACATCGAGCACGTTACACTGAACAGCATCTCTTACACCCCAGGAAAAGGGGAGGTTCATGGTACAAATGAAACATACCTTCACGGAAGACTTCAAGTATCTGAAGTTTCTTTTTGGCCTAATTAAGGTCAAGAAAAGGTGCCGTTCTGAACTCCCACGGCTTTCCATAGCGTGGTGGGTGTGTCGGCTTCAGTGAACTGTTTGTTTACAGATTCATCTTAGGCCCAGTCGCCCTTGGAAACAGCTTGGTACCTTCTACCCCAGCATAACTTTGGTCATTCGCAGACATGATCTGTCAAAGACACCTCTCTCAAGCCTGAGGGGGACTAGTCTTTTGACTGCAGTTTTAAGAGAACAGAACGGCAGTAATTTAAGTACGTTCTCTCCAAGATGAGCCAAATCTTAAGTAGGATACCTGGACCATTTGGTTTTCCAGCCTGCAGTCCTGAAAGCTCTTAAGATTAGCTAGATAAGCTTTTTAAATGGTCGTTTAAAATCAGTGACATCAGAAAAGGTCTGTTGACTGACAGCATACCTAAGTGCCGCTCAATCCAAAGCATTCCCTTCCCAGTTTCACTGAGATCTCATCCTTCATTTCTACCAGAGTGACCTGGTAATTTCAGAATCCGCAAGAACTCTGGTGAGTTTCTTTAAGAATACAGCAATTAATTAAGTATTAACAAATCATAAGGAACACTTGGCAACAAACAAGAAACTTGTCTGAACTAGAGACAGCTTAATAAGGTCTAAGTGAAGAATGCAAGGTCTGAGTTCTCAGACATGCTCAGAGGAGCAGAAGGAAGGGAGACCATCAGTAAAGTCTCCTCAAGGGCTCAGGAAGTTACGGTCTCCACACAACAGAACCAGCTCTCAGAGAAGCCCCGCCTTCCCCAATGCTCAAGGCTAAATATACAAGACATCACTGAGTTGAAAGGTAGGAGAGCTTGGAAGGATCCCCCAAAAGCACTTAGAAGACGCCTGCACACTCCGTGGTTACCCACAAAGCTGAACACAACCAGAAAACTGGCCAAGGAGCACGCCCATGGTAGGCAGCAACACAGAGCTAGGGACGCCAGGGAGAAGGAGGGCAATCCGGTATCACATCCTCAGCTCTTACAGCCAAGAAGATACTCCAGAAGAGCCTTCCCTACACCAGCTGGATCAGCAGCCCAGGCAGCTTACACATGGTGCTGGTTTTCCTTTTGCAAGTTGGTTTCCATCTTGTCATCAAGTTCCCGACCTTTTACTCTGCTAGAATGAACCTATCTTACCTTCACTATCAGCCTTGCCTTGGGGTAAAGGTAGCCCCAAGAAGATGTAACAGGTATCAGGCAATCAGGGGGTTTTGTACCGGCTGGGGAACACAAGCCCACCACTCCGATCTTTGAGATCATCGTAAGACAGCCAGCTATTCCACACGACTCCACACACTTTATGAATAAGCAACAGTCAGTACCAGATCCGCAAAGACACCTTTAGCAGCAAAGGCCAGCATTTCTTCAGTACGGCCACAGGAAGACACATCACGTCGTTGTGCTGTATTGAACGTTATTTTGGATGTTACACCAGTGTAGCAATGCATTCCATGGATGGAAGGGAAGAAACGGGCTATTTTGATCCTCCTAGTTATTCCCAAGCATAATACAGGCTGGGGAACTTCACTGAAGAATTCATGAATTGGATCTGCCATTTCAGACAGCAGCAAAATGGGTAGCAATACCTGCCACTCAGACTTCAAAATAAAGTGCAGCCTATAAAGATAATTTTCTTTCTCCTGTTTACCCCATTTCCTCAAGCCCACCAGAAAAATCACAGTGGCTTCAGAAAAAGCAACATTTGCACTTCTAGTATGTGCTTGCCTTCTAACTTTACTGTAGAGATGGAATACTTTTATTAACTTGAGTATCACGACAAAGACATATGCAACACTTTTTAAAACTAGGTATTTGGCAAGTTCAACTCCTTGTAAAGGGATGCTCTGGAAAGCTATTGTAGAGGACTGATCTCTGTATTCAGAGATGCAAAGTTTTACCACACAAAAGTCCTGCTTTTTATAACTAGTTTCCATAGGTAGAAAAGGGGAACCCACATGAAAACAGACTTAAAGCAGTAAACCATTCACTAAAGATATGGTATCTCTTAAAGACACGTTGAAAAAACAAACAAAACAAGAAACTCACTCACTTTCCCCACCAAATGTTTGGCCTGTCCAATTTTTTCTGCATTATCCTGTTAAAAACAGCCTCCAGATCAATGTAACAGTCATCATCTGTCTTCAGCAACAAATCAAAACTCGTTGATTCAATTGTCCTGTAGCCAAAAAAAAAAGAAAAAGCGATGAGATGCCGAGCTGCAGCCCACAAACTACAGTTACACAACAGAACATTCTGCAAGGGTTTTCTAGGAAGCAGAGGGGAAGGAAGAGGGAAGGAACGACCTTCCTACCCTTGACTTTTACATGTTTGCCCTACTGCCCGAGGCTGACTGTCCTACAGAAAGGAGAGGCAGGTGCATCCTATGATGATCTTACAACACAGATTTGTGTATGAGCTGAAGAAAAGTTTTTTTCTCTAGGACAGATGGAGGATTTGCTAATGAATCCATCTTAAAACACTACTGACCTCAGAAGGGTCTGAATCCCTGCTGACGATGGCAGCACAGCTGTTCAAAGCCAGTGGCTGCACATCAGTAGCCTAACGCTTCAGCGTGAGACAGGCAGTTCGAGGGCAGTACAACTGTAGCAGGCTGTACGAAACATCTGCGGAAACAACTTGGTACTTGATCTTCCTCAGTAAAGCACACTTCAAATACGAAAAAAAGCAATCTTTAACTGTCTGCGATAGCTGAATAGCTGTCACTTGTAAAACAACCAAAGAAGCTTAAGATTCTCGGGATTATTCCTGGGTTGATTAACCAACATTGTTTTTAAGGGTAATTTCTCTTCACAAGAAAGGCATTTTTCTTAAGCTTTTCATTACTAAATCTTGAAAAATTTGCTAACCTGTAAGAAATGATCAAAAAACCCTAAGTTTTGACATTTACATTCCCTTTTTTTTTTACATTCATAACCATGAGATTTGTTAAGTGAGTACATAAGCTTGCAAGCACCTAAAACTGTCAGCTGTATTTCTCACCCCACGGCAACATCAATTAATTGAAACAGCTGTCTCAGAGTAATGGAAAGAATTGCAAGTTAGAGGCAGTAACTTACTAGATTCACCACAGGCAATGTATTAACTATGAAAATTCTTCCCCTCAACCCTTCTTCCCCCTGTACAGCAGCTTCCTGTCCTTCCCCTCTACTCAGCACCGGCGAGGCCACACCTGGAGTACAGTGTGCGGTCTCGGGCTCCTCAGAGAGGAGAGAGAAACACGGACCTACTGGATGGAGAGTTTAGAAAAGGGCCACCAAGATGATTAAGGGACTGGAGCATCTCTCCTGTGAGGAAAGGCTGAGAGCACTGGGATTGTTGAGCCTGGAAAACGAAAAGGCTCAAGGGGAGCTCATCAGTATATAAAAATATATAAAGATCTGAAGGGAGGGCGTAAAGAGACAGAGCCAGGCTCTTTTCAGTGGTGCCCAATGACAGGACAAGAGTCACTGGCCACAAACTGAAACAGTAAAATACGAGCTGGTCACAAGCCATCCTTATAAAAACCTAGGTTTTGGTCAGAAACAAATTAAAAGAAATTAAAAGGAGACTGAAAATTTGCACACCTGGACTCTTAGAACACAAGCCTGTCTTCCCAGTTCACGCTTATTTCAGCCACCAAGGGTCAGCATTCAAAAAACATAGATTCTATTATTTTAGTTACTACATGCCCCCAAAATTGTGAAAAAGAAATACAACTTCATAAAGTAAATCACATAACGTATGTATTCTGTGGAACCTTTCAGATAATGTAATAGGCTGGATCATCTTGCACTACCAACAGCAACATTCCTAAGAGAATAGAATCTTATTCTCTTAGGACAAGATAAGAGATTAAGATAAGAGAATCCTGTTCAACTCACCATCGGTAGAAGTTCAGCAGTTTGGCTGGAACATTTCTGTAAGTGTCAATAACATCTACAAAAACAATATCATCATAGGTACTGCTTTCTTCCTTCAATAAAGCATCTTCTTTTTCAAGATTTTTTACGTGACTTGTAAACCTTCCTGGGCGAGTATGGAGGCTTTTTAAAAGAGCATCACCTTCTGAAAGAAACAGCACCCATCATTAAACAAAGATGCATACCTACACACATTTCTCTTGGATCGTATACAAACTGTCAAAAACCAATCTGAAGAAGTGTTCAGTTCTGGGGTTAGGAAAATCCTACAATAATGCTCTGAAAGTCACTGGTTTACGTTGGCTAGGGTTGACTGATAAGAATATATCAATTCTAGTGCTATGTGGCCAGAGCCTTAGACACTGGGAAAGGTCTCCTGTACAGTCTCTGACCATTCTGCTGAAAAAGGTGTAAAACAGCAACAAGAGGGGTAGAAAAGCAGGCTATGTTAGGTAGTCACCGTTTGTCAGTAGTTAATGTTAAACATCATGACACGGTACTGCTAACAGTAGCAGGACTGGAAAAATGTGAAAATTATCAGGGAATTATTTCACTGCACAACATTTTTTAACTTGGGTTTGGGTAACAAAAAACAAGGACAGAGAAGAGAGTCTAGGTAAAAATGGTATTTCTGTTAATAAAAAGGCAAAGGCATGCAAGTCAACTGAAGTGGCTGACCAAGGGCAAGCGAAGAAACCACATCAGGATATTAGGCATTAAAAAACAAACAAACAAACAAACAAAAACACAGAAAAACAAAAAAACAGAAAGACATTAACTGTTTCTACTAAAAGAAAATTTAAGGTGATCAGATTCATAGAGATAGCACAAATTTTACCTCAGAAATGTAGTTTAAAGTTCCTGGTTTATCGTTAACATCAAATGTGACGCTACATTTTGCAGACTTACCTTGAATGGTGTAGATAAAACCACCTGCTATTCCCTCCACACCTTCTGTGAGTTCATGTGGCAGTAACCCTTCCCCTGCCTGCTAGAGACAGATTAATGGAAAGAAATAAATTAGTTCATCTCTCATCACTGATGTGTTTTTCCCTATGATTTTAAGGTGTGAGGTTTTCTGGAACTGAGAATTAAAACAAAACTCTTCTGGTTTAGGTACCTGCACAATGAAAGAGTATGATTTTTAACTGTAAAGTTTTGTGGCATTTTTTGAAGTTTGACCTAAAACTAGCAGTACCACTGAAACTTTTAGAAAACGCGTTTTGAAGTAGAGAGTGAAGTGTAAAGTTATTAATTACAACAGGCACAGCACATTTAAGCAAGCAATGTTTTGACAGGACGACAGACACACTGCTAAAAAGCAAAAAACAGCCTTATTCCCATCAACTGGGATTTTAGCATAGGATTTTTGACCCACATTTTGCCATCTCTGATATACTGATAACGCTTCACACCTGACCAAGGCAGTAAGTGAACTTTACTCCCTTCAAAAGAAAAGAAAATGCCGCTTACTAGCATAATTTTTTTTGCATGCCCTTGTCCTTTTCCCTGGTAAAACAAACTTCCCTGCTGAGACAACAGGAGAAGCCAAACTGAATCAACAATTTACAGAGAAACACAGGAAAGCAAAATGCTAAATACCCAAGACTTTAAGGAAAAACAGAACCACGGTGGAAGGTGAGGTGACTCACTGTAATGACTCTGAAAACACCTCCTCCATCATTCACCATCACTTTATGAAGATTTCTTGAAACAAGGCCCTGAAGATCCTGGCTTTCCCACACAATGGTACCTTCAAAACTCTGGTAGGAGAGCAAAACACTGTTATGCAGGTATTCGAAGACTTCAAAGGATGAAAATCAAACAGTTTGGGGTTTTTTTATTTTAAAATAGTCAACTTCGTGCAGCACATAGCTTGAACGCACAACACTGATGTTTTGCTTACACTTCAACAGAAGTAAATTACACATAAAAGAAATACATCTGTGAAACTCAGTAACACGTAATCATGCTTTTAAGACTAATCATGAATTTCTATATTAGGAACATTAAAATTTTAACAGAATTCTAGCGGAAAAGGTTTTTGCTTTCTAACATCATTAAGATGGCATTTAAAGGTAACCTGAAGTGAACTTTAAAAAATCAACTATAAAATCCTGCCTTACAAAGAGAATACATTAAAACAGATTTGAAAATAAGCGCTGCTTTTTAGCTGTCTGCCAAAACCAGAGATCAGAGACTCAGTCCTGACATCAGCAAAACTTAAAGGAAAACACAGCCACCTTTATCCTGGCAATGCTGTCACAAGCTACAGTAGGAGTGTCACAGAGCTCTGACCTCACATCTTGGCTAGTAGTGAAAGGAAGAGAAACACAAGTGAGTATCTTTAAAATTTGCTGGGTTTAACTCTCACTTTAAGTTATGTCACTCCATGGGTTTAGATACGTGTGTGTGTGTGTGTTTGTGTGTATGTCTGCGTAAAAATTCTTGCATCTAAAAGCATTTCATCTCCACTTGAAACTAACCCGCCCAACAGTCCAACTCTTACCCATTTTAATGTGAAGACTTTCCTGAAGACCCCCTAAGAACATGCAAAGGGACACGTGGTATGTTGAACAGTAAGAGTACTGGTACTGCTAATTCTTTTAAAGCAATTTCACCCTTATGACAAGGTAGTATAGAGTAGCTGTAGGGTCATTATACTCCTGACTGCTAGATAAGCGCATTCTATTGTGTTTCTCCCCATTTCATAGGAAAAATACTGGTAGCTAGTGGAACTTGGAACACGGAAACAACTTGTTTCATGTATTGTGGATGCACCTCTGTGGCTGTAGAAAGTGTTTACTCGTACTAACTTCTCAGCTCTTCTCCATTTTAGCCTCCTTGTACTCCAGAAACTCTCCAGTTACAGACACGCCACTGAGTTCAGCTCAGTTCTTTGCTTTCCTCTAGAAGTAGGTCTTAACATCTGCAGCAGTCGCGGTATTTAATGACAGCTGCATATTTCAGAAGCCTCTCATCTATTATTTATAAAGCCAACTTTATAATCTAGTACTGGAACTAGTCAGTGTTTAGTCAAGCCTGACTTACACACTCAATACCTCCCCCTTGTTTAACTACCTGTCAGTTATCAGAACAAACGGACCGCTACTAAGACCTTTTTTAGCGGCAGGACCCCTGAACACCCTGCACAGTAAAAACCACATGCTCAATTTCTCTATTTGCAGTGGCTATCGTCTCCCATTCCAATGTTTTTTGCTGTAGGGACCGGGCTCTAATCCCACTTCTGTGCCTTGTTTACAGACGGAACCTTTGGTAAGTTGTTTATGAGCCTGAGAGTCCTCTCCCTCCTCAGCAACCAGAAACATTAAAATTCTCACCACTGACTATTACCAATACTGACTTTAAACATGTACCAAGAGTCTTAATCTGCTATTACCAGGGAACCTCAGTGCAAGGTGTCCTACGGCTGCAAACCGTCGTTATTTTCCAGGTTGAGAGACTTGTAAGCAAATTTTCTAATGACTTTAGCCTTTAGCTAGTCTTACTCTGAGCCGCTTAATGAAAGCTGGGGCCTGAAAATGCTTAAAGCGAAAACATTAGTGGCACACCTGAGACTACATCATCTGTTTTTCCCCATTTAAATTCCAGCCTTGTTGCTGCCAGAGCGCAGTGGCATTTACAGTGAATACCGAACAGGTGTACTGACATAATGCAGCCCTGCCAAACCCCTTTCCCAACGTCAAACAGTGCTGTGCTTTTTGTTTCTAAAGCTACTCCCCATTAGTAATACAGAGCATGCGTAGTCGAGAGTCCCATTTCCATGCAAGCAGCCCGTGGCTTTTTGACAAAATAAGTGCATTGCTAAGACCTGGCTTAAGAGCCCCTGTGTGAGTTTTAGTTATCTGCTAGTGGTTCTGTTCTTCTGTGCTTTCAGTCGTTCCACAGCTGAATGATCGATTCTGTCTTTCACAATCTGGCCTGCCAGATGCTTATTCTAATGCTGCAGTTCCCCTCCTTTCCCCAAGACAAGCAGAAAGAGCAGCACTTCAGCCGGAAGATGAATGAAGCTCTTCAGCAGCCTGTACAATCCATTACTTCTTGAAGGTAGAAAAGCAGAGAATAGATATTGTCTCAGAAACCACCTTGTGACAATTAAACCGCTCACTACATGTACTGCTCTCAAACAGACAGGAACACGTGGGCATTCTGTCCCCTCTGAATCATCTTCTATGGTTCAGCACCCCAAGCATCACCGGAGACTACACGCTGTGCATAAGCCCTATTAATCTACATTAGAAATGTCATGTTATCCTGTAAGCATTCAGCTTATGACACGTATCAGATTAAGGAAGCCCACACAAAGAAATATATGAATACTAATATCCCCTTTCTAAATGAAATACTTCCCATCTGCCTCTCAGGAAAAATGCAATCATTTCTAGCAAAATTACAACTGCCTAGCATTTTAGAATCTCAGAACAAAGTCTTAAAGGGAAAAGGCTTACATGTTACACTACCAAATTACTGGGTAACCAATACTTTCTAAAAACCTGAAAACCCCTCAATCATTTTGACATCAAATTGGATTGTCAAAACATAAGCACAAAATACTGCAAGAGGTCTGCTGACTTGAAATGTCTCCTGCCAGCATAACTTGAACAGTATTCAGCAAAAACTGTTTAAGATGATAAACCAATTAATCAGTTGCCAATTCCCTTAAAAAGAGCAGGTTTCAAAACGCATCCATTCTTATAGAGCCAGGGGATTAAATCAGTGATTAAACTGCCCCCAAATCTCCTCTCTTCTAGACTTCTCTTGCTCCAGTTTTTCATAAAACACTTAATTTCTTGCATAACAAAGCAACCCAGACCCAAAGACAACTTACAGATATAGGAGCAAGAGTCCAGTCATATAGGCGAATACTTAAATGAAGCGAAACAGCCTAAAATGGCAGCTGAAATGTACCTGGGAGAGCTGGCTGAACTAGAATTCTCATTCTAAGTCAACTTCTATTCACTACACCTTCACTGTAACAATATACATTTTTTTCCTACCTATATTCTGTTCTGTGTTTAATCACCTTCCTTCCTAAGCAGCCACAAGTAGGTTCTATATCCCTATACAAAAACACTACTCTTGGACTGCATCCCCAATCCCAAAGAAGATTCAAACCAAACCAACAAACAAACAAAAACAGAAAAAAGAAAATAAGACAACTTTAGACTCCACCTTGTTAGCTTAGACAATGGCATCTCAGGACACACAAGAATGCTAACACTCCTAACTGTCCAAAAAGCAGTCTTCTCCCAAATTTCTGAGGAGTGTCCATTACAAGAAAAAAAAAAAAAAAAAAAAAAAAAAAAAAGGGTGGGGGGAAGGGGGGCAAAAAACCACTCCTGCCTTAGGATGTTGACACATTTTAAAAACCCAAATGTCAGTCTTCTGTGCATGATGTATTCCATCCAGCATATTGCAGATGGGCCCTACTAAAGATCTTCCTGAAGTTCTAATTCTTGTTTCCTTGCATGGTTCAATGAACAAACGATTCCTCACTAGTGTGGCCAGAAAAAGAATAACCAAAATTTCAGCAGCCCTCAGTAAGACCTTCTCAATTGCAACTATTCAGCTAATACCACCATTGCAAACGTAACACACAGTATCTTGCCGTTATGTCCAAGACATCAGAAGCAGAAAGCTCTTTTCCAGCTGCTCCCCAGCAATTGGTGCCATCCTCCCATCCCTATCTTGTGTACTAATGTCTGAAAAAGCAGGAGGGAGAAAGAAGCGTCCCATTCTCCGGTAAACTCCCACAGCATGGAACCAGGTATAATTTTCAGTCAGAAACTAAAAAGGTTTCTGAAATTGCTACTATTTGTCATGTAATTTTTTCATCAATGTGTCTTTTTCAGGCTTTGGCTTTATAACTACTGGTGATAATGAGACGACGAAAAAGAAATTCTGGATTTCAGCATATCCCCTCAACTAACATTCTAGAGGTATTCGCTTGCCCTTTCCTGCCTCAAGCGAAAGGCAGTTTTATCAGTCAGTCTCTCCAGCTGACTTGAAGAACTGCAGGCAGCTCCAACCCTGCACATACCTCTGGCAAAATGAACTGCTCTACTGGCTTGTACCACAGTCTGTTCACTTGCACCCCACAGCTTGGCGGACTAAAGCGAGCACTGAAGAGAGCTTCCTGTAAACAACAGAAAAAGGGAAAAACGTAGAAAACACATTAAAAGTGCTGTGAGATTACGCAAGTCTTGATCATCTCAGTGAGTTACAATGGGAAGAGGCTTCTTGATTGTATTCAACTTAAAAAGTTTTATTCTCACAACAGTCTTAGACACCACAGAATCAAGTGTTGGACTGATACGGTGGAAGCAAGCAACAATGGAATGAGAGTGCAAGTTCAGCTAGAATCCAGCCAGCAGAGCACACCGTCTGGAAGACTCAGGCTCCTCCCCCAGTTTACAGACTTTCTATTTTCTGTTTCAATAGCTGCCTACTACTAATTGCAGAGGATGCTGACCCCTAAAACTCAATTGCTACTCTACTACACAGGCCATCAAATGGCTCTTAGATGATAACAAATGACATAAAGATGCTGCATGGCCAGATTCCCAGTCTTGGAGAAAACACTCTCCAAGCTCTCTTATGATACTAGTTTTTCTCCTTCTTTGGAAGTAAAAAACTGATGCGGATCATGTTATTGGCTCTCAATGTTTAGAATCCTACCGTGTAGCAAACGTAAACCTGATTACAGTATACTTTTTTTTTTTTTTTTTTGCTATTATAAACTCAGCTCCTTGGAATTTCATCATAAAAGCCATACTCCAGTACATTTGCTGTAGTTAATTTCAATTATTACCTTAAATTTATCAAGTTATTGGTAGGGATAAATGCAATATACCAAATGCAACAATCACGCGCAATGATTTTTGCCTCCAGGTTAGCACTAAGCTATTCTATTAAACCCATAACAGCTTGGGAGTGGGGAGAATTATCACTGAGGTTTTATTATTACCTGTAAATAATACCAGTTTCTAGAAATCTCAGAATGTTTTGCCAGAAGACAGACAAGAAAAAGTTACTGCATCTCTCTGCTTGAAGGTCCCCAATGTGTCTTTCTAAACGTGTTTTAAATATATTCAACAGTTTATGTTTTACTCCTTAATACCTATCAATACTTTAGAAACTCAAAACGCAATCAAAATTATGTCTTGGAATTAGATATAAGTGCTCTTTCAAAACAGCATTTATATTAACTCATAGCACTTTGTGAATTTCATCTTTTCCTCATCCGGGTTATATATATATGTGTGTGTGTCTGTGTGTGTATTTCTCTCTGTGAAATACAAATTTACAATTCAACAGAGCAAAAATAGAATTCATATGCTTGTCAGTTAAGTACTTTTCTACATCATCAACACAGCATGTTGCTTTCTGTAAGAATGTAATCCACAATAAAGAGACAACGTGATTTAGTCCACTTTCAAAAGATAATTACAATACTCTACCTCATGTTCTGCCTGGTACAATTTTACAGTGATGTTCCTCTGGAATCCCACCCCATCAGCCTCATAAAATACCCCAAGACTGGTAATGACAATGGGGTAAAGTACACGGAAGTTCACACTGACAATTCTGTCTTCAGAGAGCACAGAAGGTACGTCCTCAGGGAGACTGAACGCTTCAATTTCCTGATTCAAAACTGTATGGAAAAGAAAGGACAGAGGTAATGTGAGAAGACTTCATAGTTCTGGAACTGGACACACGCAAAGCACACTGGATACACACAAAGCATTCTGATTAATTAGCACAGCTCACAAGTGCACAAGGACAATCAAACACTGGAGGAGAAGAAAATACAACTGGCTGCAGACTGCAGCAAGGAGAAACTCAGTGATGCAGTAACCTACAGGCTACCAGCAATTGCAAGTCAATGCCTATGTATCCACAGGGAAAAGATTAAAAACACAATAAATTCACAGAGTGAAGACAAAAATGCTATTTGACTGCATGAATATCTGTATATTAGCATGTATATATTCATGTATCAAAATGGCATACAGCTCCAATGAATTCAGCTGCCTGCTTTTTGGCATTATCACCTCCCTAAGCCCCGAGGTACCATTTATTCTTGGGAGATTGGTTAAGCAGTGGATGCTGCCATTAAAAGAGAAAGTAACAGAAGTTTCATTTTATAGTAAATCATGCCTTAAGTGCCAAGCAGTCCTTAGTTAACTAGCAATTAAAGAACAAAAGTCAAATAGAAACTAAAAAGTGACAGGAAGACTATAATTTTACTTAGGAATTTTTGGATGGCAGCATTTCATTTTTTCCCCATGGTACATTTCTTGGTCTCTCTCTAGAGTGCAATCTGAAAAACCTGTCAGCCAGACTTGCTTAGAATTCACTTTGTCACCACAGAAGTCCATCTGACATGCGAGACTGGCACCTTGCAACTTTCTTCACACATGACACTTGGCCGGGTCATTCCAGCTCTCTCCAACTTCATTTTACACAGAAATAGAGTAAAATTTTATGTTATATGGGAGAGACTGTCCCCCGATGCATGGAAAATGCAAATCCATCAGAAGTCAATGGCCTCCCCTTCACACCCCAAAGATCTCTCCCTTTCACACCTGCACATGGTCCTTACAGGAAGATTATGCAACTGCTAAGAGCGCAAGTTCTAGGCAGCATTTATCTTCAGGAGTGGCTCTCTCAGTTAAGCACCCCAAACTACTCTCAGAAAAGATGATTAGTTCTAGTTCAGATCATATAAAAGTTGACTTCTATACCTGGGTTACTGATGTTCAGAAGTTTGCAGGAGTAGGGGTCTTCTCTGTCCTCCACTGGCACAGCACAACCATGCGCACCTATTATAAACTTCACAAGGACACTAAAATAATTTGGTTTTATTAACACCAGTTCTCTTCCCTCCTCCCTCCATCTTCAATAAACTTATTGCATCACAACAGCCTGTCTTCCATAGGATTAAGATTTTAAACCCCTAAAAATCAGCAAATGAGTCTATGTAGAGCAACCAAATGAATACCCTCAGAGGGGCTCAATTCCAAACCCACGTTGCTGTTTCACATTTCATAATGAGTATGCAGGAAGACTGGCAGCTAGGAATGGGATTCGAGACAGCCAGCACACTAAACAGAAAAACACCTAAGGCAACACTGAAGGATCCTGAAGACCTGCCTTTCCCTGCCTGGCTTTGTTACTTAATTCAAGATTGTTTAAATATTCTGTATTCAAAAGGCAATGAAAAAAATAAGAAGAGAAAAGGCACACAGCATCCAAGAAGGAACAAGGACTCCAGACTATCTGTTACAATGAAACGTCTACATTTTGGGTTGTAGCAAAACAACAGGTTGCTCTTTCCAGCCCTAATCATGGTTGTGGCAGTCAGGAGACAACAAGCAGTGTGAAGAGAAGAGGATCCACCTCAGCCTAGTTTTTCACCTAGCAGCTAAATATCCTCCAGGAACTCCGTATCACATTTTTAGATGACTGAAGTAGCTATGCTTCACTCCCAACTGCACGCTGACACCAAATTTGCACATGTAAATGGCCTTCAGCGCAAGGCAGGTACCAAGATGTGAGGCCTATCAAGATGACAATGTCTCCAGAAATGAACTGCAGCAGAACTTTCTCAGCAAGGACAGGGCTGTCTGTAGACTGTCAGGTGTGGGAAGGGTTCTGGTGGTGTGCCTGGTTCAGTGGGAAATACACCTGAGCTTTACAGTTAAGGCTGTTGTAAGAGGGTGTTTGTTGTTCTCTCACCAAACATGATCCCGCCTTCTTTCAGGTATCCTGGATTACTAAGCATTTCAAGTTGCATACCATACAAAGCGTACATTGCAACACAAAAAAGGGAAAGTCTTATACATCACTAATGAACAGTGGCAACTAATTGGAAAAACAAACAGCAGTGAACAGTCAAAAAATGACATTTTATTCCTTGCATAAAAAGGTTACAGCCCAGAACAAGAAGTATTCTTATATATTACTAAGCAGATTTAAAAAATTAGAGTACAAGATGCTCACAAATAAAACAAAAAACAAAACTGTCCAAAAAGAGTAATTAAATCAAGATATTTAAGCTTTACAGTCTCCCCCAACCTGCCAAGCCCCAAATTACAAAACACTAGGGATTACCGTTGGCTCAGTGCAGGATGTTGTTTCAGGTGCTTGAACCAAGTGTTCCTTATAACACTGCGCAGTTCATGATTGTGTCGAGCTGACAAAACACCTACAATAACATCATAATGTTTCAGCTTCCACTGAGGAAAGAAGGCTAATGGACCTAGAAATATAAAATGACAAACATTTATTATATGCATATCTTACCACAAGCCTGAGTTGCAAGCAGTAATTAAAATACATCTCAAAAGCAAGAGTACTGGGAACCTGAAACACTAAAACCAAGAAGCATGATTACTATTGCCTTCTTGGTTCAGAATTGGGGAAACATTTTCAACATGCCCAAACTTTCACTAGCAATCTAAGAAAACTTTACTGCAACGACCTGAGCAAGTCACTGCAGGTAAGCAAAACTAAGAAACTGTGACTCACAAAGCAGGCAAGAACGTAAGCCTTGGTTCTGACTGACAGCAGCTTCCATTCTTCAAATATTTGCCTGCCTGTCTTAGGAGCAAACTGCCCCCTGAGAGCATGCTCTTGCTGGGCTGCTCTTTCCTATCAGCCATCAGAAACCTTGCGGGCAATGTACAAGGTCCTACTGTTCCCTCTGCAAAATGCTTGAGACAGTCTGAGCCTTCTGCTTGCTCGTTGATACCTCCTCCAGCATGATCCACCCTAAATCCTGGGGGCTTGTCACCACTGGTACCAGGCCTTCACTATTAGAATTCACCATTATTCTAGCTAAGGAAAAAAAAAAACCAAAATAAACTAGGCTTGTCAGATTCAGAAATATGCCAGTTTCCCCCTTCTTCTTAAAACTGCTGGACCACCTTTCTGCCTCACCATGTCAACACAGCATGTCACCGCCTCTCATCTGCCACCTTTGAAGTTCAACACTGCCTTAACACAGGGTATTACATCCCTGCACCAGGGAACACTGGCTTCATTCAGAGCTGGATGTCACCACCAACACTTACAATCCATGATTTAGTTTGTGCTGCTTTAATTTAGGGATCAAGAAAGCTAGACTTGATTTCAAACAAGATTATGAGCGGAAAGAGACCCAAGAAGCTCCGACTTAAAGCCTGCTAAGTCAGGCAAGTAGCTACAGTGAAATTGCTTAGTTTAATTTACCAGACATTCTAGAGTTAAGAGAGGTTTATATTTAGCTTTAGCAAAAGATTGCTTTCCTCTCATCCCACTATCTTTTTTTTCATTAGGCTGCAGGATAAACAAATGTAAATGTTAAGGCCCTCTAAGCTACCGCATACAGCGTAAACAAGATTTTTTAAAATTAATTTTAAAGAGACCGAAAATATTGCCAAGTCTGCATTGTGTACTCCCACTAGAAAATGCTGAATTATAACCTAGATTCTACCTTCCACACCAGCGTCCCCTTTCTCCACTCTGAAACCAAGAAGATAGATGGGACTGGTTACGATTGCTTAACCTAGGACCTCATAGCACCGCCATGGGGACCTGCTCAGCTCTATGCTGAAACAGCATCAAGAGACTTCAGTTTGGGGTTTGGGTTTTGGGGGGGGGGGGGGGGGTTCTTTTTTTTTTTTTTTTTTTGCTTTAGGAGCTATTGATAATGGCTTGCACCTGACACCTTAGTCCCAAAGCCAAATAAACGAGTGCTCTGCAGCTGATTCTCAGAACAGTACAAGAGTGGGGAAAGTACAGGGTGATGCTTCCATGGGCAAACCTTCCCCAGTCAATTTCCCACTAAGTATTTTAGTCCTAAGCATGCAAACACTTTTTCTAGGAAAAGGTTAAGTTTCACAGTTATTTAAATGAATCTGTCCTGACAACAGCTACAATCTTGTAACTTAAGCTGAACACTGACCTATTAAGAGAAGTTTCCATCAACTTACAAACCCAAGCGGCAAGCCACTAGCTCCATGCCTCAGGTTTTTGCTAAGGTCAACTGTTACATCTCTTACAACAACCATACACTGAACGGGTGGCAAGGTTCAGGAATACGATTTGTTTGCCGACAGACCAACAAACCTACTGCCCTATATAACATCTGAAGAAACTTGTTGCTCAGTCTAAATACAATTTTAGTTTACCTTTATGCTCGTAAGTATCAACTATACAGAGGCTCTGTATGTCTTCCGAGGTCATTACACAGCCAAGATCTCCATGACAGCAGTGGTGCATGAGAGTCACACATTTGTAAGACTACAACATTACAGCAAATTCCTCTGTATCTCATATTCCTTCTCACACATCCTTTTTCTTTCCTTGTTCTTCTTCCATCCTTTGATTATTCTTTAAACAGCCTCTGCAGCCTTAACTGCAAGCCTTCCAATATGAATCTCCTAGGAGGACTAACATGTTTGTAGACAGCATGAGGTGCTGTTTACATAGATTTGGTCCTCGAGATACCACTTTTAATTAGAAGTGGAACCATTTCATTAAATCAAAATTAAAGAAAATAAAATGAAGAGCAGAAGTCTATAGGGTGACTTGACTACTTGACTCAGAATAGCATAAGCTGTCTTAAATCAATTAAAAAAAACAAAACTAAAAATAAGCTACTCACATCAAATAGGCATACTTTTAATTAGTTTATATTTTTAAATGAGTGAAGCTTTTCCTTATCAACCATTCACATGGGAACAACGTTAATGTAACAGATGCCTCAGAATTAATATCTTACTGCTTTTAGAACAGACAGCTCTTTCTTGTTTTAGGCTATATTCAGGCTGAGTAAGGTAGCATTACAGCAGTCTATAGTCAGAAGATTGTCTTCTCTGTCCCAAGGGTTATGCCATTTTACTTTTAAAACCACTGAAAATGGAAAAAAAAGAAAGCTTACTTTCATAAAAACATAATGAATAAGCTCTCTGCTTGTTATCGAAGTTGTCTACTTCCTGTGGAAAAGTAGGAATAACACTTACTCAACTTTCAGGAAAAGATATCCATATGTCTCTCTGAATTATCACTATGAAAAAAATGGAAGATAAAGTGAGAGGCACGGGGTGGCGTGGTGTGGGAACTAAGGCTATTTTTCCTTTGTAAGGATAATTCAGATATATGCATATATATGCTCTGATGCAGCATAATTTATGAGAAAAACATTGCTGACCTCCGAGTCAATAAGAACAATTTATACAAGCAATCAATACTTGCCACTGGGGACCAAACTTCTTCA
This sequence comes from Falco biarmicus, assembly GCF_023638135.1. NCBI lineage: Eukaryota > Metazoa > Chordata > Aves > Falconiformes > Falconidae > Falco > Falco biarmicus. The sequence continues at coordinate 82,334,798 of NC_079293.1, forward strand.
TCTTATGTTCTATTTTTGTGCATTAGGCCAAAATGGTAAGTGTTGGCAACAGGCTTAAAAAATACATACTGTATCACTCTTACCTTGAACTGGTTGTGCAAGATAATTAAGCCTTTAAATTTTTCAATTACAAAGACAGAAAAAAACAACTGTAAATTTGGGGAGGTGAAGAAAAAAGCTACATACCATATTCCATGATATACCCTGAAAGTGTTGCTAACCGAAGGGATGCAGGAGGAGAGGAAGCCTTTCCAATTCCAAGGTCACACTATCACTAGTTGCCTCGCTTTTGAACTGTTACTGTCTTAAAGCCGCATCTGGGTTGCATCACGCAGATCAAGACTTCTCAGTGGAAAGCAGGCAGCCAAATGTGCAATGCCTACCCTACACTCTCTAAGCATCAAGAACAAAATCACTTTTGCTTTGTTTTGCTTGAGGTTGTTAATCCACAGCTACAAAAACATGAAGGGAAGCAGCCCTCTCTCAGCTGCTGAGATGCATTTAATTCTGTACAGCAACTGTAAAGAGTACTTCTGTCAGCTCTAAGACTACTGAAGTCCAGCCTGTGTTTTGTTGACTGACTGGATACCAAGCAAAAATGAATTCTAAATCCAATACAAGAATAAATGCAGTTTATTATATTACAATACAACAAAGGAGAATACCATGCAATACGATAAAAGGGAAACAGTACTAGTTATTATGCACAACATGACAAAAGAGCAATAGGAGCAAATCATCAGATCATTACTGCAAAGCATTGCAGAGATTAAGAAAAGGGTACATCAGCAATTACCACCTTAACATCACCCAAGCCCACACTTTGGCTGGGAAGCCCCGTTGCAGCCATCGCTACGAGTCTCTTGGTAACTGGGAAAATTTCTGTGAGGTGAGTCCACCCATAGCTGAGGCTTCTGGCCCAGTCCCGGAGCTTGCCCACCTTTGTACTCAGTGAAAAGCAGAAACAGTTTACATACCTAATGTATGTAAACTTTTAACTTTATGCTGAGTGCAGGTGTGCACTGTCTCATGATTCATAAGGTTCACACATGGCAGGGACCCTGGCCAGGTGCCCAAGAGTGGTGGAGTTACTGTCATGACAGAGCTGCACACAGTATTTATTGGATGGATGGTCCTGATCACATCTTGCTCAGGACAAACACCACCTGCTCATTACAGTTGTCCTTGACCCCCTGAGCTCACTGTCCAAGTTAAACAATTTCTAATTAAAGACAAAGACTTTTTTCATAAGCAGTAATCAATTTCATAAATTTTCACCACAGCCTGCCAGAGTCTTGTGTCACATGGTTAATAATAAGTTCCTGCACAAGCTTTCTTGGGCTGTGATATTTGTAAGGACAGGCTCCCATCCCACACAATTCCCCAATGTCTGACCATACACGTATTTCTACTAGTACAGTTTTTTCACCTCAGTATGAACTGCAGTAAGCTTTCAGAGGATTCTTGGTCACTAATTTTCCTGAAACTTGGTGAAAGACACTGGTCTTTAGGCCCTCCACCTGTTTGTCAAGCTTGACTGAGGACAACCAACACGATCCAAGTTCGGGAGAGACGCAGGAAAAGGTAAACAAGTGCATAGACAGAGCACAAAGCCATGCCTTTAGATGACAATGTCAAAGGTGCAGAGGTGAGTCTCCTGCTAAGCTGGCCACAGAAAAACGTCACTGCTGACCGGCAGTCTGCTGGCCCTAGTCAGATTTTAACCAACTCGGCAGCAGCCAACAGCTCTTGGGAGTTTTTCAAAATCCCAAACGGTAAAGATCAACACGCATCTCTTCTTCCTGTGAGACTGATTCTCAAGTAAGATGTCAAGTTTAGTGGTTAATTATATTTACTGTCATTATAAGGAGATGAAAAAATTGAGAGATCATTTAGCTTGATTTTGTCAACAAACAAAGTAAATATGATCTTGCTACACATACTTCTACTGGAGTGCCCTACTAACTACTAAATTTGCCAGTCATTTTCAGTCAAGTTTGACATAGTGTGCAGTCCCCAGAGTGGTTAAGTTCCCACATTTCATGGAATTGGACTGGACAGAGAAAAGACTCGTTCGTTGTTAGTGCCTGCACTGAGAAACACAGCAGTGTAGGTTTACCTGCACTACAGGGCAGGAGCGAACCTCCCCTGGAGACTGCTAGAGTAAGTGAGCTACAAAGCTCAGCCTTCTGTGGATCTTCTGCTACCCATGCAGCTTTTTTTTGTTGTGCTTGTTAAATAATCAGCGAATAGGACTAAATAGACCAGGCAGAAGTTGCTTAGAATATTCTCAACTAATCCACTTTGTAAGCTAAGACCAAAAAGGAACAAAACCCCTCAACGCCCCACCCCCCCCTACACACACACATATTCCAGGGTGTTATCTTTGCCTTTTCTTGTGACTTTGCAACCATGTTCGGGTTTTTTAATGCCTTTTTCTTCTGTACTGCTTTGTTAAATATCCAAACAAACACGAAGGAAGGAATTCACTGAATATAAAGGTTTGTATTCACAGAATGCTGACACATGCAGAAAAAGAACAAACCAAAGAGCAAAAGCAGCTCTTTCCCCCTCTCTAATCTTCTTCACTTAATCTGCTATAGCTCATCTGCATTACACCTCTCTCTGCAAGCAGCTACATGACCCCCCCCTGCAGCACCTACTTCATACCAGAGCTAAAAATTGCCGAGATGTGCGACCCTGGTTTCTGTGGGAGCACAGCACTCCTTGAGACAGACAAGCCTTTAGACAAGCTTTTAAACAAGCTTTACAGATTCAAAGAGTAAAACCTCTGTGGGAAGAGGGTTGGGTTTTTTGGTTTTTTCTTTTCTTTTTTTTTTTCCCTTTTACATCAACAGCATTCCCTTAAAGAAGTAGGACAGCAGGGTCCTTCTGAGTTGCAAAGTGACAGTAGTAATACTGGTGAGATGATGATGCTCTAAACACCATTAATGATGCAGCACTTGCACACTCCTAGACATACCTGGGAACAATGGCCAAAGCATCAGAAGCACAGACACATAAAGAATAAAGCAAATCCTTTTTGCAACACTAAAACGATGCCTCCCCCCTTTTTTGGGGAACGGAGGGAAGCACAGGACCTTTATCCTTTGAAAAGTAACTACCGATCCCTGATGCCACGGAACAAAAGCCTGCTCCCAGGGAAGGCTATTTGCTCCTTTGTGGCTGTTCTACTCTGTGGGCAATTTGGAAGACAACTGGTGAAGAGCTTCCTTCAGCCACGAGCCTCCCAACTCTGGCACAACTAGTACTCTCTGCTCCCTGTGCCAATGCCAAAAAACTCAAAAATGCAACTCCAGTACTGCTCGCCAGTAATTTACAATGTCTCAGACATCAGCCCACAGAACAACTGCAAACTTAAAAAAAAAAACAAAACTAACAATTCAGTCGGAAAATACTGTCAGCTTTGCTGTGGATTCTTTGTCAATTATTTCATGCCCATCAAAGGTGAGGGGATTGGTTCTGTTGGGGATGGCCCATCCCTGGAAAACAACGTTATAGCAACATCTCATAGATGAAGGTGGCATTTTAGGCAGAACTGCACAGCTACTGCCAATGCCAGACCTGACCTGTTGATGGAAGGTTTCAGTTTCCAAGGCCACCAGCCTACCAGTCTTTACATGCCTACAAAAGATGAAATAAACGTGTGACCAAGGATACTACCCGCGATAGACAGGCTTAACAGATTTCAGACAGCATCTATTCTTAAGAAAGTATCGCGTTTTGGCAGAATTTGTCCTTACAGAGCACAGCATCACTCACAACCTCAGAGGTTGTTTCTACATTTTATTTCAGTACTGAAAAGCCAAAAACAGGTTAAGCTCTCCCTCCTTCTTTCTCACTTGTCATGTACACAGGCTAGTCGGTGAGGGGAACAACCCTAACTCTACAAGGCAGATCACTAAAAGCCAGCCTAACCAACCCTGTTCCATCTAGGGCAGTGCCTGAAGAAGTACGCGCTGAACCGCAGGACAACAGATGGCACACAAGCAGCTTCGAGAAAATGGTGGGTTTTAATCTGTTGCATAATTATTCACTAGTAAAAGACTGACTCTTAACAAAACCAAAAGGGCCGATTCTTGGCTGCCACACACCCCCAGAAATGTAACAGGAATAACGTCTTAAAGGGCATTAGCATCAGCAAACTAGCAGCATATTACACTGAATGTGTGGGGTTTCTGATTAGGCGCTGTAATTGAAGCCCTACAGTGAGTAATTTCCTACTCTGTAAGACTTTGTGCTATCAATTAAAACACACAATTAGCAATGAATCCACCTGGAGTGCTAAAAGCAGGTCTGTCTGTTCTTTCTCAAGTTTCTGAGGTCATTTTATAATTAGCACTTATCTAAGATTTTTAGAAAAATTAACTAAAGCTTCCTACTCATGAACTTCCTTTGGATAGCACTTGTTTGTAACCAGTTAGGCAAGGACTTCAATTAAACCTAAAAGCACATTCTTGCACAAGTCTTGTTCGGAAGTGTGAATTACAGTCCCGTTAACTGAAGAACAACAAGAAAACTGGGAGCCACCAAAGTCAGGACACAAAAGCAAAGGCCAGTGCGTCTGATCTCAGAGCTAATCCTATTTATTTTTTTTCCACTTAACAAGTACTGCCTACAAGAAGTGTACTCTGTCTTCTGTGATCACCGAGGTGAAAGCGAGCATGAACACACAGAAAGTCAAAATACTGCACGGGGAGAGACGCAAGCGAGGGCCAAAGCATGCAGGCAGACCTACAGGCCTTTCACATGCGGTAGTTAAGAAGAAGGTTTTATTAAAGGAGGTACTTCCAATAGAAGAGGAAAAGTAAATGGAATGAGTGAAGATTGGAACACTGTTTACATTTAAAGTCATCTGACCTACAGACAACCACAATGAACTGCTTTCCAGAAATTGAAAGCCTGTTTTGCCAGCAGAAGTGCCTGAACTGCTCAGCTTAAGAAAACAGAAGTTTAAAACAGTGACTTTTGGTCTCTGTGGTTACACAATGGAGGTGCACCTGAAAGAGGAGAAAGATGCTTTTAACTGAAAGGCTTAAGAACAAAAGGCCATAAACCAGTTGGAAGTAAGCTTAGGCCACAAATGAGAAAGTATTTCTAATCAGGGCAAGCAGCTTCTGGAACAGCCTCTTCCTAAGACTGCTAGGAATCCAACTGAACAAACAAAAAGCCACCCCAGCGCTCCTCTGAATAAACGTAGGCTGTCCGGCTGCCGTTTTAAGGCAGAGATCAAGAGTTGCTTATTAGAAAAAGTAAGCAGAATTGATGGCCGGAGATGTCTATTCCAGCCTTGTGTTAGCGAGTCAATGATGTCTAGGTAAATAACCACTAAAACAGGTTATCAGCTTTCTAACAAACTCTCATTTCTGTGTGTGCGCGCAATGACTAGCAAGAGGGGAATTAAACCCTTCAAAAAACAGAGCTGCGGTTCATTCTGCTTTTGACCTCCACTGGTAGCCAATTTTGCAACTGTTGAGACACACAGACACTACACTGAAATACCAAAGAATACACAGATAATGCATTTTTATGTCACAGCTATTGTAAACCACTGTCCCATGATCAGATTTATTATTCATTCATACCAGTGATTCCAGGCAGTAGGTAACAAAGAGCAGCTGGAGTAATAAACAGGGCGGGGGGGGGGGGAATTACTCAATAATCAAATTAAACGAGACTGGATTTATCAGGTAGTACCGGATCCTCTTAAATAGTTTCAGATTGCAGAAGCCTTTTAGTAAATAGGGACATTTCTTCTTGTATGCGAGTTCACTAATGTTCCTAAAACACACTGAATAACAAAAAAATATAACACAGAAGACATCAGAGATAAAAGAGGTCTCTGAGCTCATCCTTCTTCCCTCTGCCAAGGTAGCTGTACCTACAGCTTGCACATTTTGTGGTATTTTGAAGGCTAAAAGGCAAGCTCTTCCTTACATTGTAGTGCAAGGCTCAAGCCTACAAAGAGCCAGCACATGTACAGCACCGAGCATTTTCCTACGGATGATGGAAGCTCTCTTTTTATAAGAGGCATCAGTTTTCCTCTCCTCAGCGTGAATATGTTACTGAACAGGTTACAACTAAATAACCCTTGCATAAACAAAATGTACGCTTACTCTTTCTGTACTAAAAAAAAAAAAAAAAAGGCACTTTTAATCCCAGTTATCCTAACATTATCCAATGCAACGTGCTTTCACAGTAACAAACAAAAACTCCAATAATAACTGCTTGTAACAGTGAACCTCCCAAACGCAAAGCTTCTTCCCTCCCTCCCCAACTGAGAACCTTCTGGATTTTCTTTATAAACGTTTGTTAGCGGGAGACACGTTTCTGCAGGGAAGGTCATCGTGAAATTCCACATTGCTGCTTCCAACGCCACATTAACGCACTGACCACACACGAGCGAACCATGAGGCACAACCCCAACAATTCAAACGCGCTTCAGGCTAACGATGAGGCCCCCCATCCTGATTCCCTAACTCGTGTGTAACCACTGCCCATCTGACAGGCAGTGGCCACTGTGCGGGGATGGCCACCACCCGTGGGGGACAGCCATCCCCACGGGTGGTGGCCGTCCCCGCGCTGTGACTGCTGCCCATCTGGCAGGTAGTGGCCATGGTGTGGGAATGGCCACCACCCAGGGCCTTCAGGCATCGCGAAGACCCCGGCCTGGCTCCTTCCACACCCGCACCGCTTCACGCCTGCACAGGGCCCGCACGGCGCAGCTGGGCCGCCAAACGGGAGTCCTAAGCAGATCTGAGGTAAAAGCCCTCTCAGGTAAAAGCCCTCTCAGGTAAAAGCCCTCTCAGGTAAAAGCCCTCTCAGGTAAAAGCCCTCTCAGGTAAAAGCCCTCTCAGGTAAAAGCCCTCTCAGGTAAAAGCCCGCGCACCGCTGGGCTTTTCCAGAGCGCTACGGCGAACGCGGCAGACAGCGAAGAGCCGTTCCCCGGGCCGGGAATGAGGCGGCCCGGGTGCAATCGGTGGGGATGCCCCCCCCGCCCCAGCCGCAGCCCAGCGGGGGCGGGAGGGCAGCCGGGGCCGCTGCCCCACGCAAAGTTGCGGCGCGCCCCCCGCAACCGCCACCGGTACCGGCGGCTCCAACCGCTGAGCCAGCGCTGCTCTCCGCACCTCGACGTAAGGAGCCGTTGCCTCCCGGTGAACCCACGCAGGCACTCCGGGAGCTCTTTCCCCGCGGGCTGCGTCCCGAGCCCCCCCTGCCCGGCAGCCCCCGGTAGAAGCGCTGCCCTCAGGCACAGAAACGCCGGAGCGGCCGGCAGCGCCGTTAGGCGGCAGGGGGCCGGCCCGGACCGTTGAACGGCCACAGCCCCCCCAACACACACACACATATACGCCCCCTCCCCGCGGCCATCGCCGAGCGGCCTCCCGGCCGCCTTCGCCTCCCGCCGTGCGGGGCACCCCCCGCCCTCAGCGGGCTCCCGCAGGCGGCGGAGCCCTGCCCGCCCCGTCCCTACCTGCCGGGTGCCTCCCGGGGCCGCCGGGGCAGCTGAGCAGCAGCCAGAGGTGCAGCGCGACCCCGACCGCACAGGGGCACAGCAGCACCAGCCAGTTTCGCATTGGCCGCCGCCGCAGCCGGCCCCTTCCCCTCCGCGCCGGCCTCTCCCAGCGGCGCCGGGGCGACGGGCCGACTCGGCCGCCCGCGGCTCCTCCCCGCGCCGCCGCTCCGCCGGGCCGGGCTCCGCTGCCCCGCGGCCGCCGGGAGCTGCAGTCCCGGCCCAGCCCCGGCGGGCAGCGGCGGCGCGGGCGGCAGCGGCGGCCGCCTACAGCCCCCACAATGCCGCGGGGCGGCGCGGCGCGGCCCCGGGAGGCTGAGACGAGCGGCGCCGGGGCTGCCGCGCACGGCGGGGAGAACCGGGCGGCCGCTGCCCCGCGGGGAGACGCCGAGCGAGCGCGGCTTTACCTCACGTTCCGCACGGCGGGGGAGCGCAGACGCCGCGGGGCGGTCGCGGCGCAGTACCCTCACGGATCGCTGCTCCCGGGGCCGCCCCGGCCGCCCTCGGGCCCCGGCCGCCGGGCTGGCGGTGCTCCGGGCTGGCCTCCCGCCGGGCTGGCCGTACCCCGGGCTCAGCGCGGCGCCGGGGGCACAGCCCGGCCCCCGTTAGTCGTTACTTGTGCAACGCCACGGTTGTCTACCGGGTGCCCCTTCTGAAAAGTCATTCCACAGTCACGAAACAGCGTTTCAGAACAACCCTGTACTAATCCAATAACGAGGAGACTGCTTCGCCTCGGCTAAGCCCCGCAGCGGCACTGCCAGTGCTCCTCAGGTATTTTATTCCAGCCAGGAACATGGTATTTGAAATTCCAGGGGAGGGGACGACGACGGGGACTTTAGGCAATCAAAGTGTCTTTAACTGCAGCTGGGTCACACGAATCGACGGCAGCATCCTGGTCCTCGCAGAAGCGCGCTATGAGACGTTCACAATCCAAGCTCAGCATCGTGTCTCACCTACAGCCACCGCGGCGCGAAGCTGGGTATCTACGCCTGATCCACCCAGGGGGCTGCCATCTGCAAACACCCTGCCGCCGGGAGAGGCCTGGATGGAGGAGAGCGTGAGATTGTCAGCATCTTGAAAAGTTACTTGTCTCTGGTCCCTCCGAACACAGGTAGCAAAGAGAAATGTTGCCTTGGACTCCTTCCTGCAGGGTGAATGTACCTGAAGAAGTGATGTGGATAAAAAAGCAGGGCCTTCTCAGAAATTAATGTATAAAGTAGAAGTTTGTGTGCAATAGCCATAAGGCTTAAATGAATGGTTACTGATGCTATTCTGTCAGAAATGCATGATTTTTGTAATAGGACCTGATACATATGAAGTATAATTGAAAGAAAGAATTGAGTTTGTGCAAAAAGAAGACTAAAATCTGTTCTTTTTTGAAATCCCCAAGCCATGAAAAGGGTTTGGAAAATGCTTAAAAGTCCCTTCAAACAGCTTCATTAAGATTCATCTTTCATCAACTGGAGTGAGATATTAGAAAGCAAACTCATGACTTTAACCTTTATGTATTGAACAGCAATAGGAAAATATGTTGGAAATACATCAGTTCAGTTTGTTTGCATACCTAGGCATATTTAATATGCAACAGAGCGTGTACTTGTCAGCAAATAATAGTACTAGGGGAAACATTTACACAAAAAATGTTATTTATTATTAAAATCACTATTGACATTTGACTTGCCTTTCAGCAGGTTCAGCTGCAGAAATAAAAACTGGTCCAACTGCTAATATTACTCTATATTTGCCTATATTCCTTGTAGTCAAGGTGTTAGGTTCTCTACCCAGCCCTTACCCCAGGCCAGGTGAATTGATGGGGATCGATCTTATAAATATGTCTGTGAGCAATTACTTCCTTGTAGACAAAACCAGAGGACCAATTCCTTAATATCTTGCTTTCTATATGGCGTATTACCTATATATATATATATATGTATATATGGTATATTACCTACCATGCTCAAGGATAAAGGCCTATATAATGTACAAAACAGGAGAAATCTCTTTCTCCACATTACAGAAACGGTAGCCTGGTCAAAAGGATTATATATTTACCTTTATATACATATATATATATATATATATGCATTTTTGTTATTTATGTAGGAAATGGTTAAAAATACAGTTTAGTTGTAGAGGACTGGCCTTTCCTGCTCCATTTTCTATCGCATTATCTGCAAGATTTTTAAAGCACGTGTAGAAGGTGCAAGCAGCACTGCTTCTCATGTTGTGTATGACACTGGAAGTGTGCACCTGTGTATAAATCATGAGATGACCAGACACAACCACTAACCCAATTTTCAGAGTTCCCATTAGCAAAGTAGTTTCAGTTTGCATTCTTGAGGGCTTTTATGAGGACTGGTATATGGGAGAAGCAAGCTGATATCAGTGTCTAAACATGGATTCAAGGCACCATGTTTTACACATGCTTTTTAAAAAGTCTTGGCCCGTATAAAAATGAGATTTTTCCAGAAATCTAAGAATAGTGAATGTATATACTATAAAAAGAAAATGGAATTGGAATATAACTTCTAGATGATGTTAAATCGTTTTCCTGCAAGACAGAACATTTTGATTTGAGTTATGCTCATTCTAGGTATCATTTATTCAAAAATACACCATTTTCATTCTGTGCTTTCTGAGCATATTTACTCTTCTGACATTACAGACTCGGGTGGTACCTCTGACACATGAAGTACAGTACTGGCACAACACAGACGTGGCGCCTGGGCACACGGTTTAGGGGTGGACTTGGCAGCGTTGGGCTTACAGTTGGGCTCGACGATCTTAAGTCTCTTCCAACCTACTTGACTCTCTGATTCTGTGTTGGGCACAAGAGCTGGAGATAGAAAAGACAGAAGTTTTAGCCCCCAGGCTGCTTGCAAACTTAAGATGCTTCTGTTAAATTTGCGTAACGTCTCTGGATAAGCATCTCCTGTCTGACACAGAAGACATGATGGATACCAGAGCTGTAGTTATGTACCACAGCCAGCCAGCCCATAACATTGTTTTTTCATGTTTGTTTGCCTAATTGTTGCCCCAAGTGAGTGACTGGGATTTTTTTAGGACACTAGCAGCAGCAGCTGAGAAGAGCAAGAAGCAGGGCAGAGCGCCATGTGTTTTAGCAGAGTTCATCCCCAGGGAGTTGTGTGTTTTATTGATCTCTCTGTGCTCCGTCTGAAGCAGAGGAAGGACTGGTGAGAGGTTCCATTTTAGGGGCTTGGGGCTTAACTTCCTCTACACCTTGCAGTAATACTGATCTATTACATTTCACACAATCATTGTGCCTTCAGTTATCTAAAGAAAACACATGAAAAGTGATTACAGACCAGGGTATGAAGGATTAGAGTTTAAAAGCTTGTAAATTTCATCCCAAGAGTATGTCTTTTTTTTTTTTCCCCCAGTGTCCATAACCTAAACAGATTCACTATCTGTACTGAGGAATTATCAATCTTTCCTTACCTTCCTTAGGATCTTTAGAATAAATATTTTTTGCTTATTTTCCCAAACAGAAGAGATGTCTCCCTGCCTCCTCTTTCGGTTTTCTGATCTGATGAAGTGCAGATGCAGAGGAGTTCTCAGACTCCTCATCTTGGGCTATTAATGCTGTCAATGTCGCTGGGATCTCCTGAGGATAGACAAAGGGATCCTGCAAAAACTGATCTCTGGAAAACAGGCTGTCTTGCTGACGGGCCTGCCAGCTCCTATCATTAGCAGCAGCAAAGAAAAGTCAACGGTACGTGACCAGCCAGCTCTAAGGACCATGATGGACAGGCATGAAGAGAGATGCTGTTAGAAAGCTTTGGGCAGCATGTGGCATGCCATGCAGCCAGCGTGGCACGAGGCCTCTGCGCGTTTGTACACTGGACGGAGGCAAGAATCTAACAAGATTTTGCCCATGGCCGTCTTCCTTAATGGTCTCTTAAGGGAGACTTACTAGTCACTTGGAAAAAAATCCAGATACGGTATGACTACCGATCCTACTTTACGTTCTCCTTTATTAAGAGATTCAAGGAACTAAAAAGGTCAGGGCGGCAGCATTTCCCTCACAGAAACCACACTGGTTTGGCTCTGGCCATCATGGGTTAAACACTTCAGGGCATGGTTGCAATGGAATTTAATCTTGCAACCCCTTCACACCAGTTGATCATAAACTAGCCTGTAGCTGGGATCTGTAAGAAGCTCTGAGCCTGGAGAATTATGGGGTGTCACAAGTTGCACTGGAATTTTTTTTTTTTTTTTGGTAAGGCTGCCCAGTGCTTTCCAGTTCAAGAATGTACTCTCTTGAAGCTATTCCATACTTCAGTTCTTTGGGCTGAGCGTTGCAGTGACAACAACCTGCTTCACATCGCAATGTTTGGTAAATTCTGGCTAAAATAATCTAATAATTTCTGAAAAGTTAGGATAAAATAGAGTAGAATAGCATAGACTGTTTCAGTTGGAAGGGACCTACAACGATCACCTGGTCCAACTGCCTGACCCATTCAGAGCTGACCAAGTTACAGCAGGTTGTTAAGGGCATCGTGCAAATGCCTCTTAAACGCTGACAGGCTTGGGGCATCGACCTCCTCGCTAGGAAGCCCGTTCCAGTGTTTGACCACCCTCGCGGCACACAAACGTCCCGATGTCCACTCCGAACCTGCCCTGGTGCAGCTTCGAACCGTTCCCACGCGTCCTGTCGCTGGGTACCAGGGAGGAGAGCTCCGCACCCCCCTCTCCAGCCCCCCCTCGGGGAGCCGTGGGAGCAGTGAGGTCGCCCCTCAGCCTCCTTCGCCCCCAGCCAGACAAGCCCCAAGTGCCCAGCCGCTCCCCACAGGACGTGCCTTCCAGCCCCTGCGCCGGCTTTGCTCTCCTCCCCTGGGCACGCTCAAGGACTTTCACGTCCTTCTTCAGTTGCGCGGCCCAGAACCGCTCGCAGCGCCCCAGGCGAGGCTTCAGCGGGGCGGAAGGTGGTGGGGCAATGCCCCCTGCCCCCAGCCGTGCTGTGCCCCCCGGGGCGCGGGCTGCCCTCCTGGCACCGGCTCGCGCTGAGCCCGCTGCCGCCCAGCACCCCAGGGCCCTTCTGCTGGGCTGCTCCCAGCCGCTCCTCGCCCAGTTCATACCTGTGCCCGGCGTTACGCCGTCGGAGGGGCAGAATCCGGCACCACGACTGGTTAAGTTTCATCCCGTTAGTCACAGCCCAGTGCTCCAGTCTGTCCGGACCCTTCTGCAAGGCCTCCTGTCCCTCAAGAGAGTCAGCAGCACCTCCCAGTTTAGTATCACCAGCAAACTGGCTAACGGTGCGTTCAGCTCCCGCATCCAGGTCGCTGATAAATACACTGAGCAGGGCTGGCCCCAGAACTGAGCCCTGAGGAACACCACTGGTGGCCGGTCACCAGCCAGAGGTAGCCCCATTCACTACAACCCTTTGAGCTCTGCTCTTCAGCCAGTTCTTCACCCAGCGCACCGTGAACCACCTCATCCTGCAGCGGGACAACTTGTCTCGAAGGATCCTATAGGGGACAGTATCAAAAGCCTTATTAAAATCCAGAAAAACTACATCCACCGCCTTCCCTTCACCCATTAGGTGGGTGGCCCTATCACAGGATATCAGATTAGTTAAACACGACTTTCCTTTTGTGAACCCACGTCGACTGTTCTGATGATTGCATTACTTTTTAAATGCCTTTCAACAGTAGCCAGTATAATCTTCTCCATAATTTTTCTTGTTAATTTTTCCAAATTAACTTCCAGTTAAAGAAGTTAACTAAGAACATTAAGAAAAAAAATGCTCGTTTTGTTTAAAATTATTTTCCTATTATTTTGCTGACCTTTTTTTTTAAAAAAAATGAAGTTTTTGCATCCTTATGACTCTTCAGAGCACAGGCTTTGCAAAATGGTTTTGTAACTTGCTCTTCTTCCTTCATGTTTTCTGTCCAGAAGTCTTAATAGTTTTGGCACATGGCTCTGATTTTTGGCAGAAGCCACAGTTTGGACTGACTTCTCAAAGGTCCAAGAATATTCTGTAGGGTCTTCCTTTCACTGGCATTGCAAGAACCTAGCAACCAGAACAGCTCTGAGATTGTAAGCAGACAAAGATAGCCCAGCTTTCCCTCAGCTCACTTTCCTTTGCTCAAAGGTGGAGCTTCAAGTTTCATGTCTGCTCACAAAGTGGTCACTTGCACATCCTGGTGGATGACCAAGTCACCACCCCTTATTCTAGAGAGGGCTAAATTAGAATATCCTTGTCATCTTCCGGAAAGAAGGTGATGTTCAGCCGGATTGTTTTGGTTTTTTTTTTTTAATCAGACCCAGCCTAACCTGCACAAGAGCTGAAAATTGCCATACAAAATAGGCTTGCAGGACATCACAGTTATCCAGACATACCAATACAGCAATAATAAATTTCACAGCTGTAGTTGACTCCTTCACATGTTCATGACAATCAAAACCAGAAGTGGACTTAAAACCACCTGTATGGTAGCAGCTACATCTCGACAGGCATGTTTTGGAGAGCAAACAGAGGAATGTCTTGCAGAGATGTGGAACACCATAATCCCAACAATGTGGCAGGAGCCTGTGCGGTGAGCTCATTCACGTGCAGCCAGTATGCTGCTATTTATAACAAGTGGCACAAAGACTTCAGGGTGTGGGTACAGAAAAGAGTAAGGTTTATAGAAGTCCTGCCGAGACCTACAACAGCAAAAATGCTTTTTAATCACATGCCTGGCTAAAGAGTTAAGCAGTTGAGGGGATTACAAAGCAGATCGGGGGCACATCATTTATCATCTCATTATTATCTATCACTGGGTAGATAGTATTTCATTTTAAAAAATTTTACATGACTCGGTGCTATTTTCTCCTCACGGTGCTTACCCTGCTTTAGGATGGACGTGTTCTGCTGCAGAACGCACCAGCTGGCTGCTTCATTTGTTGCAGAAGATGTGCAGTGGAGGAGGTGGGGCCATGAGATAGTGTGACAAGGCCATGGGTCATTGCTGCTTAGGGGAGCTGGGTCCTGGCATTGCCTCCGTGTGATACCAGGAAAATGACGAAACTAAACATTACACATCGCTTTTTTTCTGCTTAGTTTCTGGGTGTTTGACTTGCAAAAGTCCCTCCAGTTTGTAGAGCTGAAGATTCATAGCTGAAGCTTGAGCAAATGGGAACATTGCTTGACACGTTGAAAGAGCTAACTACTCTGAAGAGGCAGGTACTGACAATCTCACCCTTTGTGTGCAGGCTGTGCCTCAGCTTTTCGCTGTTAAGATGGGAATAGTTCCACCCTCACATTCCTCCAGGATACTGCGGAGCTACTTTGTGAAGCAATCTGTGATGAGCACCACAGAGAAGCTCTTCAGGGAATAGTTCTACACTGAAAGTAGAATTTGTGAGTAAATCAGGCCTGGGGCTACACAATCAATAAAGACACCAAAATAGTATTGAGTAACTGCTCATTAACTGAGCGTTGCCTATACTGTGCCTTGTGGGAATTCCTGCAATGGCAATCTGGAACAGTGCTGCATAAAAATGAGAAAGGCAAATGGAAGATGCATAAGCAAATTTAACTCTGACATTTCTTAAATGAGCGCTTAACTTAGCTTCTTCAATGCTCTTTTAATGTATTTTTTGCATTTATTCAGATTCTGTTTAAATATCCTCAGATGTGCTCGCATCCTTGCTGCACGTATTTGTTTAGCTGGTATGGGCAGAACTGTAAAGAAATATAATCACTTTTACTGCCTTGTAATTTCTCACAAATAGGTATCTCAGACCTGCTCTCCATAGTTATTTTCCAGAGTCTGAAACAAATTCCCAGAACAAAACATGCAAGTGCTGTCTGAGAAAGAAGGCCAGACCTCAGAAAGGCTATTTAACATTCTTTATGTTCTTAATGCTTCTGTCAAGGTATTTTTTCATAAGAATCTTAGCATCTGAAGTTTTTTCATTTGATCTTTTAAGGATATGACTAACACATTCATATCACCACTGCAGACACACATATATTGGAAATCCGTGTGTTGTGTTCAGGTGAGTAGGATAAAAGCTGGTGTGCTCTCTGGGGGAAACCTGTCAGACAAGAATCGGTACAAGAACCATGGAAGTGAACAGTCTTTGGAACAAGAAAGTTAAGGATAATTTACAGCCGAAAGTCAGGTGAGCCACACTTGCCAGAGAGAGGCTGCTACACTGTAAAGATCTTTAAAGTCACTGCTACTTGAAAGGTTTTTAAAAAGTCACAGTGGTTCTTTTCTACAAAGTTTGGCTCGTTCCTTCCTTTCACTGAAAAAAATTGTGCATCTCTTTAGAGCAGGCTATAGAAAGAATGAAAGGCTCAGGTATGCAGCCTGAAGTTCAAAGGCACAACGTGAGATGCTATGCAACAAATAGATTTTGTGGAACAGGTGGTCTTTCGGAACACATTCTTACGCCATGCCTAGTGCATTTTCCATTAAATGCTATTCTAAGTGTAAGCTCTGTTCTGGCTGCTTACTTATCCCATGGGGTGCGAGGAAGTATTTGGACTATCCTCCAGTAACTGGAAAAAAAACCCAGCAGCCAGGAGCAAAGTTTGAATGCGAAGGAATAGTGCAGCAGTCAGTCACGCGAAATCTGTTGCACGGCTCTGCGAAGAGGAAGGCAAAAAGGAGAGATGGTTAGTGCTCACTGTGCTGGGGACCCGCCTGGCCTAGAGCCAGGCCTGCCAGCTGCCTGCAGTCCGATCACCTGCTCAGGGGAGCGAAAGGCAAAAGCCTAAGTGGTGGCACAGCGGCGATGAGGAGCAGGCAGCGGAGTCACATGTGAAACTGGAAAACAAAATTCAAGAAAGGAGTACAAAGCAACTCCAATGGATGCACTCAAAGATTTCCACAACTCTTCCAAGTGCTTTTTAGCTGGACACCTGACCTATTTAACCAAATCATGTATTTGACTTTCGTCTTTTCCTAAACTGAGCAGTCTGGAACTGAAGCGTGAGGTTGAACCATGCCCCGGCAGCACCACAGCGACAGGCGATGCCTTACACTGTACGGACCACCAAAACAGAAGCGCTGGCTCTCTCTTTCTGAGAGCGTGTGCATTAATTTAAAGTCCTCCTTTGAGGTCATTTCTAATTGACACTGGCGTTTTTTCTGTTTCAGTCGGCTGTTTATCACTTTATCAGTAGGTGGCAGTAACAGACGATCCTGTGCAATTTCCACTTGGAATTTGGGAAAGAAAAGACCCTATTTTAGGGTTTTGTTTTGTTCACAAAGTGTGAGTGGTGTAAACGTACTTGACAAACTCAGATGTACATCTTCCTCTAACAGACAGAAAAGTTGATCCCACACGAGTTCTAGTATTTATGGCTGTACTTAATTTAATAGTGCCATAAAGCTGAATTCAACTAGATGCTAATGTACAATGTTTATTCCAAATATCATTCTTCCTAAAGATTAAATATGCAGATGCCTGTAACATTTTATATAGCGTGTATTCTGGTAATTGTGCCCACTATTTTTCATTCATTGCAGTACTATTTTAGTCGGTCTAATGACCAAGTATTCTAAGTTTTCAGTACAAGAAACCTCTATTTCTTAGGAACAACTTCTCCCCCAAGTTTTCTTTCGTCTCCTTGAAGAAACAAATCCAGATTCTGATGCAGACCCAAAGGAAATCCGTAACTACAGCATTTTCTAGGAGAATTATGTATACAGATTTTTACTCCTATGCAATTAAGAAATAGGAAAAACTATATAATTGGGTCCTCCCAAAGTACATCTTTTGTTACTCTTTTGAAATCAGAAATTCAACTGGATGAATGACTGCTATATTAAAGTTCCAGGCTTTCATATGCACCTGTACAGAACGTTGTTATTAAACTGCTCTTTCCTTCCACTGGAGCTGATCCTAATGCAAGTCACTGCAAAAATGCTTTGTTAATGACATCCTTCCGAATCAGTTGGCAACACCTCCTGTGTTTACCCTTGTATCACCGACAGCAAAGCTTGTGTTTATTTTAATCTATGGTGTGACCTAGAATAGCTTAAATTAAACTTCCATTTTTCTCCCTTCCTTCAACCATGATTTTGTAGAGGCTAGACTAAAAATCTTGCCAATCAGCACCAGCCAAGCACCCTGCTACTAATCTAATACATGGTGTAGGAAGCAAAGAAGGGGAATTGGGTATGTAATAGAGGGAAACAGTTTTTAGCATTGAAATGATAACATTTTAAATTCAAGGTAAACCAAGGAGATTAATCTGAGGAATGCAAAACAGCCAGCTCCACAAGTGCTACTGACATGTTATAATTTACCATTAATCTACCCTTGGGAAGTCTCATTTCATCACAGCAGCAAGCACTAGGGTATGAAGAAAGGATCGCCAATAACGTGTCAAAAACTCCTTGAATCCAGCTTCTGTTCCAAAGTTCTCATTCCATCAGGTGACAGCCCCAACTCACACTGTTAACAGGGAGCCTGCATTATTTTCAGGGCCTGAAACACAAAGCGACAAGCCTAATGGCATATGAAATAAAACAGAGAGAGAGAACAACACTAGGGTGGTAACAGGCCTGGTCTTGTTCTCATTGGAGTGGGAATCACATCAGACTGTTTGAGGAAAATAACAACTCGTTGCTTCAGCCTACAGGAAACCTTACTTTTAAACAAAGCCACATTTTGGAAGGCATCTTTTTTTAAAAATCATGCTAAACTTCATGATAGAATATGTTTTTATTTTTAGAAAAATATCCAAGAACTTCCAGGTATTTTTGTGTAGAGTTTGAGCATGAAATTTAACTATAAATAGCAGATTAACTTAACCACCTCAAAGGTCAAAGCAGCAAAAAATACAATAGTGACAAAGTCATTTCATGGTTTGGAGGGATTGGAGAAAAAGGCATTCTTTTAAATGTTGATTTGTGGATCAAGCCGGCATCAAAAAAGACAGATGATGCCATTCTCTTCAGAGAGTCAGTATTTTGATGGTGTTCTCAATTATTAAGTCATATATTCTTATGTGATCCAAAGCTGTTACAGTTATTTTGAACCGCTGATATTCCAGGTGTGTGTGCCCCTGCCCCTTCAAATTAGTAATTTACCAGTAGTATATATTCATTCAAGGAACTGGTAAATGAGGCCCAATGATATCAGAGAAAGCTGCCCTGTTTTCCACTAAGGAGTTATGTTTCCATGGTTTAACCTCTTCAGTTCCATTACAGACATCTGCTAAAATAAATACACAATTTATGGCAGTCCATGTGTTTCCTTTTTTAAAATTAGACGCGTGAAACCACAGATACAAAATTTTTTACCTGATGAAAGAAACCACCAACATGGAAACCAGCTATGAAAACCCTAAAAGTCCAACATGTTCACAACTACTTGAAGAAAAATTTTGGAGAAAAAACTTAACTTTGAAACAATTACATTCCCCTCTCCTGAATAATACTACTGGATTTTTGTAAAGGCAGCTCTTGTCACTAGCCATGCTCAAAACTACTGTGAAATGTTTCAATCTCAAGACCTCAGATGCTAAAGCTAATTGGAAACAGAAAGCAAGCTGTTTGCAATACTGTAATAAGCTGTGGCAATTTTGTTATTTTAGACTGGAACGTTAATGATGAGCCACAAACGCAAGTTGTTACAAAGCCTTTGAGGATAAAGCCGTATGCCCTATATTCCCCTCTCATGCTGTTCCAGTTAAAGCCATACATGCGGAAGGACAAATGAAAATGTTGCCATGGTGATCAGAGCAGTTACCAAATCATGTACAGTGTAGGAAGGATTCCCTAAAGATCCTTATTAAGCATTTTGTTGCTCCTTTTTAACAAATATTTTCAGAAGCCCATTTTTATTTCACTGTCAATAAAATAGCTACTCTGTTAGCTAAAGCCTATTTCTCTACCCTCAAAATAAATCTGAACACATCATGCATTAAGAAATATTCTTGTTGAAAGTTAGGAATGGGAATCTTAACCTAAAAACTTTGAAATAGGAACCAAGGGCAAACCTAGCCCAGACAAGAGCTGTTCAAGACATCTGAATGTTTTTCAGAATCGGCACTGTGAAGCAGCTCTGCGCCTACTAGACTACTGGTGTCTTCAGCTGCCAAGCTAAAACCGAAACCTTTAAATGAAAGATGTCCCAAAAGCCTGTTGGTTAGAAGGAATGTCATTTTTTTTCAGAGTAACATCACAAGAACTAAATTCACATCGAAGTTCTCTGTTAGACACACGTGTTGAATGATCTGGCCGGAGCAGATCCACAGCCCAAAGCCACCTGTCCCATGTGACTAGACTGGTAGCTGAAAGCAGTTGGGTGCAGCACATTATCCAAGTCGATTGGCAAAGAAAACAAAAGCTGTTGAATGCAGACATCTTGTATTGCCACTGCACAGAACAGTACAACAAACATTAACAGAAACTGCTAGAAATAAGCTGGAGCATGTATGTGCACATCAGGCTAAATGCAGTTTCTTATTTATTATTATTTAAAAATGCCCTTTTTTAGCATCTAAATTCAGCATTTTAGCATATCCTAGGGCCATCAGTTGCTCAGCTGGTCTTTGCCTTGCAGGTATTTAAGATGCTAACGAAACAGGAGTTTGCACAGAGGACGCATGCTGCATTATGGGTGGCTGTTCAGAGCCTCCGCTCACCCAGACTAGTGCAGTTTTCCACCGAAACCATCTCCTGCCTTACGCACGGGGCCGACTTCACAGGCATTTTTTCCAAGGAGCGATGCTTCCAGTACACTGACCCACTGTACATACAAACTACTGCAGCGAGAGAACTCTCCTAACATACCAGACCAGAGAGGAGCTTTCACTTTTTTTTTTTTAAGGAAGAGAATTAAAAAAAAAAAAAGGAAAAAGCCTATCATGTAACAGTTGTTTCCACCAGATGCCTTGATTGAGCTTAATTTTACTTATTGAAGGCAACAGATCAGACATATTCCATACCTCACTCTTCTCCTCTCACTGCATTTTAAACAGTCAAACCAAAAAACCTCCCAGAACCTCCAGAAATTACTTGCTGATAACTTATCTCATGATTAATCTGTGGCTGCAAAATCTACAAACTTAATAGCACAGTGGTCTCGCTGTGTATTCTAGAAAAACGTTCATTTACCATTACTCTCCCTCCCTGTAAAGTCTTGCTCTCATCGACAAAAGCACCAAACGCTGCTTAGAAAATGCTATCCCCCTCCCTGTAGTGATCAGGGCAGATTTACACCCTCCACTAAGACCCTTAGGAACAGCGGATATATTACCGTTCAGTTTCCTTTCTAAACTAATTTAAATCATTATCATCCAAAAGAAGATGCAAGCAGCCATGTTTCTCTACGGTTTTATTGATGCAATCCCGGTGTGCAACTATACATCTTCATTTTTCCTGTAGTTACAATGTTGCTTTACTAAGGTTGTTTCTGTAGTCGTTTATTACAGTCTTCAGAAAACATATTTATAAACACCACTTACTTTGTAAGACTAATCATTCCAAACATCATAAATCACTGGGATTTTTTCCTAAATAGTGCTACTTCACGAAAGGTCACACTACTCTTTTTAGATATAGATTTGTAAAGGCAAATGAATTAAATTCACCTACCGAAGAAAAGTAAGAATGTTAAAAATAGCTTCAATAAATGGTATGACTCATTTAGGTCTCAGAAAAATCTATGACTGGCAAAGATATCTACCACTTGATACTGTACTCAATGCCTCCATTAAAACCAAAAGGATCTTTATGAAGAACTGAAATTAAGCTTGTACATTGGTCCAAAAGATAAGGATTACCTTGAATTTTTTGAAAAAAATTTTACCAGAAAATGTACTACCTCCTAAAAATATTGTAATTATAAGCTAAATATTGATATCTGAAGGAAAAAAAAAGCTAAAACCAAAAGCGTGCAATACTGATACCAAATTTCAGTAGAAGACATTTTTAATTGAAAACTGACTCAAAGGATAGTACAAAAGAGTTTCTTCTCCCTAAAGGGATTTTCAGATGCAGGCACTGGAATAATAAGGGGATCTTCTCCAATATGAGCGTCACAATATGCCAATAAATCTGCTGCAGCCTTGGATACCTAATAGAAGAAAAGAGAGAACTACTGTAACACTTAATTCTGAACCAATCCGCACTGCATAAATATTCTTCACATATCATATGATAATGGAGGCTATCATAATTTAGGAGTCGATTGGTTTGTCCTTTAAATTACTAGGGACCACAATTCTGAATTTGCTCTTACTAGGCCTAGTAATCCTTAAATACATTTTATCTAACATAGTGACATGAGATGGTATCAATTTATATGATTTGTGTTCAGTTGTTGCTCTCCATCGGAAGGAAGGTCAGGAGCATGTCCTCATTAAAACATGTATATGCTGATGGCCCATAAGCAATAGGGATTCTCCTTGAAGCGTGTGTTCCTGTAGAGGCCGCCTGCTTCAACTCCTATTCCCAGTCTTTCTTCCCACGATTGTAAGGTTTTCCACAGGCTGCCTCTCTACCCTTTGCTGCTCTGGATGCAAAACAAACAAAAAGTGTTCTTTAGGCACATGACCATGGGATTAAAAGAAATGAAAAATTGGGAGAAACACTTCATCATCATGTGTCATAGCTCTCATTTAAGCTAAACATTGCTCTTTTCAATCAAGTCAGACTAGTACCTTCCGCTTAGTAAGTTATTCTAAGTAGCACCTTATTCACAGCATTAAACTTAAGCATTACTTCAGTATTTTTGTCTTACTATTTTTATACTTCTAAAATGAACAATTCTGAAGTCTTTAAATTCAGAATGTTGGTTTACACTTACTGGAAAGTCCTACAGAATATAACAGTGTGTTGGCATACAACATATTTTGCACGAAATAAAAAATGGAATATTAAAACATTTCAGTTGTAGCTGAAGCCTTGTAATCTTTGCGGCTTTGTGCCATAAGATTTTTACCAGAAAATGGTAAACATTAGGCCACTGTGACTTTTTTTTTCCCAAGAATTTAGAATGTATATATGAAAGTTTTTTTCTGCTCAGTTAGCAAGGTATTTACCACCATCTGTATCTCTTTGCTTTGTTTAGTTATTGTGTTTCCAATATTATGATAGCTGAGAAAATTAGACAGGAAGTCTTTACAAAAAAGCCTTTTCTCTGACCAGCATGACAGCTTCTCCCAAGTCAAACACTGAAATT
The DNA here is from genome assembly GCF_023638135.1 of Falco biarmicus. Classification (NCBI taxonomy): domain Eukaryota; kingdom Metazoa; phylum Chordata; class Aves; order Falconiformes; family Falconidae; genus Falco; species Falco biarmicus. The sequence continues at coordinate 82,357,485 of NC_079293.1, forward strand.
GGCATGTTTGCACAACTATAGTGAAGAGGAAAAACAAATCGGATTTCTGGTATTTTTCTAGCAGGTGTGTCATCACTGTTAGCTTTACCTTCCCCACACCCTGCTTGCTTTGGCATGAGTACAGCCTGTAGTAGGCTTCAAATTATGAAATTTAAATTAACTTCTGGAAGAAAATAACTGACTTTATTTCTAAAAATATGCCTTTGTAGAATGCTCGAACCCATAAAGTACCTAGAGGAAGCAAAGATGTTTAGTTCACTTAAAATTAGTCTGCCATTGAACTGGCCTGTAAGACAAAAGGGTGGGCAGACACTATGGTGAACAATAGATTGCTGGGCCAGCGCAAAGCAGGAGACCGAGTGCTAAACTGAGCGAACGAGCACTGATATTCAGAAGGACCAGTGCTTCTCAGAAGAGAAGCAGGTCAAACAAAAATGTTGGAAAATTACTTCAAAGTACAAAGGATTATAATTCTTTTCGGAAATATGTCAGTTAGCTACTTGCTAAGCAATGACAGAATAATGAGGCTTAGGGTGTGAAGGCATGTCTAGAATAGAGGAAGAACCGTAATGAACAGAAAACTTAGGAATCCTATCATATTCCCAATTTTCATTTAAATTTACCTGTGAATTTTTAAAAAGCAGATTCTCCAAAGAAAGACACAATGTAGATGGACTATGAAATTCCTATCAAACCCAAAAGAGATCAAAAGACAGAAAGCATACTTTTCTTTGCTAAGGACCTGTGTTTGTACCTCAGCAAAGTATGAACTAGTATAGAATGCACCGACTGAAGAGGAGGTTAGCATGTTTCCAGTAATGTCAGGAGGAATGAACCACCACAGCATTTTGGAGAAGTACTTTCAAGTAATGGCAATCACTAGTACACTCAAAATTTGTTTAACATACATGTTTTCACTTTTCTATCATCCTTCAAGCTCAGCTGCTTGTCAAATTCAGGCAGTTCTATGCTCCGATTAATTTAACAGCTGGTCCTGAACTCCTGCATTCAAACAGAGCAAGCTAAACACAGAGCCACAGGTGCCCACAAATAGCTCAATGACATTTTCAGTGCTGTGTCATCATAAACGTTACTGCCATAAAGCCGAATGGAGAGCTAGTCTGATTCTCTGGGGCACCGAGACAGGGTTTATTAATGATGCCCAGTACATTTCATCTTCCAACTATCAACCTAATGAATAAGTTATTTTATTCATGAAACCACCAAATTTTTTTGAGTAGACTGACCCTACAAGAGCAGAGAACCAACACTGGACTTCAACAGACCGACCTTCCCATAACTGTCTTCTTTGCTCTACATATGGCTAAGCAACATCAGCCCGAGTATACTGCTCTTCATCTGATGGAAGAGAAGTACAACTGGAATCATCATTCTCAGAAGGGATAAACCCATTGAGTAAAATTTTCCTATAGGTTTCTCTACATATTACTGTGCTTTGCCATCACATAACAATAAAAAGGATTTTCACTAGCAAAAGCACAACATAAATTTTTACACCTAACTTGTCCTCTAATGCTGGTAGGAATGCCACGAAGCACAGCCAGCACTTTCTTCAACATCACAGTGCTTAAATCACAAATTAGTTTGCTCTTAGACAAGCCATAGTACAATTTAGTAGAAAACAAACCTGCAACAAGGAACTGAGGAACACGATCACATTTCAGCACGCTGTCACAAACTAAACCTGTACTAGGCCGTGTATTTTCATCCTTTAAAAAAATAAAAGCTTTGGGGAGGAGAAATACTACTACTAGGATTACATTAGTTATAAAACTGAATTATGGCCATTTCTTCACTAAAAGTGGACTACCTTAGGCTTGCACGGTGCAGTAATGACCACTCACTAACGGGAGTTACAATAGCTGACCACATTCCAGGAGCGATGAAAACATTGGTTCCTGTGGCTGTGAGCAGTGTTGGCAAAGTCAGAACTGCAGCCAAAAAAAGAGCAAAATACGATGCTGCCTCCAGCAAGTTTCCTGCTCAGTGTCATTATTCAGAACAACAGTGGGGGAAGACCTCTGCATTGAGCATTGCATTAAGGCTACAGCAGAGACAGCTGCTTTAGCATATGTCAGCACGTGGAGATTGCCTAATGGCCAATACTGTGGTTTGTTACTATGCAAAATAACGTGCTGATCATCCTGTTTGTGTCATGGAGGATGTTAAATGAAGGCCACTCTATCGTAGCTTTTACTCACCCTTAGGGTTATTTATAGCTGAATGCTGCTGGACAGTTTCAGAATAACTCTTACTAAGAATTAAAATAAACACATGTAATTTGAATATTCAAATGAAGCTAACACATTGACAATTTCAGCTCTCCTACGCGATACAGCTTGGTCTGCAGATTCAAAGTAACTTACACATATTGCAGAAGTGGCTAAAGAAAAAAAATCAGACTCCAGTTTGATTGATTAATTCTAGTAGAAAGTTAACATTTCATTTTTTTTAATCTTCTAAAGTACATAGACAGAGGGGATGGAGTATGTATCACGCTGACCTCACATTTTATACAACTCTTATGATTCTGTATAATGAAAAATAAACCTGGTTTGTCAAATTACCAGAAGAAAAAAAACCACAACAAAACACTCAACCCTGATGCTTTCAAGAATTCTCAGGAGGACTGTGGAATTTTACCATTGTATTTCAGAATAACAGAGGTGATAAAAACAGCCAAAGTTAGAATATAATCCTGTTAGCTGCACTAATAATTACAAGCTTCAATGACAGGGCAAAATGCTGCAATTACTATGTCATCTGTCTTGTCACGGATTGTGACTAATTACCATCCTTGCCATGACACCCACTCTGCTTATCCTTTACATCTAAAACAAAGAGATTCACGCACATTTATTGGCAATCCCACCACTTATCTCCCAACACTATTCAGAACCAGTTAGGAATATTTTCCACCTGATACACCAAAATTCTTAAATGTCAGAGCACTCCTTTTCTGCTTGCAAAGAGAAGATTAAATAGTGCTTTATTCTGGGGACAACTCTAGTAAAGCAACAATATTATCTTTGCTTTCTCAACTTTACTCCTAGCGTCTTCAGAAGATGCATTATTCTACTAGTCATGAGGCCACTGTTCATCTGATTTCATTTAATATTTTCTAGCTTGGAACCCGCACCTCCTCCTTCCTACTCCTCCATTTTAATTCTAGCCGTTCCTTCTGCGGGGAAGTAGGCAGGTTCAATTTACAATCCTTCTGGGATTCTTACAGTTCACAAAAACCTACTACAGTAATACTCCTTTCCAAGCACTGATCAATACACCAATAACGTCATCCTCCCCTTCTAAGTTGTTCTGTTTCTTTCACAGCTCAACAGTGAATTACCTTTGTGGAACCTCAAAACACTGTGCTGCTTGCTGCTCTGACTGGTTATAGGACTCGATTTTCAATTTTACATCAGTTGAAAAATTCAGAACACAGTGGGGAATGGGCAACTATCAACATACTTGTAACTAAAAGATTTTAATTGAGCAGACCCAAGTCTTGCTGCTTACAGCAGCTCCTGTGCGTGGAAAACAAAGTGCTTCTGTAGTAGAAAAATGAGCTGGAAATTCTGATTTCCCTAGTCAATAACACAGGCACCTTTTTAATGTTTACAATGTGGTCTTGTCTACTATGGGAATAACCACTTGGCTATAGCTACTTGCAAAACAGTGTTTAATTAAATTATTTGGAAAGCCCTGATCTTTTGTTAAATGTCTAACTAGTTTAAGTGGATGCAAAACACCACAAAAAAAGGAAGTAAGTTCATCTCTCTTCCTTTACAGTTATGATCTGAGAACTCAAAGTCTCCTGTTGAAACCACTGGGAAGTCTCTTGGTAAAATTTGGCTATATGGAAACACACACTTAACTGTTTCAAGATCAAAAAGCAAAGCAGATCTTGAGGGAATAAAAAGCCAACCGACGTCTTCTCACAATCCCTCATATACTTGTTCAAAGAAATTCTAGAAATCAAGACATAAACATTTTGCAAATTGTCTTTGGTTTATGTTAGCACAGGAACCCTCAGACTACTGAAACACATCAGATTTTCTTTGGTGCCTTTTTGGTCCCAAGCTGTTCTGAGAGGTGAAATAATTGCACTTCCAAGCTATCTTGTTTTTTAGGCCTGCCACGCTTGCTAATAACTGTGTTCTTTTTAATTAAACTAACTATAAAAAGAACCTATGTCTCTCTTACATATGTAATTAAGAATGTTATACATCTAACTAATGAAGCTATCTGCATAAATGAGCTAATGATGTGGTATGTGAATGTTACCACTGATTATATAAAAGCAAGTTTAAGACAATCTACTAAGTATCAGCAATTTCAACTTCTAATAAATTGGGCCATGTTTTCCCAACCCTTCCCTCTGCCACTCACGCGCACCCGTTCCTTCTTGCCAGTTCTGCTGTTTGTGCAGCTGCAATGTGACCTGAATCAGGGGACTAACCCCACTGAACACTGAAGAGGCCAACCTTCCCTTACTGAAGGAAATATAAATACCTGTTCCTGTGAACAGGCATCTATTATGTGATTAATTTGTCAAGATACTACACAAGACAGAAACTATAGTTTTGCAAATTCAATGGTCTTACAAGACCTTGCTAAAAACTGCGACAAAATGGAGCAACTGAAATGTCTGCTTTCATATAAGCAATACTCATGTGAATTGCACTAATATTTCTGAATTATAAAATACTATCTTTCTAATTAGTGAGTTTATGATCTGATACCATTTTGAAATTGTTATTATATACTATTGTCTCCATGCTGACTACATACAGAATTTCAGCACGCTGGATGGATGGACAAACAGACTTGATTAAGATCACATGAAGAATTTAATGTACAACATTTCTAAATTGTGTTAGTGAGTTTGTAACCTCAGTTATAGTTTGTAACAACTCAGTTACAGTTGTTTGCAGAAAACCTGATATTTAAATCCATTCCTTTTATTCTAATCTTTCCATCTCTAAACTCTTCTTACTTGCAGAGGCTGGGTTTTTCATCCAAATAATTATTCCTTATTTTCAGAGGTATAGAGAGAGAGCACGCACAAAAGAGATGAGCATTGCTTTCTTAAAACTTTCTATGGCACTACTAGTTTTTAGTGCTTGATTTATTCACAAAATTTTAGCCTAGTGGAATGCAGAATGATGGGCAAGAATAATCCACAGGCTTTTCTGGTTAAAAATGTTGAGAACCTATGTTTAATAGTGTCTTTAGTTAAAACATTTAATCTACATAATCTACATACATTAAAGGCACGATAAAACTAAATCTCCACATACAACAGGCTACCAAGTGTGAAGAATCATAGCTGAACATCGCAACTATACATGTCTTCTGTGCAATGACATCTGTGCTAAAACAAAACAAAGCAAAGCAATTGAGCTCAGCTTATCGTTACTCAAAAGCACTGCAATACTTAAAGACTTATTCCAGTTCTCAAAGGAGGAGAACTGAGAAACCTGAGCTACGCTTATATTCAAGCTACAGGTGACAAAGAAGAGCACCTGTGCATCTGCCAGCTGATTTTAAATATTTCACAAAATATCGCTTTTGACAGACGTAAAAAGCACTCAATACAGAAGAAGACCAGAAGCCAGTCTTCAGAAATCACTTCAATCAAACCAAGCAGTTAGTACATAACTAATTCACAGTACTGAATATTGTTTCATAGCTCAACACAAATATTATTTTTTATTTCAGCTGACTGAGTCTTCCTGCAATATTAAAGGAAGGCTGTACCACAAACTAGTGAGTGAATTCAAAATATCAACAGTATGTCTAAGTTAGTTTACCTTCATCCTATCCATGTATGCTTCCATTTTTAATTGCTCCACAGCTTTCCTGGCTTGAGATATATTGGTTGTACTGTTTGCCACTAGTTCCTTCATTTTGTTTTTCCTAGAAGAGACAAAGTTGAGACAATTTAGAAGGGCAGGTAGCAAATACAGCAATCAGTGAGAGGACAGTTATCTGAAATCTAAGCACCCCTCACCCACCACATTGATACTGCCAGGCTGTAGGTCACAAATACAAACCAGACACCATTTATTTCTGTTATCTTGTTCAATGGCACCTTATTCCATTACATATTTGTGTTCTCAACTGCCAGTATTCAATCTGAATTCTGCAAATAATATACAAATGCAGAGCACATGGCCATTATTTCAGTGTAGAAATGGTTGCCCTGGTTCAGACTGCCAACGCAGAACAGCTGTTCACAAACAGTCCTTGCAGCCATTACGCAGGTTTGCTCCAGTTACACCTAGTAACATGAAAACAAGTTCAGAAATGTGTGCAATGGAAATGAACGCCACGCTGCTCTCACCAAGCATCAGGAGAGAATTTTAAGATAGAGAACAAGTCAAAATTCTGACTATAGATTTAAAGAGTTGAGAGATGAAGTAACAGATTAAGAAGAAATAACGTAGTTGCTTCCAACTTTTTGCTTACTCATCCCCGGTGAAGACGAAAGACAACTGATAACCAGTACACTATACTATACAATACAGGAATGCATTACTTTAAGAGATCTGCAGCTCTTGGGAAGGGACATCTATTTAAGGTACGTCAGCGTTTGGTTTTCTTGCATTGCTACTCCCTGAGGGCTTGAAGTCAACTGGCTATCATGGGGTCCTCAGCACTGTTACCAAATTATTTAAGATGATTACATTTGAACCTCAAATAAACTTACAACATACATGCCCTAGGTGGTCTACGTATTAGGAGACCTCGGGCTGACACCATTATGCAGCGCTGGTCCAGCACAAGTAACAGTTACTATTTTTCAGTCATAAGAAGTTGGGCTAAGCCCACATGGAAAGAAAGCTAAGACAAGATACAGATGACCTAGACAAGTCTGGTCCTAGACTAGTCCTGGACTAGTTATACTACCTAATAAGACTTAGGTGCTGAGGTTTCAATCAGCCAAAACATTCGCCTATGATCCTGTATATATGGTATGCCACAAGTGGCACTTGAAGCAAGATTAGTCTAACACCTAGTGTTAGAAGCCAATACAAAGTTAGGTGATGCAAAGGACACAGGGTGTGAGAAGCAGATGGGATGTAGGAGAAAACGCAAAAAAGGAGGCGTTTTGTATTGCTGCCAAAAGAGTTTTAGGCTCAGGTCTTTCAAAATGAGTACTTCCAACTTATTTCTGGACAAAACGTGAACACACCTAGAACTACACAACAGCTTACCTGACCCAATCACTGGGGTATAAGATAAAAACGGGAAATTAAGTAGGACACAGAAAATGCTCTTGTAAGAAAAAAAAAAAGTATATACAATGTCTTAAGCATTTTAAAGTACACAATCCAGAGTACAAAAAGAATGGAGGAATAACTTTCAAACTGCTTTGACTCCACAAAACACAGATGTTCAAAGATAAGGCAAAGATAGATGTTTCTTCTTTCTAAAACTGGCAACCTGTGCTGTAAAATGGGATGGTGGAATAGAGGAACCACACTCAACACTAACCTGCAGAGGCAAAACAATTTTTTCAGCACTTGTGTAAGTCTCAGCAGGGGAAATGCTACCTTAAAATACATTAATTGTGCCAAATAAAAATAGAGCTTTAATACATGCCAAGACAAAGAACAGGTTTTCTGTACACATGTCACTTGAATAGAATGCACGCTTCCCCCTTAATCTAAAATCATGTCAGAACACAGTAGCTTCTTTTCTTTTTTTTTTCTGTCTTGGTCTTTGTTTACAGTCTTTTAACTCATATTCCTCACAAGGCACAGGATTAAATACATGTGGAGGAACTGGCTTTTCATAAAATGCCATGTATGGTACAAAAACCCACAGCCAACTGTCTCCAAACAATTTTCACATTTGTTGTGACTTGTAGTGGACAAGCAGAAAGGATATGAGACATTCGCAAAAGCAGGAGGTTCTGAATTACAGCTCATCTCTGGACTTTTTGTTCAACTCAACCCCCTAGCTTTTAAGTCGTGACCTATCCATAAAGATAAGAATAAACACATTTATCTTTGTTTACAAAATGATACCCTCCCAAGTATGAATCATTTTAATTTTCTTATCATCTCCACAGCTAGACTACTAATGACCACTGAGCCAAAAAAGTCAAAGCTAAATGAAGTCACAGAGCCATTTGTACATTTGCCACAGTCCAAGCCCAGAGGCAAATTTAATTTTGAGTAATACATTTAAATTAAACTGAATTAAGCAGCTGAAACCCCATGAACAGTCCAGAGAATTCCAGATCTCCCAAGCTTTTCTGGCAATTCATTCACTCAACCCGTAAAAAACATTAGAGCTAGACAATTTGAACTGTCACTGGCTGCATCAAAGTTGGCGAGAACACTGTTTCTAGTACCTCCAGCTAGTTTTTAAGTATCCACTGAGTAAGAAATTAAGAGCATCACGGAATTTTGAAAAGGCTATCAGGCACAAAAACACTTCAAAAAATCCAAACCATGTTCCCAAAACAATGCCACAAACGTATGTCCTTACCTATATTCTGAAACAGCAAACGGGGGAAAATTTAAAAAAGAAAATGTGTACCTTCTCTGGTAAACTATTTCACAATATCAGAAAACAATCAGAGTAAGAGGCTTCATAAAAAGAACTTTTAACAAGAAAAATGTCTGGCACTGAGAGTTTCAGCCACTGGAGAAAATTTCCACTTATCCCAAGTAAAAGGTTTGTTTATACTCTGAAGCATAAACATTTGTTGTTCCAAATCCTGCTCCTACTCTGGCCTTTACATGCACTTAAATATTTAACTACCATATTTCTGGAAGTGCTTAGCATTCATTCAAATATCTAATCTCTTTTCTTCACACAGACAGTTCTGGTTCCAGAACTTTGTAAGAAGGATTTCTCCTGTTTCACATTTCACTTACCAAGCTACATATATCTCTGCCTTCTCTCACTCTCTGCAAATACAGTACATATTTGTGCATCAGTTAAGTTACATACGAAGTGATGTTGACAATGAGAATTGTACTCACTTTAAAACCAGTCTGCGATGAACTGGTCCTCTTTGCAGACAAAGCTTTGGCTGAGATCTGGTTCTGCTCTCCTTAGGACCTCTGATATTCTTTAATAACCTCAATATTCTTTCATGAAATAATATTGTTACTTAGAAAAAAAGCTCTGGAGAGAAAAAAGAAAATAATTACAGAAGAGTCTATTACACACCCTATCCCTAAACAACCATCCCGTGGAATGTTTGGAAGCCACCTCCTTCAAAAACCCTCTTGTGGGATCTCTCTCTGTTTGTTTTAAGGCTGCAACCTGACAAATGGCTCTGACCCTCTCTCCTAAGTAACCTTCTTTTAACTAGTCAGGTATTCCAGAGGCCTTTAGATCCCCAGGAGGGCACAATTAGCTTTGTATTGTATCTGTGGGGCTGCCTACAGAATCATAAAACAGTTTGGGTTGGAAAGAATCTTTAAAGGGCTCATCTAGTCCAACCTCCTGCAACGGGCAGGAACATCTCCAATACCTCGGTTGCTTAGAGCCCCATCCAGCCTGACCTTGAATGTTTCCATGGATGGGGCATCTATCACCTCTCTGGGCAACCTGGTCCAATCTTTCATCACCCTCATTAAAAAAAAATTTCTTCCCTTCGGCCTACTGCCACAGACCCTACAAAAAACTCTGTCTCCACCTTCCTTATAGGCCCCCTTTAAGTACTGAAGGGCCACAGTAAGGTCTCCCCAGGGCCTTTCCTTCTCCAACATGAACAGCCCCAGCTCTCTCACCCTTTCCCCACAGGAGAGGTGTTCCAGCCCTCTGATCACTGTTGTGGCCCTTCTCTGGACCTGCTCCCACAGCTCCATGCCTTTCCTGTGCTGGGGTCCCCACAGCTGGACACAGCGCTCCAGGTGGGGTCTCACCGGCATGGAGCAGCGGAACAGAATCACCCGCCTCGACCTGCTGGCCACGCTCCTTTTGATGCTCAAAAGCAATTCACTTCTCCCCATCTTTTAGAATACCTAAAAAGCCTTGAACCAGAAATTACTCAGCTGGGTTTGCTCATGTCCATTCCTGCTGTTTTTCCAGCAGCCCCCTATTAAGTTTGATCGATACAAGTCCTGATAATCACCGTAGTTACAGTAACTATGTTAGTGATCAGACTACGTGCAGTCTGCATGTTACTGATGCATGCCAGCGGACCTAGATTATATAGCGGCTCATTTATCCAGTGTATTTTTATGCAGTGCACTGAGCTCATTAATCTAGTCTCTGTGACTCCTTTCTTTACGCGAAACGCTGATTGCTTTAACAAAGAATAGTGACGGCAGCTACGCGGCCTTTTTCAGCCAAGTAGTTTCTGCTGACTGGCACACCGTGCTAGCCAGCCGCTTCCTAAAGCATTGCTCCTGAAAGCTGGGTAGCGACAACCTCCGAGCCAGCTGGATTTTCTGGGGTTTTGTTTTTTTTTTAACCTCACACAAACTTGATCTTTTTCTGGGTGGAGTCAACTCATTTGTACCAAAGATCTTAATCTCTAAGGTTCATGAAAATGCTCACAAAGAACAACTTTTCCTTATTTGTTTTTAGGATAGACTAGACTGTACCCAACAGCACTTCAAACGCCAACTTATCTTATGATAACCCAGGAAATTGCACAAATATTTGCACATACAGCTTGACCTTGCATAGGGGTAAGGAGTACAACCTACATTTACTGAACTCTAGAAACACTTGTTAGTAAAATGCAGAAAAAGCCTGAAAACTTGATAAACATAGAAACAAAATATAATTCTCAAGCTCTTCAGTACAGATTTCTACAAGCAACAGGGATGAAAAGCTGCACTCCAATTTCTCCCCCCCCCCCAACACTTCCAAGTATAACTTTAACACACCATACCAAAAAACTGCCCAGCAGAATTCAATCTAAAAAGCCCTAAACCCAGTTGCTGCCTATTACTTTCTTTCAGCAATCTAAAGCAATGGATCTGAAATTACTAGACCAGAGAACCTTGGAGTTCATGACTCTGAAAAACACCTTCTGCACAAGCTCTGTACTTCTTGGACCATGCAACACAACACAAAAGTCAACCCAATCATGCAACTAAGTCCCAGTGACAGTAGCAGGAATCATCCTTGAATCACATTCTAAATTGCAGAAGGACCACCACATTTCGTTACCCACTTGCAAATGCACCAGAAATATAAACAGCAAAATTAACAGCCTCACAGCTATTTGATGCAGAAGTAGCACATCAAAGGAATTTTAGGGGAACGAAAAAAACCACCAAAAGAGAAGAAAAGCGTGCGGGAGAAGAAGGTAAGTTCTACAGTTGCTCTTTTAGGTAAGAGAAACTTCAGAAATACCCCTGCACTAAGAGCATAAGCTATCTGTGCTAGCATCACCATCCACATGACATAGGCAATTTCCCCTTCATCTGCAGGGCACAAAGAGCCAAAGGGGACAGGAACAACGGCCCCTGCTATCTCAGTTTTTACTCCAAGATTTACCACACCTGATACAGCTCTGTAAACAGAGAGGGAGGCAAAGGAATCCTTTTGCTTTCTCTATCCCATGGCTGCACAAAGAAATAATAGAAAATTACTACAATTTTATATTCTGTCCACTATGAAAAAGCTTAGGAGCATAAGCAGAAATTATTGAAGCCAAGACTGTTGTTTATGATAAGGACAGAGTACAATTTTCATTCCATATATATGGCGACTACTGCTGATCGTGTAACAGCAAAGCAGCCAAACTTCACCAACTCAGTTTTTATCATAGGTACTACACCCAGTCCAACTGTCGAGTTCCAAAAATTCCTGCCACCATGCCCACATCTTTTATAAAAAAAAAAATCATCTTGCTTCTCAACATTTAAAAGCCTAAGGAAACAATGGCTGGACTGATGTGACATTTGACAAGGACAATCCTTTCGTGCAATTTATTTACCATTAGCATACAGGTTCTATGCACGTACAGGCCAGCAAGCCATCAGAAAGCCTGAAACAAAAAGTCGATTCCTACCTACTTTTTTACCTCTTCAGCTAACTTCAGAAGATGGTTGTGAGCTTTTAAAGAAATATACGTGGAAGTCTGAATTATTCCACTTAAATCTTGTTTAAAACGTACTCGAACCAGATTGTTACGTGTAGAGAACACGCCACCGAGGAGCTTGGTTTTATCACCTGCAGGGCAGACATGCGTTTCAAGTTGTTATTGCGAGTTTTCTGTCTGACTGCGCTCCCTTACTCGTTCTGCCGTGCAGCAGCTCCCAGCGCCGCACGTTCCTCGCTCCCGCCAGCAGTCAGACCGACTGACCCCCCCAGCAGTCACACCGACCCCGCCATCAGGGCGCGCCAGCCGCGGCGAAGCTGCCGCCGTCCCGCGCGTCCCCTCAGCCCGCCGAGGGACCAGGCGCCCGCGCGCCGGGCAGCGCCCGCCCCAGGGGCACCCGGGCTCACGGCAGCCTTCCCGGAGACGGACAACACCCCCCCGAAGCCAGCCCCAACCAAACCCAAAGGCCGGAGCTGACCTTTGCGGATAACGGGGTATTCCCCGCGCCCGCCGGGCTGCCAGCACCGTTGTTTACCGGCGGCCGGCGGGACCTGCCTGGCGGCGGGTTGCCCCGGTCACCAGAGCCGTCGCAGCGAGGGAGAAACCCCCGCCCCCAGCCCCGCTCCCGCCGCGGCCCGCCGGCTCAGTCCCCCCTCGCCCCACCCGGTACCTTCTCTCACACCTCCGGCGCGGCGGCGGGGTGTCCCCCGGCGCCCTCACCGTGCGGGGCCGGCGACGAGCAGGCGGCGGGCAGCGCGGCACATGGCGCGGCCGGCGCTGACGGGCGGGGTGGGGCCGCCGCCGCCTCACGCTCCCCCCACCGCCCCTCCCGCCCCGCGCAGGGCGGGAAGCTGCCGCTGCCCCTCAGAGGGAGGCGAGGCGCGGGCACGGCTCCGCGGCCCGGCCCGCCCGCGGGCTTTACCTCCCCCCGGGGCAGCGGCGGGCGGGCCCCCCCGTTTTCACTGCTGCAGCCCGGGCCCAGCCGGCGCCAGGGGTCAATCAATCACCTAAGTATTTCTAAAACATGGAACGGACAAAGCCTGTACGACCCATAGTGCCTATCTCCTCCTCACACCCAACAAACGAAGGATGAAGTAAAAAAAAAAAAAAAAAAAGGCCCAAAAGGAATCACTGTGGAAAAGGGAGAGCTAGGGCTCACCTTGTCAAGGCTGGTATGTCAGAATATGACGATTCAGCTTTATAGATCGGCTTTTACATACTTCTCCATTTCACATTTGAAAGCCAAGCATAAAGGTCAGTGGTAGTTAAAGTGCCAATTAACATTTTTAACCAAAATATTTGTCTGCTCCAATAATTAACACATTGGCAAAGTACCATCACTGCAATCTCATTTATTTTGTTCCTCAGTAAGGTGGCTGTTCCCTCTGGAAAGACAAACATTTGTCACCCTTTCCTTTTACCCTCCTGTCGGCACTTTTTCTCATTCCATCTTAATAAAGCAGATAGATACACGTCCAAGTCACATTTATTTTCTGTATGAAAGAGAACAGGGCAGAGCCCTTTTTAAAGGTGCTTTGGAGCAAGGGCTGCCTCTTCAAAGACTGAGTCAATGGCTTTTAGGGTGGTGGCTTGGGAGAAGGAAAGGCATCAGGAAGAGGATAAACATTACTGAATGTAAATAGGTAGGTTCACCGGTTTACCTTAACTAAAGTTCCAGAAACTGACTGGAAACTTACCTGGCCCACACTGCTGAAGGTTCCCTCACATTCAATTGCATCACCATTCTACAAAAGGCTCCATGCTATCAGACACAGAGCACATGTTTGGCAGTTCAAATAATCAGTTACAAAAAAAAACAAAAAAAAGTTACAAATATAAGTGGGGGAAATGGCTGTTTTGAAATGTATCTTCATCATGTATTATGTAGATATGTTTTCTTTTAATCTGCAAACTCCTATGTTCTACCACAAACAAGAGTCTCCTACCAGAGTTAGCCTACAGGCTTTGAATGCGATACCTGTAACAGCTAGCATGAATTTCTGCTCCTTGAATCTACATGAACTAGCCTTAATGAGACTTCTATGGGTTTTATTCAATTGTGTTAGAGAATCTGGATATTTATTTATTTCTGGGAATGCTAGTTCAAAGCTGGAAACAGTGAGCAAGCTCATGCTTTTACTCAACTACTTTCTGCTGGATAGCCCAGGACACTTTGAGATTCTAATCAGACTAGTCACATATACATCTTAATCCTCTTTCAAAAGTGACCTGCCCAAATTATAAAATACACAACAGACTATTACAGAAATCCAGATGCAAAAACAGTGGCTTTCTGACCCCACTCCAGAACACTAATGACAAGTAAATTTCTACACAGAGGTCATCTGTCATTGGTCTGTAAATTACTACAGTAGCAAAGAAAACAAGCTATTAAAGGTACAGGCAGCTCTAACTAATGTTCCTGTGGATATTTTTCAAGGTGAGCAGAGGTTTAAACAGTATTTGTTCTATATTTTCTGTGATAGTTAGCAGCATACAGAAGTGTCACTTCTATTTGCATATGCAAGAAGAAAAAAAAAAAGACAACACAGCTTTAAACAAAATAAAGCATGAAAAAACCCTAAAAGGTAAACTTAAGAGTTTGCTAGCAGCAAACCAGTGGTATTTTCCACCACTGCTCTCTAGAGTTCTCTCCGCAAAATGCATAGTAAATCCTGCAATCATAGTAATTCAAGAAACTGGGGTGGGGGAGGTGGCAAGGCTCTTGCTCAGTATGAAGGAATTCTTCCAACTAGATCCTGTAAGTTGATGTTTCAGAGAAAAAGTTGAAAGGTATCTATCTCCTCACAGAAACCATTTTTCCTGCAGAAAATTTTGTCACGTTTAAGTTCACTGATAACAGTGCCTGACTGATTTTGTTTCTCCTGTTCGTTGTCATGGGTCTGTCTAAACAGTAGCTCTCTAAACCCGAGATCAGGGTTCCCTTTTTCAGTAATGGTTTGGAGACTTCCTCTCCTCTTCCCATGACAAGCGAGTATCTGGCTATTGCCTCCACTTCCGTTTTTTACCACGCATCTCCATAATCAGAACATAAATGGGCTGGGTTTACCACAGAATCCTGCAGGTGGTATCAGATACAGGCCTTGCCACATGAACCTCTCTCAAAGCCTAGCTTCCAACAGGAAAAGCCTTGCATCCTCTCTCAGATGCCTTCCAGAGATCCCAGTCTCCCAATTTCCACCCAGCACCTCTCTTCCTTCCCTCAGAGAATCCAGGGAGGAGTTGCTTTTTTGCCTTTCCTTAGCTCAGTCCGGTTTTCAGGGAGGCAGCAGCTGGAAGAGGAGTATCTCTGCTTTCATCCGAATTAGTTACACCTCCTACGGGAAGGAAGGGCACATGCACACATGTGCAAAGTGATATGCTTCCCGCTTCCAATCTCACATACCACCCCACCTTCCGTGTGTCAGCCACATGATGTAGTCCATAAGCTTCATGATTTTAAAAATATTAAAAGACATGAGAACTAGCAGAAATTTATCTGGAGCAAGGTATGCAAAGATCTCTAAAAGAAGAGAAGTGAAGCTAAACCAAAATTACATTTCTGACCTCAAACAATTTGGTACAAAGATCTGTTTATTACCCAACAATGTGACAGTATATATACAAAGACAGTGTGGAATGTGACATTTACAGGAAATTTCAGTACATCATGCACAGATACTATTGCAATGTATTTTAAGAGTTCCAGAATGTTAAGCTGAATAAATATTCCTTGCTTCAAAAAGTAATTTTTACTTTTACATAAAAATATATAATATTGCACTCTTTACAAGGCCAGCAATTTTGCATATTGATTTGTAACAAGTGGAATTCTACTTTATAAAAATAAGCCTTTGTGAGCAACACCCCAAACCAGGGAGCACAAAAGTACCCCCAAACCCACAATGTTTGTATTTTTTTTTCTCTTCAATAATAAAGCACATCACTTCAACATAAGCCAGGAAGCTTTTCAGTCTGTATTTGGACCTTACATTAACATTTAGACAGTGAAAAACATGACTGCAGCTATCCCATACAATGCTGCTACAATATACACCATTTAAGATTCAATTCATACAGTATGTAGCCACTTGCTTAATTGAACCCATGATCAGCTTTTGTGTCATGGACTATGAGAATGTTTTTCTTCAGTTTTTCTAGTTTGAAAAGTTCTTCCATCAGGAAGTTGCAAGAATTTCTGAGACTGTTTGGAATTTTCAAAAGAAGTGTAAAGATTCCTTGTGTATGTGTCATCTTTATCGCAACTTGACAATTTCATATACAGTGTTTTGAAGGCAGATTAACCTTAAACATGAGAAGTGACAGCAGGTCATCTGTATGGCAATAGCGGAACATGTCAGTGATGAAAAAGCAATGCAATTTAAAAAAAAAAGGTAACTACATCAGACACACGTAGCATTCTTGCCTTACCGTTCCCACAGCTAGTAGGCACTCATTCATGGTGTCAGGTTTAGAGGTCTTCAAATCCATCAACTGAAATGTTACTTTTTGATCTGGCCTAAGAATTCAAATTCGTTAAGCCTTTCACAATAGAGGCTTATTTTTCTCCCCTCAAAAAATAGCACCTAGGAATAAACAACTTATTTGCACAGTGTTATCTGTGTAAACTCTTCCAAATGATCTGATGCCTGTGAACATTGATTATTCAAGCAGTTAGATTCAAACATTTTACAGTGTATTGAACTTCAGCAACACTAGAACAGAAGCGCATCTGTGCCTTCTTTTTAGAGCTCTGGAAGATAAGCTGCGTGTGTTTTTATGTCCTGCCACAGAATTGCAATAGCTAGGTGTTACTAACTTAGGGAGTTAACATTAAAAAACAAAACCAAAACACGATCTAACTATTGCTTCATGATGCCATAAGTTGTCTACCCATTATTAAGACAAAATATTTTATTTTGGCTGTTGTAAAGACTTATACTGAACAAAGATGATGGCAAAAGTCACAAATATAAAGATAACAGGAAGTCAATTTTTAGCATTACAATACCATAAGATGGTGCAAAAAGCACCTACTAAGTTCTTTGCTTCTCAAAAAAAGCAATTTTAAGTGGTCTTGGATTTTTAAGTTTTGGGTTGCTTATCCCAGAGCTAACTATACCACACTCAACAAATCAGATATACATATGCTGACATTTTAACAGATATTTACAGAACTTTACGCTGCCAATATTTTACAACATAAGAGGGAGAATAAACATTATCAAATTTTTTTTAAATACTTCTGTTCAAGAAGCGATTTAAAAAATGCTATTATGTTTTATATTGCAGCATTTTGACTTGTATATTGGAGCATTTATGAGTCACTTTGCTGGTATTGGAGTATATGACCAGAGCTTCCTGGTGACCTGGATACGCTTCAAGTTTGTGCATGCACATACACAATTTTACAAACTTAAACTGTTCTTTTATTAAATCCATTCAGTCATTCTAGAGACCTTCTAACTACTTCAAAATCCAGTTAAATAAAAGATAGTATAATCTATTTTGGATTTAAAGTGCATCAGAGACATGAGTTAGCAGCAAAAATAGTCATCACCCAGCTGCATAGCTGCTAAGGAATGAATAGAACATGGGTAACTTCAAGCGCTGCTGGTCCTTGCGACACCAAGCTATGACATTTCCATCGCTATTAGCTGTGAACAAATGATGACCATCACAGGAAAACGTAAGGCTGAAAAACAAGACGACAATCTCTTTTGTATCAAGTCTGGCTATTGAACATGCTAGAAGACATTAAAAACCCGTAAGAGTGTAGCCAACAAAGATTAGCTGTCAGCTGGGGAGACCCAGTGAGTATGTCAGCATAGTAGTATGTTTGCATATACCTGCTTACTCATTTTTGTAACCAAACAGGCTGAACTACAGCTTTGTCTAGCACTTCAACATGCCATGCAGTTTAGTACTCATTTCTTCCCAGCGTCAAAGGGCAGGATCAGCAGCAGCATCCCACCTTCTCCCTGGGCTGCCCCATCTGCTTCTGAAAGGAAGGCTTTTCAGCAATAGCATTCACTGCCCTCTGAACTTGCTTGCTGACAGAGGCAGAAACTAAATCCTTCAGATTTCATGGTACAGCATAGGACTTTTGTTCAGCCAGGCATTTCTTGAGCTTTAACAGCAGTAAAGCCCTTCAGTCATGCCACCGGTAATGTTAGAAAGCATGAAGGTCAGCATCCATTTTCTGTCTCATTTAAGCAGAAAATTTTAAATTATTCAATAGCTACTAAATCATTATCAACAAGCTTTGTGCAATACGCCTCTTAAGCAGGTAACAGAAAGACAGTAACTGCTATCAGAAAAAGCGTTCGTTTTAAAAAATGATCAGTGGTTTGGGTTTTAAATGATATTTCAGCAATGGTCAAAACATTTTTTCCAGAGTTATTAGTTACTACAGTAACGTTAAGGTGATAAAATTTTGGCATAACTGTAAGACCTCTGTGCAGACTACTGTACCATTGGGGATATCAAAGACTCAATCCTTTGTGTGCTGAAAACACTTTGGCATGGGAATAATTCTGCTTATATAAATCATCACGGGGACTCAAAAATCACACAAGCACTCTAAAATGGCAGCTGCCAGGCTCATCTAAGTTGCCTTCGCTCCTTTCTCTACTGTTTCCCTCCAGCATCAGAAAAAAAATGGTTAGGGAAAATGCAGTGTTTTCATTTATTTCTGAGGGAGAAAAAACTCTTGTCTGAGTCTGACAAAGTTATCTCATAATTTTTTACAGATTCCAGGAAAAAATATTAAACGTTAAGAATAAGGAGAGTAGCTATTGTTCAGTTCCCAAGGGAATCCTGCTAATTTCTATCTGCCAGCAGCAGAACCTAGTTATTACTGTCATTACAGATACGGTATACTTGCGCTCATTTTGGCTTCATGAATAATTAGTAGGATTACATTGCTCTTTTTAGACATGGGTGTGTACCCCCTGTTCTCATGTCAAATCCACATTCAACACAAAAAGCTATTTTGTTGTGGTGTTGTTTGTCGTCGTGTCCCACCCCTCCACCCCCCCACCACACACACACACCCCACCCCCCCCCGAGAAAAAAAATATTTATTGTATACTTAAGATCTTTTTACCTTACAATAGGTTTGGCTGACTTTGAAAATGTTATTTCTCGTACTGGCTTCAAGTCCCACGTACTCCACAGTCTGAAAGAAAGAGTCATTTTTCTTCACGTTTAATTTTACAAATGTTTCAGTGATAAGCATAACTTATTTAGCAACTACTAGGATTGGAAACGGACCCTTCTTGTCCACCTTTAAAGCCAAATATCAGCATGATATTTGTGTAAAAAAATTAATTAGCTGTAAGCCTAAGTTGTAAAGCATTTTAATAACAACTTTCAAATGCTTACCTTACAACTCCATTTTCAAGCCCCCCTGCAATCACGTTGACAGACACTCCTTCAGGCTGGTTAGAGAAAGCAACAGAGCAAATACTTTCCCTGCAGTGTACATGTCCCACAAGATCGCCATTAACTGTCCAAAGTCTCAAATCACTGCCTCCTCCAACTGCAACAGAACACAGCGTAGGAGTATTAAAAATCCCTCTAGACCACAACTAGATCTATGCAACTGTATCTTCAAGTGTTAAAGAATTTGACTTTTTGAAAGATCAGAAGGTTTGATGACCGAGCGATGTGTGCCACAGTAAATAAACAATTACCTCCTTCCCTCCTTTTGTGGCAGGGAACACGCAGGCCACCAAGCCACTGCAGTGATTTTGAAGATACCACTCATGTTTATGGAACGTTGTATTTACAAAGTAATATGCAAATTTACTTTTAATGACCACTTTTATTGTACTAACAGGGAAGCACTAATGGGGAATTCATATTATCTAATGTAAACAGCTAGTTCTTGTACCCTGGCTTGCATTTTTAAGCAAAATACTTAAAATAGCAAGCACAGTTATCCTACCTGGTTTTCTGGGATCATTTGATTCTATCAAAGAACCAATAGCCTAGCTACTGCTTTGTCTTAAAAGGGATTGACGCTCCCATCCCTTGCCAATTAAAGAACACAATCCTTTCCAGAAAAAAAAAAAACCAAACCACTATGATGAGCTACAGAAATGGAGTTGAAAGTCTCCATCTCAGTTTAAAAACTAAGTACTAGGTTTCCGAACCTGCCAGAACAATTTCCCCCTTGTCCTTTAGTATTACAGACAGTGGTATTTTGCTTTCTTTCCCCCTCCCCCAATTTGGACAAGTATTAGTTTCAGTTCAGTCCATGGAGGACTACAGTAAGAAAAGCTGGCTAAAAGACACTTCAGTAAGACCTATCTTACTCAAGACAAAAGAGAAAGCAAGCTGTCCTGGACAAAGACAGAACTGGGTCAATAACTGCCTTCTAACAATATGGATAAACAAAGTTCAGCTCTCTTCCTTCTTATTCTTTACCTTCCTGGATCAATGGAACAATATTCTGTCATTTAGATAGAGCCTATTCCCCTTCGCAGTCTTAAGTTAATACACACAGGTATTCTTATAGACAGCAAAATATATAGACGCTGACTTAGCCCTGCTTTACAGATACACAGTCTTGTAGCACTCAGCCAATCTTCAAGTCAATGAGCATACAGATTTATGAAATACTCAAAAATCCACTGCTCAAATAGGTCTTAATGTTCTTGTCCAGAAACGGTACCACGTGGAAAACACGATAGGACAAAAACCTGCTTTAACATAAGATGAGGGAGAATCTATATTTGCTTCCAGGGGTACGGACACATTTAAAGTGATACAGTGAATAACAAAAAATCTGTCACTCTAATACACTGTACTTCCCTGAAGAGCCATACCTTTGACAACAAATCTCTGTTAAAATGAAAACAGCCAACTTGACAGAGTTTAGGTCTCCCAGGAATGTGTTGAAATTTAAGTCTCCTTATAAAGAGATCAAGCTGTTAGCTTTTATATTGCTACATTTTACTCAAAAGATCTGCCTAGTAATTTCTAGAGAAACTTCTATGGTACTATGTAAAAAAAAAGCGCTCCTATTTGACCAAATGCATCCTCAGATGATTAACACACTCAGTAACTACTTTACTAGCAATTCTCATTATTTACTTGGTCTGCAAGTCAAAACTACTTTGCCAACTGCCAAATATACCTGAATCACAGACTGTTGCAATATCACCAGTTGTTTCGCTAGCTGAAACTGCAGTCACAGGACTCTTGTGTCCAGCCAGGCTCTGGACATAGCACAGCCTGAAGAAAATAAAGAGAACAAGCCTAAAGCCCAGGCTGAAACACAGAAAAGGTTCTTTGAGGAAAATATTTAAGAGTTACATTAACTTCAATCAACATTTTGCACAATGATAGTATTTTTCATATTCATTCTAGAATTTCAGTACCCTTCATGAGAAAAAAAAACAGTAAGAGTTTGACTTCACATTGATAATGCACAGAACAAATTCAGTTAACTTTAAGAGGGTAAAGATACCCAAAAGATGGAAAACGGGTATTTAGAAGGCAGCCACTGGAAATAGTTATACATACTTGTACCCGTTACATATATATTTGTACCTGTTCAAATCCCATATGATGCAGGTTCCATCTTTGCTGACACTTATCATTATACTATATGGTTTGCACACAAACAAGCTTGTTATTTCTGCTGTGTGACCATACAGATGGACTTGCGACTCCATTTCTATTTCTGAAGGCTGAAAGATAAAACATGAACTCATGAAAGAGAATTAATATCTTTCAGAAAAGGATAAGCCTCCGGACAAGTTCAATTCTTAGATTTCAAAAAATGGTTCCCACTGCTTTTAATGTCATCAGTTTAGCAACACTTAATGCTTTATTATGTTTAATGCTTTATAATGTGATAAGCCATACTGAACATTAATGTTCAACTTTTTCCTTCCAATGCTTTAGTCTCAGGAAACGTTCTGACGTGGTCCGATGAACTGAAATGAACAACTATTGTACTTCTGTCTCAATTACACACCTTGAAATCAGCTGATTCGCTTTTTGCAAGCCTGCTATTTCCACATGAGAGTGAAAATAACAGTCCTCAATATTTTTAGCATCTCGAGGAAGCACTTAGAAACACAGAAGGAAAACCCAGCTCAGCAGTTATCACTGTGTACAGTAAATTACTGGGAATTCCTCAAGTTGGTGCCAAGTTGGAAAAATATGCAGGAAATCAAGTTTAAATACAGCAACTGCTAGATAAAAATTAAAGCAGCAAATTTAACATTGAAATAACACTTCTTATTCAAGTTTTATCATTTCAAATTATTCAGACTTCCTGAAAACTGGCTAAGTTGAAGGAACTTCTTAATCAGAATACTAATGCTTTAAAACAACTTGCTGTACAGACATTAGAACAGACTTTGTAAAAAAAGAACTGAACATTTTTCTACTTGTTGCCGCCCATGTGTCGGAGCGCATTGTCTGCGTTTTTGCATAAGGGTACAAGATTCAAATAACAGGTCTACAAAAAGTTTAGAAGTAAAAAAAGACAAGATAAAAATATACATATGCTTAACAATTACTTTGTACTGCAGAAAGACATGTAAATTTTCTACAAGGGACAATATAATCTATATAGTGTTGTCAAAAAAGTGTATTGACTTTTGCAACAGGAAGACCTGCTATTTTCCTCTTGCTACTGAGCATCTCATCCAAGTAAGATGCAGTTATGAAAGTATCTAGTCAATCTCACATGCAGATCCTTCTTGTATCCTTGCTCAGTTTAAAGAAAAAAAATATACAATTTTTCTTCCCTAACAACAAGACTTCTGATTTTCCAAAGAACTGATTTTGATAACCCTTTTACTGTGCACCTCCCATCTCCTTTAAACGTTTGCTGTTGATCTGCATTTCAACGCTTGAACTGAAAGCAGGATTCACCTGTAGCAGCTTCTATCTACAGCACGAACAGCAATGGTCTGCTGATTCTTCACTGGGTTATTGTAACAATACTGTAGTAAGACAAGCTGTGATTTTAGCACCAACTGTATTAAGGTCTAATGAGTTACGAAATAAACACTTCATGCCTAAAATACTATCCCCTTTTTACTTCCCACTTGTTTTTTAGATGACAAAATCAGTATCTAGATCTGATGCAGGTCTGTATCTACCTTTACATACCAGGTCTTTCTGTTGGTTACCCCAAAGCACCACCTATAGCACTTGAGTGGAGAATTTAAACAATCTCTGCCTAGTTTTACTCCAACTGATCACTGAAGTGGTCTCTTTCTGTTTGCGAGACAACTGAACAGTCAGCAAGTGAAGGCTGGAGTAATTTCTACAACCAGAAACCTTTGGCTGAAGTTTTTGTGAACTTACAGACTTATCAAGACAGATCAGTTTCAAAGCAGCACTTTCATTTTTTGACCATCTTAAAGGCTAGGAAAAACAGAGCATCTGAAGTACAACATGAAGGTATTTTTGAATTCTGACAGCACGCCTTTGAATTCCCATATCCAATTAAAAACGTATCTGTTTTATGCCTGTGCACTGAACTTGTATAAATGTGAAACAGGGCAAAACATTCATGTTTCAAGTAGTGCTTTATAACAGACTGTTCACTTTATCACCGAACAGCTGACAAGATGCATACAGAACAGATGCTGGGAAGCACATTTGCATTCCCTGCAGCCCTGACTTGGGTAACTGACTCAACAACAGGAGCTACAAAATTGGCACAAGGTCAGTCTGCCTGGGGCACGTAAAACTGTCAGTGCTGAGAAATTCAGCAAAGACTGTCTCAAAGACAACATCTGTGCAAATGAACAAAAAAAAAAATCACCACTTGTTCCTAGGAAATGGAGGGAACTCAAGAATCACAACCCTACTACCAGAGTTTCATTTTAGCACTGCAGAAGGCAAGTGTATTGCATTTCCATTTTAGTACCTCAAGAAATTTAAACTGGAATCCAAGTTTCAGAACAGGTTATTTACAAGTTCACTATTCTGGTGAGCAGTTAAGGTGCCCGACTTGATATCCAACTGACTGAAGCTTGCAGGCTTCAAGCTCTACTTTTTTTTTTTTTAAACTCCCAAGTGCTGCTGAGCTCAAAGTCTGAGTGGCAGATCACCAGAAACTGAGAGAAAGCCAAGGAAGAAATCACTGTATGTTTTTGTGCTTTTCCCAGTCTAAGCATCTGCTGTTTGTCACTGTTGAAAATGGGAAACTGGGTAGGCACAGCAGATTGCACCAAGGTTCTCTCTAGCCCATGCTAATGTAGTGAATCAAGAGCATCAGGGAATACGATACCACAAAGTGTTTGCCGACGCTTGTATCAAGCTAAATGAAAAACCAGTGTAGTTGTTGCTATGGGTAATCCTATAGACAACACACCTAAAATGACCTGTCAAGAACATTGCAAACTCTTTGTTAGAATGATGAAGAGTAGAAATTACTGCTGGACAGAATCAGACAGAAGCTCAGAAACTCAGTCTGAATCAGAAGATTAATTTCAAGTTCTGTTTGTGATTTCGTAATATGCTTATTTACCACATAGTATCAGTGCGATTTCTACTAGTATCTCAGTGTCTTTTAATAATGCATTAAGTAATGCAAGTTATTTTTCTCCCTTCCCTCCTGACAGCTTTTCCCCTTGGGGAACATGACAAAGTGAAAAGGCTTAGTGGTTACTATATATACCATCTGAGACTTCATCCTGGCTCCAAGTGCCTTCTGCATTTGAAATGTTGTTTATTTTGGGGAAATGTATTCCAGTTTCAGTTAAGGCTATGAACGGCTGTCTCCTTCACCGAAAAAGTTACTCCTTAATGTAGGGAGCTTCATTGTGCCAGAGAGCCTCAAGTCCAGGCCCTAGCCTGAATACAATCAGAGCTGTATCTGTGATCAGTTAATGCACCCAGCTGATGAGGGCTGACTGAAGGTTAGCAGTATGTGAACAGCTTCAGAAAAATCCACAAATAAATATGCTGAGATAAATCTATGTATTAATGTCAAAAAATAAATATTGAACAAGTACTTGATTGTTTTAGCAATATTATCCTGAATACACCACAGTCCCCTTTTCTCATACTTCCTTTTTTTAAAAAAAATTACTGTAATAGTGAATATGGTGAAATCCTTAAATATAAATCCTATCCAATGGAACTTACCGTATTGCTAGTGAATCTGTTCATATACGCTGTGATGACACCAGATTTACTACCTGTGAACAGCTGACAACTGTCTGGCACCCAAGCACAACTTGTTACCTTGGAAAGACAACACAAACCCAGAAAAAATTAGAACAGAAACTATTCTTACTGCTATTTCCATTATGCTATAGCATTTGGTCAAAATGATTCTTTAGTGGTTATCCTAAGAAAAAAACATGTAAAATACCTAAGCTGAAGAAATCAGAGAGTAAAATATACCTGCTGTATGTCATGTTTGTTATTACTTCAGAAGCAAAGTAAAGAGGGAAAATATATCCCAGAATTCACAGCTGAAGAGCAGTGAATTACTGCATACTCCTAGATCTATACAGCCACATCATCAGCCAAAATCCTTTTGGAAGAATCTCCCCAACCACTGGTGTGTAATGGAGATTATGCAGTGTTCCCTAACAATCTCTTCGACAATCTTTTTCAGAGGAATCCTAAACTGGAGTTCTGTTTCTGATGAGCGCCATCTATAATTTTTTCCTGTATTTATTTTTCTTGGCTTATAACCTAAGGTTTTATAAAACCACACCAATATTCCATAGGAGGAAAAAGCTACAAATATCTAATGCCTTCAAAAGGGATCTTTACCTAGTACAGGAACACATCCAGGAATGAGGCACACTGGAGCAATGAGGGATACGTTTCAAAGGAGAATCAAACAGATTAAAACCAGTTGCGTTTGGATGCTCATCTCAAAAATGAAAGCAAGACTACCTACTGCCAAGTCAGGCCACCACTTAAACTAGCGATATTCAATTGAAGACCAAGAGACTGACTTTTTTTTTTCTTACCTGATGGAACTGTGAACTCTGTATAAAATTTACTGGAGGTTCACTTTGCTTGCTTTTCAGTCGTAAAATGTTATCGGCATATCCCCAGCTCAGGATAGCTGACCACTGAATATCAGTACTGTGCATGCTTCTCACACCTGAAGGCAGGCATATAATACTGGGTCACATACGCAACCAAAGAGTTGATCACCGAGTCAGCAAGAAAAAATCTCAGGTCCATGTTCTACCACAAGTTAGAATACAAAAAAACCTCCAAAGTTTCTAAATAAGAACTTTTGTGTTAGGCTATGGCTTAATCTGTACTGTATTTTGAACACACAGTTTTCTGAAACCATGTAGACATTCCGTGTTCTCCAAAGACAGTCTGCAACCTGGACAAAGCTTTTTTGAAGAAACATTGCATCTATTGGGATTGGAGAAAAAAGGGAAGAGGCTGACAACACTTCCCTGTTAAGAGAAATGATTGTTCATAACTTCAAGGAGAATGTTACGTATTTTTGTTGACTAAATGTGAAGCCATTGATTTATAAAAACCCCAGATCTTCACTAGTATATGTTACGAAGAAAACAAAAGGATGTTAGAACCTGTCCGCACATTATCAATAGGAATCCCTCTGAGGAGTTTATCTGAAAACAGATCCTTCACCTCTGCTTTTCACTGAACTTTCCTTATTCTGTTTCTAAAAACTGTTCCTTTAATTCTCCTTTCTGTTGCCACATGTTCTTTTCATCTGTTCCTCAGTTCTTGGAGTGAATCTGCTGCCAAATTCTAAAGTTAAATCCTCATGCTCCAACCACTAAGGAAAAATATCAACTTAATTACAGGATGCCTCTATGCAATTTTGAAAGTTGCAAGTAAAATCCACCCTCCAGGAAAGATACCACACGTGTGGAAACTGTAACTGGATTTACAAATCAATCGTTGGCAGAGGTAACTACCTTTGGGAAGTTTGCTGGAGAATAATGGTAGCATTAGGTTTAATTTTTTATGGCTCATTCTTGTGCGTGTTCTGCATGTAGAGAATAAGCACACATTCATACCTTGTTCTTTGCTATATATCATCAAAAGGCAAAACTTGCTGGACAAACCGCAGATAGCTTTAGTTGGTAAAGCCTGGAGAGAGCCAAACCTTTCTCCGTGTGGCTGGCTAAAGCAGACAACAGGATCTGGAGCACTTGGGGAACCAACGTATTCTCCCCACTTCAAGCCTTTTATCCATGGTAATGGACTCTAAACCAAACATAAATAAGGTTCAAGTTAAAAGGCAGTAAAAAGTTTTCAGGAAAATCTTATTTTATCAGTAAGAGAATCATTTATATCACATTCCTGTGAGCAAACACATGGTAAGGACTGCTGAAGTATTCTAAAAATAACAGACAAGTATGAGGCACTGTAGTATCAGCTAAACTATTCACTTTAAGGGAGTTTTTCCACTTCTTTAAGGGCTGAGATAGCAAGCTTGTAGTTCAGGTAGTTTAGTAAAGAGTACAGATTTCTTTAAATGCAAGGATTCAGTTTCTCACTGGACTTACTGGAAAACAAGCGTCTGAAGTGAAGAAAGCCGAGTTGTCCCACAGACAATGAAAAATTTGAGGATGGAAAAAAGCACAGTATGTGTTTACTTACTGTAGGTTTGCACACAGATTCCAGAATTCATCACTGACTATAAAATATTAAATGCTTTCCAACACCTCTTTGCTGTAACAGATAAATTCTGATCTCTCTTTGTTTGACAATATAACACCAAAGCATGAAAATAACTTTTGCTATAAATTTACTAATTTGGTGTATTTTCTTTACAGTACAATATAGATAGAAAGTTGCAGTTTTAGGAAGGAAATTGTAAATGTAAGGGTAGAATAATTACAGCATATGAATGTTAATTAAACCATCTGGCAATTCAAAATGACATACTGGATATATTATTTCTTTAGTGTGCTCTCTGGTTTCTCTGAAAGCAAACTGCACGAGTAATCCCATGGCAGCGGGAAGTTCTCCTTCCATGATAAGCCTGGATCCAGGTCTGCTAACATGTGCTGCATGGAACAGCTGGCGAGGTGTTTGCCCATATGTTTTTATCATTGTTTCAAGGGCTCTTCTCTGAACAGGATCCTCAACAGCAGAAACATCCATTCCAAAATAGGTCTAGAAAAGAAAAAGAAAAAGGAAAAAGAGGATGGGGCAAAAACAAGCTTGTTGAGTTTTGTCTTTGGGAAAGATTTCTCAAGACATGCACGTGAGTTTAGAGGCAGACTCTTCCATTGTTTGGTTAAGACTTGGACCAGAAGCCAACCCACAACAGCTGCGCTGACTAAAGAGCTACTGAGAACAGTAACCTTGTTGTCATCACTTCTTTATTGGAGATAACTACCACTTTAGGATTTATCATGTGAATTGCCCCTACATGTATTCCGTGACTAATTTCTGTCACAGAGGTTTTCTTAGTAGCCCTTCACTCTGTGCATAAGCAGAAGGGTTGCTGATAAAGAAGGAATTGAAAATGTTTGTTTTCATACCTCTTATTAACACATTAAAGCTCTATTTTGGGGTGGGGAGGGTGAAAGAGCCTTCATATTTCAGGAGAGTGGAAATTCTCTTGCTACTTGTCTTTTTCATGCCTCTCTATGTACCATATACTTTTCCTCAGCTCAAAAAGGCCTTGCCTTTTCACTTCAAAAAACAATGAACACACCCACACAAACTTAGGATTTGAAATTTGAGGTAATAATGAAATCAATACTTAAGCACAAAAAAGGAAGAGGAAGGAAAGCATTTGGATGGCTACTTGAAAAGGAAAAGCCACTGCTGCCAAACACTACTGTTTTATTAGCTCTTCCAGCTATAGAACGAATACAACACACACAAACACATTTGAATGCATTTGAAAACAGGACTGGCTGGCTGAGCAAACTCTGTGATAGTAAGGACTGAAGCTAAAGAATATCATCCAACATATCCGTGTTACAATTAAGTAGTGAAGCTCTGAAATGCTTTACATTAAATAAAGACTTATTTGAAATCAAGTTTACTGGGGACAAAACATAAAACATATATGAAGGGAAAGTTCAGGACAAACTGAATTATTTTAAGCATATCAAAAGTGGCAGCACAATCTATCTAAATGAAAGGCTTCTTTTCAGTGAGATGGGAGCAGGTATACACCAACACAATACCTGTACACCCCTGCAAAGAACTATCCAGAAAGTCTCAGCCCCTGATCATCCTCCAGGCCTATCTCAAGGCAAGACAGACAAACAAATTCACTAAGTCTCACAACAGTCCCTGGGATCTTACGAGTTTTTCACTGAAACAGTTAAAGCCTTTTCTTATTCTTCAGCACCTCACAAGCAAGGGTTCTTGCTTCATGCCGGATGTTTTCCAAGCAAGTCAGACCAAACTTTCCCCCGTTATGCCACCAAGTACAACGAACACACACACTGCTTAAATACTTACTGCAGGATGAAAGACATTAATAGCCTGAACAGAGGCCTTGCCTTTTTGCTTGTAACCAAATACCAAGTCAATCCAGTGACAGATCGTCTGGGAAACATGGTCAGACTCCAACGCCTGACGATGAATCAAGATGAATAGACGAGGATCGTTACGAGCCCAGGGTGGAAGATTGACATGGTTAACTCTGTCACCATTTTGACGTACTCCAAAATCAAAACCTAGAAACAGGGGTGTAGGATTCCAACGTTTTAGCTGACAGTAACTTCAAAAAGGTCTTCCTACGGTTCTGTGAAGACTAACCATTAAGCACAGCGATTGCTGATCAACAAAGCAGCACCATTAACAATTCCCCCCAAACACACTCAAGCTGTACATACTCATTCAAAAGGAAAAACCAGACAACAGGAAACTCCTTTGCACCTCTGACATAATTACGAGAAAACTTCCCTTAAGTCCTACATAACAGTTTTTAGCATACCCCACAAAATCGTGCCAGATTTCTTCCCTACATCTACAACTTAACATATTCAATCAAGCGATACCAGTGTTTGCAGTTTCAACCCATAGGCTCTACTGTACAGCTGTTGTGGGTATATAGTTCAGTTATCCTTTTAGCATACCTTCTCTGTTAACCAGAAAGTCAGGAAGGTAGAAAAACTCTGGGATAAGCTCCTTTACATCAGTCATTGATTCATATGAAGAGAGTCGCCAGGTTGTATTGGTAGAGTGAAAAGTTCTGTCTGGGATGTCAAAACTTTGATCTGTAAAGAAATCCAAACCAAATTTGTTACATAGATGATGGATAGATAACTGTTGCACATCTGCAACGCCAAGTGACTGCTCTCTAGTTAGCTGAGAGCATTTAGAATTCTTCCATCTCAACTACAGAGACTGCAAGTCAAATGAAGGTCAGCTTTTTATAGTACATGCACCAAGGTATAAGTAAAAGATGTACAGCTTTATGGTCTAGCTTGATAATTTCAGAACAGCTCTACTGTGATAGCATACCAGATTTCTTTTTAGTGAATTCAGCTATTTGGAATTGATAAACTATGTTAAAACAGAGTAACAAATCACATTCCTGGGTCACTGGGACAAGGCCCTGATGTGAGAGGCAAGTGCAAGCAAAAATAACCTTACCCTGATAGGCTAAAAACATTTTAGTAAAAGGTGGCAGCCTGACTAGGAAATGAAGCACAGTTCCACTGTTGGAGTAATGAGATCCATAGTGATATGGTTGTACAGGGGGCATTGGATCATCCTCTCGTGCTCCTTTGCGGTACTCTTCTTCCAAATACTAGAAAAGCAGTAGGAAAAAAATAAATCATAAGCCTCCTACTTAGACTGCATTCCAATAACAAAAATAAGAGCTTGCCTAAGTTGTTTAGGAATAAAACTTAAAACTTTTAGAGGAACATACATTTAAAATCAATTTGGAATCAAGCACACTTTAAGTGACTAAAGACGTGATCATATTTACAAGCCAGTGAGGTACCAGAGTCTTAAGCCACTTTTGCCTGTTTTCCATATATTATTTTCCCTTTTTTTCCCCTTCCCTCTTGTTTTCTAACAGAGCAGAGTCGTTATACAGGCTTTTCAATATTAAAAGGAAAAAACAGTACTTGCAAATACTACACTAGACCATGATGATATAGACATAGATTTGAAGGTCCAGCTGCAAATGCTTTCATTCCCCAGCATGCTGTTATTTCCTACAGCCTTTAAAACATTCTAAAGAGCAAAACAAAGAGCACTGCAATCATAATAGGACATGTTAAAATAAGAGTACTTGAAAAAAACAGCTTTTCTTTTACCAAACAAAGAATAGCCACAGTTCCACTGAAGTAATTTCAAATAACCAGCAGCAAGTTCCTGATCTTTAAATATGTATGTATGTATGTTCATACTTAAGATACTAATTTAACCTCCGTGGCAGTATCCCATGGAAAGACTAACTTGATTTCTGATTTCAGGTGCAGGAACAGACACACACACATTTCAAGCATGTTTTAAAACATTTCCCAGGAAACGTAGCATATTGGAAATGAGAATTCCATAGACAAAATACTGAATTTGTCGTTTCCCCCCCCCCCCCATCAATATATGTTAAAGAAAATTGAAGCCTCCATATCATTTTTACACAGGAAAGGCAAGAAGCAAAAGAGTTATCCAAATTACCTTGTAAGTGTCCACATAACGATCTTCTTTTTCTTTAGACTGCACAGCTATTGGTTTGACCAGATTTCTGTAACAGAAGTAGTACTAATATCTTGTCGTTTATATAAAGATGTTGATTCACACCATTTAATAATGCATTTAATATCATGAGAAGGACAAGCGAAACTCAATAGTGCTTTACAATAGAATTCAGAAAATAAAAAGGCCGCTTCTAGTTAGTGCTAAAGGCAAACTCAGAGCCACAGGCTACCCCAGAGCACAGTCACAGGCATGCAAATGCAACGTGCCTCCATCAAATCAAGAGGCATCATATAAAGGCAAAGCCTCTGTGCACACAAACATTAAATCATTTTTACTTATTTAGGTGGGAAATTCACTTGGATGTCTTCACAATGAAGACAATATGATTCTGTAACTGGCCAAATAGTTTACAATATTCTTTCCTTTTCTATTTAATTTTTTTTGCTAATTGGCCTGGAAATTAATCACACAGATTTAAACATAGAGCTCTTACTTAGATCTGTGGACTATCCATACCCTATTAAGACAGTATACAAGTCAAGTCCAATTCAGAGCACCCTTTAAATATACACACTCTTAATACTAGGCATTTTACTTGAAATATCCGAGGTGAAGCAGCCACTTATTGTAAAAAGCCCAAGTTATTATGGATGAGGCTTGTCCGTGAATAGTTCCGTTCACATATGCTTGCATTTTAGTACAATGAAGTTGAAAAGCTATACTGGATAATGACTTCAAATATTTGAAAATAACCGGTTCCAAACATTTCATATTACCTATATACTGATGGATCATTTAGGTCCAGCGTTTCATTGGTGTAGTCAGAAAGTATAAAAGGAAATACTGGATATTGCATGAGATCATTGAAGGAACGGCCCGCATGTTTGTTTAAATGAGTCAGGTATTCAAAGTTAGTAATCTGTCCTGTGCACCACAGGTGGGTCAAAGCAGTAATGTTTCCATATTCCAAAAGGTTAGGCAAATTGTTAGTTAAGATGTTGTGGTACACATCATCGCGGACCTAGAAGAAAATACCATAGATTTAATCATATAATTTAAAAAGCTTCAAACTAAGACTTAGTAAGTTTATCTCATTTTAAAAATGTCCACATTATCTGCTGTAATGGAATAAATAGCGTTTACTATTAAGATTCTTTCATGTCTTAAGACAGATGTGTTTTACAACATGATTGTGTTTGTCTAGAAGTCTAGCCGAGCAAAGGTTTTTCAAAGGTATTATTAGGCACAATTTAATTAGTCCATGCAACAGGTCTCCTTAAAAGAACGTGCACATTATGAGGACACAGCAAAATGCTTTGATGTATATTTACATAGCAGTGCCACATTACCTTTGTATTATCAAAAGCCAAGAGTAAAGTTCTGCCATTTGTTAGAAATATTTCCACAGCGTTGTCTCTTAACTGCCACCAACGCTTATGAACTTCCTTAATTTCCTCATAGGTCCAAGAAAATGATGCTGGTTCGGTTTCTCCATGAAAACTCTGCAGAATTTACAATTGAAAAAGTTATTTTAGATAGATTGTCCAAACAAGAAACCTTCCAATGCAGCCACTTTATAACCATACAGCATACTGTAAGGCAAACTAATTTTGGTGTTATACTTTAAGACATGGGTGTGATTTTCTTCGTGTTTCCCACCCTCCACCCTGCTCAAGGCAGTGGGCAGAACATCATGCACACCCCTCAGCTGCTCCAGTTCCCTATCCAACACCAGCACACAATGCCACATTCTCACTGGCTCTTACACTAAAATACTGGACAGCCAACCAGAGCAAGCAAAGCCTCGCCATGAATCCCAGTTCTGACACTTCTATGAAGGACAAA
This sequence comes from Falco biarmicus, assembly GCF_023638135.1. Classification (NCBI taxonomy): domain Eukaryota; kingdom Metazoa; phylum Chordata; class Aves; order Falconiformes; family Falconidae; genus Falco; species Falco biarmicus. Next base: position 82,391,002 of record NC_079293.1, read on the forward strand.
GCAGCACAACAGCTGGTAACATCTTAAACCACAGGAGCTGCATGGTTAATGGATGCAAGGAAGAGCTCCCTGAAAACAGTTTACAGCTTTCAACAGTATAACCCATATCTTTATTTTTTTAAGAGGTCTGCTGGATGTATAAACTTAAATAATACATCAGAGCCTTTGTAAGTCAGAAGGATTAGACCAGTCCTGGTTTTGGCCATGGCACAGTCCTCTCTTGTCTAGGATAAGGGAGGAGCTAGAACATCCTTTATAATGGAAAATACCAGAATCAGATGCTGTAGAGTGCAGCACAATTCATACACTTGTGAGTTTCTGTTCTGCTTGTGCTCCAGCTCCCAGTAAGGCCAATTATCTCAGGTGCAGACCAAAGCAAGTTCTGTGCACTCGTGCTGATGAACTCAGAGCAACAGATAGCAAGGTGCAGAAGCCTCCCCACGTCACCCCCTCCTCATTCTGTCCCAGCCCCAGGCCCACATCTTCCCTGTTTTCTGCTCTCATCACTGATTCCACCACAGCCAGGGGCAACAGAAGCAACACTGAACCCAAACTAATCGGTTTGGCTGGCCTTGTCCAAGGACATTAACTAGTACTCCAGAAATCTCAGTGGCAGTACACAAAAAGTACTCATGGTCATAGCTTGGAAAATTAAAGCTGGACAATATGCTCTAATACTTACTGAACTTTCAATTGTGTCTGAAGCGTTGTCTTCAACAAAATACATGCCACATTTTCCTGCAGGAAAAAAAGTTGCAAAAGGGTACACGATATGACTATTTGTTGAATATCTTAGTGTTACAAAAAGCGTCCAGGAGTTAAGATTACTGGGCAACATCGACAGAAATAGAATTTATCATTCACATTTTTAGCACGTGCTTTGCAACTAAGACTTTACTACAGTGGAAATAGCACTCATGCAAACAGTAGGGAAGAAAGGCAGAACTGATCTATAATTAATCTTAATCCACAAGTCCAGCAACGGATGAATTACTTAAAAAAATCAGCCAAGCTTATATATACAGCAGAATCTTATACAAAAAAAGATATTCATGAGGACTGAAGATTCTACTTACCCAGCAACAGTTCACCAGCAGTCTCTCTAGAAGGTGCTACGCTTATACATCTTCGATTAACTCTGAAATATTTCAGAACATATTACTGTTTATGGATTTGTGTACCTTTTGGCACATACTTAAAACTAACAGCCTCAAAAGCTACAGTTTAAGAACGACTTTTCAACACTATGACTTTAAGAGTTCAAATCCCAAGGAGTGAAAGAAAATAGAACCTCAACTTTCTAGACTTGCACATTAGTGTATTTGTATTTATTTCTTTGCGTGTTCACTGCTGTTATTTTAGGCAGTGTTAGTGCCTGTAGCAGGTGGTAAATTGACACAACTGAAAAGTTGAGTAACACAATGGTAGAAGCAGAGGATGAAAACACTATTTGCTTTTAACACTGATGGAAAGACCTACCAGATCTAGTAGCACTGCCTGTCTTAGATATCATAAATGACAATTAAGTAAAGAAATCTCATGAGGTTATGCCACAGAATTCCCATTCCCATGTCACACCAGATGGTATTTTCTTTTACTGATTTTTGAAGTCATGGAGATAGACTGTTTTAAGACTCAGAAAATGTACGTATTGGTAGTGCTGACCTTTTGCTTAAGAGTATAGCAAAAACCCTACTACTTTTGACGTTGGTCTCTTATCTCCCTTGATTGTTTTATAATGTTTACTTTGAAAAAAAAAGTGAGAACTGTTTCATTGGAATGGCAGAAGGTGGGAAGAGGTGGTGTTACCCAAATCTTACCTTATGTGTTCACTTGCTGCTTTGTCCTTTACAGTAGAAGAGTGAGAAGAATGTGTTTTGTCTTCAAATAAGTAAGATAATGGAGTTTTTATCACACCTATACAAAAAAGCAAACAGTAAGGCCCACAAAACTAAACAGTAAGTCATTAAAATTCAGATTTATTCCTGAACATTACAATTACCTTCTTGTTTCTGCCTGTCTGGGAGAAGGTACTTGTTTGGAATAGTTAGATAGCACCTCTGCAAGCGGCGCCTCTCCCTGTTTGGGCCTTCTGTTGGATCCAGTTGCCAAGAAGCTGGGTAATAGACTGGGTCATACCAGAGTGCTCTGCAAAAAACAGATTATGTTAGAGTTTTGCAAATGCAGCATATATGCTCGTTCATTCGTTTTTTCTTTAAATAGTGGAAAGGCAGAAGTTTCATAGTAGTACACTGGGCAAATATGTCTGAAAAAATATCAAAAGACCGAATCCTGTAGTTGACTTTCATGAGCTACCCTACTGACTGACTACTTATGAGCTACCACCGTAAGACTGCTCTTAAAGTTACTAATTCTGATTAAACCAGCAATACAACGCATCCAATACTTTGTTTGGTTTCTTGTCAAGACTTAACATCTTTTGCTCTAAGCAGATGAGTCAATACAGTATCTGGATGCTAATATGAATAACATAACCCCAAAAATGTTTTATTACTCCATCAATGTAATGCAAGATATGAAAACTTTATGACGTTCTTCACTATACTAGGTACAGCAAAATGTATCTGACAAAAAAATCCTGTCTAAATGGCATAGAAAAACTACTTGGCTACTCACCCTAAAAAATAGGGAAATAAAAGAATTTACAAGTCTTTAACCATCAGATGATCAGCAAAAGTAATTTCAATTTTAATCTCATCTACTTTTCATGTGCCTCAGCAGAATGAGAAGCACATGTTAGGCACTGAGCGTGTCTCTCTCGCCTTCTCACCGAGGTGAGAGAACAACTTACCGATCATGGGTAAGCTGCTGAACAAGCTCCTGCCAATGTCTGCTGGCACTCAGCTCTGCCTTGTACATCCCCCTGATGTGCTGGATTACTTTCTTCCTTTCCATTCCTTGTGACAGAGACACAGCTTGTGTGATGTCTCCAGCTATTTTAGAAATGTCTTTAGATTTTGTATCCAGACGTTGAAAGAGACTGAGGAAAAAAGAGTTATGTTTTAATATGTCAAATAAACACACTGAAAAGGGAAGGCAAGACACCCAAACCCGTTATAAAATACAACCAGTTTGGCAGTAGATATCCAGAGGTCTTGTTACAAGCAGTCGCAGAGCAACTTAGCCTACATAATTTTCACAAGCCTCATGAATACCATCTGCTTCTTAGCCTTCAAAAAAGCTATTACTTGTGGCCAAAGACAAGCCAAGCCAATCAAAAAAATCGATGGCTATATATTAGCATGCTTTACTCATTAATGTACTCATTCCAACAAAAATTTGAAGTAAGAAGAGTAATTTACCACTGCTTAAATCTCTTAAGTTATTCAATCTAGTAAAACCTTACTCCTTATCTGGACAGACTTTAAGCTGACCTTTACAGCTACTACAGTTGCTTGTATTGAAGCATGTTGCATGTGCATCTCGATCTAATTTTTACAGCAGAGCCTGAAATGTAAATTAATGAAAAGAACCTCCTAATCTACCACAAGCTACCGAAATTACACCAAGTAGCAGTCTATGTAGCTCACGGAAGCACTATGCTGAATATAATTATATGCTCTTCATTGAGGATCGGGTTATTTGTAGGGCCACTTGTCTTCATTTCATTGCACAGACCACAGCAACAGGAGAGGTGACTGGACAGACAACAGCTGTAAAACTAAGAGTGAAATGCCAGATGTGCAAGAAATGATTCAGTGTTCTGAAGTTGACGCAGTGCCATTTATTATACAACCTACCAAAATGCAGGTACCTGCAGTCAAGCTGTTTTTATAACAGTAAAGTAAAAAACTGAAAGCTAGTAAGGCTGTTAATTTGAAAAAACATTTATAATAATCATACAGGCAACTCCGCAATAGGGTGTTGATGAACATTCTTACAGAGTTCTTGCAGCCCCTTTAAGGCGGCACTTACTTTTGCCGGTTGTTAGCCATTGTCTTCTCCCAAGCAGCTTTGTTTACACCTTCTTCCATCTCATATTTCTTCTGATCCTAAATGGAAGTTTTATACATTATCTTTTTTTTAATGGACAAAGTAAGGAAGCAGAGGCTAAAGAACATGCCAATTTAGAAAAGGAAGGCTGATAAAACTGTTCAGCTTATGTCTTCACAGTATTTTAAACCATCAAGATTTCGTTTCAGTTACAGCAGTTTTATTGATACAGTGTTAGATCTTTTTTGCAAGGAAACAAAAATTGTTTTTTCCTGCCAGTGAAAGATACTGCTAGCTTAATCCAGGCAAAGGTGAAAGTCTGTAATAAGTAATATGCTTCACAAGAAGCACCAAGATGTGAGCTCGCTGTGAAGCACTGAGTATGGGACAAATACTCAAAGCCCAAAGAGTTCCAAAAAGCATAAGCCACACACCAAGCAAGAAAAACGACTATCTGCAGTAAAAGTCTGACCCCATATAACAGCCAATTGTCTCCAATATATTCAGTTTTTGAAGTAAAATTTTTATTCACAAACCTCTTGCAAAGCTTTTATTAGATCTGGTTTTGGTCGTGGGCTCAGGGGAATGCATTTGTAACCACAACTTTTCAACGTATTCACAAAGTCTCCTGCTGTTCTTCGTTCTTCTTTGGTCATTTCATCGCTGTGATTGTGCATTAACTCATATAAATAAAGCACCAATTTAGGTCCATGCTAGACGATGAAAAGAAGGGAAGAAGGGATAAGAGATGTATGGTCACTCTTATTTCCACAATACAACACTGAGCAGTTTCCCACCCACCCCTCTAGCTTTATTCCCTTTTCTAGTCAGCCTGGACATATTTCTTCTACTAATTTTCCTGTGATTTGAAGAAAATAGCTGCTTTACTGTTTGAAGACAAACTCTAAGAAAACTAGAGAGAGCATGCTGAATTTAATCCTCCACATGGTAAAACTTTGCCCAGCATCTTATGACTTTTCAAATAGCTTAGAGGAAAGCAAAGTTTCTTTCCCAAGTACTCAGCTCCTATAGCCTTGTTTATACTTCAGGAACTACATGCTAGAGACTCCTAATTTTGCCTGCCAAGAATGCCACACCTTGTTTGAGTAATCAAATTAGAGCTGACAGATAATGAAGTTAAGCAGACACAGGCCATAAATGCACTCAACATGATACTCCCTCAAAGAAACAACTGCTAGTCTATCAGCTCTTTTCTTACTGGTCAAAGTGTTTATTTAATTGAATAATGTATATGTGATCAGAAACACGTTAAATGTCATAGGTTCACCCAAGAACTGCTTTCTCTCAACTTGTACTAACAGTACAATCAAAAAAGCTTTTTCCTGATAAACCCAGAAAAGCAGGGAGAAACTATTCAGCTATGTACGAACACAGAATATACAATCCCACTTTAAGAATTAAAGGTTAAATAAGAAAAGACAGAGTATCGGCTTTAATTGAAGACTGCCTGCCTCTTAAAAATCTAGTGGCAATCAGCTCTTACGAGTTTCAGGAAGCCTGCAGTTGGACTTCCAAGGTAAGGGTAATTCCTTCATTGAGGTACTGTTTCAGGGTACCTTCTAGCAGCCTCAATAAAATTCTTTGTGTTAAAACTAGTACCACCTTTGGTTTCTGCACTGCAGATGTGATGTCTGATGTGCTACAGAGTCAACATACCCAGACATAATCCTATCTTGCCTCTTACAAAACTATCGATCCTCAGGATAACATAGCAGTTGCAGGGGTATACAGAGGCATTTTGTGTGACATTTTTGTTTTAAAAATAAATAAAAAAATTAAGACATTGAAGTGTCATTACACTAAACATTGCTAAACCAGCAGTGAACCAACTTCAGCCACACAGATATAAATAACCAAATTAAAAAAAAATTGAATACAGGTTTTACAAACTTCTCGCAAACACACTTGGACTTACTTGCAAAGTTGGGCTAAGACAATCACGCATAATCTCGTGATGGTTTACTTCGTGTACCATCTCCAAAGCCTGCTTTCTCTCTTGCAGGGGCCTTGCCGGAGACAAGTTGTGCACAAGAAGCCTCCCAAGTTGTGTACGGAACACATCCTTACATGACAAAAGGATTCTCTTCCACTGGTGCTTAGGTGTGCTCATTCTGCCAGTGCCCTAAGTAAGCAACAATTTTTTAATATTAGAGGGTCAGGGCTTCCTGTCACTAAGTTTTTCACATCACAAACCAAACACTGTACGTGTAATCAGAATGTAAGTTAGTAAGGATTTCTCCACTGAGATAAAGTGTTTGATTTCAGTTTACTGATTACTATTACAAGTCAAAAGGCATTCTACTAAAAATGAAAGGGGTTTGTTCATTGTGATAAAATAAACTTCCTTCAAATCTGCCAGTATTAGGAATGCAACTCCAAATTAAACTGGATATTCAGTTAGAGGGACTATACAATCTGAAGAGTGAAAATTGTTATGCAGAGGGTTTAAAAATCAAAGGGTTGGGGTTTTTTATTTAGTTATTTTAATGAATAGTCCTTCTACATTAATTACTAGTTTCTGAATGGATTATATCAGAAGATTGGAAATGAGGCACTGGATTGAGGTACTTGTGCTCACAAAAAGAAACCTGCCATCTTGGAAAAGTATTGCAAGTATGGCGTGATATAAGATAACAGACCAAGCAAACTTGGTTTTCCAGAGCTAGAAAGAAAATCAGGTTGAGCTATTTTTTAAATGAAGATGATGCAAGAGAAACAGAGGCAAGAAGCAGTAAGTTAAGTTTCCCAGTAAAACCATTTCAAATTACCCAAGTGAAACCTGACCACCTTAGAAAGGCTGAAAAGCCAACACCTGTATGCTAGAAGAGAGCACTTAGCCCTTTGGCAACAACTGAAAAAAGAGAAAGTTCCCCTTCCCAACTCCAAAATATATTCTCGACAAAGTGCTCGGAAACTCTCCATCAGCTGTGGATACACCGCAGATTGTTTGCTAAGGCTCCAACAAACTTAAACCTTGAGGTTTAAAAAAACAGATTTGTGGACTGGACTATACAGAAGACTACTTAACCTTCGTGCACTTGTTCAAGAAGCAGAGTTTTGCTAAATATTAATGTAAAAGTCCGAACAGATGCATTTGTTATTTTACAACTGCAGAGTAACCGAGAAGCTGAACAGAGTTTTTAATGACACAGCTGAGAGACAGTAAGAAAAGCATTTATGGACAGATGTCTTCATGCATTAGAAGTTCCTAGTAAACGAACCTTATGAAATATGTTTTAATGTGGACAACAGCTAATTACTTACAGTTGATACTATGACTCCTTCCACCAACATTTTGAACATTTCTTTAAGAAAAGGATTTGTTCTGCTAGGTAGTTCTTGCTGGCTTTCCTCTTCAGGAACCTCCAGCTGGGATGCTGAAAGTCTGCTTTGACTTGTGTTTTCCGTTATACCCAATACATCAAGGCACTCTTCAGTAGATGCTTAAAATTTAAGAGGCACATATCGATCAGTACCATCTCAAGCAAGAAAATCCTACGATCCTTTAGTTTGCATTAAATCAAATACTGCCTTTACTACTATTTTTACCGTACTTACTCTTTCTCTTGCTTCTGTGGAATTTGAACTAGCCCCCAAAGCTATCGAGTCTTACTAACAAACGTAGCCATTTCAATGACATGCAAACAGATGCATTTCAAGAGAGCAGATGCTCCCTTCAGCAGAGTTAAATCTTCAGGTAGTAATTCAGGCAGTTAACACATGAACAGACTAACACAGAATTAAAACAACTTGTTCAGTTCATTCAGTCACAAACCGTATCCAGATTGTCAGTTATGTAATACTGAGACACGAATCACCCAGAAAATAATGTTTTGCAGTTAAATCCATTAAGCTAGCAATGTTCAAATACTTCAACAACCTCAAACACTTCAATACTGCAAAAAGAAGCCATTTTTCACACAGCACTACCTTGGCTCTGTCAAAACAGAAATGAAAAAAGAAATCCTACCTAAATAAATGAGCCTGTTAACAGCTAGAACAGTCAGCCTCTGTAACCTTTGTACAAACTCCGCCTCAGTGGCTTGGATAGGATTTTCTTGGCTCATTCTCCGCTGCATCATCATGTTGAATTCTTCACTTGCTAGTGAGCGCATTTTCATCAGCAGAGCATCAGACTGAGCAAGTGAAAACTTTCTGGAGCCTTTAAGTAGAGAAATATTAATAGCATCCTACTAAAACGCACAAGAAACTTATCACTTGGCAACTGCTTTCATTCAAAGTGTTCACATCATTTAAAGAAACAAAACATTTGACATACATCAGTATTGAAGGGAACGTGTCATTTGGGTGTTTGCCTCTTAAAAGCTTTTCTATTTGAAAATAAATGTATAAAATCCCAGTGATACCATGAAATCAGTTAGTCTCAAGGCCAGATTTATCATACAACTTCCATATTTGTGTAAATCAGATTCTAAAATAGTTACTTTTATTCCTGTTTTTACTGTATAATTAGGATAAATGATTAAAATTAATGATACAACAAAATTACTGCATATTGGAAAGTAGCTTTATCAGCACAAGTGAGGAGTCAGTGATATTAACAGTTTATAAACACACTTCATACCATACCCATTACCACCAATTTTGATAGAAGTACTATTTCTAACATACAGGAATATCCCTTACAATTTTCTTGAAATGAACTGGTGGGCCTTGACTGTACTTGCTTCTTTAAGAAGTAACTACTTTTTATTTACCTTTTATCTATTTTTATTTATCTTTTATTTTATTTATCTTCACTGCCTTACCAGATTCACCAATACAGAAACACTTGCACTATAGTTACTAGTGCTGAGAGAAAGGGGCCTCAAAAACTGACCATATGAAGGATGAGCATTCCCATAGGAAACGGGGAACAACAGTGGTGGTTTCTGGGTTAGTTTTTGGTGATTTTATTTAAAAAAATACTCAAATACACATCAGGTTTAAGTTAAAAAAAGCCATAAACTCAACTTTATTTATACAAGAGATACGCAAAAGCAGTTTCCAGGCAGAAGACTCTGAAACCTTTACAGAATGATTCACAAGCTATCAAATACTTGTGAATCTAACTTGCTAAAAGTTAGAACTGCACAAGTGTTTTATGAGCACAACCACAGTGGAATCCAGGAATCTTGCATTCCTAACTATAAATATGTATTTGGAGTGCCTGGTATCTGTTTCAGGATGATCACTAATTACAAAGTTCTGCAACAATGCAATCCCCACACCAGAGCTGTGTTCAAGTTACATGCAGTAACTTTATTTTGGTATTTCCTTATTGTGATGTTGGTTATTATAAACCCTATAAATTACTTTTAAAATATCTTTACTAAGTAACTTTTGAATTGAAGAGAATCCCAAAAGGTGGTAATACCTGGCTTTAGACACTGCAGTAAGAATAAGATGACCAAGGTTTCATTTTCGTATCCCACTCCCTCCTCCCAATACAAAAACCCCACGAGTTCACTATGTTCACTGTTCTAAATACACGTATTTATAAAGCAACTCCACAGAAAAAGCAAAGCAACAGGACTCATGCACTGTATCACTAAAATTACAGTTTAAAAGTAATACATCCAGGAGAACGTACAAGAATACTACCCTTCTGCTACTCACCAGCAATGCCTTTACGCTTTTGAAACATTGTGCGATGTGGTGCAGATGATGGGACTGAACCGGCCTGCTCCTGAGCATCTTGGTTTGCTGTAGTTTTTATTAATTCAATGGCTGCTTGAAGAACTCTTAACTGCAGAACAACTGCCATATCTACAGAGAGGCATACAAAGGACACATGACATACTTTATACATCTCCATGAATTTTTACCAGATGTTTGTAAAAAAAGTAAAAGAACACAGTGTGTCAAGAGCTGTAAAGCTCTCAATTCCATGGAAGTGAAAGAAAGTCACCTCATTATTCCACAGATACAGACAGTACACAAGTGAGTTCTCATGGAAAAGCCACTGAATCTATGAATTACATATATATGAAAATAAATGAAACTGCATAGAACACTTCCATTTAAATACCCTTAATCAACTTTTACAGTCGCTGTTTGTTCAGATTAGCAGTACACAATTCTTTACCACAAGGCAGGCTCCTGAGGAAAACTACTACTCTGAGAACCACTTAGAGAAAGAAGATCCATCACCAGAGAACTCCCCCTTCTCCCTCGGCAGGAATATTAATTTAAACAAAAATTCAGTGGGGAAGGGATTTACTTCTCCAGTCCCGTGACCCCAAAAATAAGCAGATAACTTACTTTGCATCCTTGCATTTTTACTATTTTGAAGATGACCCAGCAGCACAATGAGGTCTTCAATAACACGAAAATATTGAGAACCTGAGGAGCTGCAGGCATGAATTGCAACTGCTACCAGCAGCTGTTGTATATCGCATGCAAGTAACTTGTAGTCATTCAAGGGAATGCTGCAAACAAAGTTGTAGTTACCAGAGACATGACAATTCTAGTAGACTGTAACCCATAATAAGACCCATTACTATTCCCCTTGCTACTTCTGCCAACCATACCTATTCTATTGTACTTCATAAAAAAACATTACTGCTGAAGGCTACAAAATTGTAATAAAAGACACCTCTTTAATGTTACCTTTGACAGACTGGATGCCTGCAAACCTTTCAGACATTCTAACATTAAGTTGTAAAAAAGTTTTGTTGGATATGCAATGATGTATTATCAGATTTTTAAGTTACAGTACAGGTCTGAAATCCTGTATTTCTCAAAAACTCAGGGTATCTCATTTTGCAGCTATGCTGAACTAAAACTACACTGGGCTAAAAAGGAAATCTGTCTATTTCTTCAGGATACTAACTAAAGAAATTAATAAAACCCCATCTCTCCTTCCTTCACTGCAGAACTTTTCTTAAAGTACAGAATGTTTGTAATTCATGAAGTCATTTAAGTTACTCAAAATCTCAAATATTAAATCACAGGCAGCACAAGAGAGAATCTTCCTGCAGTTTTGACACCGGTTAAAAATACAGTAGAATGATACCATCTCCTGGGCCTTTATCTTTCTGTTCAGGTGAGTTATTAGGAAAAGCATCCAAAGTGCACACACTATGACACCTGCATTTTAGAATATCTTTTCACTTGAAAGTTTAAGGTATGGAAAGAATATTTTATATTCCATTGTTTGAACTGAGTAGCTAAACATTAACTTTCACTTACAGGCATAATTAGAGCTGAAAACCTCCAAAAGTGTTATTTTGTACATGATCTCTGATCATTTTAGAAGGTAGAACAACTACAAGAGAGTAATTTTTGCTAGACTTAAGGTTGTGCCTGGACTATAACAACAGATACAGTACTCACTTTGTTTCCAGTCCATTGAGAGCAGCCAGCGTATTACACAACACGTAGAGCAAACCATTATCAAGCAGTAGGTCTGCAACTTTTGAGCAGGAATTTATGATTTGTAGCAGGAGACAGAAGCAGTTATGCAGCAGAACATTATCATACAGAGAGTTCTCTATAAGACCCAGAACAGGGATGACACACCATTTTTGAAAGAGTCCAACATTCTTAACATCTTCCAGATCAAATCTATAAACATAAACATAAGTGAGTGACATCCTTGAAATATCAACCTGGTACATGCAACTAGTATATGCAGCTGGAATACCAGCCTACACCAGTATTTTTGCAAAGATGTAGCTGGTAAACTCCTACATTTCGTTGCACTAACAATGCCAGTCTACTAAAGAAAATAAAAGTAAAATAAACACTGCAAAGAGCCACAAGGAAATGAAGTGCCTAAAAACTATGCCTGAAGCTTCGGCTAACTACCAACTCCCTACAACATAAATTTTAACTAAAAGAGAGGAGGTTTTTAATCAGTGTAAAAAATATGACTCATCTTTCCAGTAATAGTTATTACAACTGACAAACAGACACAGCTCGGCATCAATATAGTAATATATTGACCCACAGCAGGTTTGATATCTTATATCCATTACCGTGGAAGTTGAAGTTTGGCAGCTTCTGGCTTACTGCAACTGTAAAATTCAGAACGGTGCTTCAGACCCTGTATTAATTGTACATTAAGAAACTGCACTGCTATTCCGAGGTTATCAGCCCATCAAATGACTGTTACTCACAATCCTAAAAACCGGAGACATTAGAACTACCTTTCCAGCCCCATAATCAATCCTGAGGAAATAACTAGCCCCAAAGTGGAGAACGTAAGCAGCCACGTTTAAGTCTTGCAATTAAGCAGGAGTGGTTTTTTGGGGGTGAAGATCAGGCTGACAGGCAGAAGTAATCTGGCTACAAATCTTGCAGAGGCAGCAGCTGAGAAGGAGCTTTTTGCAAGATTTTTGCAATGCTGACTATGCTTAGATGCATATTCTCCCCGTACAATCATTAAGTACATGGACTAATTCTAAAAAAATATTATTTACTTAGGTAGCAGTGTGTTTAAAGATTATCTCCTTTCCTGACAATACAGAGGTGGCTCTTTGGTTCAAGCACTCTTATCTGTGGGATTTTCCCTAAAGGAAATAGGGATTTAAACTCAGCACCAAGCCAAGGAAGCTGCTGTAGCATCGATCTTTTTCCTTAATCATCTACCAAAATCCAGTAGCAGAAGTCTAGTGACTAGTAATTAAAACTTACAAGGATATAAATCAGAGTTTCATGTCTAATCAGAAAGAATAGAACGAGTCAAATTGATTACGGAACATTTGAAGTCCAAAGGCCTCCAAGGCCCTCAGGAGGGCTGAGGGCTTGTAAGATCCCAGCTGACAGCACCCATCAGATGAAGTTGTTTGAAAACAGCTTTAAGGGCCTTACAACAGTCATAAGTTTAATACTTTTAAGTATTAAAGCTACAAGCAAAACATTTCAAAACAGTTCCGAAGGAACTTTTTTTATGGTTGACAACTACTAAGACGAGAGGGGGAATTAGAAAGCTATCACATCCTTACCTCCAGCAAAGCGCAGTGCTTGCAGTTCAAATATTAAGTTACAGGATGTAAAAGCAAAGCATTACTTACTCTTCATCCAAGCCAACAGAGCGGCCAAAGAGCATTTCCAAAAAGCACTCTACAACTTCCTGAGTCCCCTGGTGAAGGTACAGCTGGTTGGCTAGCAAGGAGAAGCCACGATTCTTTAAGAATTTCTCCTTCTGCTCCCTCCTTGCTCTGTTGAAATACGCATCCAACAACTAAAAGTAAATGCATAATTATGATGTAAGATTTAAGCATTTAATATAACTCCCTTGAAACTTCTCATCTGTAATTTGAACTGTTTGAAATCATTTTTAAAATTCCCGACTACAAACATCAGTTGCACTATTGTAACAAAGGGCAGTGTAGATTGCAGTTACAATAGCTGACTTCATCCTTTTAATCCAAAGACTCAGGCTTTTAGGAAAGTTTAGGGGAGATGAAATCACACACGTTAAGTTATAAAATGCATACATAAATACATCCAAGCTTTGTATATTTGTTAAATCCTGCACTCTGGTGCATATGCAAGTGTATGGCTTTAACAGATTTATAAAAGAAGTACATATAAATTTATTCTTTTTCAGATTAAAATACAGATCTACTCAAGCTTTTCACCTATATAATGTTAACATGCAGAAACACTGTCCTTATCAATATTACAAAAAAAAAAAAACCCTGAAAACATTTTGAAGCTTCAAGTCCATGTTCAGGCCACAAATGTGTGGATGACTTCCCAGAATAACTGAAAGTCAACTATGTCATAAGTCAAAACTCTGCTCGCACCTTAATTTGACACAGTGAATCACATGTTTAATGTTGAAGAGTCACTGACTTTCTGCATTGTTGCTTTCATTTACATCAGTAATGTCATATGCTTCTTAAGACCTCTGGCTTAGATATATGTAATCTGTGATCTATTGAAAGATTCTACGTTTGTGTGGTCTGTTTTGTTTTGGGGGGGTTTGTAAGGTTTTTTTGGTTTTAATCTTAATGTTTTAAAAATTATCTTAAAACTCAAATTATATTTTTTTTTTGCTTCGGTTTTCTAGGTTTAACAAAACTTCATGTTTCCAACATGTTAGCTACGCTAGTTCACAACTTCAGCTGAAAACATTTTATATAGGCCTACTTTAATGACTCCTTGTTGTATGAGAGGAGATGGGTGGTTCACAAGAACTATAAGATAGTCAGGTTGGATAAGTTTGTCCATCACATCTTCTAGCATGACATCTGGTAGGATTAGGAGAACTCCACGTAAGAGGTCATACAATCCACAACAGATAAGCACAAGACTGTCTTCTGTACATCTGAAAACAGATGAATATGTTTTATCCAGAGTTTATCTACAACAGGAAACATTAAAAAACGCATAATTGTTAGCTACACTTGGGGGGCAGGAGGAAGAGGAAATCTGGCAAACATCTCTCCAATTCTCTAATAACACTCTTCATTCACACATTTTTGGATGTCAGATAGCAAAAAGGATAATCTGACCAGAACCTACTTGTTTGAGATTTTGTGAACTAGCATAACAAGTTCCCATGCCTACCATGAATAGAAAAAATCCTGATTTTTAAAGTTTGCTATGTAAATCGTGCAAGAAATTGAAACACCACAATTCTAGAGCCTAAGAGCTTCATGAATTGGTTTGTAACAGCTATTGAAAACATCCCCTTAACTTTCAGGCTTCCGATTTTTGTAGAAGAGTAATCAAGACCAAAGAATTGTGAAATTAAAGGTCATAGAGAGCTACCGGTAATTGATTATTTTATCTGCTTACCTGTCATCAGGGCTTTCAGATGGCTTTTGGGTATTCTCATTAGATGAAGAAAAAGCAAGGCTCTCCCAGTCTTCAGGAAGTACATTCTTGTCAGCAAAGCTCGGCCAGCGAGCAATGGCTGATGACCCTCCGTGAACAGAAAACGCTAAGCCCAAACCTGCAAAATTACCCTGACTCTTCTGAAATGAAGGCAGCCCTTTCAGATTGTCTGGACGACGTAGGGATGGCTCAGCTGCAGCAGCACCACCTTCATTACATTTCAGGTCTGTATCTACTTCTTTACCCTCATTTTCAGATAACTCTTCTTTTGCAATATCTTCAAACGTTTCAGCAGATGTTAACTCTGAGTCACAAACTGTTTTTGCAGACTCACAACTGCTGAGAAAGAGTTCTTCTTGTACTCTCTTTACAGATCCCGAGCTTCCTACAAAACCAGTTCTACCCTGGAGATCAATGTAGTCACGCTTGCCAATAGTCTGCAAGTCATCGATGCTTCTTCCCATTCTTTCAATTAGTCTTTTTCGAAGAACTTCAGGTGAGGAAGCAGGAGATGCTGGCAAGCTTTTACAAAGCCTTTTAGGTGCCTGAGAGCTTATCTTCTGCTGCACGCTAGCAGTGGAATTGTTCCCTAGAGAAACAAGGATTTCTTTAGCATTCCTTTTACAGTACAAACAAGCTTTTCCCTCAATGTTACACTCCATATGCATTTATCACAGTGATGAGCCAAGCTAATTTTACGTGACAAACCTGATTCAACACCTGGCATAGCTCAGATACAGACAATCGAGTAGAGGGAGTAAACTATTATGCAGCCATATATTTAGCAAGTCACAAGTCTGAAAGATACATAAAATGCAAAGTAATTTTTGCATATATACTGCAGTTTCTGGATTTATATTATGAACCTCTCAACCAACCCTCAGCAGGAATTTGTACAGAATCATAGAACCATTGAGGGTGGAAGGCATCTCTTGGAGACTGTCTAGTCCAACCTCCTTGTTCAAAGCAGAGTCAAACAGAGCAGGCTGCTTTATTTGGAGCTCTTCTGGAAGAGCTCCAATCCACCAAAGTGTTTCAGAGGACATTGCAATACTATTCACCAACCCTTCTGCACCAAGGCTTTACACACACTTCAGATTTATAACAAATCACTGCTTATTTAATAGGGCTTCCTCTGAAGTGCACATTTTGACTTGAAATAGTCAACCTTTGAGCACATTACAGATGTCTTTCATAAAATAAGTTTTTAAGATGGAAAACAGTCTGTATACCAGACTGGTAGAAGAAGCTTTCTATTAGTCTAGAAAGAGGAGACTGTTCATTCACAAGTATTTTGAAGACTATGCACCAGTTAGTACTAATGCAATGATGATGCACCAGGAATTTTTTTTTTTTGAGTGATATATATATCTAAAACAAATATACAAATTATATATAGACACAAGCAAACCATAGCCAGACCAAGCCGGCCTTCCAAAAACAGGTAAGATTTATATAGCTGCAACAATCTCACAGCCAAGATGGCATGGATATTAGCAGGTAGTGCCACAAATTGCAAACCCACATGCAGGCAGCAAGTTGCCTAACAAACATACCATTTCAAGTATTTTATCTAAATTTAGAAATTCAAATTCAGAACCACAACACTCCAACATCTGTTTTCACAAAAAAAATAATCTTTGTTCATAACAGTTTGGTTCTATTGATATAAAAGTTACTCTGTTTAGAAGAGTAAGATGTCATATATAATCTATATGGGAGAATGACTAATTCCATACGCAATTTAGTACTGTGGTCTGCTCCTCCTATCACTGTTTTTATTCAAAGACACTTGAACTAACACTGTTTTAATTCAAGTAGTGCTTGAAGACTCAATTTGCTTTTCCTAAGCAAAGCAGCAACAAGACATCAGTTGTAAGAGGTATTACATTGTCGATACACAGAATATAGCAGTCATACACAATCTGAAAAATATAGCTTAGAGATCAGAGTAATAATTTCTACTCCTATTTTGTATATATTGGTAAACTTTGCTTAGATTGTGCAGGTTTTTTTAAATTTATTTCTTATTGTCAATAAACATAAAGGCTTATGCCCAAGTTCTCTCCTATAAATAAAGGAGCTAAAACATAATTGATCGCCTATGCAAACCTGTGTAAAAAGTATGATTAAAAATCTAATTCAATAATGATGCAAAAACCATCACACTGACAGCATGCCAAATGAAAAAAGTGAACAGCCTGAACTAATAACTTCACACTATTTCAGCATCTATAGCAGCTGAATTCAAAAGCTATTAAAGCAGTTATCTTTATAGACCTCAACTTGTTTAGCACGCTATGTAATGAGACCGTTTCTAGTAAGCCATTCAATTTTAGTTTATCTAGCCAAGGCATCTAAGTTGTTCTTTATAAGATCTACTTTCCCATCCTCTGTCATGTAGGAACAGTATATATACACCTGCAGTACAAGTAAACACCAATGCTTTAGTACTGTCTTTAGATGGATGGTAACAATCATGCACAAATAAAAGTATCAGCTTAATGCTTTTTGAACAGATAGGAGAGCTGCTTATGGCTCACTATTTCAACTATTGCCTGGTTAATAAGCCATTCTCATACATCTCTAGCAGGTCTGTTTAACAAATGAAATCGTTCAGCTGTCTGGTCCACTTTACTCCCTGAGCCATCAACGTGGCACTTGTCTCAACTTGATAATCAAGAGCAGTTTAAGCAGCACATTCACTTCTATCCTTTTATTTGGCTGTGCAGGCATCAAGTACCAATGGGCAGAGGGAGCTTTGTAAAAAACCTGTGATAAGTAATACTTCAAGACACTCTAGTCATCTGCCAAAGGACTGTCTTAACGCCCTTGCTTTGCCAGCATTGTTTTACCTCCAAGTGGTAAAGCTGTAAATCCAGTTGGAGTTGTAATCACAAACGCAGAACTATCTATTGACTTCCCACCACTGCTGGAATTTCTCAGGTACTTAAGTGATTCAACTTTCTCCTGAAATATTTTGCCATCTAGAAAGAAAGGACAAGGGGAAAAGTCACATAAAAGCTTTTTAAGTTCGCATTCTTGGTATATTTAGACTCTAGTAGCCAGGTTACATTTCAAGCTGATGACTGGAGACTAGTGGCAAATATCAACTCATGAGCATCTGAGAAAAAGCACTTTAAAACAATTTGTTGTTGTAGTGATATACCTTTAAAATTTACTTCAGGGTAGTGAAAATACTATGATATTATAAAGTAATTGTATTTAAAGATGGTCCTCGCAGGCATACAAGCAGTAGTAATTTTGACTTTCTGCCATGTCAAAAACAGGTGACTTCTCAAACAGGTGCACCTAATAAGGCTCAAGGTAACAAAAAGTGCATTCTACTCAGTCAGAATTTTACATCTATTGGTATTAGAGGACAGACAGAGCTAAAACAAACTGTATTGCCTTTGAAGATGATTACTAAAACTGGAGGTACACAGGCATCTGCAAAAGGAGAAGATTATTTCAAACTTAAATGATGCTTTCCGTGTTTACGTAGGTTATGGTCAAGGCTGTACAAGACTAATATTAAAGCATGAACTATACATCTACCAGTTCCTCATTTTTTAAAAGAGCAAGAAAGAATTTTTACAGCTCATCACTTATTTTGCCAAAATTATAATCTAGTATAGATATGTTAAAGACAGCTGTCATCCTAGATCCATACTCCTCAAAGCACATCGGTACTTTCAGTATGCAATGTACTGACGGTACCTGCCAATGACATCTTGCAGTGCAACTGATCATTTGCTAAAAATGCTCCTCAGGCCTTTTATTTTTCTAGGAATTCAGTAACAGGAAACAAGTAGAGATGGAGACAGGACCACAGACATGTATATTTCTGAAGAAGCCCCATTTACAGGTAACTTAAGACATTTTTCTCTAAGATTTGCCTACAGGCAAATGCGTCCATACAGACAGCTAACGTTATCCATTCCATTTGGCAGCATCAAACTTTAAAGAAAGTTAAATACATAACCACTAGAGACATTACTGGCTGTAGACAGAAAGAAAGCTCTCAAACTAAGCCAAGCAAACTAAGTCTAACTGTAATGTCTCTCAGTAGTGTAAATTACTTTTACTTTACTAAGTCCCAAGAGTTCAGTAACTTTTTATATATAACTATTACAATATAGCAATCCAATAATATATGCATAGAATTCACTCACATAAGAGTGAAAGGGTTTTTTTTAAGATATTGATTTCTGATTAGATTTTTATCTTATTGTTTATTTCTAGTTAAATGATATACCTACCTATGTGCAGGGAAAAGTAGAAGTTGGTAGGATTGTGACAAACGTATGTATTAGTGGGAGGGTGAACTGCTAATAGGAAATTGAAGACCAGTGTCAGCAGTTGCAGGTCTGGGGGAGATCCAAGTACTTCTTCAATTATTTTCACAAATGACCTGCAAACCTCCCGAGGCAGGGATGCAAGGTGCCCTTCTTTATGCTCCTAGAAAGGAAGAGCAGTACAACTGTTAAGTTACTTGTATTTTTATTTTGACAGGAGTTGTCTGTTCTACTACAACATAACAATTTCAAAAAAAAAAAAAAAGGACAAGAGAAAGGGCTTAAGGTAACAGAGCCTGTATTCTTTGAGAGGTGTTACTGTACCTACTCAATGTTACCCAAGTCCAGCACATTCAAAATTCAGGCATAAACAAAATATTGCTGACATTATGCAAGTTTATTCTTAGACTATTAAGATCTTCTGCATACTATACTACTTTGACTTGAAATGCTGGAGCCTGAGGACACAAATCACCACTGGAAGTGTCACTATACTGTCATTGTATGACCTATTTGCAGAGAAATTATAGCAGTTGCTGATACTAACATCTCAAGCATACTAAGAACTTCCTGAACAGTGTGACACAGTCGTGTGTATTTTCACCTCATTAGCCATTTTTATAAACATACACATCTGAGATTTCATTGGTAATTATACCTATAATCTCCATTTGATCAAGCACTCTATACACTTTGGCTATTTGAAAGAAATAATCTATTAACTGAATAATGATTTTAAACAGGACTTCAAGAAGCTTGTGGGAAACCTCACTGTCAACGCAGCACAATGATTAACTTGCTCCTAACTTCTCCAAACTTCACCTCTTTTTGGTACCCAACCACCTTAACTGAGACTGCTGTAAGAGAAGACTGAATGAAGTTAATTTAAGTGAGGTTTTCAAAGAGAATGGTTTATATCATTTTACCTTCCAATCCATCACTAAAAAAGTTGGCAAATCATTGTTGGCCAATTTTAGTACTTTTGGTTTTTTTAAATTAAGAAGTTAAGTGTTTCCCCAATAGGCATGTATTAAGTGTTTGTACTCGTGCAAAAGACAAAGAAAATACTATACAATACTCTGTATCTAGGCATTTGCATTAATATACAAATTAACTATACCAGTAATAAGTTCCAAAAGTAGGGAACTATCACATGAAAAAGACGACATTCAAAATTTACAGCAATGAAAATTAAGTCACATGAAAAAAATCATTAAGAGAGGGAAAAACAAGAAATGCATTTCATGTGGTAAGAGTGCAAAACGAAAGGAATTTCAGATAGAAAATACAGCGTAGAAAAAAGGGATTACAATACCTATTTTCACAAATAAAGATGTATTATAAGCAGGAAGCCATTTCAAAAATCATGTTCCTAAGTGTCTATCAAAGGGTTGAAGCACTTCCCCAAAGCCCTTTTTAGAATAGCTATCCCCACGCCATGAATGAAGCTACTACTGGATCAGAATTTTGAGAGAAGAGCTCAGGCCGAGTTCCACAGGACAGTTGCCCTGTTAGCTCTGGTGAGACAGAGGACAGGCAGTTTCTGCTACCTGCATGCACAGTACCCATGTCTTCCAGTAATGAAGACTGGAACTACTATGAGACATCTCAGGTCTTTTTAAGAAGGTCACAAGGATACAAGAATTATCTACTTTAAGAAGAAAGAGAAAGGAAGAAGAAGTATGTATATATCTATAGTGAAAAACAAGAAAGAATTTGAGAAACAGAGGATGTTATTAATCCTTACAGTTAATGAAACATGGCCTTGGGGGAAGAAACAGACACCATAAATTTGTCAACCTGGGGCAACAAGATAAGCTCAAGGAGCAGCAAATGGTTCATGAGACAAACAGAAAATTACCTGAACTAATTGTGAACTACACTAATTGGCATACTAAAAGATTCAACCTCAAGCAAGGAGAGCCCCCTACTAACAAAGCCCCCTCCCCACAGAGCATGTAGGGTGAAAAGAGAGAACTGTACCTTCAAATGAAGGTGATGCTCTTAAGAACCGGTGAGAATTAAGTGTGACTAAATGTAATTGCAAACAAGCACTCAAAGTGTATAAAGGGTTTAACCATGTGTTAAGAGTTGTGCTAGCTTTATGGATTTACCACCTAGCACCCATCTCTGCGCAGACATGCAATAAATCTCTGCTCTGCGTAGGTCAGCTCTTACACACTGAGGGAAGAACTCAGATTTGGGATAACAACAGTTCATTTCAGCCTCTGCTCATGCATGGATTGTGCAAGCAACCTCACGCCTGCGTTTTCAACTAATACTAGATGGTTAAAATCTCTTGCCCCTTCTGCCCAGCAGTAAACAGAGCACCCAGTAGCATCAGTTTCATCTTCCTCAGGTGGTGTTGCTGTAAAGAGGTCTGGAAGCATGGAGAACAGTCTGCTGAAGTAGTTAAGTAGTTTTTTCCTGTATCATTCAGTCATCCCCGGCCCTCCCCTGCCCCAAGTAAACCTGAGTATTTGTCAAGCACAAAGTAGGATTTCAGAGGGAAGGTACCTGCAGAACCTGACAAGTTAGCAGGAAGTGATGTACAACTTGCGCTTTCAATAGCTGTTTAATGTTAAACATCTGTTGGTGATGATTAGCTCTGATCAGGATTTCTAGAGCTGCTAACAGCGTTTCCCATACACCTTGCTGGAAAAACAAAACAGGAACACTGCTTCAGAAATGTATTTCTCCATCTACACACTGAGAATAAGAAAACAAAATTGTTCAGGAACATAACCAAGACAGTTTTGCACCTAAGAAAAAGACTAAGTTTATCTGCAAATGGTCAGATCAGAACTAGAAACTATCAGAAAAGTGATGCTCACAGAAGATTAAGTGCTTTTTAACAATTAAGCTAAAAAAAGTATTTGTCTAAAACTGGTTTTGCCTGCCATTTACTATATTAACACTGGATGGTTATTTCCAACAGCAACTCCAGAGGGAAGCAGGGCTTCCTCAGTTGTAACAAGTTTCCCTAAAAAATTAATCCATTCAACTGACAAGCTGTTTATGTACACTTTGTTTACAGAATTCAATACACTCATGCTACCTGCATCAGATAATGGGAGCTTGATGCTACTCCCAGCTATTCAAAGAAAAATAAGGAGCACTAATTTTAGAAAGTTTTAGTAGTTACTGACATTTAACTGGAGCAATTCATTTCTGACCTCATAGTACTTTCTCTGTTTTTAAAATACTGACCTTTAGACTTCACATCTTTCCAAAACGAAAGTAATTACCTTTGCTTTAGACCATATCTTCCAGTCAAGCAGCAGCTTTTCTAATAACTGAACATCTTGGATAACTGCAGTAGAATCCACGTCAAGCATGAATTGCCCATTTTCATTTATACAGAGAATCTCATCACTGCAGCATCCTTCAAGGAGAGTCTTAAAGAGGGGAAAAAAATTTTAGTGTCAAACACACAGCAGTAGTCCTATCCAATTTTTCAAAAAATCTTTAAAGATATATCAAACTACCAAGTGAAGGCTTCTATCTATCTGGTCAGCTTTGAAAACAGTTACCAAGTTTAGTAACCCCACTGGAGATATTTAAGAGGCTTTGTTCTTTTAACACCCCTGCACAATTTTTTTGGAAAAGATTTTCAAGCATGCTCAAATGTTTTTATTAATTGCTTATGCGTCTCAGCTTACTTGAAGATCTTTGCTCACAGAAAAAGTTGGGTTTTGCCCCCCATCTCCTGAAATCAGGGTCTTTCAACACTTTTCTCTCCGCACCTATCAAGAGTTTCTAGTTCAAAGCAAAACATTCCTAGCCCTAACTTGCTCCAAATCGCTGTTCTTCCTTTGTGAAGACAGCGTCAAACAGCTTTAAAAATCACAGAGAAGTTTATAAATTTGTGCTAATGTTGAACAAAGTATCAGGTTTACAGAGCGCTACCTTCAGCATGCAAAATCCAACAATGCACTTGGGTTTGATCAACACTCGATGAATCATAGAATAGCCATTACAATTGTCCATCTCCTGTATCCTCTGTTGATTGTATTTTGTTAAAGATAGTATAAGTTGTAGCGCTAAAGCTTGAGTGTCTTCACAGCTGCTAATCTCTACAACCTGAAAAGGCAAATTTAATAAGACAGTTTAAATGAGACACATTTAGAAAAAATGCTTTGTTGCAGACTTAAATTATAGCTTCTGGATTAAATCTGTTTTAAAGATTTTGAGGTTATGTCCATAACCTTCATTTTTTCCTATATGTACATGCAGATATTCTCTCTGCAGTGGTAATTCCTACTGTGGTAAATTATGATCTGCTAAGGAAAAGTAGTCCCATTACAAGAATCCCTTTTTAAGGAGAAAGTCCATTCTAAATAAAATTTAAGTAGAAGGCACCAATTTATTCTTGCCATAGTACAAAATCACAAGGTTATGAAATACATAAGCCACTAAGAATAAACTCTGTTCACCCTGGAAAATTATGTTTCCTAAATGTTTAAGGGAAGATTTAAATTGATGTTCCTGAAAATCTAAGACTATCCCTACCTGGAAGTGTCAAACATTAAAGATTTGTTTTGCTCATAAGAGACAAGCAATTTTGTAGATGAAGAGCATGGACCATTCTTCTCTCTGCTTCCTACAGTTCTTAAATCCCAAGAAAGAGCAAATAGTATTTTTACCAAAAAACATACAAGAAGGAGCTCTCACATAAATGGAATTCCATGTGGTTGCCTTTTATAGGTTTCCTTACTGTGTACTTGTTAATTCTGCTGCATTTAGTTATACACACATATACCTGTATCGTCTGACAGCTGATCTATCATTTGTTTGCTTTACTGACACAATCTACAGCAGGATATGTAGCACATGCTTCACATAAATTTACATAATACAATAACATGAATAAAGATCTTCTCCTTAGATTTCACTACCGATGTTAAAATTACAGCAGGCAATGTCTTCATAATGTGTTCATAATGTCTGAACACCTGACTGCCTCTGGCCTCATGTGCACTGGTTGCCCTCCACATACCTTTCATAACACTACCATTGCCAAAGGCACACAAACCACGCAAGTTTTAGGCCTCTATTAGTATTTTGAATTAAATTTAGTCCTTCAGAGACTCCTAGCACAAATGTTAACTGTGACCTTTACAGGGAGAGGCTAAGTAGCAACTAAGTTAAAGCTGACAACCTTAATATTTTGTGAAGTCACAGTTTTTCTTAGGATAAGCTTTTGAACATGGGTGAACGGTTGTCTCAAAGCTCTCTACTATTTATTCCATAAAAAAAGCTCTGCATGCTGTGTAGTTTTACATTTATCCATACCTGCATTGTGAATATCCTGTGTTTAAAGTGCTAAAGACAGGCAACTAAGTGCCTTTAAAAATTAGAGAGCAAAAATATAGTAAGTTCTACATCACTCCCCAAAATAATCTCCTGACATTTAAGAGCCCCATCTCTAAATGAGAATGCAGCACCACACCTTACATTCTAG
This sequence comes from Falco biarmicus, assembly GCF_023638135.1. Lineage (NCBI taxonomy): Eukaryota > Metazoa > Chordata > Aves > Falconiformes > Falconidae > Falco > Falco biarmicus. The sequence continues at coordinate 82,415,533 of NC_079293.1, forward strand.
CAATACTATAAAAAACATTAGGTAATAGATTTAAGTTTCCAATTTAAGACAACCTGCATGGTGTAGTCTGTGTTAAGCCACAGGTATTTTCTACATATTTTCTTTAAGAAAAAAAGAAATCACATGCAGACTAGAGCAAGGCAGTTAGAATACGTGATTTGCTACCCAAGATCCAAGGAAAATTTTATATGGGAGAACACATACATGGACCCCCCCCTCCTCCAGCCCTCTTACCCTAGCAAAGAGGAATACAAATGCACCAGTTCCTCCGATTTCATGTAGTATACCCTGAAGAGTTTTATATTCAACAGACTGAAGTGTTTTCAGGTGATGAGAGTCCAATACATTGCTCTGAACTTCTTTTGAACTGAAAGGTCTCTGAGAAGGTACAGTTTTGACTTGACCTTTCAGTCTAATAACAGGTTCATATATGGTATACTGACCAGGGCAGCATGTGGTATAAACAACAGCAAGACTCTCCTGAAATCAAAGAAATAAACTTATAAGATGGGTTGGGTTTGGTTGGTTTTTTTTTTTCCAAAGAAGTTTAATATAAAACCACATCACCCCCAAAAAACCAAAAAGCCACATGCAAAAGCTACTTAACAGCAAGCAGCAGCAACTCTGGCAGCCCATTTCTACTGTACCATGAGCATGCTCTTAAGTTTTGTGTGGATGCATATGCACTAAAACCCAAGAGGATTCCTAAATTTTAGAAAATGTATGCAACAGCTACAGCTTAGAAAGTTAAGAAAACACTAAAAAAATACCACCAAGGATACCCCTCTTACCACCTGAAGAATAATTACAACCATTTTGCAGAAAAGTTACAAGGTTGAAAGAAAATGAGCATACAGAGGTACTGGGCAAATTGTTTCTCCTTCTAAAGTGGCAAGTCTAAAATAGGAAGCTATCTGCTATTTTTTTCAGAATTTCTCCAAATTTTGTTTTACGTCTATCCTTTAATCAGCTTTGCCATAAGAGGATCTCAATAGAAGAGCTTTCGTTACTGATGAAGAGACTTAGACCAAACCTAAAGCTCTTGTGGAAGTTAACAGACTCATTTTCACAGAAAACGTGCAATGATTACATTTGGGAGGTTTTTTAAAACAGAGAAATAATTACATTTAAGGCACTTCCATTCTATGCAAAAGTGTAGAGATTAATTCCTCACTCGAGCACACAGTTGTTCTCTCTTTTATTTGGTGTTTTGTAAGGCAAAATAAGCTTGAAAGATGCATGACTGATTTGTTAGGCTTTTCACTGTTCCATTCCTTCCTTCCTAACATATTCAAAATTTAGTACCGTTGTTTACAAGGATCACATCCAGACAGAATGACCTTTTGCCTACAGCGCTACTGTAGAACAAGATTACAAAAATCCCCCTAGTGGAAACGACTCATACAGCAGAAATTACCAGTGCATGAAGACAATTCCCCAAATATAACAGGCTCCACTGATAAAGCTCTATATTTTCTAGTGTAACTATGGTGACACCTGCATCTGGCATGGCTATTACAGTCAGGAAAGGTAAGAGCTAAGACCTGCCAGCAGGAAAAAGACTTTTCAGCCAAACCTGAAGCCAGCTTACTCCCTCAAAACCCTCAAAGAATTACGATGAAGCCTTTTGTTTCCTGTTAAAGGCAGCTAAAACCTTTCTCAGTTTTAATGTCAAAAGGTTAACTAAGTCGTCCTTAGCTACCTTTACGTTAATGGACAGAAGAGCTATGTGTTCATCCTAGGGCATCTGGAAGTGCCTGCTTATCTGATAGATTAAATACACAGTATTATAGATGCTGGAACACCTAGAAGTTGTCAGAATCCCACCTAAAGCAAGATGCAATGGCCACCCTGAATGGAGTTCAGCTCCCGCTGAAATAAGTGGGAAGAACCCTGCAGTGATTTTAATGAGAACTGGATTTGCTCCTTCCTGCTCTGAGAAAGTGAAGCACTTCAGGAGACAGCAGGAAACTTTTCCAGTTGCTTAATCAGTTCTAAGAAATTAAGAACAACTTTCAAGTAGAAACTTACAATTAAAGGCCCAACATCCACTTCCTTTTTTGCCATGAAGAGCTCCTTCATTTGCTCACATTGCAGAATCTCTTTACTTATGTACTTAGAGCAATCAGTCAATGTTTTGCCATATTTACAAGGCATTACAGATATGAAGTCTGGCCCACATGTGTATAAGTAAAATGCCTCCTCCGGTCCAATCTTTGCACCTAAAATCCAGAAAAGCAGCTGTTCACTTTTTAAAATATAATAAAGCAACATTCATACATTGGCTAGTGGATTGCATCAGAGACTTTACAAAGATTATCACTAGCTGGCTTTTGTAGGCCCTGATGATGAGAAATAGTACAAGCTGGCGCTTGCTATTAGCTACTGTAGATCAGTGACTTTAACACATCGCAGGCCGGATCAATTCAGTGGCAAAGGCAACAACATCTATCCAAGCCTCCGCAAAGTTTTCCAAGCGTAGCAAGAGTACAGATAGCAACAACATGCTACATCATCATGGAGAGTTGGGTAAAGTGACCAAGAATGATGCAACAACAATAAAAGCTTACTACAACTAACAAGGAGGAAAAAATAAAAATATATAGGAAGTAGAAGGTGAAATGAACCTTCCTCCCCTTTCCAGACAGCACGTCGCAGGTCAACTGTTTGTGAGAATGCAAATTCTAAAGAAGCATTCAGAAGGACCCAAGTCTGTGATGTATGGGTACGTGACAACTGTACAGCAGTAAAGCCAACAGTCTCTGGGTACATCGGTTCTGCTGGCTGCAGGCACATGGCAATCAGACCACGTCGATTCACCAGGTGGAGCTCACATTTATGACAAGCATCTCTCCTATGGCCTGCACAAATATGCTGTACCTACACACAACATCTGCATACACCACACACCCTGACAAACTGATTTCACTTGTTTAGTAGCCCTGACCGGGTCACTGCACCTGAAGAAATGTCAGATGATGACCAGCAAGGTTCCAGCCTTCAGCACTAAGCAAACACCCAGAAGTCCTGCATAAAACTTCCCCAAAAGGGAAGAGATTATACATTTAAGAAAACCCCAAAATAACTTCAGCAGTTTCAGAAATAAGCATGCTTAACTCAGTATTTGGTCATTTGGAGTTTGCTTTTTACTATGTTTTAAGTAATTTGAAACTGGTAGTTTAGAAGCAGGTAAGTGAAATCAATTTTCCAGCTGGGAGAGATTGTGTGCTTTAAGAAAAAGCAAAAAACCAAAGCAAGTACCACCACCCCTCCATCCCCTACCCCAAGACAGTATTTAAAGAGATTTAAAGAAACAAAGTAACTGGAATTGCCAATCACAGCACTAAAAAGAAAGCAAGAGAACAGTGGCAGAAGTACCCAATACTGAAAAATTTGCATACTTTCTCCCCGATACATTATGCTGGTAGAGAATGTATTGTTGCTTTTACTGTAAAAGCTTGGCATGTTGAAAAATATCAAGTTAAGCCTTTGAACTTGAAGGGGGAAGAGGAAATGAAGATTTATTCAAGAAAAAAGCGCACAAATGTACCATTAAATAGAAGCAGATTCCCAAGATCCCATCTACCCGACAATCGAAGCAATTCTTCTTGAGATGATGTACAATGGCCAATCATACAAAATGTTTTATTACTGTCAGATGATAAACTTGATTTCCTTGGTAGCGCATAATCTAAATTAATCTCACATTTCCTAAAAATACATATAAAGAAACAAGTGTAAGTATTAAGTGATCAAAATTGCTACCTAAGGTATTCAGCTTAGGCTTAAAATAGATTGTAATATTTAAAAGATGAGAAACCACGCTGTTATCAATATTAAATTACTAAAGCCATCCTCTATTTCTAGGCACCTTAAAACTCAGTTAAATAATGATCTAAGTATTCAACTATTGCACAGAACAGAGTTCCAACTACAGTTGCCATATGGTCAAGATCTCCCTACACCTGAAATTTCTCCATCCTCTCTGTTCTCAAAGAAACTATATATATATATAACACTATACACACTTCTAAAATACTACAATTTTTCAAGAATTTCTACTATTCCTAGAAGTCAGAGACCTCTGAATATGCACTAATGCACATCATGAAAACTGTGGTTCACACATGCTGGAAAATACCATGTTGAGGATTTGCCTATACCAGGGAACACTGTCCGAGCTAGCGTGCTGCACAGCCACTGGCAATAAGCCTGATGCCTTCAGAAAACTTCTCATTAACCTTATGTACATTTACACAAACAGACCAATTGGACTGTAATGATCATCTGAAGCTTCCTGGAAGAGCCCAACTATCAGCAAGTTAGCAACTAGCTATATGCAGAGGGGCCTCATTAACTGCACATGCACAGAACACAGGGGAAACTAAACATACCACAAGATCTCCATATTTAGCCTTTATCGCTTATCAGCGTGCACAGGCTGAACAACGGGCAGGAAGAAATCAAGTTGCTTAAACAGTTAACTCCATGTCATTTCAAGACCAAAGTGAAAGAAGTTTTATACTTAATTTCAGGTGTAACTGCAGGAAGAACAACTGCGCAACAGCTTTTTTCTTAGCTAGTTTTAAGATTGTCTTTATAACATTGCCTGTTTAGTGACCAAATCCTGGAGGAATAGTGAAGAATTTTTTTTGTGATGCATCTGGTTGTTTTACAACACAGTTTTTTGACCACCTGTTTCATATTTGGGACAAAGGAAGCCTTCATAGGCCAGACTTTAGAAAGAAAGAAACTGTGATATTTCAAAAATTCCTTTTGATGTAACTTCATGCAGGCACAGGCCCAACCTAGTATCAGGTACCTCATTCAGGAGCGAGGACCTTAAGTTTTCAGTTGAAGAAATTAGTACTTCCCACTGCCAGTTCAGATCTTGCCTGAAATATTTTTTAACTTCTCCCTTCCCCATTTCTCTCAGTGGAGCAAAATGACTGCTTTCTCTCCATCTCCTCTTCATTCCTGCTTTCAACAACAACATTGCCAGTACCTGAACTATACCCCCTTAATTCAGATTCTTAACCAGAAACATTATGCCTACTTTAACTTCATGCCAGAGATTATTTTTTTTTTGATCTTACTCAAGGTCTTGTAGTACTTACCCCTTTCACTTATATTCACGATGAAGAAAAACACCGATCTCTGCACCGGTCCATGGTATGAACTGAAAATTCTCAAAGCAATCAAGACAGTTCTGGCTATTTCTAGGGAATTCTTAGCAATATAAGACACCCCTTCTCCCACTCCCAGAAGGCTACTCAACTATAACTTCAGCTTGTGTCAAAATAGTGCAATGTTTTCCTATCAGAGAACATCTTTTTAATATTACAAACACCCAGGCACAATTAATGTATACTTTACCTCTGACCAGAAACCCATAGCGACAGCTTCCCATGGATATTTTTTTTGCCTTCTGGCTGCTGCAGATAGGTTATTGCCAAGTGTTGCCACCTGCCCACAAGGAAAACATTCTCTGGAGATTCAGCCTGTGCCAGCAGACCAGCTTTCATCTCATCATTTGGATCCATGCACATACTATGAAAACAACAGAAAAGAAAAAGTGTGTGTGTGGTTTTGAATTTGCATTTTAAGTCCCAAATCTGCCATTTTTTGGCCTGTTACTTTGCAATTGCATTCCTTAACTTTCACTGAATTTTTTTTTTTTTTTTTTGATCACAATGTTATATTTAGAGTGCTCAACATAAGCTAGCGAAGAAAATCCTCACATTAAGGTTTCAACTTAAGTTATTTAACTTGTTTGCATTAATCTGCTTACACTTAAGATAATGTTATTATCTCAATTTTACAGATAAGTTAAATTCAGTTTATTGAAAAAATGCAGGTGCTTTGAACACTGAAATAGAGTGTAAAACTGCAGCTTTAAATCTATTTTAAGGATATTACCTATGAGAACTAGATTAGGGCTAAAATGTGTTCAGAAAATTAAAACTAAGATTGTCATAGTAAGTATTTAACAGCAGCAATTTTCACACCCAAAGTGTGAAAAATTACAGCTACAAAAGCTTTTGCTCCACATATTTACTGCGTCATTCCATTAATACTTAAATAGAAATATAACGCGGTACGAGGTAGCAATTCATGACTGATCTTGCTTTGGGCAATTATTCATAGATGACTACACAAAACAAAACTAGAAACTAATACTAAGCAAGTAAACCTGTAGATCTGTATGCAATAAACTTACTTGATGCTGCCAACAGTGTGCAAAGACAATTCTACTACAGAAATTAGTTCTCTATTCTTCACCAGTATTCTCCGCAAGATGCTACTGAAAGTAACAATACATATGTTCACAAGACCACTTTTGGACTAATACACCATACCGAAATATGAATGCTCCAGTGTTCAAGTCTGCCCAGACTTGTATCATCAATGCTTTGGAACCCAGTGAAATTATATGAATACAGCCATCTTCAACAAGCTTATCTCCTAGGCTTAGGTATTCCGTTCCTGCAGTCTTTGTTTCTTCTAGAATTATAAACATATTCATACACAATTATAATACAATACAACAAGAACTTTCCTACGAGTTACCAAATGTGAAAGGAAATAGTTCCAGTACTGCAGATTTATTTTTTTTTGTATATGTGGTTGGGGGGTTTTTGGCTGTGGGTTGGTTTGGTTTTTTTTGTTGCTTGGGTTTTTTTCCTTAAGGTGAGCTGACCAATATGCACAACTATCTTGAGACCTAGGTCCCTTATAAACCTAAACACAGGAGCTTGATATTAACTCAGGACTTCACGTGTTTTTGTTTGTAACCATGTACGTTCATTAAGCATGAATACACCCTAATTCAATTATGCCTTTGACACGCCATATCATATTATATTCCTAGGCTGAACTGGCCGCATTAGTGTGCACCAAGACATTTTTAGATTTTTCCTCACAAATCATACTACCCTTTAAGTGTATATTGCATTCAATATTTTTACTTTACAAAGCAAAAGCACAGACCTAACAAAAGCAGCTCTAGTGAGTTCCAAGATTCAGGGTTGGGTTTTCCCTCCTTTTATTCAAATACAATAAAAAAAAAAGAAAAGTATACCATGAAAGGTATTTAAAGTGTTGAGATTGAGGCATTTTAAATATGGAATTTTTCTTCTAACAGATTATAATCCAGAAGATTCTGCTCAAAAATGCTTGAGAGCAGGAGAGTCTCTCCAAGAGCATAAACAGAGAAATGCTGTACAGCTATTGACATTTACAATGGCACACACAAGGAAAGTTAGAGGATTTCTACTGAGTCAGCCTCAGGCTCTGACTTGGTGCATTCAGAGCACCTTTTAGGTAGAAGCTCCAATATTTAAATCTTAAATCACAAAGATGCACTAGCTCTGTATTAAAGAACACAAAAGCTACTTGCTTCATCAATACGTAAGACCAAATAAACTTGAGATCAGTCTTTTCCTATGACCTTTCAGCTGCAGCATTTAATATTTTCTTCATTATAACACGAAGTAGCAGAAAGACATCTTACTGAAGTTACAAATTCGATGAGAATACAACATTTTTAAGGAAGCAGGTATTAATCTAGCTTAAGGACCAAGGCAGGGAATGTTTTATATTTAAATATGATACAGTACTCAAAGAAAAATCAGAAACATTACCACTGCTGTTTAATATCCATCGTAAGAAAAAAATCCAACCTTCTGTATATGGGATATTGATTAGTAATACTTGTAACCAGAATCCTTCAGTGTCACCTCAATAGAAACAGGCAGTACCATATCCTCACCTGTGCTGTCAAAGCTGTTCTCTCTTACAGCTACCAGTCTGCTTCTTCTCTTTATTTTTTTCCCCTTTTCCGCTGAATTTTCTGTTTCATGAGCACACTCCAGATGAAACCACAGAGACACACTGAAGCCTTCAGACATGTGTGGCCAACAGTTTTGTCCAACTAAAGGCAAGTGAATTGGGGCTACATGCCAAGAAGAAAGCAGCTGATGACTCAAGTTTTCACCATCTGCCTCTTTCTTACTCTGTGAAAGTTTCACTCTTTTTAACAGTCCAGGAGTTTTGCTGTTGGAAGTGCCAGCAGGTTTCTGCGAAGAGTAACTAGTGAAATTTGTGCCATGTAGCAAAGGGAAGGCAAGGTACTGTAAGGGGTTCATATAAATATTAGTTTCTATAATCTTCAATACACCCTTGAGTAGTATCTCCTAGAAGAAATAAACCAAACAAATGAGGGAAAAAAATATCAAACTGTTTACACCATGTAGTCAAGTGTCATTTAACTAATCAGAACCCCACTCTTCATTTAAGTTTGGATTCATGTTTTCCCCAGAGGTGGACTTCCACATCCAAACTGACACACGCCTACAAAGCATCAAGCAGTAACTTCAACAGACTGTGGCCCACAGCTTTGGGGACTTAGTCAGGGCAGACCAATCTTCAAGTTACCATGCACAAGAATCAGCTGAACCACAGCAGGTGGTCATTGCACAATCTTATCTCACATTTGTTACATGCGAACAGTTCACTTACACCTCAAAAGACCACAGCTTTTGCCACAGGTTTCAGGCTGGTTAAGCATGCACACACAGGATATCACTTTGTTACTGCAGAATCACCAACTAGCTGAGCCCTAAAGCCAGGAAGTTTCTCTAGTTACTTAGCCAATTACTGCAAGCTACCTTCAAAAAACTGACTTGTCTCCTTGTTTGGTTTGGTACTATTTCAGACTCCGCAGTATTTTTTATTTCTTTCCACTTGTTTTCTCTACAGACTCCCACACAAACCAATAGATAGGTATTTCAGTAGTATATCCCACACAAGCAGTAGTTTCCAGACTTACACAAACCAACACAAGACAGTTTTGAAGGTAATTCCTGCTGCTAAAGCATTCCTGAAATAGCAAGATGTTTTATAATTTTGAAGGAATTACTTGAAATTTTACAGTATTACAGAGTTCCACCATCTATAACCACGTCAGTCTCCTCAAGAGGAATTTTGTTTTCTTGTGCTGAAGAAAGTTCCCAGGACTACAGCCACACTTCAAAACTCTCTTTTCTAATCTTCTATTTCTTTTTCATGTTTTGGTAATGAATTCTTCCAACAACAAAATTTTATTTGCTCTGATGCATTAGAACATTACTGTTAGTCTCCTCTCTCCCCAAAACTTTTAGACAGAAAAGGATATTTTTTTCTTCATTTTTCTCATTAAGTCTCTAAATTCTGCTGTGTGCTACTCCATACATACCGTACAAGGTGTCTTCTCCAAAAATATCCTCAGAAGAAGAGTTAGCTCTTCTGAACATGTCTGTGAACTCATCAAGGAAACTAACAGGTCTACCAGCACCATCTGACATGCTAAAAATAAGGAGACAAAATTCTTGAAAAGTATTTTTTGAAAGCTTTAAAAATTCATATTCCATACTATTACAAAGAAAGATTAACTTGGAATTCAGAGTGTTGTGCAAAACCATTTCACATTCAGGAAGCAGTAACAATTACAAGATGAATCCTAGAGAGATCCAATAGCAGTTCCTGACACTGTCATTCAAAATTTCATTGAACGCATCTAGAAGGCTACACCAAGCCTCACTCCTAGGTTTGCAGCATGGAGGCTGAAAGTCTGGGAACCTAGCATCTACATTGCAAAGGCTCTCCCCACAAAGCCAGGGATCAAAGTCCTGGGATGGGTTTACATCATCTCCTGCTATGGGGCAACCTCTTTATGTGAGGCTGCCTTAAAGCAAGCATTTAATTTGCTTCCACGTTCTTGGATTAGCTACCTGTTTTCAAAATAGAAGTAAAACTCAATCAAGAGATCACTAAGACTTGTGTTACAAATAAATTTGAAATAAAGCTTGTGCTGTGATGCAGTCTGATTCAATCAGCAAGATAGCTGCTATTTTTCCAAACAGTGTTTGTAACACCGTTTCCCTAGTGTTTGTGATTTCAAGTATTATTTTGAGATCTGTCAGCATGTGTTTAAATAACAGATTTCCACTAGCTCAGAAATAACCCTGTATCTACATTGGATACCTGTCACAAGTTAAAGCAGCAGCTGCATAAATTCACATATGCCCATGAAATTGCTTTGTCAATTTTGCATTTGTATTGTGAACTAAAACTGAGTGTCTATAAATTAATAAAAAATATTTAAGTTACTTAGACCTTGAACTCACCAAGAAATCTAGATTCTGTTTGTGTCAGTATGTTGAGAAATCCTCCCAAAAGATGTTTAACAGCTCCCTGTTAAAAAATATAGGGGAAATTGGTATCTGCAACATACATACCAGCTCAAGAACTAAGAATTTCTTTCAATCAATTCTTGTCTACTATTGATTTCAAATTAAAGTCAATTCCAGCTACTTTAATTTATGGAAATATTTTTTATATTTGCTAAATCTACATCTTAAAGGTAATTGAAAAATCTAGTTAAAGATAACTCGAATTGTCTAAATTGATTAATTTGATAGATTGCTCTTTCTAAACTATACTGAAGAATGAGATTATTTGCAATTATTTAATATGTTCAGAAAAGACAAATACATGTATACTAGCAATTTAAAGCTAATAATTCACACAAAGAATTGGAGTACTGAAATTTCCTTCCCTGTTTTTGGTTTAAGCTGTAAAACACTAACTTTGCTTCTTAGTCAATTGATTATATAAAAAGCACTTTAAGCTTAAATTACTTAATCTTACTTTCCTCTTTCACGAAAGAGGCATACTCAATTTAGTTATTAAAAGGCAAAAAGAGAAGCTAATTATCAGAAATTCCAAAGGATCATGAGGACACTAACATACACATAACTAATTTCGAACAAACTTACGGAGAATAAAAGTATGAAATATTTGAGATACATCACAGAGCTTCTCAAACCCCATATTAAATACACAAAAATGTAGAATGTTCACATACATACTTATACAAGAAGATATTTCCTTTTTTTTTTTAAACAGCCTGACAGTCATTACATCTGTATCTATGGCTCTGGTGATTGAACATTCTTGATAAGGTAAGGCAACTGTGAAACTCAAAAGCTTTGTAGGTCAAATATCTTTCAGTAACTATAGTTTCTGTTAAATGCAACACAGCTGACAACATCATTCATTTACATTGCTTCAGGTGTTACAAATGTCATAACAAGCAAGAACACTTCTGAGGTCACTCTTAGGTATAGTGGTACTATAAAAATGAAGAAAGATATACAACTGTAAGCTGTTGCCTTTGTTTAATAACATTTTTACCTGTTCTATAAGTACAGTGGCATTTCTCTCCTTCTGGCTGATGATTTTCAAGCAGCTTTGGAATACATGAGCAAGCACATCTAAACTTGCATTACCAGCTGAAAGCAAGTTTAATTCTAACATGCAGATTTCAGGATACATTAATTCTCCTTGATTGATGTTTTCAGATAGGTCATTAAAGTAACCTGAAGGACCAGAACATCCTGGTTCTGCCTTTGTGTCTGCTCCTGAAAGAAAATACTTGTCTTACTGAAGCTTACTTAGCTGAATACAGTTTGCATGATTTAAGCAGAACACTCAAGCACATGCTTTCTCCAACCTTCTCATAGGTACAAAACAAAAATAGTCTTCAGAAGTTAGTATCATCTTCTATTCTGCTTCATATTTTCCTGCTAATACAGAAGGGCAAGGATGCAGTTTCTCCAATTACATGTTCTTAAACTATGCGCCTTCATTTCCTGGGAACTGGACACACACAGTAATGTTGAAATATGCAATTCATGAAACATGACAATAAAATAGATGTAATAGAACCTCAAGCATCTACACAGAACACCAAGCCTGCCCAGAAAGGAGGTTAAAATTAATGATTTTCTGTTAAAATGTCAGGGGAAGCAGTTATTTAGTTAAGTCAAAAAACACACATGGCAGAATACCTGCAAGATAACCAAAAAAAGTAAGAAATCCCCACATTTAAGCCTCTCCACTAACATCTTGGAGAGACTCTAAAACATTACTTAAGTTACTTGGTATAGAGGTAAGTTTCATGCAAATGTTTCATGGAAATATTACAGGCTAAGCTTTTAATCCAGAAATGGTTTTTGAGTGCTGTGTATCTGTTGATAAAGCCTAGTTACACTGGTAAACAACAACAGTTGAATGCAGTTGTATCAAAGGCCGTTACTGCTCAGGCTGACCTCATACAAGAACATAAGCATCCAGATGTTCAGCACAAAGAAAAACATTAAAGCAAATTAGCATTCAGAATTTGTTACACAGAATACAGCAAGAGATGTGCACCATCAGTCACTGAATGAATATAAAAGATATATTCTATCATCAGGAAGCTATCACAAGCCAAATAAAGCACGTGATTAGGAAAAGGCAGTACAGATACACCAAGGGCAAATAGTGCTTGGCAAAGCTCATCACCTTCAACGGCAAACTAGCCTGCTCAGTTGATAAGGGGCAAGCAGTGGACATGGTCTACCTGGACTTCTCCAAGGCTTTTGATATGGTTTCCCACAGCCTCCTCCTAGAGAAACTGATGTGTTATGGTCCAGACAAGTGGTCCATGCAGTGGGGGAGGAGCTGGCTGACAGGCTGCACCAAGAGGGTGGTAAATAGCTCCTTTTCAAACTGGCAACCTGACACAAGTGGGGTCCCCCAGGGATCAGTATTGGGCCCAACACTGTTTAGACCTGGATAATGGGATCATGTGTACCCTGATCAAGTTTGCCAATGATAAACTGAGTGGGGAAGTGGATGCTTCAGAAGGGAGAGCTACCCTGCAGGAAGACATGTTAACAAGAACCTTATGAAGTCCACTAAAGGCAAGTAAGGTCCTGCACCTGGGAAAACATAATCCAGGAGCGCAGCACAGCCTGGGATCCACCTGTCTGGGGAGCAGCTCTGTGGACAGGGACCTGGGGGTCCTGGTGGACAGCAAGCTCAATATGAGCAAGCAGTGCGCTGCTGCGGCAAAGCAAGCCGTCAGGACGCTGGGCTGCAGCACCAAGGGCATCACCAGCAGAGAGAAAGAAGCCATTATCCCACTCTACTCGGCACTCGTCAGCCACACCTGGAATACTGTGTTCAGTTTTGGTCCCCGCTATACAAAACAGATGTGGACAGGCTGCACCGAGTCCAGAGAAGAGCCACAAAGATGGCCAAAGGCCTGGGAAGCCTGCCGTGAGAGGAAAGGCTGACAGAACGGGGTTCGTTCAGCCTCGAGAAAAGGCGGCTCAGGGGAGCCCTTATCCCTGTGTTCCAGTATTTAAAGGGTGGCTACAAAGGTGGAAGACTCCCTTTTTACAAGGAGTCCCATAGAGAAGACAGGGGTAATGGGTACAAGTTACTCCTGGGGAGATTCCAATTGGACACAAGAGGAAAATTTTTCCCTATGAGAGCAACTGGCCATCGGAATTAATCTCCCCGGGGAAGTGGTGGAATCCCCAACACTGGACAATTTCCAGCTTCAGTTGGACAGGGTGCTGGGCCATCTGGTCTAGACCATGCTTCTACCACGAAAGGTTGGACCAGATGATCCTTGAGGTCCCTTCCAACCTGGTATTCTATGATGTAATTAGATGACTTCATTTTTACCAGTTATAATATTCAATTTAAAAAAAATCAAGCATTGATTTCCGAACTACTGACAAGCATCTCTGGAAAAAGTTGCTTCTAGACCACAATAATACATTTGAACAACATGACTTTAGAGCAGAAGTCACATAAATCAATACAACCAAGACAAAACAGTTCCTGTAACACTCAGTAAGAATATGCATCATCTCTCCATCTGTAACTGCACACTACTAGAAATAAAAGACTTAAACTGCTTCCACCTGTTAAAGGTCTTTGATGCTCACCTTTCCTTTTGTCCTTCTCAAGTGAACAAGCTTTGCTAGGTCATAAAGACTGCTTTGTATATTCAGAAAGTTCACACTTACCTTCATTCTTGGTTTCACTATCATCAGGGTTACTTTCACTATCTGCTTCATATCCTTCCTCTTCAGCAAAAAGTTTAAGACTACAGCACTGTGATTCTTCAGTTTCTTCAGAAATATCTCCAGGTTGTGACACAGGCTCCTTTTCAGCATAGTGGATCTGTATAAGACATCAGGCAAGTTTACCATCTTTAGTCAGAAAAGCAACTAATTTAGAAATTTCCAGATGCCTGTTTTCTCCAAGCCCAATGGTAAAAGGAATAGATTAATCACATGCTTTCAAAAACACTTGATATATTTTTTAAGAACACTTCTTTCTTACAGAAAAAAAAAAAAATGATTTGGCAAAGATGGATTGTTCTTGCCAACTACCTGACCAAAGCTCTGATAAGCAGGTGGCCAATGCATTAAGAATAACTGTTTCCAAAAATCACTATCACTATAAACATGCACCTTGACTTTTGCTCAAAAACCAAGATGTGTGCAGCCACTAAGGTCAGTCAACATCCCTGTTTGAAGCTCTCCCTTTAAGAATTTGTCACAGTGCTGTGGGATGAAAGAGTGAAGAGAACATTAAGTTTCAGGTATGTCCATGAAGCATAACACAGCTTGCTCCTTTCTGGGGTATGACTCATCTCTGAGAAGTACATGTGGGGACTGTATCAGTAACCAGCATTAAACTTACATTCTTAGATAGGAGAATCAAGAGAATTAATCTTCAACTGCCAGAGCAACCAAACAACATAAACCTGACTGAGGACACCTTGCTGTATTCAGAATTAGACTACTGTGTTGGTGTTTCATACCTTTTCAGTTTTTTCTTCAGAATGATCCAGATCAGCAGAAAAAGTGCCCAACGCAACACGAAGCAGTGAATCAAACAAAGGCTTTGCCAAGTCCGTTTCTATCACTTTTGATTGAGCAAGTTGCTCTCTTATTTGAAGTAAGATATCATCCACGCAGGTGTTCTGTGGTTTGGGGAAGACAAACATTTTGATTCATGTTGTTCTGCTTTGGCTAACAGAAATGGTCTAGTACTTTCATTTAAGAACTTCCTCTTCCAACTACACTAATCTGACTTCTCAACTAAAGCCATCACATTTCATCTAGTTTCTTGCAATAAGAAAGATTTATCGTGTTTGTCATGACAAGAGATTTAGTTGGTTAAGCAAACTGCACACTAAAAAAATCTGGCAACATGCTGTTTCTCAAGCATTCCAAGCAAAAGCACTGTTTCAAAAACAAACATTTCTGAAACAGGTTCAAGAACACAGTGCATCCAAACCACACCACAACATTAGGAGTTAACAAGACAGAGGGTAACATGTCCAAGTTCACAAAAATAGCAAGTGGCCCAGACAGAACCCCAATTTCCAGTTCTCTCCTGTACCTAATACTTCCTGCTTTTGTAACAAACTGTCAAGTAAAAGTCAAGAAAGCAATTAAAACATTAAAGCACAGTGAAGGTGTCTTCGTTAAATTAACAGCTTTTTGTGGAACATTGAATTACTTCACCTTTAAGGTTTAAGTAATAGTTTTTGCAGGTGTCCTTTCAGTACCAGTGCCCTCTAGTATTCCTCTTTCTCAGGCACCACGCTCCACTCAGAACAATCATCAAAAATGCAGTATTTAAGTAACTATGTCTAACACTCACACCTTGCCTATGCAGCTTTCAGTGTTCCTCTGCTATACACAATCTCCACTGAATACTATTTCAAAAAACCCAAAGACTCTCCTATTGCTCCAAACCTACCAGCTCAGAAACCCTCTGGAATATGTGAGGCTGGACAAGCAGACTACACAGGGGAAAAAACACAACAGAAAAAGCAGGCCATAACTGACCAGAAAAAAAAAACCCAACACAAAAACAGGTACTGTCAGCCAGCAATTCATAGTTGTTAACATCTACTACTGCCTTTGTAGTCAGAGGAAACCATCCTTTTCCTCTGCTAGGGGAATTTTATGCAGAAAAACAGAATCTTCATCTGCCACGATCACAGCCTTCCCTGGGATTCAAGATACACTAATTCAGAAAACAGCATTTGATGTTGAGTTCAACCCTTAGCCATATTGTCAGCGCTGGCCCAAACCATAAGAAATATATCAAAAATAAACCAGAAATACAATTCAAAAAAGTAAACAAGGAAAAAAATAAAATCTCATCTGGCCTAGATTGATCTGCTACTCTGGGAGGCTCTCTCCCAGCCCCCAAGAAGTAGGGAATTGGCATGAACAGGGATCCAACCCAAAAGAGCAGAGAACAAAGATCACCTTGAGAACAAGCAGAGGGGTACAGTATCCTTACCAGCATCTTACCAAACACAAAAAGTGACGAGTTGACACATGGGAAAACGCCTCCCCAGAAATAGCAACTGCCAGTTTGTTCATCCAGCCACACTGATTCTTTCGTGCCTGCTGACCGCTACCCTGGCTACCGAGCACATCATTTAACTGTACGCTTTCAGTACTTCACAAAAAATATGGTACCATAAGAGCACAAGCTTATTTTTCATCCCTAAAAAGAACTACTTTTGACTAAATTACTGTTAAAATAATACTGTATGTAACAAATATGAGTAAAGTAAGCTAAGGGAAGTTGCACAGTACCTGATGAAACATCTCCACTTCCATCTTCTGCTGCATGGTGCTTGCACTGTGTAGACAGATGGTCAGCAGAGCTTCTAGGAGTCTGATACCTTGAAGTGCCCACTCAGTCTCTTCTCCTACAGTAGCCTTTAGCCCTTCAAGACTGGCAACCGAAGTAACTGAAGCATGTTCCCTACTCAAAGTGCTGTCACAGGAGACACATTCAGGCACCAGCTGTTCTGCACCAGCAAGACTGTCAGCACTATCAAGCTCCGATTGTGGCACCTCCCTTCTTTTAGCCAACTGAAGAGTCCCATCATCCTTGTTGAGAAGCTCACCATGAGGACTCCCATATGAACTTCTGCTTTCACTCAATACTCTTTCCCTCTTTTCTTGCTCCTTTTCCTTATTTTTTGCAAGTTTCTCAATTATCAGAATTAGTAATCTGTGGCATGCTTCAAAGCCTCCTAGTCTATGGAACTGTCTCTGGAAAACTGAACTATACAAATAGATGCAACGACACATGGACCAAATATCTGCAGCCCTGTGAATATGTTCCAGAGAGGGCAAAGTAAGGCTCTCCAGTGACAGATAGGGCAATTTGTGGCCTAATGGCTCACTGGCTGTGCTGTCATATCCTGATGTATCTTCAGAGTCATTAGCTGAATCCAGATCACCATCTGCTTCTTTACTTACACATAAAAAAGCAACACAGAGGAATAGGTTTATTGTGTTGACATGTATGTCTTGGCACACAAACTTTTTCTTTTTTGGGTAAGCCTCTTTCAAGCCAGCATAAAACTTGCTTAGGCTTTGAGGAACTTCTGAAACGGCATGCTGGCTACAAAGAGAAGCAGGCAAGTCAGACGTAGACTCCTTTGGTTCACTGTTCAGGCCTTCCAGTTCTGGCATTGCTTGGTCTTTCTGCTGATCACCAAGGCAGAGTATCAAAGTCTCTAACACTTTTAAAGAATGGCTTCTTAAAGCATCTAAGTAATTTAACTCAGTCATTTGATTCACTCCATTACAACTCAGAAATAAGTCTCTAATTACCCTGCAAGAGAAAGCATATAAGTTACCTTATAAATTAGTCACAAATTCATGTAGTTCAGATTACACATCCAAAAATAACCCTGTTCTACACACCTGAGCAACACCAAGGACCGTTCATGTTTACAGTAATCTCTATGAATTAGTGTAAACTGTAAATTAGAGAAGAGGAACTTGTCTGCTGTATTCTAGAATCCCAAGTAAGCATCATCCATCTGGTAGTAGAAAATTCAATTTTTTGTAAGATGCAATACAGGAAATATTGATTTACCTCTAAAATTTAGATCAATGATGTATGACATTCAGTCCTGTCATTTCACCAGAAAGCAGAGATTCCTTCTCAAATAAACTTGAAGTTTTAAGACTTTTTACTAGCTATGTCTATTATTACATGGACAATGTATTTCAAGACAGAATTCAGGAAAACTTTCCAAGCACAACTTCTTATGCAATTGTTACAGTAGGATGTCCAATGTTAAAAAACCTTTCAGTGTATTTGTTTCCAGGTATGTCTTCCCCTCCTTTCTACTCCAAGTATTACACTGAGTTCATATAGAATTTGGGGTAAGGATTTGTAAGCGTCTTGGTGCACGATATTTGCTTATAGACATTCACCTTCCTTACCCTCCCATCTCCTTCCTACAGGGTCAGATTTTTAGTTTAACCGAGTTACACACTCTAGAATCAAATGAATCATTTACTTGTATATTCCCATCTTTAAGTCAGAAGGAAATAGGCTAGCTTGCCCTTTTTTAAACCTCAATCTTATTTCTCCTGCCTCTTTGCCATTCAGTGCACTTTCAAAAATTAATGGTTCCTAATACAGTTTAGGTTAGGGTAAGAGTTAAAAATATTAAGACTATCGTTTGCATGACCTGGAATACTGATCTATTCTTTACAATTGCCCCAGATAACCCTAATAAATTCACTTCCGTTCATCAGGACTCCAACAGAAAAGATCAGAACCTTTCTTGCACAAAAGGACACATTCATATTTTGAATAAGCTTTGAATATATATTGTATTACACAACTATTTCATCAATTCACTAATAAATAGAAAATTTTCCATTTCATGCCTTGGAAGAATGTTTGTACATTTGTTTCCTTTTAAAAAAAAACCCTATGATTAAATGAACAGGATTTTGTAAATTAGGAAACTTACACAAGTAACATTAAGAAACTTAAGCAAGTAAACCTCTCAAGCCTTATTTTTGAAAGGTGGCTGGTTTCTAAGAAGACCATTCTAGAAGGGAAAGGGAAACAAATCAGGAAACTATCCCCACAGAACAGTGACATGTCAATCCGTACAACATTCCTGACTGACTTTAGCATGAGGAATCAAGAGGCAAAGAGCATGTCACATTGTACAAAGATTTTTATTTGTTTCTACACATTTTGGTTTGTTAAAGGCCTAATCCATCAGTAGAGAGCCCTCACTTTCTGGGGTTTATGAATCTAGGATTACATCTTACGTTATTCAAGCATTTACCTTTTTGCCACCCCTGCGATATCCAAGTGCTGCCCTACAGCCCAAATAAAACTGTTCTGATCAGTAACAAATCTAAAAAGCTCTCCATGTTATTAGCATGTTTTCCATTAAAAAACAGAAAATCAACCAACCTGGATTTAAGCAACACAGGGAGCGTCTGCAAATAAATCTGAAGTACTTCAGAAGGCAAATACTGGCTATGGTAACTACGTGTGTGTTTATCAGCTGTAGTTTGTCCAAGTTGTTGAGCATGGCAAGCTAGCTCAACACCTCTCTGAAGCACAGGATTATAAATACAGTTATATAGTTTCCATTGGACAACTGCATTTCCCTTTTGAATTAAGTGGCAAATATGGGTTGCAATCTGCATGCCGCGTACTTTGTCTTCTTCAAAAACAATGTCCTGATAAGCCTCCAGTGCATGCCATCTCAACAACATATCTTCAGATCCAGTGCTAGGCAGAATTCCCTGAACTCTGCAAGAGGAACTAGATGCAAGACCAGTGTCACTAGTGCTGCCCTGCAAGGCATCTTCCAGCTGAGCAAGTTGATCACAGTCTACAGTACATATATTGCAGGACGCCTGTATAATTTTTGGAGAAACTTCTGCTCCACCCAGCTGATCCAATATAAACTTGTTAAGGATGTTCAGTATGTGCTGTTGAAAGCTTTTTAATATTGGTAACTTGGAGGCATGAAGCAACGGGACAATCACAGACTTCGGATCCATACAACAACATATTCCTACATTATGTACACCCGAGAGAATCTGAACACAGGTATTGCTCAGAGAAACTTGCTGCAACAAGTGCAAACACTGGTGTGCACAAACAGCAATGCAACAGCATCTGTCAGGATAATGAATTTCTCCATCAGCAGTTTCAAAGGGGTTTTTGGAACCCTGGTTTTTAAAAGTAGATACAGACAGCCCAGAGAGATCTCTGTGGTGATGCATGAAGTGAGAGTACTCACACCGTCTGTGCCGCTTTCTCGTACACATTGATTGATGAAGCTGCTCTGATTTCACTTTTTTGACAGTGCTGATTATTTTCATGATGCTGTTGATTAGGGCTTTCAGATGCTCTGAGGCTTCCCCCGTTACTCCCTCATTCTTCATACAGAGCCATTCCATCTGAAGCACTGTAACTTCAAACAGCTTAAAGCCCTGATGCTGTATGAACTCATGAACCAGATCTATAGCTTGGCTAAAGTAGAACGGATTGGAGGCTGCACTCTGTAGGCAGCAGATCAAAATCTGCAAGACCCCTTCTATGACCTCAGGTAGAAGCAAGGCTCTGTGATGATACCTAGAAAATACATAGTCATCCTGAACTGGCTGCTGTAGTGTTTTCTTGTATCCTGCAGCAAAAGGATCGGGTTGCTTTCCCAAGCAAGTTCTGATTTTTACTGCTGCTTTGAGTAAGTCTGTTAAGTTTCTTCGTAAATTGTCAGGCATTGTTTCTGTATTGCTAATGTCTAAAGACATGAGATGCAGCACTGTTCGAAAGAGCATCCTTTGGATCAGAGCCACAGGTTCTTCTGTCCACCCTGCAGAAACTACTTCATTTTCTGTGTTACTAACACTGCAACAGTCTCCAAATCCTGCCAAGAACTCTGTCAAAGTGGGCACCACGCTAGCTGAAAGAGCAGAACTGTGATTCAGCATAATGTCAAATTTGCATACTTTCTCTAGGAGAGACAGTAAGACACGGCATAAGTCAAAAGGAGAGTTATCCATGTTGCTCTCAGCAGTTCCTGCAACTGGCTCATTCAGAATCCCTGGGTTTAGCTCATGTGCTGGAATATTTTTGCTGGAACTTTCTGGATTTGGGGCATCAAAATTAGAATTTGGTACCGCTTCTGCAGGTAGGCAATCACTTCTCCCTACAAGGTAGCTGCCCCTAACTGGATGTGTTAAAAAAGGCTGCAGTAACTGGGAGCGTCTGTGTTTTGTTACTACAGTAGTCTTGTCATCAGAATTGCCTTCTGAATCTGAAGTGGACAGCTGAGATCGCCTTGCATCTCGCACAGAGTAACGATGGGTGGTTTTGCGCAGACGTCCACTTTTTCGAGATCGAGCATTTAGTTTTACAGAAGTCTGAAGAGGTGAACGAGTGCTTCCATCTAAGCCTAGTTTTTCCTGAGTAGATTTCACAGAACTTGAATTATTCTCTTTGGTCAGACATATGTCTACTGTAAAGGGTATATTAAAATCTGTTGAAACAGAATAACAAAGGAACATTAAAAGAATATTCAGGAATATTTACAGTTTAATACTTCCAGCTTAAAAATATGAAACATTCATATCTTAATAGGTCATGGTTTTGCATATACCTATGCCCGATATTTTCAGTATTAAAAAAAGCCAGCAACAATTCACATTTAGGAACCATACTGGCTATTTTCAACGCCTAGACAGATTAGCTCATTTTCTAACTAGGGTTAGACAAGAATGTGCTAGAAAGTTTCCTATAAGTTTTTTTTAGGCACAGCTTTTCCATTCTCTTAAGAAATGATGGTATCAAGGTAGATGAAAGGACTCTTTTGGTAAGCAATGGTAAGAAAGCTTAGTCTGAAAGCCTTTTGGATTGTTACAGATGGGATATAAACGAACAATATAGCCACAAGCCTCCAGTTACATTCAATTTAAATTTGGATAACTTAAGACAGACTAATACAAAAGTAAACTATGAATCAGCAGGATACCAGCTGAGATCTCCTCTATTACTTGGCTATGGAAGCACTTTTAGACACTTACTCTAAGCAATATTTACTTTGTATATACCATTTGATATATTCAAAGTCTCACTATAAGTACTGCCAAACAGCCCTATCCCACAACAAGTGAAAATAAAAAACTCTAAGGGGAGGAAAGGTGGTCTTTCAACTTGGCCACTTTTTGCAACTCAGCTGCTACAGGATCTGGGGGCATTAACTCACAGTCCTCTTAGAATGCATGAATTGTTAGCGTACTAGTTCTGATAGAAAAAAAAAATTTCTCTGCTTAGAAACAGTGCAGACCTTCAAGTATACAGACCTCTGCCTTTAACATTAATTAACAGCATTAATTGTTCCCAACACAAAAGGCAGAAACAGAAGTAATGAATTTTAAAATATTCAGGGGCAAGAGGGAGATGGAAAGGAATAATGTTTAGGGTGCTGAATATTCCCACAAAAGCCAAGCCAAAAAAACACTTTCAAATACACAGTATAAAATAGCAAATATAAAATTGAAATCTGACTGAATCAGCAAGAAGATTTTGAGGAATAAAATGCAGGTACTACTGGTTCATTTGTACCTGTAAACTCAGATCACGTTGTTGAGAAAGCAAGCAGCTGAACTCTTTATGTTCTTGGATTAAATCCATCATCATTTTTAAGCAGTGACAGAACTGTATCTGGATGCTTTGGGCAGTAAAACACCTAGCGTAAAACAACTGCAAGTATCTACCATCCAGTAAGTTCAGTATTTCGAAAAATTTTATAGTTAACAATAACAGCCCCCACCCCATACAAAACCCTAAAAGCCTACACAATGGCCACAAATATTAATCAAACTGAAAGAAAAGATTCTTCCATGTGCAAGCATGGACTGTGCCTTGCTGTTCCATGAAGTCATAATTGTGATGCTGAAGGAAACATCACCTGCTTTGGAAGCAGGAAATTAACCAGGAGTACTTCATCAACCAAAGGGTATTTCCTGCAGGGAATGAAAAAAGCTGCCTAATACAGGTGGATTTGTGTCAGCCCAAAAAAAGAAAAAAGTTCTTAGTGCACAACTGGCTACATCATGTTTACTGCACCGACACTATGAGAGGGAATTTGGAGAAGCAGACACTGTACATTATGTAGAGAGCAAACCCAGAACGTCTTAAAACCTATTTATACAACAGTATTTTAAACTAACCCTGGAAAAGTCACTAAGCTCTCATAAGATAACCAAATCACTCCTTCAATTCAATCATGCTTCCAGGAGCATGAAAGAACGATGCAACTGAGCATGCAGGGAAGTTTGTTAGAGAAGAGTGCTATGAAACTGGCACTTAAAGATACTCCCAGTCTACAAACATTAAAAAAATCCTTCAATTTGCAGGGGTTTAAAATAGAAAAACAACGTTGGGAGAACTTCAGGTAAGAATCCTTAGGAACCCTCTCAAACAGAGGTAACTTCATCCTATTTATTTTATCCTCTAATAAGGAAAAGAACGCATCAGACAAATGCAAGAGCCCAAAACAAAACAAACTCCAACAAAGAAACAAAGGAAAAATCGCTCCCATTTCCTGTTCACTTCTTGTACTGAACAGTTTATTTTGTATCATCTTTCACTTTAATTCACTTTAAACTGACTCTTTGGCAGTTGAACCCTTGTGATTTGATTCCTCAATTGGCACATCAGTTTGACACAGAACGTCGTATGTTCTAAGGAACGCAGCCTAGTGCTGATCATCCAGTATTATTCTATTTTTCAGGGCCTGCCTCCCTAGTAACATTGCACTTCTTTCATACTCTGTTGTTGGCTTTAAGCTTGTTCTCCACTTCCTGTTTCTTCAATTTCAGAAGAAAAAGTCTGTCCCATTGTGTCTCTAGTGTCAGCATGTTATCACTTTGTTTTTAAGAAGAATCTGTATGTTTTCCCCTTCTACTCATCATGAAACACTTCACATTAGCTAAATTATCACATACTCTTTGAAATATCTTTTCCCCCCAAAATCATCTGAAAAAAGTCTCACCACCATCAAGTTCAGGTGCAGAGTAATGCGAGCTTTGCCTTTCACAAAGACCAAAAGACTTTACCTTCTCTGTACAGTTTTGATCTTCCTCATACGCTGACAGAACATTGGTATTTCAGTTTAAATTCTCTGCAGAACCCACATCTCCATTCTATGTTAAGAGGGTTACATACTACAATTAACTGCCACTCTTTAGAAGGGATTCCTAGGCTCTGTGGTAATACATAAACCACTTTTTAGGTCCTTAACACTGTAAGTGTTAAAACATACCTATTGCTTTTTCTTCTTGAACAGGGATTTTCCACACCAATGGCAGAAGTGACAGGAGGAGGGTGAGAAGTTCTTCCCGACATGTCAGCTCCTATGTGCAGAACACAAAAGACAAAACATTTTGTACTTCTAAAATAGATTGACCTTTATTTTGCAAGCCTATTCAACATGCAGTTCCCTATGCCCTCCTGCTGTTTTATGTGCTGAAAAAGTGACCTAACTGCAAAGAGTGCTATCTATAATCATTAACTAGAGCCAATCAGAAAGCATCTAAGATATTTATTACACCTCTGCAATTGTTTCTATACAAAGCTCATCCAATCACTCTTAAAGGAATTCCTCACCCAATGAACAAAACCAGAAAAGTCAGAAGCAAGGAACATGTTTAGTTAAACAATGCCAACATGGAGCCCAAGACAAGTCTGAAACTTCTGCGTTGCAAAAACGTAACTTCAACACACTTTATGGGAAGTTTTCTACTTTTTCCAAAGGGATACCCTTAAGCAAATGAAAAAAGATTACATTTATTAATTGATGTTATCAACTCACATTAGAGAAGTGAAGTTATATGGGAGGAAAGAGGGAAGGTTACTCTTAAAAAACACACACAAAAAAACCACTAAAAAAATGCCTCACTCCTATTGATATTCTAAGACTCGTACATGTAAGAAATACAATGCAGAGAGGAACAGCAGAAGGCACAGAATTCAAACACAATTCCCTTATGTGTGCTATGGACAGCACTATCAGAACTGTTTCAGTCCTAAAGATCAAGAATTTTCAAACACAAAAAGCTGACTTGAGCATTTTGTTAGTTATCATCATTCAGGGATATGCAGCTGAAGCAACATCCTTCTGCAAAAATTTATGGTAGCAATTAAAATGCATTGAGATAAGCAATTTAAATGGTTATATATAACACAAATATATTCAGTTTTATATATAGATAGCCATACACTAAATAGTTAATATTTGTCTGATGAGACTTCTAATTTAAATGGCATTTAAAAAACCCTAGAGCTATTGATACAATACAGTTAGACCTGAAAACTAAGCTCTTTCAAAGTCATTCCCTGAATTCTCTTCTGCTACTGAAGGTATTCACATTCCTAATTACTCTTGCTGAGAATGAGGAATATGGCATTCAAAGCACAATAAGAATGGTAAAAGTAAAATATCAATTTTTTGAATTTCAGTGGTATACTTCCAGAATTTGACTCTCAGCAATCAAATTCCTGTTCCCCTACCTTCTTAAAAAAAACACTATTTCCTTAGAAAATAATTGCTGATTTGTGATGTTGCATGAGGAAGGCTACAAGCTTTTTTCTTCTACTTCAGAAGTAGGGTTTTGTTGGAAGAGGCACATGGACTCCCCCATTCTCTTCTGACATGAGCACCAGCTGTTTTTCCAGCTGCTCTAGTTCTGAAGCCTCCATTAACAGCAACTATGCAGAACTCATGCGACACCTAAAAAAACCCACAGCTGTAGAAGCAGTAAGGATTCTTCTTACCTACTACATATAATTGCAGTCTTGTGGATTTACTGTTTAGCCAGTGCACCTCCTGGAATCCAAAACCAAGCCAGCAGACCTGACTAGAGTCTTAGCACAAGTCACCTCGTTAAGGAAAAGCAAACATCCAGGATGAATTTCACCAACATTAACAGCTCACCCCACTCAGGACAAGGGCTGAATAAACTCAACCAGGTTTGACTTGGCTCATTATTTTTAAACACTGGGATTTGTAGTTTCAAAGCACAAAGACCTAACGTGCATCCCATCCTACCTGTTGGTTAGTACATATCCAGTAGTGTCGGAGAGGAGAAAGAGAAAGAAGAGAAGAAAATGGACATATGCAGCTACAGGAGTGCATGCTAGACTTTATGTAAAAAATAGTGTAAACTGATCACCTGAAGTGATCTCTTGATCTCTCTTTCTCTCAAGCTAAAGTTACAAATTTCTTATTATGTTCAAGAACAAGTTAAGGAATAAAAACATATCTCATGACTCAAAATAAAAGGGTGCGTATTTTATTTTATTGCCTTAAACCTGGAGGACCTTTCCCAAACTCAGAACTGTCAGTTTGTGCTGGAGGTTCTGCAAACACTCATTTCTTTTGAAAATTCTAACCTACTGCCTCTTTCCACCCAGCTACCATGCTTCATCTTCATACACGCCTTACCTTGTCAGAAGTTCAACAACCATCAATATCAACTGGCAAACAGGTTTATGATTAGCTATTTTTCTGTTTTTGCTGAAGGACAGAATGCAACTGCAACACATCCTTTTGAATTTCTAGTCTTCACAGTTAAGTAATACACTCTACCACGAAAAGGCAAGAAAACCAGCACCAAGAAGAACAGGAGCCAGACAGATCCCCACAGTCAAAACTCAATACAAAAATTATAACCAAGTAAGAAAAAAAACTATTACCTGATCAATAGTAGAGTTCAGTGTGGTAAGTAAAATAAACCCACGGCCTTGAACCAAGTATTGTCCCAGTGCTGCCATATGAGTTTCTTCTTCTTCATCTTCCTTGGCCTCTGCCCTCTGTACCACTGCATTGCACAGTCTGTTGACATCAGTCAAGAATTCCCGTGCCAGTGAGTTACTGGCACTGCTCATGTCTGAGCTGTAAGTACAGAAATTAAATCCGTCAGAAAATACATTCCTTATGGAAAAAAAGACTAGGGGAAGAGAGGAGCATTCCTTCCCTGTATCATACACCTCCAAAGCATGGACTGAGGGATCCATGTATCAATGCAGGGTGCAAGGGAATGGGAAGGATGAGCTTAGAGAATTTCAGTGAAACTTTAGCTAACAGCTCACAACCCCAAAAACTCATTTTATAAATCTGTCAGGTAAAAGCCCATGACACACAGCATTCCCTCCCACTGCATAAATGAAAGCCAACAACTGTTGAAGCTTTCCTTTGTAACCTGAATGCAAGTTTCAACCTTCACCTGCTTCTTCAGCTGAAGCACAAGGGGAAAACAGGCCGCTCTTACGCAGCATTATACAGGAAGTGTTCTTTAATAGTTTATTTGAACACATTACACCTTTTACCACGTTATGTATTCTAACAATATGCAGACTGTTTCAAGGGGAAAAAAGGAAAAAAATAATGAGTTAAGATAAATGTGGGAGTTTCAGAAATACAATGCTTTAGATTTACCAGCTATCACTGTGTTTTCCTTCAAGCAAAACCGAGAGGATGGCACTAAGTACGCTGTAGCACTGAATTCAAGATATACTTCTAGTACACATGTTCAGGAGAAAATACCAAAAGCATCGGTACTGATTCTCAAACTGATTGATTTTACTTCAGATAATGCACACAAGGCACTCACACACTTCATCTATTTGCTTTATCTTCTAAAAATTACTTCTGTTTTCCCTTGTGCCACAGAATTCTTCCATTGCTCAGCACTAGTACACGTTGAAACATTTAAAACAACTTTTAAATCAAACGAGACAAGAAACGCAAGACTCAGCTGTAGAAAACTCAAGAGGATCACTGAGGAAAGCAAAACAAAACCAAAAATCTGTAATGGCTGCTATAGAAACAAGAACATTTAATCCAAATAAAATCCACTTAATGCATACTGTGGCATATTTAATTCCTTTTATTTCTGTATGAACAGCTGAAGCAAAATGCTCAGAAGTCAAATATTTTCATCATATCTAAGCACAGAACATGCAAAAAGAGAGCCAAATAGCTTCCGATATAACATTTAAATATAACGGGTGGATTAATACTGCTTGATCAAGAAACACATGCAGTTATTAGGTAAAATATAAAATCTTGTAAGGAAGAGCAAGTTCACTAGCACTAATGGCACAGAAAACTCCTTTTAGCGGCAAGACTGAATACTTATAATTACATTCACCGCAGAAGTAACAGGAAAATTCTTACCAGAATTACTTTTTCAACTTAACACATTTATCCTCTATCTAGAAGAAAAAGCAAATATATGCTGGAAATATCACCCTTGGATCACCTGTTTTTAAAAAGAGAAAAACACATAATTACAAATAGACAATTTATTTTGGTTTTACAACTCATTTTATGATAGCTATTTAAAGTTTCTAAGGAATCCTTGGGTTTGGGGGTGGTTTTGAGCTGTAAAGCTCTAGTTTGCGCTTTTAGCTTATGATTGTGCACAACAAATTCCATTACAGAGAAAATAATTGGTGCATATAAGGGAAGTTAACATAATAAAGTTAAATAGTTTTTAAAATGTAAAATGAGCTAGTCATGCAAGTTTAAACATTTCTCTCTAGAAACAGTACGAATTTTAGTGATGACTACCTGATACATAATACTTGAAGCACTTGCAGCTCTAGGTACAAGTGATGGGTAGTATGAGAAATTGAATTATGCAGTCAGGTGCTGACATAGATGCATTTTAAACTGTCCTTCTATTTTGTCCTGACAGATAAATGCTCTTTAATACATTAAGCGCTGGGGAAGATGTAATTAGTAATATCAGAGAGGAACAGCATTGTATCTGCTTGGTACAGTCTACTAAAGCAATTTAAGAGTTACTACTTCTTCCCTACCCCTCTAACCCCCTCCGATCCTAACAGAGGATCGGAACAGGCACTGCTTTTTTCCCCCCCTAAGATAAATACTTTAAACTACCCGTTATAACTGTAATTAGGTGTGAAGAAAAGATTAAGATCATATTGGGGAAAAGCAATCTCCCAAGTTGTTCCAGAATGGGCAGAAATACTAAGACAGTTACCCCTAACACATGCTTCAGCAAAAAAGTGAAAAACAAAGCAATATACACCAGCCCTGTCTTCATGTGCACTGCACAAAGGGCAAGAAGATTCTGTAACAATTCAGGGAAAATTATTGCTATTGAGAGTATGCATCCATAAAGCCTCAGCATCCCATATTCCTTGCTTGAAGCTAAACTGCCAAAAGGTTTAGTAATTGTTTTATTTTAAAACTTCAGGTTTCTAGTTATTACATTTCCCCTCACATCTTTAGAGTGTATCAAACCTACAAACAGGAAAAAGCTATTTAAATTCTCCTGAAAGACTCATTTACTTAAACAAGATTGAAAAGCTCCTTAAATATGCTTTAAATTCTAATGTATGTTTTTATCTGACTGGCTGAATACTTTCTCTGCTGTTTCCTGTAAGAGAGAGCAATAATTGCAGAGGCAATGGTTATTTCTACAACCTCTCAGCATTTCTTGCTACCATTTTCAATCTTCAAGTGCTAATTACTTAGCCATTCAATGGTAACAGGACTTACTAGTCTTCCTTTGCCAACTTTGGTTTTTTTGAAGTGTTAAAATACTTGTGTTCTATGACACTAAGCACATTTTAACTGAGTCCAGTTTCTAACAAAGCCCTAAAATTCTGAAAAGTTACATCCACTGACACATCAGGCATACACAGAGATGAACTGTGCAAACCATGTTTACTAAAGCATTCACGAACTGGGGTGCTCCAGTTGCAAGGTCGTCTAAACATTAAAACCTCATTCTCTAGACGTGGTCAAGAGACAAAAAATCATTTGCTATCAATGGGAATGCAAAGGGTGGTTACCAAGAACTGCCTCAAAAACATTCAACTACAGAGGTCTAGGTCACCACTCAGAAAACACATATTATACCCACAGTTAAGGGGGGGGGGAGAAATGGGGACAGGAAAGAGAAAGAAGAAAAAGATTACATTCATTATTTTTGTATTCTCTAGTGGCAAGTAAATAAAAACTTCAACTTTAAATTTAAATTGCAATGAGCACAACCATGACATGAACGACCTCCTTAAGGAAGGAGAGAAACACTGTAGGCTCCCCAGGCAAGCTCCTAATAATTGCCCCCGCTTTGAATGCTTGGGAACAACACAACTCATCCACAGCCTTACAGAAACCCAACTTACCGATAAGGCTAACATTCAAAATTCGTTCCAACTGAATAGCTTTGGCACCTAGTGGGTTTGCAGTTCTACCAGACCACTAGAAGATGTAACAATCTGCTGTTCATCACTGTTTACTGCCCTTCCATCTGAAACTTCAGCCTCCAGGTTTCCTGCGTTGCTTGCAGTTACATGGATTTAACACCTATTACCACATGCAGCAAACAAGCTAATTTGCAACGTCAGTGGTACCATGAAGTACTGTTTTGTGGATGCTAATGCAAAAAGACATCAAGCATGTCTTCTTAATGCAAGAATTAAATATTTAATAGGTAAGGAATTAAAATGCTCTCAATTCTACAGTGCAGAAAAAAATGTAAAGTGATACCATGCTAGATAATGAAACACTTATTTTAGAAGGCCTTGTTCCAACAAGTGCTAGCTGCTTTTTTCAGTTGTACCTACTTTTTCTGCAATTAAGTTCTAAAACATACTGACAGCACAAATGTCTTTGGAAACAGTTTCAGATAACCTCCTTATTCATCCCATCTTGAAGCTAGAGACAAAGAACAACAATACAAGGATAACTGAGAAATACTTAGGAAGTGTCCAAAAAAGCTGTATATGTGATATTTGTTTCCTGACAAGTGATCCGAGAACCTAAAAGCACATTGCATTTTCAAGAAGAACTCAAGTTAACGATAAGGACTTGCCCTGCTGAGGCTGTAACAAAGCAAATGCCCTGCTTTTACAAAAACCCACCCCCCACCTCTAAGGTTTCAGCTTGCTTGTCACCCTTCCGTTGTAGATTGTGGTACGTCAATACTACACCCTACACAGCACAGCATTTCATCTCACTCCAAGAATGTATGCCAGCCAATTTGCTTTAAGTTGGAACTACTCTACTGCAGAATTTTTCTTTTGTTTCAAGTGACACATCTTTAACTGCTGTGGTGCCTGGTAATATGGAAGCAGATGCTACACAAAACACCTGTAGTAAATTAAGAGTACCTTCAGCTCTCTTCAGACAGGTCACCTCAACAAGGAAAAAGCCCAAAACCTAAAACATCACATATGAACGAAGCCATAAAAGAGCAGAAAAAAACCCACCAGAATCTCAGTTTACCACTGCTGCGTACAGTCCCAACAGGACACCAACAGCTGTGGAATACACAATGTGTCAGGGCTTCACATAGCTAGCCCTAAAAATTTTTTTTAACAAATCATACTCTTAAATTTCATTTCACACTACAAGTATATGATTATCACATTTTACAAAAAAACCTATCCCTACAAATAATATTTATTTCTAAAAGGAAAAAACCCACAAGCTTTTTTTTAAGAAAATATCACTTAACCGTGAATGATCTGACATTCACGTCTAATCCGCCCTCTTCATTCCCATCTTTCCATCATCCTCATAATTCAACCTGTATCACATCCGCCCTCTGGCCCCTTTCTACACAAGCTCTCAAGGGACTTATTTATTTGCTGTTGTAGTATAAATCTATTTCCTGCATTTGTAACTCTTATTTTCTCCGAACTTCTCTCCATTTCTACTAAGTTGACCACCAGCTGAGCATCCTGAAGTACAGGAGCGCCTTGTACTTACTTCAGTGGACTTTAAGCCTTTAAAAGAAAATGCCAAAATCATTCTTTATATAATTTAAAGGATGGAACTTAAAAATAAGACAAATTTAGCAGTCTCGAATAGTGAGTCATGAATAAACTAACTTTATATAGTGCTAATGATTACCAAGTATTATCATTGACATTGGGGAATGAAGAAAATGCAACAAAAGCTTAGGGTTGAGCTAGTATTCTGTATACAGATGGGAGTGAACCGGGCCTTTTACTTGGTTATCTTTTCAGCAATGCATTGTCCAGAAAGGCCTGGAATCTCCAATAATACAGTAAGAAGTAGTAATTACTAAATTACTACAGCAGCATTGTAATAAAATACAGTATTAAGCCAAATGAAGTAAAAATACCATAATACTGATTTAAATTATTACTTTCAGTAACTGTTGTGCTACAGCAAAAATAAAGGAGAGTGGTAGTGGTCTCCACAGAGCAGCCCAAATTAGTGCTCTAATAAACCTGCCTCCCCACAGCCTTTTTTTAAAAAAAAGTTGTTAAAATGTTAATTTTATAGTACTAGCAAAACCAAAACTACTTCAATCACCTCTATTTGTTGTGAAGTACATGTCAATAAATTTCTTCAAATGGCTCATCAGTAAATAGTTATACCAGTCTAAAATGAACATACTGCTGGGTGCTGTTCATACAGCTGCATAGTCAGGCTTGACTGACTGAGCAAAACAAAGCAATAACGTACCTAAGAACGTACACATGGCACCTAGGAGCCACCTGCTACTCACTGTCACCTTCAATAAAAGCCATCTTGTCCACCAGGTTGTACGAGTATCTTACTCCACTAAAGGAATGATAGCCAGTCTCATAAGAAAAATAAACTTACAAAAAGGTATTTTACAGATCATGCAAAGAGGAGTAGAGAACAGAGCTACAGGAAGCTGTTAATTTATTTATTTTCTGTTTCTAAGAGACAAACACTGATTAAGCATGGCATGACTGCAAGTCCTTTTGAGTACAGAATACAATGAAGCTGCATTTTTACTAGGTATTAACACTTCGAAAAAACCATAGTTTCTGTAAGCCACTGTACAATCCAGTTATTCCTGGCCTCCAGTTCAGAACTTGTAGCCCTTTTACCCATTCTCTAGAATAAAGTATATGGAAATCCGAGTCACCACTGGCCAATAAATGGTACAAATGTATTCATGCCATTTAGCAAATACTTAACCCAGCCTCATCACTTTTACTTAACATTTATGTTCTGGAGAACATGCTTGTGACCTCCTCAATGATTTTAACATTAAAATAATTGTTGATATAATGATATTAATCAAATTTACTTTGGAGTTAAAACTTTCAGTTTAAGCTCAAGCTTCTGTTAGCAGAGGACAACAGGGATAATGAAGAGCACTGGCATGTTATTAACACTAAGACAGGCCATAACAGGCTTTTGCAATTGTAGCACAGATTGCCAGGTTTATTTAAGAAATTAAGTTTATGTTGGTAGCAGACACCAAATTTGAGTGCCTTCTGTTTAAAGAAATGTGTTAACAATAAAGCTAAGGGAATACTACAGTTAATTCCCCTTTGCAAGCTGGAGAAGGAAAGAAAGCAGAGCATGACAGAGTGCGATAGAGAAAAATGTATCCAGCATGGCCTGGAACAAAACTGGAACATATCCTGCAGTGCTGCCTTGAGGTCTGTACTTGTGGTGATATGCAAGTAAAGCCTCAAACTAACGCATTGCCAAAAATCTGCATTCTTGCTTTTCTGTCCTTTTGATATCATTCAAAACTTCAAACAGGCTAGAAACAAATACCCAGCTGACATTGCCAAAATAGGTTACACGCCAGGAGCCACACACAAGCCTTTAAGAAAACAGGAACCTGAAATTCAAGCAGAGCATCAGCAGAAAGCTTGAGACACTTTGATGCCTTGTTTTACCAATGCAAGGCAATCAGTCAAAAGTGTAGCTTCTAAAAGGCAGTGAACATTTGCTAACCGTCCAACAACTCTGATAGTCAAAACCATGAGCAAACAAGAGCAAAACCAAGACACTTCAGGTTCTGCTCATTCTAAAAACAGGCATACTTGAGACAACACTCGAGCTCTGCAGAAGACCTCCTAACATACATTTTCAAACACTTTCTGCTGTCCTTTGCTACTATTTATTAACTATTCAGAGTTACAGAAGCAGACAACCTATTAAAACATACTGAGGTAGTGTTGCTCCAGCCATTGGGTTGCACTTGAAAAGCAACCTCTGTAAAACGTACAGAGTTTATCATAAGACTGTGGGTAGATATCAATTTTCTTGGCACAGTTCTACTTCTGACAAAGTCCTTTATTTCCTCAAGGAGTTCAATAACCAGCTTTTAGTCTTCTGTGTAATCCATTAGATCAGTATAATTTCCAAACAAGTTATTCAGAGGCTCTCTCCCCGAATAAAGTTAAAAATAAAAACACTTAGCACTTTTGGATAACACATGCACTATCCTTTTAATTAACCAGGGAAAAGTGTGTCAAGTTCACAATATGGTAAAAAAGTATTATTTTCATGAACACTGAAAAGTGTGTTGAGACCTTCATAGCAATGGTGTTGCTCTATATGCAACTGTATTTACGTGCATATAATCTTACTAATACTACTTGTGTAAAATCAAACGTATATTTAACTCACCTCACCTACATGGGATGCTTGCCTTGCAATACCTGAAGTCTGGAAGTCCTGATTCTGGCAGGTATCTTAAGCCTCCTATAAAGCATGTAGTCTAATTATGTTCTGCTGCCTAGGTATTAAAACAAAATTTAATCTATGAACCTGAGAAGCAGAAAATTTCTACCTGTAAGTGGATGTGAAAGCATTGTATCTTACATTGAAAAAAGTATTTTAAGGAATTATATCTGTGCTTTCTGAAAAAGTAGTCCTTAAATAAAAATACTCATTTTCATATTGTGTATGGTCAAGAAACACTGCGACATGGATGGCTAAACTAACCATTCCTGTTTGTAGAATAGGAATACCAAGGAAAAAAGCAAACAAGATCAGACAAATGCCATGCTAGATTTGGCCACATTAAAGAAACAGGCACTGTCCAAAATACCTATCATATATATATATATATAAACAAGTCAAAGCTATAATTAGCAAATACACCCAAGGCTACAGGCACCTAGAGATACAAAGTAGCACTACACATACAGGCAGGTCAACCTCTCAGAAACAGTTTCAGAGATGTCATTCTTCTGAGGGAGACCCAGACCTGTGGTACACCACACCAAATGTGAGGTAAGTGAAGAAAAACCCCAAACCCTTCCTTACCCCCAAATTGTCATTTGCCACAGTATTTTCAGGCCTCAGCAATTCTGAAAGTTAAAGAAATGAAATTAATCGGTAATTTCTTTGGACACAGTCTGTTCCAGACTACCCTTGCCTAGTTTGGCAAGTGCATTTTTTCAAAGGTAACTTAAAATGTATTTGCTAGAGTTTAATGTGGTTCCCATGATATATTCTGGCCCATAAGTGTTTAAGTCTGCTCTCCCCAACATGCCCATTTCTAGAATCTCACTTTCCTGTAGCACAATTCTTGGTAACAGCAGCTCTGAATGATAGAAGCCCAACTCAAATGTATGTAAACAAGAATATTGTATATATATGTTAATTTGTTATACAACTAAAAAAAATAATCCCATTTACCCACAATTCAGTTTTCCTGTTCAACAGTCTCCAAGGTGTAATCTTAGGACATTACTTCCATTAAATGAAGTCTGATGAATACATCCTTAGTATTTCTACTGGATACTTGTCATTTCATTAGTCTGTATCGGACAGATGTCAGTCCCTTAAACAGAAAATCTACTAACAGCCCTGAAGAGTATAAGCTTGTCCTACAGTGACAATGGAGACTATCAACTCAAAACAGCAAGTTTATTAGAAACTGCTACTGACTAAAAAAAAATCAACTAGCAGCAACACACAGGTGACCAGACACCAAGGCAAGAACAACATTAATATATAATAAACTGCATTAAAAATGTTGACCAAACAGGGACTACCAAAACAAGAAGAGATAACCTGGCAAGAAAAGAGCGAGTGATGCAGCATCTGAGTACCCCAAAAGGAAGCTGGCTCAGATGCAAACTAACTGCACTTTTCCACATACATGCAATGTACCAGAGATCTACAAATAAAAGTTGCACTTTGTATGATATTTTAGAGGTCTAACTCCAAATGTTAAAACCATAAACATCATGATTATAATGAATATTCTACTTCTGACACCCATCATGACAAAGGTAGTAGCAAAACTTACGATTTCAGCAACAGCCCCAGCTTACCAGGGCCTCACAAATCAGGGAGAGAACACGCAGCAGCACCTGTACAAGAGTACGGTAGAGGCCAAACTACACACTGCTCAAACCTAGCAAGCTTTAGAGATTGAGAGGGTTAACATCACCCCCTCACCCTAGTTCCACTTTCAAATGTGGTGTGAGAACAACTAATGCTCAATGTAATACCTTGTGGAACATAGACAACAGCTTTCCATGCCTTACATGAAATCCCTAGCATAATCCTGTACAACAGCTTTGCTTAACTTAGTGAATTGGTTTGCTTTGTCAGGAGAGTAATTTTTAAAAATGTCTCATTAAAGTCAATTCAGTGACTTTTGATACAGCTTTTGGTGCACCATAAGCTACTGAAACATTCACAGCAGTGAAACACAAACAGTATTTAATCAACATTTAAGCTAAACTACAACTTCTTGCCCTAGTTGATTGTGAAGTATTCACATCATGACTTGTTCTTCATTTTGAAGTCTACTTGCAAAAAACCTGACTTGTACTACCTGTTTTATTCATGACAGGGCTTTTACAAGTAGAGTTCATTACAATGCTGTAATATCAGAATGCTTAAAAAGTGAATTTGTTAGATTTAATACATATAGCACGAGCAAACCCTATTTGCGCTTGATATTTACTTGTTGGAAAGTACTATTACCTTGGGGACTAGAAGTAAAGGCCAACTATCTACTCATACAACACAGTATCAAAAACTTCGATAACATGTACCATCATGTACAAAAGGGGAAAGGAAAATAAGATGTGCTATTTTTCTGCCAGCTGAATATTTTACTTTTATGTCATTGCATATTTTCCACATAAAAATACCCAATTAATATATCTGACCCTTATTTGGAAAAAATTATTAGATCACGATTTTTTGGAGTCTTTAGTGCGAAGTTTTAAGAAGCACTCTCTGATAATGACCAATGCGAGCTGTCGCAATGGAACAGAGCAATGCAATACCAAATGTGTGCTTCTTTAAGAACATGGCAACAAAGATAAAGCGATCAATGCTAAAGAAGTTGTTCTTGCTAAAATTTAGCAAATTATGAGGTTCTGCCTTGAACTCTGAAGGTCTGTATCCCCCTCACAAGTTAGCAGATATCAACAGTTTCCTCCTTTTGAGTCTGGATGAAGCATCACTGAGACAGTGTTAATGGCAAGGAATCCCACAGGCCAGCTGCATATCACACATGTCCTTTGGAACAGCTTCGTGACTTAACATGGAATTTTATTTAGTCAAACAACATGAAACACCTGGGAATGCATTCTTGTTGAGCCTGAAATCAAGTTCAAAGATGAGAGATGATTCATCTACAAGATAAAAAGTACAGCACTAATAAAAGACAGGCTCTCAACCAACCACCTACACTCAAGTAATGCATTAACCCTGTACATGTGCTATACTCAAGTTCATGCTTAGCTTGTGGTTTTACACTATCCAAAGTCAGCAACTACAATACAGTTATTAGCCACATTAAATCCGTTCCAGTTCATTTAACATTTGCATATTGCAGACCAGTGCATGGCAGGCATAGAGAGTAAAGATTCCTTAGAACAGGTGCAGGGAAAGCTGTGGGCTTCAAAGATAATCACTGCAAAATTAACCGTGCTCGAAACAGATAGCTTGCTATCACGGAAACTGGCTAAAATGCACTGAATAATACAAAGCTGTTACCAACACCAAGAAAAAAAATGCTAGAGACAGGCTTTGTTAGCAGAGCTGAAGACAAGGATCTGTTCCAGATCTTATCTAAAGTGCCAGAGGACACCACCTTAAGAAACACATGGTACTACAGAAAGGAACTGACAAATATTCTACCACAAGGCAGAATCTATGCAGAAAATAAGCTATGAAAGAGACCGGTAAATTGTTCTTCAAAAGAAATTCAGCAGTGAAAAGGTTGAAATGGCATAGCTCCCACACGAGACCTGTTCCAAGCACTACTCAGTGCTAACAAGTTCTTTGCCAAATTAAAATATATACCAGTAATAGTCCTAAGTGTCTTCTTCCATGCTTTAAGTTCCATACTTATCCCCACAAACAGACTACAAAGCAAGCCTCAACAGCCATGGCTACACAGTAATAAACAATGACTAAATCTCCACAGACTTTGTGGAGTAAAACAACAGAAGCAGTCTACTACAGAAAGTAAATCAGAAGTTCAGGGTCTCTCCAGTAGCGACCCTACACAGACCAGACCAGGCAGACTTTGTGAAAACCCTCTTACATTAATCTGCAGTATGGCAGATCGCGTGGTCTCCAGTACAACCAGGAAAAACATTGTAGTTGTGACCACACTACATCTACTTGGAGATTATTTTAAACAACAAATATACCACTCAAATCACAATCTGGAGGGCCATACAAATCTTTCTGTAATTTATAAGACTGTACCCAATACTCAGGAGAAATAGAAGAGGTAAAAAAAATGTTGAGCAGTATCTTGAAGCACTCTGGCTGAAGGGATATTCCTGAAACTGAAAGCTTAGTAGATGATTAAAACAAGAAAGCAAAATGCTTGAGACAAATTTTGGCATCGTGTCGAAAGTACCCACTAAGAGCAAATAAATAAGAGGGGAAGATCAATGATCAGAGGGAAGAAGAGCTCATTAATGGGCAGAAGACTAATTCTGCTTCTGGAGCTTTAAAACTGGTCAGTGAAGTCCATATTTTCTATAGTACTCAGATGCAGACAAGACAGCAGGTAGCAATTCTGAAGGTGGTATTAATTTTTTTTTACTTAAATATCTGAGAGTTTCATACTCTGTTATTCCTGTTAAGCTGTCT
Source organism: Falco biarmicus (assembly GCF_023638135.1). Taxonomy (NCBI): domain Eukaryota; kingdom Metazoa; phylum Chordata; class Aves; order Falconiformes; family Falconidae; genus Falco; species Falco biarmicus. The sequence continues at coordinate 82,454,171 of NC_079293.1, forward strand.
GCCAGCTTCTTCACAAAGTGCCAACGGATTTGGTTGCTTTAGGGAAGCAGACCCTGTATTTCTCCCAGGCTTTTCTGCAGAGGGGCAATTTGTTCCAGCTGCACTGACCCCTCTTGCACTGAACTGGCCCCAGAAGACCCAGTCAACCATCAAGCAAACTACAAGCAAAATGACTCACGTAACATCTCACTTCAGGTAGCTTTTCTCCAGGAGGGATGCAAGTAACAGCTAGCATTTTTATTTCATTTGTGAAGTTTAAACAGGACTTGAAATTAGTCAAGCAGTATGGACTCCAACAGAGAAACTATAATCAATAATTACACTTAATTTCATATATATTTAATACATAATAATAATGACTAAGAATATGAAGTTTCCCAGTATACCTATTACTAGGTAGGCAGATACTAAAAAAAAAAATCGTGAACCACTGGAGAAACCCCTAAATCCACCCACAATGCAAAAAATAACAAACTTTACGTTTAAAGCACCTATAGTTTAGGGATCTTATCACACATGCACACACAAACAAGATTTTACACTGCTGAGAGACAGCTGGGGAGACGAATGAAGTGTGCCAGATGAAGGCTACATACGTTCAGTAACCAAACATCATATGATACCTTTTTTCTGCAAATGCTAAGGATTTAGCAGGACTCCAATAATCAAACTGACTCTGTAACTAAAGTAATTTAGGCTTCTAAAAATAGGTCTAGATTAATTAGAAGTACCTTCTGGAGTTAAAAAGGCCCAACACAGCATTTAATCTATATATCCAGACACTTAAAGGAAATTCTGCTTTCCTTTGATCTTTTGTTAATTGAAACTGGAATGAAACTACACACTCTTCAGTGACTCAAATCTCCCCTTAAAATTGAAAGATGCAAGTAATAGAAAGATAAATACACACCTTGGGTAGCACACAAAGTTTCACAGTTTAGGGCTTTTGCTTTGTTTTCTCTATGGCAAGCCATAAGAATGTTTGATTTCAATTCTTTAAAACTAGGATTACTAAACTCTTGCTTTCCAATAGAAAGAGAATAGGAAAGAGAAAGACTTGCACTTTTTGGTTAATTTTAAAGCTATTTCAGTGTCTGAATTACTGAACCAAAACTGGATGGACAAATTTCAACTGAAAATATTATAACAAAAGTATACTGCTGGACTTCCATCAGCTCCTGTAATGCAATTGTGAACTATCAGGAATATCTCCTTGTCTTACACATTTTCCTTAATTCACTCTTTCCCTGAATTAAGCCTAACTAAATCAGTTGCTCACCCCCCAAGAACATGAATTTTCAGTAAATGCCTCCACAATACTGAAGGGGAATAGAGGAAGCCAGGTGTTTCCTAAAATAAAACTGGACAAATTTAAAATCTGTATTAATGCTTCCAATGAAGCCTTGCTTTTGGCACTACCTGACAGTAATTTCTCCTGGTATTTCATCTTCCCATTTTTCTCTTGGGAAAGCAGAAAGGTTTTTCTCTACTGTTAGAAGTCTGAAGCAGCAGGAACCCTCTCCTCCCACCTCATATTTAGTATTTGATGCTCCCTTACTTTTCCATGGAGTATGGCAATGTTTTTAACTGAAGTCAAAAAAGCTCAATTTTCTGGGTGCAGAAAGAGAGGTCAAAGAACATATAAATGTAAGGATTTGCTGAGATTGTCAGATGCTTGCTCAACCACTCCAACAGTCTAACAGGCACTAGTCTTCCACCATCTCTCATAAACCACCATTCATCACTTCTGCTTTCCACTGCCCACCTTTCAAATTATCCAGAATGCTCACAAAAGCTCTTAAAATAATTCTCTCAGTGCCTCAGCTCCACATGGCTCAAAAACCCCACACAAAACAGAATCACCACAGGGCAGGATCCAGATGCCTGCAGTGAACTATACAAGCTCAGAAGTGCAGAAGACAACCCTTTCAGCGCTTATCCACTACGTGGCCATTGCAAAATCGCTCTCACAGTAACAGCAGGCAGTGGGGAGTTATTTACAGGGGAGAAGAGAGCTAAGGAAGTCAGAGAAGAAGAAGAATGGAAGCCCTGCTCTTTTGTAATAGACCGAAACCACAAAATATCCGAGCTACAGAACATGAAAGATAATGAAATGTGCAGTGCTGACTAAAAAGCCTAGCGAAACTTAAAAGAAATATCCAGAACAAAGGTACAATAGAACTTACAGGTACCAAAATACAGCACTACCCCAGGACTTCACTACAGCATTACATACCTATTCCTTCTTCAACATACATGAACTAATGAATTAGCATTTAATTTTCTTCTGTCTTGCTCTCATACTCAGCATCAGATTTAAGCTATATCTTCACACAGCTCACAGCACAGTTACCCAAAAGCCACACTAACAAGACTTACACTTCCATTCTAGTAGTTAGTACCAAAAAACCTGACTTGCCAGAAAAATGAGATTTTAATCAGACCCCAGGCTGCAAACAGGAACCATGAAGAGCTACCAGCAAAAAAAAGCTTCAGGACTGCACACAGCATCTTTTTCTCCTTTCCCCTCCCACATTCCAGCATCAATTCTGTACAGAGTGCTTTATCCAGAGGCAAGGCATTCCCATGCACTAACTTCAACAAGTCACTGAAAGACATGTTCAAATGCAACGCTTGAATCTGAACAGAAGAAAATAAAACCTGGATCTAATGCTGCTTTATTAGATCTTCTGAAATGACCATGACAGCTGAAGCAGACATGCTACTGAGTCCAAGCAAAAGCCCCCATCTTCGGAAGAGCAGCTAGGGTGCTGTTACACAAGACAGCTCAGCCCACCTGACAACTCATGACTAGTTTTTTCCGCTGGATTTTTTTGTTGTTGTTGAATGCCATGTTGAGGGATCAGGCAGTTGTCACTGTCAAAGGGAAGAAGGCAGGAGGGCAACCTCTCCCTTCAGCAGTAACAAGCTGCTCGATCAGCTTAGCCAGCTCAGACAAATCAGTCCAGGCGACAAAACAGAAGCACTCACCAATCTCTTCTACCTGATCTTGTCCCAGTCTAAAAAACTCCATCTCTAGATTGGTGCTGCCACAGGGGCTGATAGTTCTGATGACACCAGCTCAATTACTTGCTACTGTCTAAAGGCCTATGATTCTCCATCAAGCAATAATTTGCCAAAGCAACTGACATTCTCACAACGATCTCTGGACTGCAAAAGAAAGCGAGAGTCAAAGTAATCCCAGACATATATACATAGAGCCCTCTCCACTGCATATTACAATCCTTTTCCAACATTCTAATCCAATTTTCCAGCAAACATAACAGAAAAGATGACCTTAAAGTTGAATCAACAATATTAAATAGTGACATCTCAGGCAACAGCTACTGCAGTTCTTCACTAAGGAAGCCCATGCAGCCTGACATCTCCTCAAAAAGGAATAAAACAGGTATTAGTGAGGTCTCATTGATGACAGCTGTTCACTCCAAAGAACTTAAATTCACCCCGCAGAGGACATGCAAGCATGTTCTGGACAGCAAGTGTTCCCTAGTGCAACAGAATCCTCTTACAAAATAATCATTTCACCCTACGTTCCCTCTGCCCCCTTCTGCCCGCAAAAGACAGGTATCAAAACCAGTTTTGCTTCAGCATTCATCTATGTGCATCATCTTATTTACACCACCATGACAATGGCAAAATTCTTCCAATATGAAGGGAATTAGATCCCTGTGCAAGCTGCAAGGGTGTATAATTGTGTATTAATACAGACACACCATGGTCTATTAAAGAAATCACTGACAATAACACAGAACTGATAGCTTCCTGAAACGTTTGTTCATATTTCATAATATTTCCTTACGCTCCTTGAGCTTAACTGTAAAAAGAACTACATAAAAGCAGTAACTTACTTTCAGCAAGTGTTAGGAATGCAGTTTCTCTTTTCTAATGTTTACAGATCAAGTGTCTTACTTTCCAACAGATCCTATGTTATTGTTCAAGATGCTTACAATCTCTTTCCTTATTGTCTTACACTGCATGGAAAACTGATGTTGGAAGCACATGAAAAACCTGCCAGGGACTAAGAGAAAGGAAGAAGCAAAAGAAGCCTCTAAGTAGAATCTGAATTTAATGGTTACTAAACAGAAAAAACTTCTTACAATTAATTAAACATTTTTAATGGAAAGCTGTCTTTTGAGTATGGTAGAAAAACTAATAGGGGAAAGACAGAAGGAAAGCAGGAAGGGAGTGACATTAAAAGAGCTCCTCTTAAGAAATCTGCATACAGTCTTACAAACCAAGTGATGACTGACTTCCTGAGGTCTCATTTATTCTTAATCTTTTTTTTTTCCTGTAGAAGCAAGGCACTGAAAGGTCCTTGCTTTTAGCTTGCAAGATTCTCTATCCAAAGCTCAATGAGGAAGAAAAAAAAAAAGAATAAAATAAAATACCCTAGAAGCTGATTTTTTCCTTTTCTATGACAACATATGAAAGTATTCTCAATCTTCACTCTATTTTAAACTTCTACCAGAAACTCAGAGCCCCTAAACCACAGATGTTCTTACATAGCCAAGATACTTTCTTCTTTGCACTTACTGCTGTGAGCCTACAGTTAAAGGCAGAGAGGAGACTCAGTATTTTCTTGACTCCTGATCATGCTGTAGCCCCGTTACGATAAAAAGCTCCACGCAGACATGGTCTCTTGTCCAAGCAAGCAAATTCACATCCTCCCTTCGGGAAGGGCAAGTGTTCCAGACATCTCCTTCCTGCTACCTAGCGTAAGCTTATGATACCCACGACTAAAACTGATCTCCCTGCTGGTTTTTCTGTCAAAGGTTGTCCCACCACCTCACAGGCAACAGTACAGTTCCGTCAGTGACACTAACTTCAAGTTCCTCTAGATGCTTATATGGAAGTCTTACTGATTCATGTGGCACTACAACTGAAAGGGGGGGGGGGGGGGGAGGGGGAAGTCTCCCATCCAGATTTTCTTCTCCTGCCAGTTCCCATTTATAACCACATTAGATGCTTTTCAAACTCCTAGGCCACCACATTCAGTCATCTGACCTGCTTTCTGAGTTTCTTCAGTTGCTCTGCTTTCTTTTACACAAGAAGTTTTATTCTCACACCCAGGGATGCACCTGCTTTCCCTGCCTTCTCTCTCACTGTATAGATAAGCAAAAGGCAGCCTCTTTAGTTCATTCAGGGATACCATGTAATGTCCAATTCTTAATTTTATTTTTTTTCCCCCCTCAGAAGAGTATCTTCACACATTCTCCCCATGCTCAAAGAATACCTAGAGGAGTTCTCTTTGCTCCACTGTCGACCTCTTTTAACAGATTTTTAAAAAATAAATAAGTAAATAGAAAAAAGCTATTTAGGTGCCGAAGCACCGCAGCTGTTGTATTCCACGTCCACGGACGTCACCGCGTTTCCGTGAACAGCCTACATTTGCTTTTCTTCAGCTGTTATCTGCTGCCTTCAACAAACGCCTGGCCGGCAGCGCGGCGCCGTGCGGGGCCCCGCACAGCCCCGCCGCACCCGCACAGGGCACAGGCTGGGGAGCGGCACCGCGGCCCTGCCGCCGCCTCACACCGGCCCCCGGGAGCACCGCGGCCCTCCCGCCGCTCACACCAGGAGCCGGCCCCTGGGCAGCGAGGGGGCCCTCGGCGCGCACCCACCCCTCCCGCCTCCCCGGGCCGGGCCCCGGCGGCCGCGTCTTCCGCCTCCCGGTGCCGCCAGCGGGCATCCCCACACCGCCGAGGCGGCAGGCGACGGCTGACAGACAAACAGGCCGCCCCGGCCCAGGCACCGCGGCTCCCGCCCGCGGCCCGCCCCTTCGCCGAAACCGGCGGCGGGGCCTGCGCCCACCACGCCGCCTGCCTCCCGCCCGGCCCCACAGCACCAGGCGAGCGTGCCCCCAGCCCAGCCGCAGCGGCGCCCACCCCACCCTTACCCACTCCTCGCCCCGCCGGAACCGGCGCGCCCGACCGCCAGCTCCGCTCTTATCCCGCTGACAGCGTCCCGGCAGCCCATGGCGGGAGGGTCCCGCCCGGCGCGGCCCAGCCCGGCCCCCGCCCCGCCGCGCTGCCCGCCCCCGTCGCCCGGGCAACGCGGCGCCCGCCCCGCCCCGCCCCGCCCCTCGCCCCACCTGTCTCCGCCGCTCCCGCCGCTCCGCCACCACCGGCCGCGCGGGCGGGCAGCGGGCGGCGTCACGCGCGGGCGGTGTCACGCGCGCACCCCCAGCCAATCGGCGCCGCCGCCTGGCCCAGCGCGGGGCGGGGAGAAGGGAATCCCTCCGGGCAGGGGCGCGCGCCTCCGGCAGTAGCGCGTCACCCGCCCCTCGGGCGCGCGGGGCCCCGCCCGCTGCCGCCACGCTCCGCCCCCAACGGCGGGGAGGGGCGGGGGGCGTCGGCGGAGGCGCCGCGGGGAGCGGGGACCGGCGGTGCCTGGGGCCGGCGGCTCCGCTCGCTCCCGGCGCCGGGGCGGGAAAGCGCGTGCGCCCGCGGGTGCCACACGGCCGGGCAGCCTGCCTGCCTGCTCCTGCCTGCCCGCCCGCCCTCTGCCCGCCCTCTGCCCGCCTGCCTGCGGCCCTCCTGCCTGCGGCCCTCCTCCCGCCTGCCCTCTGCCTGCCTGCTCTCCTCCCGCCTGCCTGCCTACCTGTCCTCCCGCCTGCCCTCCTGCCTGCCCTCCTTCTGCCTGCCCTCCCCCTGGCCATCCACCTGCCCCGAAGCCCACCGGGCCGGTGCCCCTCACCTAACGGGCCGGTGCCCCTCACCTAACGGCTGGGCCGCCTCAGCCCACCACCCCTGGTTTTTACGTCAACACTTACAAGCACCCTCACTCTCCCTGACATAGGTGTGCCCGGCGTGCACGTTGGCATCGCTGCCAGCGGCTGCAGGCCCCTGCCCGCTGCGAGCCGCTCCCCAGGCCGGGCTGCAGGGCCGTATGCCTCAGGATGAAGGGCTGCGGAGGGGAAGGGCTGTGCCAGCAGCGGGAAGGGTTCACGCTCCGATATTTGCTCCAAGTAAATTCTTGGAGCGAGCTTTGCGGCTGCAGAGCTGGGCTCTGGCGCTTGGCTGAGATGCCTGGCAGCGCGGATTGCCCGGCATGCTGCTGGGTCGGCTCCCGTCAGGGCCGCTTCATGTGTGCGAATAAATCAGTAACGTGCCCTGACTCCATGTCCCTGCTCTCGCCCTCGCCAGGAATTCCCCTGGCACGGCCGGGGCACCGACTCATTTCTTGACAGGGGCACCAGTATGTCACAGGCGATGTTTATGCATGCATGCCTCACGCACACGCCCCTAGGTTTGGCATAACCTCCCCAGTTTTTGAAACCAGGAGGCGGCACACAGGGTGCAGGAGTGCCCCGGCCTCCAGGCATCCCTGCGGCGGCCTCAGGCCTCCCCGGCCCCGCTGCCCTGGCTGGTGAAGGCTCGCCGCAGCTCTGCGACCGCCTTTCAGTCACCGTCCCAGGGCCTGCTGCCTACCTCCCTGGCGTTTTGGGTTTGTAACACTTAAGCCAGGCTGCCTGCAAGGATTACACGGATGGACAGAGCCAGATCTTGGGAATGCTTTGGATAGTGGGATCCCAGGACCCACCTGCCAAATTAAGTTTAGATACACATGAGGTAACAGCGGTTAAGTCTTTGGCAAATAGGAACTTCAATCCGCCTGTATACCCTGTTTCTCCGATTCTTTCCCTGTTTACAGCCACGTTTCTTATTTTTTTTACCCGGCACCTGTTACTCATGCTGGTCCCCACCGGGTACGGGGCTAAATGCACCTCTGATCCAAGCCAAGCGAGCAACTCCCCTCTGCAAGGGCCAGCCGCGCAGGCCCCGAGACAGCACCTTTCTCTGGACGCTAGGCACCTGGACAATACTTCTGCACTTGAAAATGTCATAAATCCCTGGAAAAAAAAGAGTCCTAGGTGATGACACCAGTATTACACTAAAAGCAGGAAGGGCAAGGAGCCCGACGCGCTGCTCTGCTGCCGAGCGAGGGTACATGGCACAGCCCCAGTGGCGCCCCATGTCCCCAGTTAGATGCCCACCCTTGGGATGGCCGGTTCTCAGCCCAGAGAGACAAGTGGCACCCTTCAAGGGCAGTCAGCTCTCTTCAGTGGCCACAGAGAACTTAAGGACTTTGGGAAAATGGGTTCACTCAACACCCTGGAGTTTAGATGCCACTTAGCTGCTAATTCAGGCAGACTAAATCCTACTTTAAAGCCAGTTTATTTTAAACTCCTGGAGAACATGGTAGGATTTGATCTAGCCTATCCCAGCTGGCACTTCAGCTACTGGGGAGGAAAGTGAGCCCAAATTCCCAACCCTGGGCTCGGGGAGTCCTTGCCCTGAAGCAAACACCAAGGCTCACATGAAGCCACCTTGTTCTCAGCAGCCAAGAAAAGAAGTCTCTTCTCCCTCCAAACCAAGGCTTCCTATTTTTCAAAAAGAAGAGACAGCTCTGTTTTGTCTTTCCTCTAGATCTTCCAGCTGCATAAGGGTTACTACAGGGATGTGTGTCCCTCCTTGGGGCTGACAGTGGCAGGAGGACAAAGGTTTCTACTGGCCTCTCCCATGAAACTCCTGCCTGCCAGTAACTCCAAGGCTTTTTGCTGGTACCTCAGCCCAGTTTTCCTCAGCAGAAGACGCGGGCAGAGCCAACGCGGTGCTTGACATTTACGCATTGTCTATGGTTTTCTCAAGCAGACCATACATCGCCTTGTGCGGTTGCATGGCATAACTGAAACAGCAGCAATAAAAATGAAGTCAATGGCCAACAGTACATCAACTCACCCTTGGAATATTAGCTTTTAAAGTGCAAAGAACAGGAGCATTTCAGATTGATAGCATAAATTTTACTGAAATTAAGTGTTTTCAGGTGAGAATTGGCCACCACATGCAAACATCTGAGTGAATTTTTGCAAGTTATCTATTAAAATCTTTGGAAGGGAAGCTAGCCATAGCTTAAATTGAAATGCACTGAAGCAGTTGTCAGTGTATGCTAAAATAACTTTATAAACTGTTTGGACTAAAAAAATTGCTGAGAAAGATAAGTAGGTGCAATTAAAGATTATATCAGACCAGTAATGTTCTTCTCACTTGAATGCTTCAAAGTGCAACCTATCTTTCAGTTTATGTGGATTTTCTTTAATTATAGCAATTAAAGCTCCTGCTACAGATGTGACAGCATGCCTGTTGTTCAGTTTTAATCTGAGGGTTTCAGTTTTCCAGTTTTTCACTGATAACTCCCTTTATTCTACAAACAGTATCTGAATCTCACTTGAAATCTATAAATTTTTTTGGCAGAATTGTTCCTGAATTGGTTCTATAATTCTCCTGGATACGTGCAGAAGGTAGTAAGATGGAAAACAAGTGAGAAACAAAGATATGAGTGCTATTTCCCTACTGTTCTCCTGGACAATAGAATAAGCCCACAGCCCTGAGACCTGCACAGTCACACTGGTATTTAACTTCTTCAATATGTGGTGCTAATGCTCACGGACAGTGGGTTTAGGTCAATGGTTCCAAAATTTTAGGGGTCAGTGAGCCACTGTCCATTCCCAGAACTTCTTAAGTGCCCACGGCACCTTTTTCATAAGGCTGCATCTACTCTCATTCTCAAAGTTTCAGCTGTGAGCACCACAAAGATAATGTGAGGCGGAGATTTTTTGGGCCGTTTCTACAGTCTGATTCTCCCTTGCTCCTTTCCAATGAGTATTTACCTGTCTAGGAAAATTTACCTATGTTTTAATGGTATAATAAAGTCAATAATAAAACCCGTGGAGTAATACATATAGCATGTGAGCTATCTTGAATCCACAATCTTAAATCAGAGAGGTTTGTGGAAAGGGCATCTTTTGTCAGCTGAGATGAACAGTCTTTCAGCAGGGAATGAATAATGGTCTGTTTTCCCAAGGAAATATATTACTCCGTTTTTTTCCTATGCTACTGTAAAAAAATCTGAAAGGGTGAATGAAATAGTGAAATAGTTTTGCACTTAGGGAATCAGCAAATGGTCTGAGGGATTTATTAAGAAAATGTACTAGTTTAGATGTGGGTCTGCCTATATCATGAGGAGAAACAGTGTGAGTAGATGCACTTCCAGATCAATGTTGGAGGAGATAGCTGTTGGATAAATTCAAGGACAAACAAATCCAGGCTGGTCACATTTCATATCTGCATTCTTCATGTTTGACTTGTTGACTGCAGTGGTATAGAAAGACCAGAGAGAAAAGGAAAGTGTCGTTCAGGGGGTAGAAATCAAAGGTGGAATTAAATGGAGCCATTCCAAAAGGAGCTTACAGCACAGGAGTTGACGGAAGCCTTCCCTAGCTGTTTGTAACCCTTGTTTAGGCTTGCCTCCTGCAAGCACAACTTGATTCCCAGTAATGCTTGAGTTTTCATTGCGGTAATTCCTGGTCATAAGGATGTGTTTACTGGTGGTTCTAGTTCGCATTTCCAGAATGGAAGAGCAGGTAGCCACATAGCTTGGCTGTAACACTGTATGACCCTGGAATTTGTCCAATGTCTAATCTACATGAAAGAATTAAAAAAATACTTTCATTGTCAGATTTGAATCAGTGAGTTTGAATCAGACAAGACCAGCCTTGGTTTTCCCATTTAGAAGGAACTAATCCAGTTTAAAGTTTACTCAAAAACAGTTGAGGTAAAATCACTAGCTGCAATGTGCGCTGAGGGAGAAATAAATTGCCTTTACTGCAGTGAGTTTGGATGATGTAATAAAACTTGATTGAAATAAATTTCCATAGAAATGATGGAAGCTAGAATAATTCCCTCTACAAAGAAAGGAAAAGCCTAATGAGAAATGCAAATGGTATGAAAAGCTATATACAGGACTCTGAACTTTAATTTGCACCTTCTCACGGCTCTCCAATGTATGAACTAGACCAGACCATAGCCTCTTCCAGTTACACGCCATCATGTGCCTGTACCAGCGTCTAAAGGCTTGTCCCTGTTTGACAATAAACGATCAGGCAGAGGATGTGTTCTTGAACTGAGTTCAAAAGGTGAAACTGAGGTGAAATCTCCATAAAATGCATGTCAGGCTGCAGTTTTCATGTGCCCTTATGTGGTCCACCATTATTTTTAGCTGGATCCGCAGCCCATGCGAAAATACTGGACTAGCTGATTATCTTCCTAATCCACTGCAAAATGCATAGCTGCAGTTCACAGTAACAAATACCTTATATTTATTTTTTCCCAAGAAACACTACAAAATTAGCTAACTCATAGAAAGAAGTAGTATTATTTTAAAAATCTCCTGTTAGTACCATTTCATAGGAAAAGTCCTAGTAGATTTTCATTTTCACCACTTATACACCATTTCTGAATTTTTGCCTTGGTCTTCTTAAAACATTGAATTAATACTGGACTGCAACATTTAGGATGGGTGGATATTTTCTAAAGAGAAAGCAAAACCAAAGTTAGGTAATTCACAAAAGCATGAGGAGGCCCCTGAAAATGACCTTGTTGCCATAGGTACATTTTTGTCAGGACTTGCTGATCTGTTCATATCATAATAAAGGTAATCCCCTAGAATTTGTCAGGATAACAATCTGTCTTTCAAAGGAGCATATAATCAGAGTGGTAGATCTGGGAAGCGCAGATCCAAACACCGTTGCCTGTATAGCAGAGGCAATGAGAGTTGATATTTCTCTGGGTAAAGCTTAGGCAAGCTCTCATGCTGAATTCTTTCACCCTCTTCTTCCCACTCCTGGCATCTCTCTCCTTTTTCCTTTCAGAAGAAAAAAGAAATGACTCATTTTGCCTGGACACAGTTGAAACAGTCTGATACTGCTCATTATTCTTATGACAGCTAACCATTCTTCATGGCTGTTCGGTTTGATGGGGGGGGCGGTGTAGGGGTGTGTGTGTGTGTACTTCTTGGTTTTGTTTCAATGCAGATACCTCCATGGCTTTTTTTCACTGTTTTAGTTCTCTGATGAATTCCAATTGTGTCTTAAAAATGGCCAGACTGGGTCAGACTGAAGAGCCGCTCAGCCCAGCATCAGTCACAGCTGCCTGCAGAAAGCTACACCGACAGGACAAGCGTATGGGGACGTGGTACCCGGTCCAGCTCGCAGCGGCCTGCGGCTCAATAATGTGCTGGGACAGACATGGCGTCCTCATGGTTTATGGACCTTGATTAATTTTTCTTCCATTGATTTGTCCAGTAGCTGTGTGAGCCCATGTAACGCTTGGGCACCAAGCAAGCTCTGCAGCGTTCCAAAGCTCAGTTACACGGCTGGCTAAAAAGCACTTCTTATTATTTGTTTTGGACTTTTTACCTGCCCTTTTCTCTTGACTTCCTCTAGTTCTTCTGCTTTGCGAAAGAGGAAATAATCACTCTCTAGTCCCTGTCTCTGTGCTGCTCATGGTTTTAAGACTTATTGTCAAATCTCCCCTCTGCTCCTTTTGTTTCGTGCTGGCGTCCCAAACTATTTAATCACTCGCTGTGTAGTATTTGCTTCAGCTTTCTTGCCCTTCTTTGAACCTTTTCTTGTTCTTTTTAGCGTGACAGAACTGGAGCTGCAGACAATATTCAAGATGTGAGTCCACCATACATTTTCTGCATACTATGCTTATGTTTTCCTCTCTGTTCTTTCCTTTAAAAATCCTAATGTTGTAGACCCTTTCCTCCTCCACCACTGAGCGCTGGGCTGACAATTCATAAAACTGTGTGTCGTAACTCAGGACTCTCTTCCACCCAAGCAATAAGGCTCATCTCTTCAGCACTCCTCTCTCTGCAGGCTGAGTTAGGGTTGTTTTGATTGGGGTGCCTCCCTTTGCTGTTATCACCACTGATTTTTTTTTTCTGCCATTTTAACCCAATAACTCATAGCTTGAAATCCTTTTCTCAGCTGACTTTCATTTTTGCTACCTAGAGTTACTCACCACCAGGAAACTCTTTCACCTCAAACTATGCTTCATTTTCCACGTAACTTCTATGTCTAACAACACAAGCCCAAGGGCAGATTTCTGAGTCTTCATTGGTGACTCCACTCTCCTCCCTCCTCCCAAAATTCTCCAGTAGAGCTGTGAGATATTTTTTTCTACAAAAGCTACACTGATTTTTCCGCATTATATCACATATGTTCATGCACCTGATAATTATGTTACGTATTATAGTCTCTACCAATTTGTTCAATATTTCTGCAACTCTTTATGGTCACTTCAGGTCAGATATCAAAATATAAACGTAAAGCATTTCTTGTGATAATTTTGATAATCTGTCTTTCTTTTTGTTTTGTTTTTTTTCTTAAAGCTGGGCCTTTCTAAACTTCATGAGTTTCATTACAGTCAATGTAGCATTAGAAAGATTCAGTAGAAAAACTCTGTCTTTCACAAAAAAAAGGATGTCACTCTGTATTGATTAGTTTTTGTTGGTTTTTTTTAAAGGAAAATACATAAGCCAGATCAACAACACAAAGTTGTTAATCACAACACTATGACTAAATTATGAGATAATAATTTTCTGGCAAACTGACCATGATTTTTGCAAATATATTAACTCTACTTAACAATAAACAAACCAACCTGTCCAAAACATTTCTGCTCCTGCATGAGACTCATACTGCATTTCTCCCTGTGATTTCTGATTAGCAATCTAATTTGTTGTTTCCAGTCTAGCCATGAATTTCTTAGTGAATTATCTTTGCTGGAAAAGGAAAGGTAATTCAGCAAAGGTAAATGTTCACTGTTTGCAGACACTTTTTTTCTGATTAGAGCGTTGGATGTCTCCACCTTCAGAAGCAGTAACCCACCTCCATGCATGCAATGCTAAGGAGCATTCGGGGTGCTCCTTAGCTGCGGGTGAAGCAAGCACAGAGCAGTCACGGAGCTGCTCTCCAATGCTGTCCTGGTGCTGGGGGGCTCGTGGCTGCCTGTCCCCCTGTGCAGGAGGTACTGGCGTGGTGTCAGGGAAGGTGAGAGGCCGGTTCAGTGCCTGTCCCCCACCTGTCCCGGTGTTCATGGGAGCTTTTGTCGGCTTTGCAAATGGGACATTTTCTTAGGGATGCTCTAATGGGGACAAACTGCTCCCCCCAGCCCAGCAACTCCAGAGAATGGACATTTAGAGGCATTTGGTTCCCTCTTGGTACGTACACCAGCTTCGGCTCTGGCACAGCCGGGGGTTCTGACAGGGAGAATGATGATGCTGAGCAAGCAAAAGGGTAGAAGGGAGCCGGTGTGGTGTGGATGGTGCACAGGGTTTGCATCGCCTGCTTTGGAATAAACCCAGCACATGAAGTAGTCACTGTAACAACACTCAGCCTTTGTGCTTTTCTGCTTTTCTTTAGGTGGTGCTGCCTCCAGATTAGCATTTTTGGACGGGCACTAGCTTGGAAGAAACAAGAGGGCACAAAGCATGCTCTATTTCAGATGCTGTCATTTCCCCACGACCAGCAGCGGTCTGAACCTTTCTGACAGCGTTATGTCAGTTCCCCTCCATGCTCATCTTACTATGTTTTCTGTTCTTTCTCCAAGTATCTTGAGCATTGCTCCAAGCCACCATTTGATGCTATAATGCAGCATTCAGAAAGAGAAAAAGAGCATTGATTCAAGGCAAGGGAATGAGGCAATTTCGGAGTTTTATGTAACTCGGTGGAGCTCTGTAGTTATTTAGTTGCATTAAATAATTCAGTGAGGAGACTGTCTGAAATGCAACAGCCTCTTTGTTTCCTCTGAAAGGTGATGCATGCTCCTAGGGCTTCAGACATCTATCTAGCAACCAGCACAGACTTTTTTAGAAACACAAGCATTTATATATCCAGAGACTGGCTCCCAGCACCCCTCCAGGCCCTCTGCCAAATCTTCTCATTTTTGCATTATAAGGCCAAATCCTGTGCACAGTTTTGTCAGCGTTACTCTCCTGCTTTCAGCAGTCACCCCAGAGTCACACTGCTGCAAACGGGTTTGCTATAATCTTCAGTGTTTCCCCAGCCCAGCCCACACCATCCCAAACCTTCTTCCCCACCTGGCCCATGGCTCTTCCCTGTCTGCTGACCTGACTCACAGAATCCAAATCACAAATATCAGCCCCCAGTTCCGATCAGTCCCCAGACAAGCACCAAAGCACGTGTGACAGCTGCTACTCACCCCTGAGCCCTCATGCCAGCCTCGCCAGAATCCCTGCCAACCTGCACCCCAGGCAAGTCCCCCAGCCACCTCTGCTCGGGCTGATTTTCCTGCACCTCCTCCCTCAAGAAACCTGACTGCCATCGCTCCACGTCGAGGGGAATAACCCTCCTTGGGGACCTTTCTTTCTCTCATCAACCTTCCCCATTTCCCCATGCAGCTTACCCTTCCCTTGGAAATTAAGCATCATCCTAAAGAATAAAAACTGTTTAAAAACCTGTAGAGCATACCTGGTTTCCTCAGAGAGTTGCAACTAAAAGGCAAGGGGACAGTGACACAGAATTACATGGGCATCCTCCTTCTGGGGACTCCTCTGCTAGCATTTGACACGCACCCAGTCAGAGGGATGATGCTGCGTCTGCACAAACTGCTGCAGTGAAGCCTCGGAGTTTCTGTCAGGCTGCTGGATGAAATCACAGCTTCTTTGCTGATATGCTCTGGCTCCTTTTCAGCTTCACACAAGCAGCCTGTCCTGCAGAGATTTGGAATTTGGAGGTTGCTTTGGTTTGTTTTGCTTTGAGTTGGTTGCGCTGCTGTGTCTGCAGTGCTGCTGGAGGGGAAAAAAAAAAAAGGAAAAAAGAAAAAAAAGAAAAGAAGGGAAAGAAAGAAAGAAAGGCAAAAAGGATTCCTGCAGGCTTTTTCTGTCAATGGTGCAGGAGGGTGAGTAAACAATGCAGGCAGCTAAAAAGATTGTGCTAAGTGGTGCAAGAGGCTAAAAGCTTTCCAATATGCCATTCCATTGTGTTTGCTTGAGTATTGTGTATAGGCACAGAAAAAGGGAACAGTTCAGTCTTAAGGCCACATTCATGAACTGAGAGGACTGTGAACTCAAAACTCTGTCCTGTTCTGCCAAAAAAACCTTCAATGAGCAAATCTGAGCTGATTATCAAAGAAAAGTTTCTGGTCTCCAATTGATGTTTCTCTAAGCACAACATCAAAAAAAAGAAAAAGGTGATCAAACCATGCAGATCAAAATCTGCACATACATCTGAGCCTGCAGCTTTAGATGTCTCCTAAATTTTCATCTGCCAGGACAGCAAGGCCAGAATCCCCTTATTCCAGTCACAATAAAGGAATTATGTTTGTTCTAAACCACCAAATTACTTGATCCCACCTGCATAGGCACCAGCTCTCTCACGGCTAACGCTGGTGTGCTGGTTTCAGTTAAATGGGAGGGGGGACACCCGGAGCCACCAAGCCTTTAGGACAGTGATCTGCCTTTGCCCTGGGAAGGCGCTGGCAGCAGCCAGGTGCCAAAAGCACCACCAGAACTGAGAGGTCACCAGCTCCCCGAGCACTGAGATGAGCTGTCAATGTCATATTTGTGTTTCTCATGAAGAATCGATGGTTTAGACTGCTTCTTTGAGTGCCCCTGCCACATATCACTATGCCAATTTACCCATTACAATTATATGAATATAAACCCTATACTGAATTACCTTTATGTCTTCTCCTGTCAGTACGATATGGTCTTGGGATTTGCCTCAAATATTTGCTGGGCATGTTTGGTGTTTTTACTTCCTGCCTAGTCACAGCTACATCTCGGGGCACGGTTTCACTAAGCCCAGGTGCTGGAAGGGGAGCGCTCGTGCTTGTCTGACCTCGCAGTCAGCAGGATCAGCCCACTGACCCAGCTGAAAACCAATCTGCTCTTTTTCTAGGGCAAATTTTCAACCAGATCAGCTTGCCGACCTGTTTGACAGCGTAGTCATGAGTACTGTGCCACCACAAGGGAGTAGGGGGACAGACACCGGCAAGATGAAGGGCAGCACCGTCCACTTGGATTTCAGTCTGCATGCCAGTCTCAAGCCTCCCCTTGAAGGCAGAGCTTTGAGTTGGTTGCGCTGCTGTGTCTGCAGTGCTGCTGGAGGGGAAAAAAAAAAAGGAAAAAAGAAAAAAAAGAAAAGAAGGGAAAGAAAGAAAGAAAGAAAGGCAAAAAGGATTCCTGCAGGCTTTTTCTGTCAATGGTGCAGGAGGGTGAGTAAACAATGCAGGCAGCTAAAAAGATTGTGCTAAGTGCTAAACATGCCCTCGCTAAACAACATAGGTGCTGGCTGCGCACACTTGTGTTGTGCCTGAGTCTGCATTTATAGTCACCAGGCCCACATCACCTGAACCTCAGAAGATTTACTCCAGATTTGTAGTTTTCTGAGTGGTAACTCAGGCAATCTCTGTGCAAGGAGCAGCTGGTGTGAAGGAAGAAGATAACAGATCACTGCCAGTGCGACGTTGCTGAAAACATGTAATCGCTATTTAATTTGACTTCTCAGTTTTGGCAAGCTCTTGGAAATTCTCCAGATATAAAAGCCCTTCCTATTCTTATACCAAGAGAAAGCTGCCTCTCAATTTCAAAGAGACAAAACCTGGCACAGGAGGCTATGAAATACTACAGTGGAATTTTCTGTCTGACACAGAAACCTAAAACAATTCCTGCGCTGGTGCCGTAGTATCTCCATCTCATCAGATGACCAGGAAATCTGTTTGTACATCTGCCCGGGCATTTGTAAAAGTTTTAATGGCTCTTTGGAGTTTTGCTTGGAAGCCGGACATCTGCAATAGGCAGACAGGGTTTGAGGTTTGTCTCATCTAACTTCTCCCCCCAATAAATTAGACATGCAGTCTAAAACAAATTCTTATACAGTCAGTGAGGAGAGATAAGAACCTCCAGGAGACAAATCAGTCCATCCTAATACTTATTTATGTATGTTATAATATTATGTATGTTGCATAAGTGGGGTGAGCTGGCCCCTGAAAGTGCCCCTTTCCCTTGCCCTCCATTGATGATAGAAGAAGCCAGCTCAAGAAGGAAAGGAACGCCTCTGGGCTCACTGAAGGACTGATATGAACCGAAGAAAACCCAGATTCATGAGGTTGAAGTGAGCTGTGAGGGTAACCTAGAGCTGTGTGCATCAGGTGCCGTCTAAGCTATGCACAGGTCTGTCAGAAACTTGTACAAGCCTATCTTCTTCTCACTTACTGAGCTATCATTTGCCTATGGAACGGGAAGCCAGAGTGCCCATAGGGTTGGAGGTCTGGTACAGGGTGTGTTTAGGCCACCAGGAAGACCCAGGACCCATGCAGTTGTACCGCGGTGGGGAGGGGGGTCTTCTCACTCTGGTAAGTGACTATTGCAGGCGGAGGAACCACACGCTGAGCAGGAGCGCAGAGGTCCAAAGCCATGGTAGAGTTTAGATCCTGCTCACCCTGATGGTGTGCCCAACATAGTGGAAGACAAGCACTACCACGTGATGAAGGTCCAGAGGTCTGCAGCATCCAAAAGTCTGGAAATGGTCCTCTGACATAGAGTGAGAGCATCAGGCTTTCAAGTCTATGTGCGTGTTGTACAAAGGCAGTTTGTCACTTGCTGGCTCTGGTCCAGGTAGGACATAAATCTTGCCATGAGTGCAGTTTGGAACAGACGCTTCTGCTCAGGCCAGATTGCAAATATGTGTAATTTGGGAACAGGGAAGCCTGAATGCTTCATGCACTCAGCACTGAATGGGTACCATCGCCACGGCCTGCGTGTGTCACCGCTGACGGCAGTGGAGCCGGAGTGATGGAAATGGCATCCTCCAGGCAGAACATGTTTGTTGCTATGCTATTTCTGAGCCCTCCGCTTGCTTCTGTTACTGGAAATGACTTACGTTTGTTTCTAAATCCGTCTCTATTGATCAGCACTTAGTAAGGGGCTGCACAGCTTAATCTAATATGATCATAGCTCTCGCTCCTTTTGTTATTCCTGATGCGCAGAAGACTGTTCTTTCTTTTTTTAGTTGCAGGATGTTCTCATTAGCTCAGCTTAGTACTGTGCATACTTCACAGCCCAGGGTATTTGGGATTTTCTTTCCAAGTATTTTATACTGGCAACAAATAGAAAATAAATTGCATATTACTCACTTTGAATGAAGGTAAGACTGTCTACCAAATCATTAATGAGGTATAAAACATCACATAGATCATCAGTTTTTATTGCACTAGGTATTTTTTTGGCTATCTTTATTACAGAAAATGATTGGGATTCCCACAAGTATATTACAGCTATGAATAGCTTTGGTTTACGCTGCTTGTAAGCCTATGCATTGGCTGAAAAATAAAACCGATCTTTTATCAGAAGGGTTGGTTAATATTTGCCTTTAAATGCATTCATTGCAAATACCACATTATACAATTACCGTTACCTGACAGGCTGCTGGATTCTCTCTGTACTGATCTCCTGACTGTTGCATTACACTTTTTTGTGATCGTATCTCTAAATAACTTTTACTTAACTCATGCATTCCAGCTCCTTTCCTGAGGAAAGCTTGGTATCAGATATCAGTTATTGGCTCCAGAAATTTATTCAGCCATTTTCTTCAGCACTTTCTACTAATTTTCATCCTGCTGAGAGAGTTAGTTGAAAACACAAGTAAACTATACGTGGTTACCCAAGCGGTCAGAAGTAATTCTCATCAGTGTTTGTTGTATATGTTCAGTCAGATGCTCAGCAAGATGGTAACAATAGCTCCAGTGTAGTTCAGTGGAAAGAGAGTATATGGGCTACTATTGTAGGCAGTGTGTCCAGCCATGTGATACTCATGTCCCAGCCCTTTGACAATAGCCCTCTAACATCTGCACCACCACCCATCGGTATAAGTTACAGCTCTCCAGCGTTTGTTGGGGAAGAAGGTCAGACGGATGGTTTAAAGTCCCTGTTGGGGTTGCTTGAGGAGCGTATCTACCTGCATTTCCCTGGAGTGCTGCTGCACTATTCACCTCCGGCCCCAAACGCTGCTGCAGGTCTCCCAGCCACAAGCCACCGTCTGAGGGATACTGCCAAGAGGGAAACAGAAGTTTTCAGGTGGCCACTCCCGTGCTCCTTTTCCAGCTGGCAAAGCTGTGATGCAGCAGTGCTAAGCTCCTGATGGGGACACAGTTACATTAATTTTCCCATCTGGCAGTTCTGCAGTTGCTATCCTTCATTTTGGGACCCAGGAACATCAGTTTATGGCCAGAGTCTGGATCTAAAAGACATTGCAAAGAGCTGTTTCAGGTGCAGCCCATCAGGCTGCTGCTTGAAGGTGTCTGACGACAACACCATGAATTTCAGGAGCCATCTTTCAATCTCTGGTTCTCCCTACACAGTTCTGGTGTGTCCTGAAATCAACTCAACTATCTCCCAGCTATCCATGACCGGCGGAAAATGAAAGCTGATCATTTACCTCCATCCCTCTTCTAAGAAAAAGACTTTAAACTGGTGCTGGCACTGGGGGACTGAGTAGGCCAGCAGGTTATAATGGCACTCCACCCTCTCCCTTTGTACAACAGGGCTCCTGTTTGAAAATTTAGAAGAGGCTGCTGCTTCAGGTAGCTGGGACTGGTGTCCAAGTCACCATGACTATAGGCAGCATTGACGTGAACACCATGGAGACAGAAGAAAGGCCCTGGCATCTGGAATAATGTCTTTACCATGCACAAGCAAGGTCAGGGCTGCTTACGCTAGTGCTGGCTTACCAGGTCCGTTCTTGAATATGAATTTTTCACAAGGCAATACTGGAGACCAGAGGCTCTCCCCTGTGGCATGCAGGCTGCATACCAGCTGCTTTAACACATCCTACTCGTCCTGAACATGCTCAGGAAATCATGCCCTAACACCCTGGATGTCACAAGAAGTGTCACCTCAGTAGCACCAATGCTGTCCCGGCCGGTGATAGCAATGCCAGGCCCTTTAAGAAAGCTAGATGTCTGTTTCTGTTAACACAACAACTCTAAGAGATGGATGAGGAAGATTACAAAAAGTCGAAGATAATACCAACTAGAAGATAATACCAACGTAGACAGCTGATGCTGATCTTGCTGCAACATATCACAATTCTTAGTCATCCTTCAGAGGCTGCTAATCTTTATCTTGGCAGGCTGATAAATAAAACCACAATCACAGGATACACAAATGACTCATCCTGGAGGGCTCTGCTTCTTCAGCGCCAGTGTGATGTTCTACTTAAAACACAAACATGCAGAACGTCATCTGAGAGTCAAGAAAGGCTGGGGGCGGTATCCTCGGCTGTATGCTCCACTGCCCTCGGAACAGCCTCCCTCCTGACCCTGGACAATGTCAAAGCTCCTCTATTCTGCTCGGAGGATGAACACAGTGCAACTCAGCCACAGGTCGAAGCTGTCATTTTCATAAAATGGCCAGAATCAAATTGTGCACCTACAGTCAGGGAGATACCCATTTTGAAAGGAGATGCTAAGGAAGATCCCTTCCTTAACTTCACCTTGATCTAAAATAAAACCAAATAGCAGCCCACATCCCTAATCTTAATATTTAAGCACTTACCAATGAAAAAGAAACATTTTTGTCTCATTTCGTTCTGTTTTTGGTTGCTGCTTTTTATTACTAAAGTGGGAGGAAGGATGGTCTTGTGATTATAGTTGCAAGTTACGAGTCAGGAGACCAATGTTCAGGTTTTCAATTTTTCCCTCGGTTGCTTTGGTCTCTGTTTGCCCTAGGAAAGAGGGAGTGACGTCCTTCCTTAGCTTACAGGATTATAAGAACTTTTAAGATGGGAAAAAATGCTTTCAAGGTCTCTGTCCACTATGCCAAATCTTTAATGTGGCGAGGCCCTTGATTTCACAAGCAAAGTTTTCACAAACAAACCACTTTGACCCAAAAAGGCAGGCCTACAGTGCAGAAAGGAAAGGCAGAAACGTGTCTGTTAGTGATCCAAGGGAGAGGGAAAGCCTGTTGTTCTCTGACCGTGGCACAGATGCTCCAGGAGAGTTAGTCAGTGGGAAAGTCATCAGTGGTTCTACCACCAAAATCAGTGCCAGAGGTGATGGAAGACAGGTCATGTTGTGATCAACGCTAGGGAAACGTAGTTTATATGTAGGACCTACCCAGGAGCCCTTGAGTCAGCATGGTATAATATCATTGCCTGTCATTAATCTAGCCCGTCAGGCCAAGACCTGCCATGTGTTTGGAGACACGTTTCCCACGGGAACACAGCATCATGCCCTCTTCCCTGCACACGGTCTGTCCTTCAAGCCTAGAAGAAGGCTGAATTTCGGTTAGTGCTCTAACTTCGCTTCATGCCCTTGCCCTCCAACCTTTGCCTCCCAGACCCACCAAGAAGCGCACAGCATCGGGCAGGATCCCCTCTTCTCCATCCCTGCCTGGCGCGCTGCTGGATGCGCAGTGAGTCCGCGCTGGTGGCAAACGGCAGTTTCACATAAAAGGTGGGTCTGGGGTATAAACCTCAGCTACAGCTGACGTGAAATAAGAAGTCACTGCACCCTGTCCTACACAAAACAAACATCTAAAAGTAGGGACCCAACAATCTCTCTTTTCCCTGCTTTCCGTAATATTCCTCCATTGTTGGCCAAATTGTTCTTTGAATAGAACTTTGAATCGTCCTTTCAGTAGAGCTGCAAAGTGTCAGGAGCACCTTTAATGTACAAAACACTGGATTTAAAGTCTGGTGATTGGATCAGGTTTTGGGTAACTAGGTGTAGTTACACTTCCAGCAGAAAATCTGACTATATGAATGCTCTGAGTGCATCTAAATCACTGCAGCTGCTCAGCTTACAAGCGAGCTTGGGGTGAGCATCCAGTGCCACACCTGAGATGCCATTTGCAGGTCACAGCCGTGGAAATACAGAAACGCCAGTGCCTGAATCTATTACAGGCTGAGCTTTTCTGTAGCAGTGCGACACGGAAACACCAAGTTGTTTTACTCGTGCCATCTTGCCAATCTAATAACACTTACACGGCGATGCTGCCTAAAGGCTGGCCCGCTCAGGGCCATGTTGTGCCAGGTGTGGTGCAAATAAGTGACCTCCTGCCTTAAAGCAGCTTGCAGTGTTTGGAGGCGGGCGGTGGGGGGGTGGGGGAGTGGTGGTCTTGCTGCGTTTGCTGTGGGATTATATGCTCTGTCTGACACCGTTCACCACCTTGTGGGAAGTCTGCAAGGGGAGAAACACTGCCAGCTCACACAGAAAGCGCTGCCGCTTATAAAAGCATTGCCAGCCAGAAAGGAGACAGCCCTGAGCGTGGATTCCGGCTGCCTCGAGCTGCTGGAAACTTCTGAGAGGGCAGGCCGTGGCAGGAAATAAAAAAGCACATTGAATAAATCACTTGATGCTCTGATTAAGAGGCATGGGACTATGTATCATGTGATAGTTAAAGCCGTAAGCTCCAGCCTTGAAGATATTATTTAGTACACAAGCAGTCTGAATGGGCAGATGGTATTCATGAGCAGGATTATTTTTTCTAGCAAAACAGGTCAAACCAAGTCACTTAGAAATGGAATTAAAATTTAGAGATCATTACCTCTGAAGGTGTATGACTTTTTAAAGAGAGGTAGTGAATCAGGCTCATTATAATTGCATCATTTTAAAGAAGAAAATCATTCTGTGTAATAGCGAAAAGCTTTGCCTTTGTCTCCTTTTGGGCAGCTAGCTACACACGCACTTTCCAGGATGAAATTTGCCTCCAAATAGGTATGGATCATCCGGCTGGTACTGCCAAAAAGTATTCGTCTTCCTAAAGTACTCAATAAGGCTACAGGCTGAGCGGCATCGTGTCATGAGTAAGAAGCAAATGCTGCAGATAAAGTGTGGTTTGCTCGGCCTTTCCGAGCAGTACCTGGGCTCACTTTGCTGTGGCTTTTCCGTGGGCAGGCACCTCGGAGGGTGGCCGCCTGCTCCGAGCCGGGGGTTAAAGCGCCTTGCCCAGGCAGCTCAGGGTTGAGACTCTGCCCCGCCAAGGTACAAGGTACGGGATCCTGAAAATCAACCGTGTGGCAGAGGTGCAAGACAGGCATCAGGCTCACCTCACTTCTTACAGGAACAAGGGGACAGCTTTGCTGCCTCTGGCTGCTGGCTGCTCTGGAGCAGAGGGTAGGAGGAGCTGCCCCTCAGGAACCTCTGATGTCCCCACACCGAGGGAGCGGAGGTGACGATGATCCCAGGGTAACAGCAAGAGCCAGGCTGCTGCTTACAGAGGGAGGATGACAAACCACTGCAAAGTCCCTGCAAAGGACTGGAAAGTGCTTTGGAAAGGTCCTGAGAGAGGGAGGCATCCTTCTGCCTTTTCTACGTGAGCATCAGCCCTCTGGGACCACTCCTCACAGACCCATCCCCAGCATTGTTCTTTGCTGTAAGACCCCCTCCAAACCCCAGCAGGAAAACAGTATCTTGGTTGATTTTAATGGACGCCAAATTGATTTAATGGACACCTGGAAATTTTGAGCGCTCTGCTTTGTCTTCCCGAGCCTGGGCGAACGAGACTCCGCTCTGCTGCCTGCGGTGGGGCTCAGTGCCCCTTCAGCCCCAGGGCAGCCCCCAGATCTCCGTGGCACTGGCTGCCATGGGGCTCCGGAGGCAAGCCTGGCAAGCCCCATTCAGGCCCACGTCGCGCCCCAGAAGCCGGCAGACAGGTGACGAGCAGCCGCCAATGCCAGCAGGCACTGGGGAGGCGATGCCGGCCCGTGTCTCATGTCTCCCAGTGCCGCTCCGACAGGCTGAGCCAGCCGGGGCTGCTGCAGGAGGCAGGCAGCTCCCTCACCTCGGGCGGGTGAGGAGGCAGCAGGCAACAGCCTGGCAAAGCGGAGCAGAAAGGGGCCACCAGCCTGGGACAGCTCTACTCGCTTGTGAGAAACAGGGTGGCTTGTCCCTGCTCCTCCCATGCCACTTCTGCATCACCAGCCCCAGGGGCGTGAGGAAATCACGCCCGGGGCTGCCACCGAGCCTGTAAAGGCTTGGGCAGGAGAACAGGGAGCGCCTTCCTCAGCTGGAGGTGTAGCGTGGAACAGCCATGGAGCTGCAGAAGAGCAGAGGTGGGGTA
The DNA here is from genome assembly GCF_023638135.1 of Falco biarmicus. Taxonomy (NCBI): domain Eukaryota; kingdom Metazoa; phylum Chordata; class Aves; order Falconiformes; family Falconidae; genus Falco; species Falco biarmicus. Next base: position 82,479,116 of record NC_079293.1, read on the forward strand.
AAAGAGAGCGGTGAAGACTTAAGGGAGTTGTCACAGAATTAATTACCGCTGGAAGAAGATGCTCATCATCAGGCAGCTCCCCTGTGAGCTGTGATCTCAGAGACAGCGTCTGCAGCAGGGGCCAAAACCACCTTGGTGCATCCATGTGGGTGCATCCATGCGGGTAGGAAGGCAGGGCTGTCCCCCACGGGGCATGGGCTGGTGGGCACTGCACAAACTGGCAGTAAGGCAGCCTTTGCTCCAAGGGGCTTGTGCTGCAGATAGTCCGCTGGTAAAAGGTAGGAGGAGAGAGCAGTCAAGAGACCATCGGTATTTTATCCAGGGGAGGAAAGGAGGTAGAGTGGGAAATAAAGGCTGAAGGTGGCAAGCCATGGATGAAGGACAAGTGGAAGAACAGGCAGCTAAGCTGGCTGGAAGTGAAGGGAGTGAGAGAAAGGGACGGCAAAGAGTTTGGCTCGATAGCCGACCTGCAGCAGGGGTAAGCAGGGACACAGCACAGTCCGAGCACAACGTCAGCCCGTTTTGCCTCCCTGCTTCTGCTTAAATGAGCTCCCTGCATCAGCCGGCTCTGCCTCTGGTGCCAGGGAGACAGAGGCTGGCACGTGCAGAGCAGATGTTGAGCAGCGTGACCCTGAACAGAGATGGCGTTAGATCAGTATCACACCAATTTCTGTGCCAGAAGGCGCAAAGCAAACAACTATGTATTTTGGCTGATTGCTATATATAAAAGACAGAACCTTGGTCCCCACGAGGGGGTATGACAAATTCTGAGGTGATATGTTTATTCCAAGCCTCAGACTCTCCTGCAACTAATCAAAACGTGCTTTGTGTTTCCTCTACCCATGCCCACATACGAATTTAATACATGTGATCGTAAACACTTGTGAGAAATACTAAATGGAGGCTTTTGGAAAGCAAAGCCGTGCGTTAAACCACAAGACACACAGAGCAGAAGCAGGGCTCTCTGTGCGCCTCATTCAGCTCCGGGGCCCCGGGGGACGGGGCGAAGGTGCTGCAGCCGTTTGCCTCTCGCAGGCACCCGCTGCTTCTTCTGTGTGCTTAGTCTTTCAGCAAAGGTGGCAACTCCTGGCAGTTCTGGTGGCACCCCTGCAGCGTGCATTGGCTAGTGGCTGCTCTTTTTGAAGTTTCAGCTAAAGGACATTTATTGATTCTTTGTCTCTTTTATCTTCTTAGTTTTCTTCTTTCCTTTTTGCTTTTATTAGGCTGGAAAGGAAGGTATGGAGAGGAAGAACTAGAAAAGGGAAATCAGTGACATTCCTTTCTGGCTCACAGAAACCTGAAAGGTTGCCAACCTGTTGGCAAATAAGCAAAGATCTGAATCTAAGCACCATCATTTGAAGTTGTAAACAGGACTGAAATGCTGCACTGGGCTTGTGACTTCTCTTTTGCCTTCTACTATCCATAATTCATTATTTGTCGCATGTGACTTTAACATTGGTTAAATCGTATGTGTTATTTCCGCTATGCACTTGCCTGCTAGTGAGTTTGCCTAAAAGTGGTCTACGAAAAAAGGCTCCCTGAAATGTACATAAAAAGAAACCCCTTTTGTAAATGTTGGTAGAAAATAAAGAGAAAACAGCAGTAGGGTAACTTTGAGCAAAGATGGCTCTTGGATGGGTAAAATATTTGGAAACACTTCATTTCTTTTATTGTTCATGTCCTGTCAAGCTACGCCAGTTCCCCCAGGGAGAGACTGGGCACAAGAGACGCAAAGGTTATGTCTGATACAGACAAACCTCCCTTTTATCACATTATGTGGTCAGTTTCTGAGCTGTTATTTGAACCGTGGATCAAGTAAGTGTAACAAAGACAGAAAGCATTAGTCAGACTTCAGTAGGCACAGGCCCTGAGGTTCGGTTTCCAAACTTTCCAGTTTGTGGCGAGCATCAGGTATCATAAGCTGTATGTCTATTCTTTGAAAAGGAATCTGTTGTCTGAAGGGAATATAAGAATGCCAGTGACCAGTTACAGTGTGCAGGTAATTAGGTTTGCTTGCTCTGTTTTGCCTCCTCCTTCCATTTATCAGATTTTATGGTAACTTCTAGCTTGTCACTTCATGAACGCCTTTATTTGACAGCCCCCAGCAAAGGAGCAGCATGTGCTGGTTTGGGCCCAGCCTTTCAGAATGATCAAGCGTAGTTTGGGCTCTGCAGACCATACAGCCACTACGCAGGTGCACCTTCATTTAGACCGAGGTGTTATCGGGACATCTTAATGCCGGAGTGATTCAGAGTGGCCTTAGCGTAAGTACACACCACAGTCCATTCAGCAAGACGGCCAACATGCAAATGAAAGATAAATAAAAGACAGACTGCTACAGCTTCAGCCTGCAGTGTCAAGTAACTCTCGGAAAGTGTTTAGTATTTTCCACTTCAGTTCATTTCCATGGAAGCTGAGAGATTTCAGCATGGCCAGAGCTGCTCTGTCACTGCAATACTGAGCCTTGGACAACGAGGGGAGCGAGGAGCTGCAGATCGCTGGGATGGTGGGAGCTCTGCCTGTGTGACAGCTACACGCTCTGTCTTGTTTAAGGATTAAATTCACATTTTTAAATCTAACTGTCCTGAGGAAACCCCTCCTTTCCTCCATCTCCACAGTGCAAGCATTGTGTTAGCCTATAGACTATAGCCTATAGACCGCTTACGGTATAGGTATCACTATCATGGCAAAGGTGACAAGTTTACTGGCATCTACTGTACACACAAAGTGAGAAATTTCTACTTAATATCTCTGCTTTTAGCATCTACTAATTTATGCTAGCTGGTCAGGTTCATTGAAAAGAGATGCATTTATCAAAGCTGGTATATTTATTTTAGCGAATATGTAAATATGTATTCCCATAGCAGCTGTGTACACGACAGACTAAGTATAATCAGCCTAACAGCCCAAACAGAGCTCAAGAGGCAGAAAAATAATTCTCCAGGCTGTGCTGCCTTGCCCCAGCAGAACGCACATCACCTCATTTGGTCACTCGGACACTCAGTAACTTTCTAACTTCATTACGCAAATAATTTGCAAAGAAGTTGGTGCTTTTATATTGCTTCTCTTCAAAAGGTTTATATCAGTGTGTCTCTCTCAGGCTGGGGGCTCACCCATGTGCCACCGTGCCCACAGATCCCCAGGGATGGGCAAAGCCTTCAGTGGCCAGGATGGTGTTTTCCCTGCACAGGAGTTGCTGTGGGATCTGGACTCATGCATGGGAGTAGGGGGGCTACGGGGTCAGCCTCCGACTAGGAGGAATGGGGAGTGCCACTTCCCTGCGCTACTTACAACGTAGTAACCTGACTGCTACATTTCAGGCTGAGATGCTTGGGATTTGACTAAACGGGATTGCAGAGACAGGAGAAACTCATCAGTCAACATGAGGAGTGCTGCTCAAGAGAGACAGATTTAACAGTGCCCAGTGGAGATGCCTCATTAAACTGATACAAACCTAACAAACAGTAGAGCTGCTAATTATCAAAAGGAGTTAAGCAACAAAAAGTGGCAGGAAGCCAAGCAGCAGTATTGAGTCTTCTTAATGCAAAGGGAAACTACCCAGCAAATGCGCAGTTTGTAATACAAAAGGGAAGAAGAGACAGATACCTTTTAAGATGATTGTTATTAGTAATCCTTCGTGTATTTTTTTTTACCGAAGCTATTTATATAAATCCAGCGGATGAAGGATGGTCACAGAAGTCATGTTATTTTACAAATATACTTTGGAAGCCAAGTGATTCTCCTTTGCAAATAAAAAAGAGGCTCTAGAAGTGTTTTAAAATTGACAAGGGGAACTGCTTTCCGTAAGTCTGCTGTACTGCATGACCATAGTATGAGGAGAACATGCAGGTACTTTACAGAAAGGGAGAAGGTGCCACAGAAGAGAAACATTACACATGCACTTGCATTTCTAGCTCCTGGAAACCCAAACCACTGGGACCAAGCTGGTCACTATGGTTACAGACAGATGTGAAAGCTCCCTCTGAACAGACCGTCAGCTGCTGTTGCTGAGTGAGGCCCACAGACAGGCGGTGAAAGGCGGGAGGGAGCGGCAGCCCTTCCCTGGGCCTGCAGAAGAGGATGCCCATGACGATTCAGAGGTCTCTCAAAACTATGCCCTGCTAATGAGCAGAAATGTTGCTGTGATGCACAGGCTGGCGGGGCTAGCACAAACGTGGCACAGATAGTGGGGTTGTCTCTGAGAAGCTGATCTGCCTCTCTCATGGAAAAGCAGGGAATAAAGTGCCCTTAGGCCGTGGCCATAAGCAAAGCAGCCACCTTCTTCAGAGGCAGGGCTGAAATGGGGATAATGACTGAACGCCATAGGGCCGCATCCCAGGGCAAACCAGTTTTCTTTGCCTGTGCTCCCTATGACGTAGTGTTTGCATACTGAAAGGGTCCAGTCAACACAACATGCAGGGACCTGGATGTTGCCCAGTCAAGGGCTCCCTGGCACAAGTTATTGCTCTCACCCCGAGGGTGGGCAGAGAAAGATGAAATCAAACCTACCACAACCAGAGTGAATTTTGTCCTTATATAACACTGTTTTTTGGAAGGAATCATTCCAAGTGATACTCCCCTGACTATTATTTGTGCAGTGAGTCAGGAAGCCTTGCACGCCGCTTGTGATGCTCTGCCCACTTCTCCTTGGGATATGTCTGTGTATCATGTGGACATCATGCATCATATTGCAGATTGCTCTAGCCGCACTCATTAACAGGTTTTCCTATCTTGTTATCGACTTGGTTAACTATTAACAACATCACCTTTTTTACTAAGTCTTCACAAAGTCCATAAACTGTATGTAAGCACAAGGGGCAACATTCTTCCCCTCAGCACCCCAGGCTCTGGTCTTCAAGGATGCAGCTGATCGCTTGCAGATTCCTGCAGTGTTGTGCCATTTGCATATATTAACTGGAAATATTTAACTCCTTGTCTTATGCAAAACTTATGCACCCTTATGTAAACTCTCAGTAAGGCATGAGAGGCTTTGGGCATTATTTTTCTGAACTATGTTTGTGCTTCTCCAGCTTCCAGCATGCTTCCGGGCAGGGGGCAGGGGAGAGGTGGGAAAACAGTTCATCACCAGCCGTGACTGCAGAGAGCAGTGGGCAAACAGTACCCAGGGCAGGCTGGTATGAAATGGTCTGTCAAGAGCTGAATGGGCTGTTTTCCTGAGGGAAAAACACCATGGTGGAGATAACAGAAGGCCTGATAACCGAGGAGTAATTACAGTAATTTGAATTTTAAAAGGACATAGTATAGCAGGCAAAGATGCATAAGAACAGGCACACAGAGGGAGAGAAAGCAGCCAGACGTTTCCTGGGAATAGCAAAGCCTGTTGCGTGGCTAGTCCTGCATTCGTAGGCATAATCTGAATTTTGACTCAGCCTCTAATCAAAGGACACTGCCAGCCCTGTCCAGCGGACTAACAAATGCTGGCTTGTTTTGAAGGGAGCGCTGCATCACTTACAATTATTTCTGATGGCACTACTTGGAAGGCATGTGCCTTGAAAAACAGACTCCTTGGCATGCCCATGGAAATGAGTAAGAGCTTGCTTGACTCACAGACTTCGTCCTGAGGGATCTGTTGGACCTAACCCACGAAGAAGCTACATTGCCTCTGGCTTTAGGGTGTATCTGGGGGGACTGTAAAAAAAGTCTGCGATCTTGAGAAGAAACTGTGACAACTTCTCCCCTGAGGAGGAGAAGTTGCCTTCATCACATGCCTTCAAATCTCATTAGCACCCAGCTGTATTTCCCAAGTCTTCAAAAAAACATTTTTCTGTATTGCGTGGCAATGTGAAAGGCTCATCAATCAATCACCCATGGGGTGGGAAAAGTGAAACTTGGGGTGAAACCACATGCCCTATGGCTTTGGCATGAGACAATCTTAGAACCATCAAAAGGGCACGGCATCTTCTCCCCTGCCCAAGCTTTCCCTTCCTTCCTCCTCTTCTGGCCCTGTGCTACCAGCTGCCCCAGCTCCCTGACGGTCCCGTAAGTAGCAGCGTGCAGAAGGGAGATCTGGGGACTCGGCAGCGGGAGGGATGCAGAGGGGAAGGAAGACCTCTCGTTCTGCTGGCAGGGTGTTGCAACAGCTTAGTCACTACGTGCAGCTTTGGGTGCTGAGAAACGTACAAGTGCATTGGTAAATGTGTGAAATAAATAGTCGGGGTAACAGGGCAATCACTGCCTTCAGCTGCCACACTCCAAAGCAGTGTTGTGAGAGAAGGCTGAATTTCAAGCTGCGGGCTCCGTTTCAACCCCAAGGTGATAAACCTCTGTAAAATGACTTTTAATTTGGAAACTGAAATTATGCCTTCCAGAGAAGAGAAAGTTCCGCCAGTGAGAGACCATACCACTCATGCTTCCCCAGCTCTGCTCTGATATGCCACCAGTGGCAGCTGGATCCCCCCCAAATCTAGAGGTGCTCTCCCTGCTTTGCAAGGTGTGCACAAGGCACTCTGAAAAATGGTGAGATAGAGTCGCCTTGCATTAAACATGATGTATATTGAAATCATATTTACAACTTGCTCAGGAAAAAAAAAAAAAAGGGTGAGGTTTTACAGGCAGTAATGAGCAAACACAGTAAAAATTGCAGACTAAACCCGGCAAGAAAGCAGGTGCCTTTTTCAAACAGTATGTCTTCCTAGCCATAAAACAGATGAGGCATCTGTCATTCAGAACAGAATAAAAAAGGTTGGAGGGAAAAAAAAAAAGCCAAAAAAACCCCAACCCACAAAGATCCATTTTACATCTAGAAGATGCAGGCAATAAAGTCATGACTCACCCTTAACAAGTTCATCTGCTATTTTGTGACTAATGCATTAAATTATATAAGTCACAAATGTCCTACTCTTTAGGATTTTACTAAAAGTTATTTGCTGAATTAGAGTTAGAGACAGCAAAATGAAGTGAAAAAGCAGGGCCTTTTAGAGAAAGGGAAGCAATCAGCACTGATGGATTTATTGTGCAAAAGCCTACGTGGTTGTAAAACCACGCACGTACACACACATCTGGCTGCTTCAGCTGTTGGTAGTAGTCATGAATATAGCTTGCTGATGCCAAACAAAAATCCATATCAATACAATCGTTTATTTATTCATGTTTATAATGTAGATCTATTAGCCACAACTCTAGCAACAACAGAAAACAAACAGCTAGGTTTTCCAGGAGAAAGTTAAATTTGAACAAAAGTTAATCAAAGTCCATGCCAAACAGCTTAGCTAATCGATCAGCAGGGCTTACCTAGTGAGTCACAGAGGCACCGCTCCAATATTTGCAATGACAACAGCTGGGATATCACTTCCAAAAGAAAGGAAAAGCTCTTTCCCTTTCTGATCCACAAGTCTAGCCCCTGCATACAGGTCAGAGTGTGTGTACCTTTGTTACTGCATATACTTAGCACGCCAACAGCATATTAAAAAATGTATAACCTTACAGTTAGAGACACATAAATACCAAATCTTTATCTAAAAGACCATAAAAAGAAGAGTTTTGAGGAAGGTACAGGTGGTAAGTGGACAGAAATCATCAGATAGACTCACCTTAGGTAAATAAGGTAAATCTCTGCCCAGCAATACAGACAAGCCAATCACGTTTAAAAAGAGGGCACATGTAGGAAAACATTTGCTTGGTACCTGCAAGGAAAAGCAACAATTAAGCTGAACTCTGGATGCAGATACTTGGCTGCTGGGATGGATTGCCAGAGCTCAGAATTATTTACCTTCCCTTCACTCTGTTCATTAGCACCTGGCACTTCTCATGCTCTAAGGCTGTCCTCTCAGCCACACCAGTTTGGATGGGCGCATCACCAGTTTCATAATCTCGGGTCACCTTTCATAAAAGCCCAGCTCTTGCATTTATGTGGTCAGTGAAGAAACTCCACTTCCCCTTTAAAAATTACTCATCTCTCAGGGTTGCAGGTCAAAGCATGGAAAATGAAAGTGCTAAAGTCTCAGAAAACAGAAGGCAATAAATAAACTAGTATTTAGCAGTTTCAGAAACATTAGAGATTCTAAAGCAAGTGTAATCATTTTCTATAGGGAGACTCATTCATGGCTTGTGGGGCCTGGGTATGGTAAGCAGAAGCTTATGTAGCCTTTCTCCCCCAGCAGTAAACAGGAGTGAAATAACTCTGTATTCTAAGTCTGGTTAACATCACACACAATACAGAAGGACTTTCTAAAAACCAAAAATTTACTGTAAGTATATATTGCCTTAAAAATTACCAAAGAAATTAGGTTCCTAATTTCTAAAACCTTTCCATTTTCTGAAAACCAAAAATTTACTTTAAATATATATTGCCTTAAAAATTACTGAAGGAATTAGGTTCCTTTACACTTCAAACTGTTAAACATTTTGCCATGCTTTAAAAAATCTGCAGGGTTTCCATTTTTTGTTTGGATTCTATTTTTCCCTACCTGCCAGCACTGCTTGGCAGAGGTTATCAGAGGAAGGCTTTCTGAAGATTTCAGCCTCTGGTTAGTGATTCTTAAAGATAACACTCTACCTTTAAATACTGCATTCTTAAAAAACCCCATAATTTTGGAGGAAAAACTCTTGAAAAAAATCAGTATTTTCAAAAATCAATGTTGAGAAGTGGTCCTAAATAATGTTTTTTAAAAGTAATGATTTCCAACTAATTTTAAAAAGTCCTCACAGATTGCAGTGTTATTCCCTGATTAACTGTAATCACACCATGAATAAACCGGGAAATGTTACAGAAAAAATGAGTAATAGTCTGACAACTTTAATAGGAAAATTTTATTTTCAGTGGTTTTTTTGCAAGGAAATGGATTAGAAACCTGTTCTGAAAGGACAAGTGAGATCATTTTACACATTTCTTTTTCCTTCTAACTAGAGGAGCTGTGTGGAGCCATGTCTTGCATGCATGCAGCGTCTGGCTCTGCTAACAACTCTGGGAACCCACAGAATTTACCATTTTTAGATCAGTATGGTACATCTAACACAACAGGACACATCAAATGAAAAGCAGGATATATTCACTTCAGCACAGAGTGGGTAGGCTGAGATGAGTTAAATGAAGCTATGATTCTGCCCATGGTGCGTTTTAATTGTGTGTTATGCTTTGAATATAAAAGAAGACCTAGTTTACGAAGCATTTATATAACAGTCTTCCTCATTAGGAATTTCTTAACAGTGTCATTGACACTGAAATCACAAGAAGGAGAGGGGGGAAAAAAGCCCCAAGTCCATTTAAAACCACTAATTAGCTGGGCAGTCTGATTATACATTCATAACAGCTGTTGCCTTCTTGGGGTTTCAGTGATCAGCTGTGGAAACAAATGCACACTGGAACACATTAAAAGAAGGAACAAGCTTATTTTTGTGGTAAAAAAAAACCCAAAAACTTCAAAGGTGGAAAAATTCCATGAAGGTATGGAGTACATAATTCTGCATAGTCCAAATTGTGTTTAGTTTTCCTGAGGAGCATTTAAAACATTGAAGATGTCTCCTGCTGCTACATGATTTACTCCCCTGACAAAGAACACCGAGTGCTTTCCTGAATCGCAGCCGCGCAGGGGTTTACTGCATACTGCAACTCTCTGTTTCATTTATAATTATCCTATAGCATCTGCAGCTTCGGCCTCTGCTCCCCCTGAAGACAAGGGGAGCCACGTTATTGATTTCAAGGAGATGCGAGAGTCAGCACCTTTTCCACCCATAGCAAATACATGCAAGAACACGCCAACTCCGGCTCCCGTTACCTAGTTAAAAGTGTACAGGAAAATTGTACGGTTTTAGCTGCTCCTTACTTCTGCTCCCAGTGAAGACAGCCACTAATAACTAATAACTGCAATTCCCCTTTTTGTGTTAAGTCATCAGCTCTTACGCTGCTACTACCTCTGCAGAGACCCAGGTACTGTTATGGGTCCTGTGCTGGGAGGACTTTTTAACCAAGAAGGTTTCAAACCCGAGGTCCTCTGAAGGACGATGGACTTTTATTTCCCCTTGAACGGAGGGTGACTGATTCAATTCCTTTGTACACCGTGCCTGAGGAAAAGTGGAAACTTCAGCCCCCAAATAATAGCCAGCTAGTGTAAATTGCACAATGCTGGTCTCATACGCTGCTTTTAACGCCATTTAAAAAGCGATCTGTTTATGCTGTACTAGTGTTTGTGCCTTAGCCGGGGCAGGAGGTAGTTCCTCATAGACTGTTTCACGTCTGTTCCAGACATGAGTCACTATAATAAGATCCAAGGCTACCTTCCATCCTTTCAGATGATAACAGTTTCCAGGAAGTCCCTTTCATGCCATCCCTTAGTAGTAACTGGAGTTCAACTGCTGAAAAAATCTGAAAATCCCATGTCCTCAGGCAAGACCGTACAGCTGGCGAGTCACACGTACCCTAAACATCTCTAATTAATGAGCAGGGTTGGAATACAGTAAACATATTATGAAGTAAAATAAGTTCCAAAATCACAACCCTAACTGCTGACTTAACTTCTGTGACAACTTCCACAGGGATAACGTGTCCATTTGTTCCTCATTCATTACAGAGAAGACAAAAAGAACTGTGTTTTGGCATTCACAGGGGCAATGTTTTTTCCCCGGAGTTAGGAAATCCAGCTTTTAAAAGCAAGCTTGTGAAAGAGTTTGATGTTTACTGATTTTATCTAATTTGCTATGTACTAACATGGTAGGCTTAGAAAGCTTGTCAGTCTGTGGGGTTTTTTTAAACTCTTGGTGGTAAATGACTCATTCTACGGACTGAAAAATATTTAAGTAGCAGTTTTTAATATGAAAAATTTCCTAAGGATTTTTTGAATAAGAGTATAAGACTGAGTATACCATTTGGTTTCTTTTTAAACCGAGAACAGAAATACCTGCGAGCACTATCAGACATTCTGTTCCTGACAGATGTTGCATCCCTGACTAATAATGCAAAGAAATAATTTGGCTTTGATCTCTTCTACCTCCTGTCGCCCTGTAGCTAATGAAGTTGGGCGTCTTCAGTGATAGGTATGAAATCTGCAAGTCTATTATTGCGAAAGAGAAAGCAGCTAATTAGTATTTTTGCTGCCTTTCATGCTTGTTAGGAGTTTTCAGTTCTGAAATTTCAATTTACTTGAAACCAAACCCCCTGTGACACACCTGTTCTGTATGGGAAAAAGCCACAGACCGGCTCCCTGTAGATGACTGTCCTTATCCTGAGACTGTCTAGAACAACTGCCTCACGTCCAGTCCCATTATTTTTTTATATTAGTGGAGAGGAAGGAGACCTAAATTTGATTCAAAAGGGAAATAAACGAATTTAAAATGCTTCATAAACTGTTGCTACTTTCTCTCGTGAAGAACTCAAGGTTATTACAGTTGTTCCACGTGTTTTGATAGAAGTGCTTATGCTGGTATCATGCTTCTGTTACAAACTCTGCAGATTTTAGGGTTTGTTTTACAAACACATTTGCTTCCAATTGCCAGCCTGGTCTGTGAAACAGGATATCCTACAAGTGTGCTTAAAAAAAAAAAAAAAAAAGCAAGCAAGCAAATATAGCATTTTGCAGTCAAACCCAAAAACCAGTATGCATTAACTGGTGTGAGAAATTTCGTCATTTAAAAAATCAATCAGTTGTTCAAAGTAAAAAAGAATAACATCTATTCACATGAGGCATTAAAATTCTTTGGGACACTGAAGAGAAGAACTCAGACATATTATTTTGTCAGGAAGACTGCCTGCTGATCCTGCCCACTAGCTTCTCGCCAGTAGAGGTGCCTTAGGACTGTTCGATGTAAATGCACAGGCAGGTGCACGGGTAAGTCATGTTGTACTTTAACGTGTTAGCCTGAACTTTCACCACTGATCAGGTCAACAGTATGTGAACCCTGCCTGGGTCTTCTGAGATCACAGTGGCCCATGAATCCACAGAAACGGCTCAGGCAGGCAGCTGATCCTGCCGTCTAAGTCAAGACCCCCAAAGGTTTCAATCTGGACCTGACTAACAGCAGCAGCTCCGAGCGAACTCCTAATGCAGGCCCCGACGAGGAGGAAGAACAAAGCAGAAATGAAGACAAAGACCCTGCTCAGATACTGAGGGGAAATCTAAGCATTAGGAAAGCCACTCTGAAGTGCAAAGTTTTCTGTTCATTAAACCTTCGCTACAGTGAATATTTTAATATATCCCTTTGAACAATTTAACATATCTCCTAACAAGGAGGAATAAAAATTATGGTATTTTAGGGGGGAAAAAAAAAGACAATCACACAGCGGTTTTCAATGACCAAGCAATAAACAAACACCTGCTCCAGAGCTGCAAGCCTGTAATGGTACAATCTCTCCTGGAGACTGCTATGTTATACTGTATAAAGAAAAAAAAAAAAAAAAAGAAAACAAGGAGGAAAGAGTGAGCACAAGATGTTATCAACCAGAGTTTCTAGGAGATTATTGCTGAGATATGAAGACCTTTGACCAACATTTTCCTTTAAGCTCAGCGTGAGTAATGGGCACAATTCTGCTTTTCTGCGCACCAGCTGATCACTTTATTTCACCGAACTGATTTAGACCATCCCTGCAGAGAGCAGGGGTTGACCAAACGTGAGTCACTGTGTGTGCCTGCTGCCGTCAGCCCCAGAAGGAAAGTCTCAAAGATGCTGAACTACCTGGAGCTCCTGAAGAGCCATGGTTGGCAAAAAATACTGATCCTTAGAGACACAAGATGGTTGATCCTGGGATTTCACACAAGACAGGGGAAAAGAGGGAGTACACTCCAGAGGGGGCAGGGAGAAGCAAAGATACAGATGTGTTAGTACTGGACTTCCCACGAGGGCAGGGGCAGGTTGACAGCACACAGTATAGAAGCTCATTTTGCAGTTATCTATGAGCTCCCAGGCTTGTCCTCACTGATGCACCAGGCGGTGGTTCCATGGTAGTACTCTGTCACCAGAAGATCCAGCTGAAGAGGTCCCTACACCCAGACGGTCAGCCCTTCCCCCCCTGTAGAAGGTGAAGCTGTGTCACCAGTACAGGTTTGCTCAGACACAATTCAGACTTCAATGACACCAAGTGATATCAGCTGCAGCAGGGAGAAAAAAAGGAATATTTTAATGCAGATTTGTCATCACTTTTGCAAGATGAGGGTACAATCTCAGCTACTCTGCAGTGTAACTGTGCAGCTCTAGAGTCTTACTGTGTTGACACACATTACAGGCTATCTCAAGATGAGTTTGCTTGGATAGTGGTTTATTTGAATTAGCACTGCAATGAAAGCAAGCACTCCAGTGCTATCAATGAGTGTTCATTCTCGAGCACACTGCGATGAGTGCATGTGTTTTAAAGCTTAAGACTCCTTCTTTCACTTCTTGTATTCCATGGAAAGTATTGGCTTTATCCACAGCCTTTGGGCTCCGTTTTTATTTACTGTGGGCTACTAAATCTTCAGGATTTTTCTCACTGCACAACAGATGACACTATTAAATGTGTTATGCCTAACAGCCTGAGCACTGCTAAATCAAATTATGAAGACCTGAGAAAAAAGCCCTGGTTAAATACTAATGGTAGTTAATGCTATTAAACTATTGGACATGGACTGATCATTACAAATGGAGTGCAACATTTAAGGAAGTAGAAAAATAACCTGTTTCTGCTAATCACTCAATTTCCATTACGTATGAAGTGGCTGCAGTTTTGTACTCCTGCTTCATACAAGAATCTCTTTGTATGATGTACTGGAACTGAAAATACTATATATTGTTGCAAAAGAGGAAAGTATCGTGATGTATGACTTATGGGACCATATGTAGCTTGTCATGCATTAGGAGAAGATGACCTGCATCTAAATTGAACAGCTTCCATGGATGACTCATGCGCGAACAGCACTTGAAATCATCACACAGACTGCCTCAATATACATGAAATCTACCACTGGCTCCTCAGTGTTGCCTTCTGTCTCTTTTCAACCAGACAAATGTCAGGCCATTAGGAATCAGTGTTCCTCTATTCTGCTGAAAGCACATGGGGGCCATGACCTAAATGAAGAACAAGAGAAAGCGCCTTTGAGCTCTCTACCATACATTAATACATTACAATGTAAACAGGAAAAAAAAAAAAAATCACAAATGCTGAAAAACTATGAACGAAGCCTTGAAATGCTCCGAAGACACTATTTCTGCATGTGTGATGTTATACCTGTGAACATAACCCCAGACTACTAGTTAGCTGGACTTCTGCAAGAAGGTGTACTGCAGTTGGTGAGGGAGTCTGAAGGGTCTGAACAGCCCTCAAGGGCTAAAGAGGCCATTATGTGCCTGGTCTTAGATATGGGTGCCCAAACTGAGAATTACAGCCAGAGGACAGCGCTCTGTCCCTGTCTGGATTCAGTAGGTCTTTCAACCCCTACAAAAGGCAGTGAATCTGCAAGCACGGCATGCAAGGGCACTTCGGGTTTCTGCACGCCAAAGGGCTGGCTGCGCTGCTCAGCAGCTCTGCTAGCTGACAGCCAGGCTGCTTCGTTACCTGCGAGACAGCCCTGTGTGCAGAAACAGGTGGGTCCTCTGCAAGAGCCATGGGACTTAACCAACTGGGAGGTGGGAGCTTCACATGCCTTAAGTACTGCTTAGATGTGGAATAAAACATATGCTTTTCAGCAAGGAAATAAACCATCACTTTTGTGGTTTTTCAGAGACCTCAGCCCAACTACCCTTGCTGAAGTTGGATATCGAAGTCGTCCTTCTCGAAATGCAGAGTCAAAAGACAGGGAGAGAAAGGATAAGCATGAGTGTCTCCGGCAGAGAGGAACACCACAGCAGAGCTCCCCTCAAGGGCTGCCAAGGGTCTGCCCTGCTGGCAAGTGACGAGCCTCCAACAGCTCAGTAGAGTTTATTGTATGATTTTCTTCTGGTGTAACGTTTCTGTGATGTGCACATCTGCACATTAAGCACTGACTTGTTTTGTGTCATTGAACAGCAGGAGGTGGGTAACAACCCTCTTTTTCACTCTTTATCTCTACTAATGGGAACGCAGAGTTGGACTATGCATGAGCCAGCTTGTTTTCAGCCACAAGAAGCAGAAGAAATGGCCTTACACTCTAAAGCGGGAACAGGGAACATATATACAGCCAGCCTCTACCACCTGCTATAAGCAAACTGTGCTTTGAGATAAAAGTGTATTTCTGAAGAAATCCCCCAAGACCGCTTTTGAAATGAAGAGGTGTGAGACCACAAAGTGTAACTCCTTTCTTCCTCTCTCTGCCCCATAACTCTATACCACTACTGACATGTTCTGACTATCTGCAAGTAGACTCACATGTGAAGTACTTTTCAAACGGAGGTTTCAGATTAACATCATAGGAAATGCAATTTTTTAGATCAGAAGCAATAAACCAGATTTGAAGCAATGTATCAGAAATCCTAAAACTTCAGTAGCTGGCAAAATGCAGTACTACTCAAGAAAGTTTTCCCATAACGTACTGAACCAAATTTGTAATAACATACATAAATGAAGGGAAGAACATGATGCAATTTAGTATACTGTTATCACATATATATCTCACAGAATACATGCAGACAGACTCCTATGTGTACTGTTCAAAACCAATGTTCTCTGTTCAATTTCCTTGCTTTTCCTAAGAAAAACAAATTTTTAAAAATGTAATGCTTGTTGCAAACTCCAATTCTAAGCAGTTCTAGTTAGTAAAACTCATCCAAAGCCAAAAAAACACATTAGCTGTTTTCCTCCCTAAAAATAATGAGCAATCTATTAATACTTGGGAGAGTACAAGGTAAAAGTTATCTGATTTCTTTTAAGTATTAGAAGTGCATCAGAACCTCTGAAGACTTCTCTTTCTAAAGCTGGTGGTGACTTAAATCCTGATTTTTTTCCATCACGTCTCACAGTTTATCAGAGACCTACAGATAGTTTTCCTTCTTCTTTCATCATCAGCACAACAATGACCTGCAACATGACCAGCCTGTTCCTAGCTGCAGTGGCTCAGGCTGTAAACAGAGAGGAAGCTGTTGGCAGTGGCTGACCTGACCAGAGGAGAAAGCTCATGACTCATGGACTCTTTGTCAATTTGGAGATTAAGTTTGTAGTCTCAACAAGAAGGATTCTCCCCTGTTCTTTGGCCCAGGAGGAAAACTAAACCACGAGCCTGATGGAGTGTGAGCAGTGAGAGCATTCCTTATGCAAGCGGTTGTTTTAGGAAGAAAAGAAACAGTGCAAAAGTGGTTGATCGTGATGAACATTTTGTTAAACTAGAACTTGCTTCTTGGTGCTCAGTACCATAGCCTGTTTTAGTTTGATACCTCTATTCACTTTTAGAAACTTTACATCTAAGATTTACATTTTCACTCTTGCATTCTACTTCTTGACCAACAGCTGGCCTGGACTCTGTACGGCAACTCTGAGGAAAGGCTTTGCATGCGTGTGAAGTGTTGTTTCACTAACAACTGCTGTAAATCAGTGTCAGTGACATCATACAGCCGCAAATGATGTCCATCAGGCTGCCTGCTTTCCTGCAGACGCACCATCTGTTTCAGTCAAGGGTGCTGGCGGTTTGAGTCAAAGCTCGTTGAAGTTACTGGAAATATTCCCATGAATCTTTGATTGTGTGACTCATCTGTAGCTTACACTACGCGCAAAATGTCAGGCTCACAAACTGCACAGTGCAAGCATGACAGCTAAGGCTTAAACAGAACACAAAGCAGCAGTTAACTCTCTTAAACCAACACATGCCAGGATTTGATCTGCTGAAACTATTGCAGCTGCAGTGATGTATAGCAGGAGTAGGCAAGACGGGGAGAAAACTCTGAACTGGTACCCTTTACTGGGAGAACTTTAGGAAACAAGAGGACTCTCAGAGCCAGAGGAACCAGTTCTATTTTCATACCTCTGGGGTGATACTACCATCAGTGGGGATGATGCACCTAAAAAGAAAAACATGGACCATGATGCCTGAGGCAATCAAACACCACGGGATAGGTGGGAGAAAAGAATCTCTGAAAGAACATTAAGAGTAGGCAGAATTCAATGTCAGTGAGTAAAATGGAAGGATGACTTAAAAATAGCCAGCTATATCTACAGATTCAAGTTGCCTTTCTTAGGTAAAGACGACAGCGCTTTTCTTTCCCACGATTATATAAAGAGACCCAGTTCCCTGCTTGGAGCTCCCACAGAAATCAGTGTGAGTCACTTGTGCAGGCTGCTGGGAAGTACATCTCCAGGAGAGCTAATTATTGCATCTATCATAACAAGTTTGCAGAAGTGGTTTTATAAACACCTGCCACTGTTTTATTATCTCCAGCTCAGGAAACAGAATAACTGTCAGCCCAAATGACACGGTTTGGTATTTTCCACTAATTCTGAAAATAAAGAAGTAAAGAGCAAGTCCTAGCATAAAGAAGTAAAGAGCAAGTCCTAGCAACACCTTTGGTTTCAAAGTTACTGTCAGGTAAAACATCTATTTTAAAAAAGTATGCTAATTTTATCTCCAAGCCCCCACAGGAACACGCAGTAGTTAGGACCTCTTCTCTCACTTCATGGACGAGAAGATGAAGGGAAAACCAAAAGGCCCCTAATTGCCTGATTTCATTCTTGGACTTGCACGAAACAAAACACTCCACCAGTGCTAGTTGTTCAGCAGAACTCGATCAGGTGAGAAACATAAAATTTGATTGTATAAAGCCAGCAGAACGGAAAGGAGGCGTTATTAAGGATAATGCTTATCTGTTGCGCTCCATAGATTAAAAAGTCTATCAGCCTGTCCTGTCTGCAAAGACTTAACATTTTTGTTTATATTTATGGGCCTTTAAAGCACAAGTCTGCTTGTGATTTAATCAAGATTTTCAAGCGATCACATCCTTTCACTGATCAAGTACTAACATGAGTCTCATACAGCAACTGAGATCTCTGTCCCATCATTGGCAACGGTAGAGGCTCTATGACAATCAAGAGCATTTAGCTCTTTCCTCAAGGAATGGCAGTGAAGGGCACCAACTCTTCTTTGGTTTTGCACTTTCTCCTCCTGCAAAGTAGAGACATAGAGCAGACACAAAAAGTTTGTTCTTACTTTCTTATTCCAGGAGAAAACTTGACAGGTTAGAGGCAGGCAAAAGGAAAAGGACTTCAGAAATCAGGGAGATGGAAAATGAGGAGGAAATCTCAAGCAGAACACCTAATCCTGAAACCAAACTGTGAGATTGGCAGCAGAATTTTTCTGGATTAGTGGTTATTGATGTGCCTCACTCAAGAAATCCCTTTCCTGAGGGAGTTTCCTTGGGTGGGTAAGTGAGAAGGTGTCAAGTGAAACTGCTTATCTCCACATGGTCTGCAACACACTGAGGTAATCGCAACTCTCACTAGGTACAGCCTGCTGAAAAATAGCGTTGTAATGATTACTTGTACTCATCTTTATTACCTTGTGTCAGACAATGGGAAATAAATAATAATTCATAATAAATAATAAACAAAAAATAATAAAAGGAATAGGGTTTACGTGATTTTTCCCAGGCTGACAATGTTTCTCTGAGTCCATCAGTTGTTCTGCGCAGACCTTGCTTTTATATACTTTCCTCAAAATGTGTCAGAGGAAACTGCAGCTACATACCTGTCCCCCGTACAGCTTGCCTTTCAGGCAGTATAGTTTGACACACGTAAAGCACTCCTTATTCAGCAGAGCAAGGCAACAGAACAGACTGACTGGCTCAATATCTATTAAAAAAAACCAATAATCACGCTGATCTATTTAGTTGTCATGAGCTTCAACATCTGGACAGTTTTATCTTTTTAACACTTCATTGACTTCTATACAGTAGCAAAACAAAGAAAGTAACGCAGCAAAACTGGAACTCGTATAGAAATGGAACAGAAAATACAGTCAAGAACAAGGATGGATGTGGATGCCACCTTCTACTGATGGTTGCTTTAGACTGAGCTACATCAGCTTGAAAAAAACACTGAAGTGAACAAAATACACTATTTGCTTTTTGTTTTGTCCGAATGCTCTTTGGAGTCTTTCCTACATCGCTATATTCTGACCACGTACTAGTGTAAATGAGAAACTACTCCAAAGAAATCAATGGATGTTAACTGGAATAGGCAAAAGGAGAATTAAGTTCAAAAAAGCAATAGCTGTATATACCCTTAAAGCATCCCTAACATCAGTCCGTCCAAACACCGTTCATAGGCGAGAGTTCCATTTTACTTCCATTTTGTCACAGACTCAGAATCCGGGAGATACAGTAAAGCATTTTCCCAGTTCCAGGAAACTCACTGGTTAGAGCAGGTTTGGGTACAATTCAGATTTGGCTTTCTCCTTTAAATAACATTAGTAGGCCTAAAATGTCCTAATTTAAGACGTTTCCAGAACTAAAGTTTCATTCTGCACTGCATCGTAGGGATCTGAGTCCCTTTGTTATATTTGTTACTGCTTACCCAATCCACATGCCTCAAAATTACCTGGGAAAACATTGGCATCGGATATTATCTGGCCAAACTGGAAGAACTCCAAGTCTTATCAAACGTATAGCACTGGCTGCACCTAGTATTTTGTGACTATATTTATAGAGCAGGGATATAGAAACATTTAATAAAGGAAAAAACACCCTCTTATTATGGTTTGACCGATTCAGAAATTATAGAGTCTATACTCTCACTGCTCGAAGGATTGTCTGATGTGGCCCATCTAAGGGAAGATGCCTGGAGCTGAATTTCCCTCGTAGTTCCAGTTCTTTTAATTTTAAATTTATTTTTTTTTCCCCTCCAGCTTGCTTGCTCAGTGGAAAGGATGTAATGACATAGAATGTAATTACACTCAGCTGAGCTGGGCATGTCTGGGGTGATGGATGATGGGACTAGTTGCTAAAAGCTCGCATGCACCGCAGCAATCTGGCAGAAAAGCCCTGTGCATGAATGTCATGGTGTGAGGCATTGCCTGGATGAGGCTTTTCCAGAACAAAGCACAGCATCATAATCCCCCACGTTCAGGAAAAATGAATTCATGTTGGAAGGGATGCAGAGAAAGATGCTGGGAATCTAAACCTACCTTATAAGAGGGGACTAATACAGCTAAGCTTGTTTCATCTAACAACGTCTGGGAGGGAATACGATTGCTTTTTGTAAAAACACAAAAGAAACACAAAGAAAAAGGGAAAGAGCAGTTTAAGCAATGGGATAATGCTGGCGCAAGAACACATGGCTGTGAACGAGCCACATAAAAATTTAGACTGGAGTTTGACAATTATTTCTATCCATCAATAAAGTAATGTTCTGGAACAGACTTCCAGGCAGGAACAGCGGCTGCAAGAGGCCTAATCGGTTTTAAGGTGAAGCTTGACAAATCTGATAAAGGGATAATAGGACAAGGTTGCCTGCAACAGCAGACAGCTGGACTCCCTGTTTTAGAAGATCCCTCCAAGCACTAAGCTCCCAGAAAAATGCGGCAGTAGTTCCTCATGCTATGAACACTTGCTAAACAGTATATTGAGTCCATTAAACTCCATACAGTATTTGGCCTGGAAACATACACTTCATGCAGGTCTTGGTTTAAAATTATTGCTATTTCAGAGTGCCATATATAAAAGGTCTTTTCCATAGAGAATAAAATTGAATGGCACATTAGCGTTGAGACAGAGCTATCTCAGGTTTCCTCCATTTGTATCATCCGTCATTTTCAAATACTTAGGTGACCCTATTATTGTAGTTTATCCTTCCATTATTATTTTGCAAGGTGATAGTAACCACCCACATTATTTCGTGGCTTTGATACAGAACATTTAAATTTTTTTCTATGAAGGGATCAATTTAGTCATGAATTAATAAAGCATGCTGTCGTGCCCAGAACTACTCCATATGAAAGATCTCTTATACCTGAGATAGGGTACCACACTGGGAATTTGGAACCTCTCCTTGAAATGATGGAGTGGAAAAACAGCAAGGCCAGCTATCTTGGTGGCGTCAACCCCTGGCTCAAGGACCAGTGATAATCCTCCAGAAGGAGGAACATCTCAGATTTTTATTTTTTTGAACTACATTCATATTCAGTTGGCTTAATTACTTCAATAGCCTTAAAATCCCTGCCTGATAGAGGAAGGCGGCTGAGAATTCTGGAAGACTTGAAAAGCCAAGGCAATCTAAGGTGGGACAGTATTCATTACAGTGGCTTCCTGATAAGCACACTGGTCAGTCCTGAGCAGACACCGCAATTCCTCTCCTAAGCAAAAAAATATTAAAATCCAAAATTTTGCTTAAGAACTGGAACAAACAATTGGAGATGGGAGGTGTAGCATGTGAAAAACATCTTTTGCAAAGGTTCAATATCAGATGAACCAGATCGGGACCTTCTCCCATGCTCTGTTCCAATGGCTTCACTGTGCTCTGGGGTGGTCAGTGGCCAGGTCCCCCCTGCTTGACCAAGGCTGTGGGAGATGTTGGTAACCCAGGACACTGACAGCCTGGCAATGGGCTGGCAGGCAGATGGTCTGAGTGACAGGCCAGAGAATGTCAGTCAAGGAACATCAACCTCCTGAGGTTTGTTGCATGTTTTACTGGAACTAATGTTTTCACAACAGGTTGTTTTGTTGGAAATTTGTTTCCGTGGGGAAGTATTTAATGAGAAGGTCACTGACTAGCCCAAATATTGCTGCTGGCTGTTACCAGTACGGAGCAGAATGAAGGTTATTTCACAGGTTGGAGCTTCTCTTTACCTGCGCTGTTTGAGTCTCTCAAACTGGACCCTAACATTGGCATTCATAATGCCTTTGTTTGAGAAAAATGACTGCAATTGCTGTGATATATATTACTGTTAGAAATTAACTCTATTTCAGTGCAGCTTTTGGGGACATTTGCTGTGAGGCATAGTACTGTCCAGGGACCCATAAACTAAAGATTGCACAGTGCCTAAATGTCTTAATGCAGAGTCATCTCAGTAGCACGATAGCAGCTAAGAGCTCTAAAATAGTTTAATAAAATGATAGCAGCTTCCTTAGAATAGCTATTTTCCAGCAACCCAGAAAGTCTGTTTGGCACAGTGCCATCCCAAGGTGTATGCCTCGTCATGTTTGGCCAGATCATGGCTTGTCTCTGTTTGCTTTGCTCTTACTTTTAACGGGAGGAAAACTGTTCCACTCCTAGAGCTGGCTGCTCATCTATTTGTTGTTCCATTTTCTAACATTTCACTTTCTGAACCTTCTGTACTTCCTGGTGCTACCGTTCAAATCCCCCATCACCACAGGTTTTGCAAGGACTGTGCAAAGTTGCATTCCTTTTAGTCTAGAGATCACAGCAGAAGTTCTGCAGGTCCAAACCCTCCCAGCCTCCCCCTGCCCCAAGCCCACGCTGACTGCCCCTGCTACAGGTTTGACGAGCTCACAGCTGGGGGAAAAGACATGCTGTGTTGACACGCTACCATCTAGCGGCAAATACCGCAGATTTCCGTGGGACAAATCCCCTAGGGAGCGTGCTGGGTTCTCAGGCTCCTGCTTTATCTCACGGTCCTGGGCAATATCATTGCTCACGCTGTGCCCAGGCATGGCTCATGCAGCACTTGGGGGCTGCTGCTTTCTTACTGCTGCTGCTCCTTCTCCAGGCTACTACGAACAGCAGCATCGATTCTCACCCTCGCTTCTCTGCAAATTGGCTTGCAGAGAGCTCTGCCCACGTCATCCGTCTTTCCGCTGCAGACCTGCGGCGGACGGGGCTCAACCTGTGCTTGAGCAGAGATGTTTAAGGACTGCCTCAGTAGAGACTTGCTGTCTAGAGCTCAGCTCTCCCTTCTCGGGGTTCAGGCAGCTGGCCTGTTGGTTTGCATGATGGAGCCAACCTTCCAAAGTGACTCTGGTTCTTTTGGGCAAACTCCAGCTATGGCCGCTGGGTTCCCAGGCAGACACCCTGTGCCTGCCCTCAGGAACAGGACCCTTCAAGCTACTGGCTGCAAAACCAACACCCCCCAGCTTCAGAAAGCCAAAGCAGACACTAGGAAACACGTCCAGCTGAAGAAGGGCTCCTTATCTAACACAGTACTCTCAAAAGCAATTCTACCTCTACACCTCTGTTCAGCCCTTGCTCCAGAGGGTGTGCAAAACATATTAAGCTAAAGGCACCGTAACATTTTAATCATTACAAGTTTCTGAGGATTTGAGAATGCTATGCCCTACTCTGATGCTGTGCAGGCCCTGAGAAACCAGAGGACGGGGGGGTGCATGAAAATGCTCCCCCAAAGTACAGAAATGAAGAACATCCCCACAAAAAACGTGTCACAGTAGAACAAAAGATTTGATCAGATCCTGCTCCCCTGATTTATCAGTGTGAATACACAGTTGCAGACCATTCACACTCGCTACTGAGATGAGGAGTGCAAGTACTCGCCTTATATATCTCCTCCCTGACTAAAATTCACCTTCTTTCCTTTAAGATCTGCTAACTAGCAAACAAAAAACTCAAAGTGCAAAAGAAGTGTTAACTCTCCCACAAGCTAAAATATGTGGTGAAAACGTGCAATAATGCAGATCTCTAACCTCAACATTCCTTGGTAGGAAAGAAGAGAATTCTTTGCAAAAGCTCTTGACATTTTGTTTCAGCTGCTTTTGCAACTTGGCAATTTTTCTCCATCCTTCATCCAAGAATCACAGCTGGCTACTTGGGGATTGTAGAGAAGTATGGGACAATCATTGTTTAGCAGTTTTTTATGTAAAGTATTTCTAAAACTGACGGTCTGCCTTTTGCATGCACTGTGTGGGAAGGTTTCCACTTGTGGAACCCTTTACAAAAGCGAATCCTTTTCAAATTCTCAGAGATGGGTTGTACAGGGGTGGGGGAGAAGAGAAACAGCACTTCATTTTTGAAATGCTGGATTACAATGCATTCTGAACACGTCAACAGCTGCAGCTTTCTCTGTCACTTATACCGGATTACTTCAAATTACTTAAAATTCAACATGAAACCTATTATTTATGTCTTTGTCCCATGGACATTATGGATATTATCTTTTAAGCCTTTTGTTGCTTCTCTTGCATGACTCTTCCATTAACTTCCTTTAGTGATGCTTATGCAATTTTTACTGCTGTGTTTAGGTAATCTCACAATGCTTAGCCTCACCTGCTACAAAAACCATGTCTGCACATGTTCACACAAAAAGCAAAACGTCAGTTACAGAAAAGTGTTGTTAAGCCTTTTCACTTCATCCTACAGGGTCAGAACACAACACCCAACCTCCCTGCTGAAACCTCCTCTTTTTTCTCTCCAGTCAAACACTCTTCCAGCCAGCCATATCACCATTCAAGCCCCTAATTACCGCTGCTAAACTTGTCATCTAAACCTGTTAATCCCCTGCTTTGGCAACTCATCTACTCCTTGCTGATCCAGATGACTCTTCCTCTGGGTCACCCAAACTGTCACAGGTAGTCTTTTTTATTCTTCCTCTTATCATCCTCAGCCTTAACCCCTTTCCTGTTGTCTCTGGTACTGATTTCTTGTCCTTTCTTCAAAAACTTTCACAGTCTGATTCTACTCCAGCAAAAGGCTTATTTCCTACTTCTTTTCCTGCACTTTCATGCTGCTGCAGAAAAACCTTCCTCTTGCAAGTCATCAAACCCACCACTGGCACAATACTGAGTTCCTCTTCAAAACTATGCCCTTCCCTAATGCACCCTGGTAACTCCAATCCAGTAACAAGAGGTGGTGAGCCCTATGGACACAACTTTGACCTGGTTGTTTCTGGTCATTTGCCCCAGATCCATCCTACTCTTTGGGCTCACCTACCTATCACACATCTTGTTTCAGCCTGTAACCCTCCATGGATGGGGCTGCCATTTTTCTGATGTATTTGTTTTCTCTCACATGCATATACACACAGGGTGGAATTTATATCGAACCAAATCAGAAAAAGCTCTCACTGCCTTAACTTTGACAAATCTTTTTTATAGGCACCAAAGACATGCTGACAAGGCATTTTCCCAATCTTTAGAGAAGGACTGTGAAGACTTCCACTTCTTTAAAAATGCAAAATGGCCCAAAAATTCCATCATCTGCCCCTCCATCTCCATGAATCTGGCCTTACCCCCCACCTAAGAGATGTCAGTGAACAGCTCACACACAGAAGTGAAGGCCTTGCACTATGGTGTAAGTGAGGAACAGACGGACTTGCTCAGTGGGCTGCAGACCTGTGGCCACTACTGTCACTGCCAGTAGAGCAGCAAACGTGGTCAGACCTATGCAGCCTTCGTCCTCATCCAACCCCTCTTTAGATCCAGACTGCATCTGCCCTGGTTCTGTCAAACGGCAATTCTGTAAACCTTCTGATGCTCATGGTCTAAAATTGACTCTGACAGCAAAACCATAAGATGAGAAGTTAATATCTCCCCAGTTTTAAAACAAAAAGAACTGAGCAAGTTTACCTATGACAGAACTGCCAACAGAAAAGAGTTTTGAACATAGGATGCTCAGCGCTCTCTTCCACACTTGACTTACACAAGAACTAAGACAAATAATATTTCTAAAATTGCCAACTATTTCTTCTCACACCTGTAAAAGTCCTACTATGCACAGCTTGCAATTCTGAATACTATTCAAGCAGAACATGCACAGAAGACTGCAGAGCAAACAGACATGCCCCTAAGCCAACACTCAGCAAATCCTACAGACCAACACCACGACCCCCTGACCTCTCACTCTAGCAGGAAGTAACCACCGAACCTCTCACCTTTCTCCTCTCTAACAACCTCTGCTCAGTAGGTGCCAAAGACTCCTTTAAATTCAGAGCGGCTGCTTCTGATCCATAGTTGGAGCACATTCCTTCTGTTTCACACCTGTGCCTTAAAACTATTTCCCCCCAGCTGTTTGCTCTAATAAATCACAGCTTCCCACTAATCTGACTTTTTCAAACAAGAGCAATTTCACTTCTGTATCTGATCAGTCTGTTTATTGAGTTCCTCAGCCAAAAGCAGCATCAAAGACAACTTGCTGGAGCTGTGCAAAACCAGGCAGCTGCCAGCAAGGTTGTGAAGGGAGGGAGGAGGGCTATGGGGCAAGCTTCATGGTGCTGGGCCAGGGAGAGAGAGCTGATGGCTGTGGGGTGGGTGAAAACCTGCTGCGGCTGTGTAAGGCTGGTGGTGTATTGATGCTCATTTCCCAAGAAGGCAGAAAAGGTAATTCGAGCGCTGGCAGCAAGTCTGGGTGCAGTGTTGAAGTGGCTGCTGGGTGGTCTCACAAGCCTCTCTGAGGATGGGATGTCGTGGGTGCTTCTTAAGGAAAAAGTAAGGGAGCACAGTATCAGCACTGGGCTGTTTGCTCTTGATGCTTCCGATATTTGTTCTTAGTGGTAATGGAACTGATTAATAGCGGGATTTAAGATAACCCACTTATGGTTCCTGTATCAAAGAATGTAGAGGCTATATTTTAAGTGTTTTTAAAGTAAATGTGTTCTTGAGCTATACTTAATAAAAGTTTTAAATTTACTCCACTATGGATCTCAACTTTCCATATGGTTCATCACAGACATGGGATAAAGCAGGACCACATCTACTGTGTTTTCTCATATAGACTGTTGGTGCAAGATCTCTCGTCTTTTCTGCTTTTATGTGTACAACCTGCCTGTTTTAACACATTTATGTCAAGACAGAGGTTCACATCTCAAGTTTTCTGTGCATAGCCTAAAGCTCTGGTAACATATAAGGGTCTTTTCATAAAAGAGAATGAGACCCAGCTGTGAAGTTTCGTATTTCAGTCTCTCTCTAAACTTGGAGTTCGGACTGCAGTTCACAGGTCCCAAACTCCACTTTCCTAATTGGATTCTGTAAATTAACAGCTGGTCTGTTCTTTGGGACAGCTCTTCTTTGTTTTCAGCAGCTCTGATATTAGATGCCAATTTAAGACCTTTGGGTTTCAAAAAAACAGTGACCTTGTCTTTCACTTAGCTATTGAAGAGCAAATGATTGTTATAAAATGAAGTAAATGAATTAAAATCCATTGCTAACAGGTGACATCTATTTGTGCTGGGAGACAGCTCCAGTGAGCAAGATGTAAACTCTACATCTGCTTCCTGTGCTTGAAAGACATGCATTTTAGAGAAGGGGATGAATTTCAAATTTACTATTCTTTTGTTTTATCTTCTTTTGACAAACACTCATTCCTGACTGACAGACCTTGCAGACTTCCGATAAAGAAAGTACCTCATACTGTTCTCAGTTTTAATACCTGCTAACAATAATTTTGAGATTTGTTCTTTATTTTTACATTTTGTTTTTATTCTGCTAAGAAGAGAGCAACTCAAGGAATCCATACTATCAGCTGAGAGCCTCCACAACTCGTCTGTTATATGCTGTGCTAGCCAACACAAAATTAGTTACTCAACATCCTGTTTGCAGCATACAAGCGAGCAGAAGTAAAAATAAATAAATAAATATCTTGTTTACCAAAAATGGGCAAACAGCACTAAAGCCCTAACAAACGTTTGTTTGTTTAAACAGCATCCAAACCAAACACTGAATTATCTTTTGCAGACACTGCACTCTCCAACAGCCTCAGAGAAGCTGAATGCTGAAGTTTTAAGCAAACATTAGGCAAAACACATGTCGCCAATACTAAGCAGTGCTTTCCTTGCAAAGTTGTTCTTAAGCACCGCACTCAAACAGCTCGTGCTTTTACATCGGAGCAGACAAAAAATCTCACCACCAACTTACAACCCAAACAAAAAAAGCCTGTGCACCTAGGAACCAACTGGTTTCAAATGCCTTACTGAATTCTATGCATCAGACTACTCCTAAACAAGACACCGATTGATCATGCTCTTTGGAAAATAATTTCAAATGAAAAATACACTGGCAATGGTTGCGAACTACTAGAAGATGATTTGACAAGAAGCTGACTTTTAATTTCCTGAGTTTGTGATTCACTACAACAAATAATTTTTTGGTCTGTGATCACGAAAAGATCTTCAGCAAGAAGACTCAATATATTGCTCACCGTGAGCATTTGAATAAACCCCAGAGAATGGATTAGCACACGATTGTAATCACATTATTTCTAACCTTCTGCCACTAGATGGTGCCCAGTTACATGAGCTGTAACCGCACCTGCATTAATCAAAAACCGTTCAGAATTGCTGAATACTCACCCTGACAGCTTTTGCTGGTATTTTGGCGAAGCTATTTTCCAGGGAGATTTGGCTTTTAAAGTCTTACTTTTGATCTCAGTATGATCTTCTAAACGGGGAACGATGAAGTCTTTGATGTGGATTCTTGCATAAACAGAAGCAATGAACTACAGAGCACCTAAATGCAACCAAGGAAATGTGAGCCAGGGTTGAAGTAATGCGCAATATCGTTTCTAAAAGGCGGGAGGAAACAGAAAGGAGAAATGCAAAAGGGAGTCCAGAGAACAAAGACCACTACCACTGTCTAACCGAGCAAGATTATAAAAGCCAGTTGGAAAAAAAAAATGAAGCCCTTCCTGTGTGTTGTGGAGCTTGGTATGTGGTCTTTTACCTCTCATTTGAGAGCTACGGTAGACTACACTGTTGTGAGGAAAACTGCAAGAAAAAGAAAGGGTATGAGAGCACTGACAAGACACGTGATCCAGACACAAATGTGTACCGGCAAAGAACATTTTCTCCTTCGCCTTTACTCCTCTTTTACCAGTATAATTAAACAGTGACAAACGGAGAACTGCGGTGTTTCTCTGTTCCCAGCTCTACTAATGCAGGAGGCACCAGGGGGCCTCAGTCATTCGCTAGCAAGAGACCCAGGGCACACTAACTCTCTACTTGCGGGATTAATACGCTCCATTGTCTTCATTTAGCAAGAGTAAAAATAGTATCTGCAAGGCAAAAAAGAGGAAGGAGCAACAGAAAAGGAGCATTAAAGCTCATCTGTGCAGAAATTTGCAGTAAAACGACTAGAAAATGTGACCTGAACTCAGTTTTTACTGTCTGCACGAGTATCTGAAAGCATGGTTTCATGGCGGAAAAGCAACAAAACCCCCTTACTTGCCAGTGTCACCATGGGGGGTGGAGTGATTTAAAACCGAATAAAAAAATAAAGAATTTGTTTGTGACCTTTTGATCAGCTCTAGTGACGGGTAAAGAGGGACTGTTTAGAACTACCTAGGCTGTTTATGAAGGAAGCCAGGTCAGTGATGAAACTCCTGACTTCAGGGCTGTTTAGCTGCAATTCAAGGGAGTTCTCTCTTTCAGCTTTCCCTCAGCGATACCTGCATGTACAAGCACAAATTAGCTCTTATTCTTATTCAAATACTCTTATTCTGTAAGAGTATTACAAGTCTGTGTGTCCACCCCACAGGTAGACTTCACTGGTGCCAATCAGGTTAAATGTAGTCTTTCTCCTACAGACCTGGGGCTTGTAACTGCTAGCATATACTCTAAACTGTTCAACAGCTGCCTGACAATCAGATTAATTCAAAGTAATTCTCATTTTCTACAAAATTACCTTTATTTTACTTTTTCTTTCTTTCTTTCTCTCTCTAAAACACTTGTATTATAGCTATCTGAGTTGCTGTAAGGGGACTGCACAGCAAAGTGACAGGGCTGTGGGATCCAGACAATTGCAAGCAGCCTAAAATAACAATAAAAAAACCCACAAAACCCCACAACTTCAGTGATGCCTGATCTATTTTCCATTTGAAGCAGCTGCAGCTGGATGCATCTTGGAACTCCAGGCAAAAACAAGAGATTGTTCTCTTGCACAACTCTGGGAAGTCTCTCAAGCCATGAAAACGGGAAAGCACCTAAGGAAACTGTACTTGAAGCCTCTACCTTTGGAATTGGTAATTTACCTAGCCACCTGAAATGCTGAATCAGAAATTACTAATTTAACTTAAGTGATTCTGGGCAGTTCTGCATTAAGAAAATGATACCTGATCCATATACAACACTATGCTTTGCTCAAGGATGATAAACTGTGTAGTTAGGTGGCTATTTAATGACGTTAATACAGTACCTAAACTTTAAAACATTGTTTGTGTCAGGCAACTTGATGATATACCTTGACATCAAGAATTAAATTCTGTGACTTGCCTGAAGGTATACTGCACTCAGCTGTATTTTCCTGATGAATATTTTAATATCTTGTGACTGAACTGCCTTTAAACATCTCATGAGACCAATGGCAACTCGGAGTGGAACAAATGCAGAATCTGAAAATACAAATACAGAAAGTAAGAGATGTCATCTCCATCATAACCTTCTGTGACACGACTAGTTCCACATTCCCCAAACCCATTATTGTATTTCAGATTGCTATATTAGAATAATTGTCTGTATTATGCCTCGTTAGTAATTGAAGTGACAGAACCTTTAATTTAAACGTGTTTCACAAGGCTCCCTTTCCTGTGACAACATCAATTCTGACTTCACTTCAACATAACATAAATCAGTTAGATGAAGGCCTTTCTTGCCCTAATGAATTTCTGAGAAAAGTTTAGCTCCCTCCTGTGCCCCCACCCCCACAATTTGTAACACAAGTATCTTTACAGAAAAGTCTGAGGGCTCTGCTCCTGAACATTACTGTTTAAGACTATAGCCTGACCTGATACATAGCCACAACTGCTGACCTGATTCTTATGTTAATAACTTTTTTAACCCCAGAAAGTGTGGAAATTTTCAAATCCCACAGATGCAGACAATAATTCGGTCCTTCTAAAGTCGCAGTTTGGTGGATTAATTCCCCTCACACGCGGAGAACGAATATATCTCTTGTATTTCCCAGGGCTTCAGTCAGTCCCAGGGCGTTTAGTGGAGAGGAGTAGTGGTTCAGTCCCTCTGTGTTGGCTCTAAGAACTGAAAAGAGGACTAACAACTGGATAAATACCTATTTTGTGTGCCAGAATAGGGCTTCTGCAAGACTGAAATGCAAAGAGCCATGAAGAAAAACATGCTTTCAGAATGAAAAACACCAGGCATCAATTGCCCCCCCTGCTCCGCAAAGGTAACCCGAGTGTAACAAACCAAAGTCTCTACAGCCAGTTCTTAAGAACTGCATTCACTATTGGCCACCCCAAGCATGAAAGTCAAAGTCCTAGCTGGGTACCAAGACAATTACATCCATCTATCCATCTACTCAGGACTCGTAAGACCATGTCTGAAGTACATCTGAGTGTCATTTGGGACCCTCAGGGCAAGAGGGATATTCACAAACTGGAGAAGGTCCACTGAAGACTACTAAGATGGTTAGAGGGCTCGAGTACACAGTATACAAGGAAAGGGTGAAGGAGCTGCTGTCTTCTGCTACCTGGAGAAAGGACCTAGAGCCAAACCCTTCACGTAGGTGCACAGGGCAAGGACAAGAAGCAACGGTCACTAGATGCACAAAGGAAATTCCATTGGACTTGAGGGCTTCAACATCAAAGTGGTTCAGTACTGAGAAGTTGTCCAGGGAGGCTGTAGCATTTCCATCTCTGGAGATCTTAGAAGTTGGCTGGACAAAATCCTGAGCAATCTGCTCTTATGTGGAAGTTGTCACAGCTTTGGCCAGCATATTGGACTTGACATGTTCCAGAGGTTCCTTCAAATCTAAATTTCTATGAATTTTCTAAGCAGGCATACAGTTAACATGAATTTGCAAAAAAATAGTATCTTTTGTGCTGGTCTTTCTATCTGCCTTTTGTAGTCAAGGTTATTGGGGGTCGTGTGTATAAGAGCTGCTGTTCTAGGAAAAATCATCATTCTTGATAAAAATCTGTGAACAAACTCATTGTGTGTTCCTTAACTGTTGTATATTTGTTGTTCATTAAAACAATGTCTTAAGGAGGTTTTATTTTATATGAGAACATGGTCATCCCCTTTGTGATTCTTCATTCAAGTAAAAATCAAGCTGAAAATGAAAAAAATAAAATTACATAATTGCAGAAACATAAATTTGTCACAGCACTGGAGAACAAGAAGCTAAATTTTCTTGCTCTGCTAGTAATAGAATACTGTATCAGTACAAACAGATAGTTTACAGTGGTTTTCAGACCCTAATGTCATTTTTCACAGGCAGCCAAGCTAGCAGGCAAACTAAGAAGTGATCAGACAAATGAGTATTGCCAACTAGTACTTGCAAAGTTTGGATTCCAGGGAACACCCAGCAAGGATGGAGCTTCCACAGAGAGTACACAAGTCTGTGGCAGCAACTCCCCTGAAAGACACAATTTCCTCCTCTCTGTCTTAATCAATGGCTAACATTAAAAACATCTTTACTGGCAAAGTCCAGACCCTCATGTTCATAAAATGAATCAGTGAAATCTACCAGACAGAGGAATGTAAGTCACAGACAGCTAGCGTGAAGTACATGAAGACCACAGGCATCTGTCATTGCTGAAAGTTGCTACTGCCACGACAGAGCACAGACATGTCTATCTGGAGAAGACATATCATGCCAAATTTTTTTGGCCCAGGACCAAATACGTTTTATTTAATTGAATTGATACAGAGGCCATATCAGACTTCATACTGTGCCTTATTAGTCGGGTATTACACCGCGCAGGATCTAGCAGACATGCCAGGATTTAGGCTGAAACAACTGTAAAGCAAAACCCATTGGTTCAGCAGGTAAAGGTCAGTTACAAATGTCAGTGTGTCACGTCAGCATCACAGCCATGTAAGCACAGAAACTGCAGCACAACAGTCTTTCACTGTTTTGAAGAAATCGGCGTCATGGTTGTGCTGTCACTTGGAAGCCCAGAGCCTAGAAGGACTCTCAGCCTGGAAGAGAATGAAATTAACTGTGTGGTTTGACATTTCCCCGTATGTGTATGTTTGAAAGGACAACAGACCGCTAAGATAAATGATTAATTACAGTGCAATCACTTCAACATACATGAGATACATCTGCTCAAAGGTTTAATAACAAATAAGACAGGCTGTAACACAATGCAAGGGGGAAAAAACTACCTCATGCTTACAAACATGTCAACAGAGACCTTTGGATTCAAGCTGCTGGATAGGTTGAGTAGCTTGTTAGCAGACTAGTGCTTTGCTGCTGTTCAGTTAAAGAGACCCCCGTGACACACTTGGTGTAGTTAATGCGCACAGCAAGTCACAGCTAGAGGATCTAGTCCTGGAAGAGGTAGTGCAGGTGGGGATTAGAAACTGTCTTGGGAGCACTAAGCTGGGAAAGCAGCTGCACCATGAAATGCCAACAGTGGCTCACCAGGGTATCTGGGGCTGTGTCAGGAATGAGGGAAGTCACGCTCGGCAGCATCTCCCTCTAGTAGGAAGCTGGATGGACCATACTATTACTCTTTTCTGGCTTACCTGCTTAGGTTTCTTATCTGCGTAAAGCAGGGAAGACAGGTGAGAAGAACAAAACGTCCCGCTCTTGGGTTTTGTCCTCAGAGTAGGATCTGAGATCCCACACTTCATCCCACAGTGCCTGAAGAGACTGCTGCGGTCAATGGGATATTATGGCTCTAGTAGGAAAGGAAGAGACTGGAAAGGTTTCCAAAATCCACTATAACTCAGCACCTTAAGTCTCCCTCACCCTAACCCGATCAGCGTACTTCTGAACTAATGGAAGACCACAAAAGAACACTACAACCACCATCACACTAATTTGCTCTCTCCACCTCCCAAACTTCACACACATCTGCGTCCATCGCCATAAAAATCTTCCCCTTCAGCTGCCCTCCACCACATTTCCCCTTTCTCTATAACCCTCCACTCAGCTCCTGGGAAGATTTCCACTGTCATCTGCAGTACTGCTGTGCAAGTTACTGGGTCAGATCCACAGTCACCACTTGGCACGCCCCACCAACATCTGTACAGCAGGACATCTTCCTCGTGTTGAAGGCCCTGCACTATGCAGCCCCTCTGTGAGCTGCCTGTGTGTTCTAGACACCCCACAGGGTAGGAAACACTGCCCACCCAGAGCAAGCAGCACCACAACAAACCTAATGGACCCTGGTGAATACTTAAGACAAAGAAGCCAGAGGCTGAAATACGCCATCCTTGTTACTTGTGGAAACGGCAGTTTGTCCCCATTCATCAACTCCAGAATCCTTCTGGAAAACAAAAGAGGAAGAGCACTGAGTTACTGCAGCCCCATCTGCTTTACTACAAAGCAGCAGGGAAGCCCGCTCACTGCACTCCACTGGCTGCTGAGCCTTTTGTTAGTCAAGCAAAGCTCCAGAGTCATCAGTATGTACGTTTGTAGGATGCAATATACTGACCTTTCACCTATTTTATTGACATGCTGTCCTAAACTTACAAATAAGATAAAGGACAGATTTCAAGTGGAGTAGAATTTAAACAAAGGAGGTGATTCAATCACTTAATGAACCAACTGCTGCCAGATCCCCAGCTGGGGACTCAGGGTCTGGAGGGAATATTTAGTTCTTACAGACAGGCCAGGCAGGGGGCTTCCCACAACTGTATTTTCTACAGCCATATGTGTTTCACATCCTGCCTTTTTTTTTTTTTTTTTTTTCAGCAAGATGTCCAAGCAATATACTATGAAATACTACACATAAAACAGTTTGCATTTAACCATAGGTTAAACTGATGCATCGTGACACTGCCGTTGAGGGGCCATTATCCTCTAGTAATCATCTGTCATTCTTAATTATATGCCTGCAAGTTAAAAATGTAATATGTTGTGACAAAACTGTGCAATTGGAGAACCGCAAAGTAAGCAGATTGCCACCTTGGAACAACACTGGATGGGATGCTGGGTTTCAGAAAGCCATACTGGATTTTCTCCATGAGGAGAGAGTTCTTTACAGGTTAAAATGTTGGGGGTTTCAAACACCCTTGGATGGAAAGGTAGCTGAACAACCCCATCAAGACATCAGAAAACCAGTACTACTTTCAGTAGATTTCACTTTTTTGCAACTTATTACATCATTTATAAACATCATCAATGGTCCTACCATTAAATATTTTTCTGCGTGCTGGAAGATCTGAATGGAAGCATGTAAGAAAACATTTAACTTACCTCTGGAATAAATCTAAGAGGTATGTCTTTTGTTTAACCATCAAAGCAATTGTTCTCCTTACTTGGGAATCTACTATATTTTGTAGCAAAAAAGGTGAACTGTAGTTACATTGAATCTATTCTTCAACCAGACACTGACACGCTTACCAGTACCAGCCTATTATAATAATAAAAAGATGTTAAGAATGAAATAAAACACATCCTATTTTCCATTACCTCTAACCCAAAACACAATGTAAAAACACATATGAAATTTACTTACTCCTGAGCAAGACTACAGCAGTCAGACAGTAATAAGCAACAGTCAGGATAAGGTAGATAAGTTAGACCATGTCAGCATGAGAAAACCCTGTGTTATAAAAAGGTGCCGTTAACTCTCTAGGATTAGAAGAAGGAAACAGAAAATTCACATTTTTAGCATTCAAAATACTTGTGAACATTTAACTGAAAAAAATATGATAGGCACAGCACAGATACCCTGAAATGGCTAATGCCAAATCTCAAAGGATGTGATTCCTGCCCAGACTGTGATAAAAATAAGGAATCAACACCACAGATCATTTTAGAGGCCAAAGATTTAGCAAGATTCAATGAGAAAGCAAATATGTACAGGAATAAAGAACTCTGGAGCGTCAGGACCTGGAGCACACTCCTACCACCAGGAGCTTAGCTGGCTGTTCAAGGCCCGCTGGTTGCAGAAGGTATGAAGAAAACTTGAAGGATCTTCAACAGAGGCCCATCCTCAAACAGCTCTGTTGGGAGACCTCAATAAGGGCAACCCTCCTCTTCAAGCTGCTTTAAAGCTGAGGCTCTCACCCTGCTCTTTGCCTGAGCTGTGCCACAGCCATACAACCCACTGATCCAGACCCTGGCCAACTTCCCAGCTTGATTGCAGGCCTCGCCACTATGGACTTGCCTGGCAATCACTGATCCTGGCCACTATGTCCAGACCTGATCATGATCCTGACTCAATTTCCCAACTTGACTTCAGACCTACCCTATCACTGCAGATTTGCTTGGTGGTCTGGCCCCTGGGCTGAACCTGACTACCCTGACCAGCACCATCTGCCTCACCTGGGGTACAGTGGGACTGGTCCCTTCTGGTGAAGCCACTGCTTCTGCTGGCCTCCTTTCCCCGAGGGAACAGCTTTGCCTTTGCTGCAGTCTGACATAGAGTTACAACAGCTGAAGTTAGCAACAAGTATTTGCTGAGAAAAAAAACCCCAATGTTGGAGCTTTTTAAAAGCTCCTCATTTTTAGGGACCGGAATGCTGAAGGTTGCTTTGAAGTTATGCAGACTGCCACATCTACACTGCTGGCCCAGGTCTGCTGACGCTTCCTGTAATCGAGTGCTAGCTACTGTCAGATGTGATAGCAGAGTTAACAGTCACTCAGTCTAAAAACTGGGTCCATGGTAATATTGTTTCTCTCTTTGTCCTACAGGCTACATAGGAGCTCACAAATTAACACTAGAAGTTCTGCTGAGGTATATTTTCCTTAACATCTTTGTCACTGCTCATTAATTAGCACAGGATTAGCAGTTGTCATAACACACAAAGAAGAATATTGTGTTGGTCCAAACACCAAGCAGGCAATCATCAATTTTGACGGATCATAATAAAAAAAATAAGATCAAAGTATACAGTAAAGAATGAACTAAAGGCCCAGTTCCCTCCAATTCCACACGTAGATCTCAGCACAGATCAACACCAACCTCCTCTTGTAACTTACACACGCCACTTGTTAGATCCCAGTAGTCCTCCTTGCTGCCCCACTGTCTTGCCCTTCCAATAGCTCACTCGACAGGCACGCTGCTCTCCAGCTGTCCATCTACACTGTTCTCTGGAGCCTTCTGCCATACCCCCTGAGGCACTGACACGCTGCAGCCATAAAAGTCGAGGAGTTTAAATCTCAGCATCACCACCTCCAGCAGGCACACTTCACTCGGCTTGCAACTTGCCCTGCAGTCACAGCACACCTGCAGCCACACACAGAGCCTGCGTGCTGTGGCAGCAGGCAGCAAAGCACCCTGTCACCTAGAAACTCAGCACCAGGGCTTCTTTGAGTAGAGGGATAAATTCTGTCCCCCATTTAATCTAGTCCTTGCCCTATATTTCCACTAATATAGAAGTCTGAAGTATGGTATAACTGAATTATGCTTACTTATGAAAGTTAAACAAGAGTTAACAATCAGTAAAAAACCCCATAAGAATCTGTGTCAAAACAGAGGAAGCTGTACGTCCTTTAAGCACTCCAACATATTTGTTTTGAATAAAAGCATCCCACTGGTTTCGAAATACAAAAGCCCCAACAGCAGTTTTTCCCCTGTAGTGTTGCATCTTAGAAGGTATCATCGCCAGATATGAGAGACGGCTAAACCCCAGAACTCAACAGGAAAAGAGATTTGAGACACCACATATCACTTCCTTCTGCAGGCATGACTTTTCTATAGAAAATAAAAACCAAAAATTTTTATTGACTGTACTGTAGATACCTGTACAGAGTGTAAACTTTAATATTTCACCAGATACGTGAATAATTCTGGAGAAAGAGTTACCAAGCACCTTCATTTCAACAATTTTTTCATATTTACAGTAAGACATACCTGATTAAGTGTATGAATAAAATGAATTAAAAGTTATAACAAGTTATTTTTTTAAAAAAATCTTTGAAATGTTTATATGCTTTGTTATTTTAGGATAAATATACAATTAAAGAGGAAGATGTCACACAGTTAAGACTCAGAACTGACTCTGTTTAAAACTGTTATGTTGTGTCTGAAGAGGGAGTGAGGAAATGGGGATGTTAGCTTACTGCTCTGATCATGACATTGTGACAGGTGCTCTGGCGGAAGCCTCACAAGCCCTGTTCTGTTCCGCTGCTGCAGGCTGGCTTGCGGGTAAGCTTACTGCACAACACACAGTGTGGAAGCCAAACTTCACTCCCAGATTTGTACTGCTAATTTGACCTAAGAATATGCATTTTGATCTTCCCTCCCCGCTCCGAACTTACTGGTGATGATGAAAATGTCAGCTTTGATTTTCAGCACACCTTTCTGCTGTTACTGAACACTGGCACACAAATGGGGCATCACTACCTTTTTTCATTTAAGCAGCAAGACACAGGTGACCTTTCAGAAAATCAGATTTTTAACTGCCATGGTTTCTCATTATCTACAAAAAGGCATGGCATGGTTTGCCAAGAAAGATTGCTAGGAGAGAATTCAAAGACCACCTTCAGACTTATAGAACCAAACATAGAAATATTATTTTAAAAACTCTCAGGAAACAAATGTGACTCTGTATGTCTTTAAAACCAAACATCTCCAAATGAATCAACATCCATTCTTTGATGAACTATCAACAATTGAGATCTATATCTAAAGTTTGTTTAGTGGATTTTAGGAAACTACTGAAGAATCCACCTCAGACAGAAGAAAAATATCTTGGAATCTAACAAAAACTTCAAATACATCCACTAAGCAGTGATGATTATCTATAAAGGATCACATGAGCTAGGGTGAGAACTACTCTCACAGCACATAGATAAAGTACTTCTGTAATACAAGAGTCAAAAGCTGAGATTCAAGTTTTGGAAGTGGAAGGACTGGTAGTGGGAAGGAATGCAGTTCCACATTAAATCTGTGATATTACTGGGTGTTCCCATACACACCTTTGCATCCTGAGGACCCCCCGGTTGCTTCTCAGCTAGAGATATGGCCCAGCCACGTATATGATGAGCTAAACATGCCATTATGCAGATAACTGCTGCATACTCAGAGGTACAACCCAGTCTCAGGATCGGAGTCATGCCATCTTCTTTACTCTGTTTGCTATTCGTTACTTAAATTTTGCCAAGAGGCACATCCTCCTAGCCCAGCACAGCTGCAACTAAGGCTTCCACATTTACCTTTAAAAGCCAAGAGATAACATTACAAGGAACAAGATGCAGTTGGACCCAACCTGGGCAGCTCTGTCTTGCTTAACTGCTACAAAACAGTCATTGCCTGTGTGTGTGTCTGCATATACACAGTGTGGCTTTCTGTCAGCAGCACGGAGCACTTATCTTTAAGGCCTGATTGTGTCGATAGGAGTGAATTGTTTACAACATATTTCCAAAAGGTGTCTGCTGCTCTAAAGCTTATCTTAATGTTCAGTTTCTTTCTATACAATCCACTCCAACGGTGTTGTCAGGACAGCGGCAAGAACGGCCTCCTGGGGTAGCCAAGCAGAGGTGAGTACAACCTCCATTATTCACTGTACAGTAGTTATGTCCTGGGAAAGAACAGAGATGTAAAACAGTAAAGATAAATAAAAGCAAAACCACAATAAAACCCAAAACACATAAAACCAAAAGTAGTGCAGATTTCATGACTACCCTAGAGGAACAAGCCATAGCAAGATAGAGAGTACAGCAAAACTATGCTTTGGGGACATGAGAGTCATCATATCCCTTGTGTCGGCTTCTGATACTCACCTCAAAGAAAGATCAAGATATCGGGACAGAGCAGAAGCAGCAACATGAAAAACCTGGTCTGTTCCTGAAAAGCCCTTCATAAATTGGCCAAGTGGTCACAGACATTACAATGAAGAGACGGTGAGTGAGGAAATAGAGAAAGTGCAACATGTGGGGACAAAGTCCGAAACGCTACAGCACATCATCCCTGGATACCACCCACTACAAAAACAAGGAGGAATGAGCCATGAAAACCAAAAAATAGGGTGGGTGGGGAGGAGTGCATCAATATGGAAGGGTACAATGAAAGAGAAGGCAGTGCCAGAAGCAGTGGATCTGAGAAGAAAGGCATCTGTCCCAGAAAAATACTTGAAACAAACATACAATGAGAAAGAAATGACGCCAAGGTTTTGAATGTCATAAACATAAGCACACAGAGCAGACAGTGTTGTTTTGTTTTGCATTGACTGCCAAAATGGAACTGTGAATTAACTAGTAACAACAATGTAACTGATTTCTTAATTATGACACTACATGCATTTTTAAGCTCTGAACCAAGATTTCAATTAAATTAAATTAAATTATGTTTTTTACTATATATGTTGAATAATTTGAAGAGAAACTATCTTAGGAGTCTTTTAAGACTAAAGTAAAAAATGCAATTCCTATAATTCCAGTCACATTGTAATAATAATAAAAAAGTGAACTCTTCTCCTAAGAACAACATAACTGAACTGTGATATTGCTTCCCAAGGAACAAATTGTTTTTTCAAGGGTATCAACTTCCTGTCTTCTAAGCTTCACAAGGGGCTTTTCAATAATGTATCTGAAAAACTTAATATTCCACTGAGCAGAAAGACCAGCCCAGCTACTCTACCACCTGCTGTCTTCTGAACATTCCCTTCTTACAAACACTGGATCTCATTAAAGACATCTGGAAGACCATGGTATTTCTGTAGTTTAAACTTAAAAATGCGTAAATAAGGCCTTAGCCATGAATATAGCATTCAGTTTAGACAATGACAACATAGCAGCTTCTGCCGTGTCAGATCCTCATCTCGATCATACACTTGCCCTTTCATGAAGGACAGAACAGGCTCCTTCTTCCCTCTCTATTCTGGTTTCATACGGCAACCGTAAAAACTGCTTTTATGAAAATAAAAAAATGTAGGTGGCTTTTAATTTCTAGGTAAACAGAAATCTAAGCACTAACCAGTTATTTACTAACTTCCTAGATCAGTTGGCAGCCTGTCGATGGGAGCTGTTACTAAGTTCATTTATATGCTAAGGCATTGCACAGCTGTAAAAACTTGAGAATCAGCTGGATTACCTCCTGGGCACTGAGCAAAGGCTGTAGTGATTCCATAGAGACGGGAGCGCTTGTGAGGCTGGAAGTTATCCTTTTCTATTGAAATTGTGCGATCCACTGCTACAACAGCATCCCTGCCATATACAGAAGAGAATATACAGAAGTGAGATAAAGGTGGAAGTACAGAGGAAAACAAAACAAAACACATACACACAAAAAAAGAGGAGGGGGAAATCTCAAGTTGGTTTTTTTTGTTACAATTAGGAAGTGATGCCAGAAGCAAAATCCTCATTTTTCCCGGACAACTCAAAATACATCATAAACTTCATTCCAGGCAGCTAAGAAATTTAGCAGGGAGATACCTTTCTAATTTTGAAGGTACTTCTGACACAGAAAAATGTGCCTCTACAGGAAAGGTTCTATTAGTAGTATTGACACATTTTCCATATTCTGCCCCTCCGACATTTTCTGCCGTATAGCTGACATTGCAGCTATTATGCATAATGGTTATGGACAACATTGTATTTCAGGTGAAGCCTTATACCCAGAAAGAACACCAGCTAGTCATAAGCAATCTTTTCTTCCTAAACATAAAAGGGCAGTCAGCTGACAGACCTATAACACACTGTTTCCCATTTATACAAGCCTATTCCAGAACAGCATTTCCCAGCTATGAGGTTCTAGCTTGGAAATCCTTACACACATTAATAGCTCTTCCTGCGGCAATTGATGGAGTCATTTGTGTAAGAGTTTGCAGACAGAGCTCACACAACAACTTACATCAAGGTGCATGGACCGGATTCTTTTTTTACTGGAAAATATAGTAAACTCTAAAGTCTTGATCATATGTCAACGTTTTAGATCATTTGCAACAACGAAAGTGTCATCAAGACAGTAAAAATGTTTTTTTCTTATTTCTGGTAAAACACAGAGATAACATAGGGCATAGAAAGCCATGAGTGATAAATTTCTGCCCTTTACAATGCAGCAAGTACAGCCATAAGGGAAATGTGTTAGCTCCCACTCCTTTCCCAAAGACGTTCAGTGTTAAGAGCATTTTCTTAGAGGACAAATCACTATGCTGAAAATGAAAATTCAGTTAACCGGCAACATCAGTAGGTCAGCTCTACACATCCACTCCACCCTGCATCAGCTACTGCCAGAAAAGCAACAAAACAGGAATGTGTGTGAGAGATCAGACATGAGAAATGCAGTATATACTTCAGTTTCTACCAGGAAGAAGAAAAGATTAAAACACTCCATAATTTCTTTAGCAGATAACATACCTTCTCCAGTCTGTGTAGTATAAATTCTTCCCATAGCTTGTAACACTAAAAGGATACTGAATTCCTTCAACAATCTTTCGTCGACCAAGCTGATTAGGGTTCATGCATTCCAGCCTCTTGGTACCTGGGTGTAGTGAAACAATTAAGCCTTTGAACCAGAGCAAGAGAGCTCTCTTGAAGGATGAAGGACAACCGTAAGCATGCAAGCATGAAAAGAGTAAACTTCCTGGAAATCTTTCAGTATGCTGCTTAGCCAAAGCCCTCCTTCATGTCACATCTCTGCATGTGCCAAAGACTGGACGGAAAAGTACTTTGGTACTAATGCTAATCAGCACACCATCTAACTTACAGGAACACAGATGTCCAGTGCAGCCATGGCCATTCCTCACAAGCTGAGATTCCTGCTACAAATATCAGCACCCTCAGGCTAGTGTGGAAGCTGACAGGTCTCCTCCATCCTGGAGGGATACTTCAGCCTTCCACCTCCTCTGGAAGGCATTTTTGCAAAGTTAGTTTGGTGAGCGTATTCCCAAAATGCTTGCTGGGTTGGGCCATGAAGGCAAGACTGCTGGAAGAACATCTAACTTGTAGAATGCTAACAGGGTGTAAAAGGTCTAGCTCTAGCTGCAAAGCTACTACATGTTGGGCACACTGCTAGTGAATGTAAACATTTGTAGGTTTCTCTGAAGTAGTGGGTTTCAAAATTAAGGAAAAAGGAAAAGAGACAAATGTGAGAACAAGAGACGAATAGAGAAAAAAATAAGAGGATAGCACAAGGAGATATATCTGAAGCCTGGAGAAAGTGTCTTACAGTGGAAAAGAGAGCTTGATCTTTTTAGTTTATCAAAAACTTGAAAGGTGACTTGAAGTGTAAAAGCACCTTCACAGGAAGAGGTCTCTGGCAGAGTCTAGAGAGAAAGACAGTAAGACACACACACACACAAAGTTTAAATGAGAATTAAAAGCATGCTTTTTTTTTTTCAATTTTTCTTTTTTCTTCCACCCTCTGCCAAACTAACAATGGATCGAATAGCAGAATCTTCATCTCTTGATCTTTAAATCTACTATGAATTGCTTTTTCAAGACTTGCTTCAGTCAAATTAAGCTGGACTTTCCCTAAGGTTACAGGTCTTATAACAATAGTGCCAGGATGACATTCTGTGGGCCAGATTAGACAGAGCTGTGGTTTTTTTCTGGTCTCTCACTTTTTTCTTCTACAAGAAGAAATTCTTCTACAAGAAAACTCACAATTTCTTCTACAAAGGACTAAGCACTGCCTGAAGGATAGCCACATAGAAGACACACAGACATAAACCTGTTGCATCCCTAGAAATTTTTGTGATCAGAATAGATATCTTTCAGCTTGCACACAGCCTCATGTGAATGCTATAGCAGTAGTAACAATGAATAAATTGAGAGATTGTTAAAGCAAAAAAGAAAAGCATGAAATCTAAGATGCAGCCCAAAGAGTTATAAAAATTAATTGGCTGTG
Source organism: Falco biarmicus (assembly GCF_023638135.1). Lineage (NCBI taxonomy): Eukaryota > Metazoa > Chordata > Aves > Falconiformes > Falconidae > Falco > Falco biarmicus. The sequence continues at coordinate 82,522,539 of NC_079293.1, forward strand.
CATAATTTCAGGATTGAACATACTTATTCTATCTATTAATCTACTATAACGAAGAAAGATTTTAGGACCTCTTTACCTGCATCTACCCAGCACAACATTGAGGAATAAGGATCAAATGTCAGCCCATTTGGTAACCCAAGATCATCTTTAACAAGAATTCTTCTGTTTGTGCCATCCATGTATGAGGTTTCAATTTTAGGAGCTTCTCTGTTCCAGTCAGTCCAGTACAAGTTTCTTAAGAGAAAGAAAAAGGCAAGAATTAAAACAGTGACTGATCTCAAAGGATCATTTTATTAAGAAAAATGCTAAGGACACAAAAGTAACACACACACCCCTGCCAAATCATTGAAATAAATAAAAAAGGCTGCATTGCACTTCAATATAGAAACAATGAAAGTACAATAAAGATGTAGCAAATGCTATACTTCCATTAAAAACAAAAAGAGCAAGCACACATGAGAAGAAATGCTTTCTCTACATCGTTTAGGTTCTGTGCAAGATGCCAGGCAAAGAGACCTTTATTTCAGCATTCTGAGGACCATTCAAAATGTCTACAGTTCTTCTCCTCACTACCCATCATGTCTGCTCAGGCTAAGCAGCAGTAGCATTTGACGTACATTTGTGAGATTCATTCAAAATTGTGTTTTTCTTTTCAGTGTACCACGTAAGCAACATATAACAGAATCAGAGTAGTTTATGGTCAAGGGAGAACCCCTGATTCACTGTCGCTTTATTATTAATGGCCATTCGTTAGTGGTAGTTTCTCTTGGATTCATTTTCTGTGGCTGAGAGTTTACACGGCTCTTCAAAAGGCAAGCACCTTTGTTGTTTACTCCTTAACACACACACACACAATCTACTTGGAGACACAAGTCTGTGCTGCTTGACCTGAACCCAGAGGCCTACTCCATCAGCGGGGCTCTGCATCGAACAGAGGTCTCTCCTCAGTCTGGTTACACCTGTGCCTCTCCCATTCTCTCACACCACGAAGCACCTTTGGTTTTCCTTATTATGCTGTAACTTGATGCGCATCCATCCATGTGTTTTCAGCCCACTATTATGTGACTGTTACATAAAAGTTCATTTTACGTTAAAGGAATTAGAGAAGTCAATACCATTACTTTTTCATTTGATTTTGTATCACTTAAATTGTCATGGATCACATGCATTCTTTCTCAGTACAAACCTCACCTGCAAACATCTGGCATGAGGATGCATCTTCCAAAAAACTCCCTAAGCAAGACAGTACTTCTGTTCATAAATTAATTCTCCCTAACAGCATTCCAAATGCCTATTATATCAATTATATCTAGAGGTTCCCAGCAATTCAAGACTGAAAAGAAAGCCTCTCTGCTTCTGAGTATTTTGACTGAAATGTCTTTCCTCAGCAGTAGCCACGCTACAGGAAGTTGCACCAGGACAAAAGCAGGCAAGTTCAGACATTAATCAATAGACATGTGGTACTACCATGGACTCTGTAGTAGTTTTAATTTTCCCTGTATTTCTTCCAGTATTCAGAGAGGAAAAATGTCAACAGATCAAAGGCTACATAAAAGTATATATACACTTTCATTTTTGCAGGCTGAAACCATAACTTGAAAGCATATACACTTTTCTACTGACACTCTGCTAGGCTATTTCTGTGACTGCAGCTTACAAGCTCAATTTTTTAAAGTAGGTAGTTAGCTGCATCTTCAAATAGAAGCCTAATAGGACCTTCTCAGGCAACTGAATGAAGTGAAAGTGATGACAGAAGACACACCATGGGAGTTGTCAAAGAAGGCAACGCTGTACAGGAGGAAGGGCTGTCATGATGGAAACGAAAATGTAAGATTGCTTACTCTAGTATTTTAGATCAGTAATCTTGTGAAAAAAAAAGCTTTTTTTAGGTAAAGGCAATGCTTGTCATCCTGCAAACAAACTGAAAGTAAGGTAAAAATAAGTATTTGACAAGCCTCTCCACAAAATATCACAGTATTATCTAGCGAGCATTTTAGAAATCTTATTTCCAGCATACCACTCAGACACAAGTAGACTGTTTCATTTGTGTTTGTTGGTTTAGGAACAGGTAGTCCTATTATTGTCTACAGACAGCCTAAAAACATGGCCTCGGTGCATACGGTCGTGTTAAATAAATAAACAGAAACAAGCTTTGTACATATGCCTTGACAACATATCCATACCCTCTCACAGGATCTGCAACGATTGCTCTGGGGTTCACCAGGCCAGTGTCAAAAAGGATGCGACGCTGGCGCCCATCCAGCCTAGCCACTTCTATTCTATCCAGTTGAGAGTCAGTCCAGAAGATGTTGCGACCTAGATGATCTACAGCTATCCCTTCAGGGCTTCCCAAGTCTGCAAGAGAACAGAAAAAAACCACGTGCCTAGGAGTTATGTTTAATCCCAATACACAATGTCAGCCTCATAAGCATAACTCTTAACTGAGATAAGTTTTCTTCAGTTTTCTGGCTGTGCTCCAACAAAAGCTACTTCATGTCAGCTGGAAGAGGAATACACATTTTGCCTTATAAAGTTTAAATACACAAAACTTTCATAAATACATAGAAAGACAAATTCTGTGAGGAGCCAACCTATCACGCATGTAAACTTTCCCTGGGGAGAAGACACAGAAAAAAGAGTAGCAGAGAAATAAACAGTAGAGATTATCAGAAACTTATTCTACCCTCCTTACCAGGCCAAGATCTAGAATAGACTTAGTAATTCTCAATATTCCCCTTTCTTTGTGCTGGCATATGTGGCACCCCTCTAAAAAAACTGGATTTATGCCAATTTTAGCCAATGCAATACTTAAAGATAATCAAGCTCCAAAGCACTAGAGATAAACGATATTAGCTAACTGATGGAATTCAGATCCAGTTCTTTGTTTTTGCAGAGCAATCCTTTTTGGAACTTGTTTTAGTACTGTATGTGCACAGTTTCTTGGACAGTTACTTGTTCCAACAGCAACAGGAAATAGCACATAATGACCTTACTGCTTTAGCATTAGTAAGTTCCAACTCAGATGAAGGATGCAGAATAAATATATAGCACTCCAACATTTAATTCAGCCACTGTAAAAAAAACTGCTCTATACTTTTCAAAGTTCGTACATCCATCCAGAAAGAGCAGGCAGGCTGTGTGGGATGTCACAAAGCCAAAGACAGATACAAATCAGTTTTAGTCCAATTTCAGTTCCAAAAGAAAAGATTGTACGTAGTCACTCCCAAAAAGAGGTGAAGTGACCCTTCATACAAGCCAGCTGTTGAAAAAAACACCTCTCAAATGCAGATGCACAGGTCATGTAAATATCCAGGAATGACAGAACGTGGCCCATAAGCCTTCTATTAATTCACAAGTTTATTTACTGACAGCCATTAAACAAACATTACGTGACACAAACAACCCTTCTGGAGAAAAACCATATGGTCCAGAACAGTGCGTAAAGCTGTCTAAAATTTGCTACTGTGACTTTGCTATGAGTAATAGTTGCATAACAGCTTAAATACCTCTGCTCTTTCACACAGGTGGATTACACTTGCCACACTCAACCTGGACACATGACATTCTGGATGTATATTCATTGCTGAAGAGAACAAATAAGATGTATGTCACTGCTTCTGACTCACAGCTCATACATGGCGGGGGCCAAGAAATGAAACGTTACCTTCTTGTTCCTCCCAAGAGCACTTGGGTGTACTTTAACTTAGTTGCACTGATTTCACATTACTACTTGCATTTCTCCAAATCCTTCTGCAGAGCTAAACCTGTCATCTGCAAGAAACCACCTGACATATACTTCAGACCCTCAAATGTTCCTAATTCTTTCCTTGCTAATGACAGAGGCTGCTGAGAGCAGACGTTTTGAGGTGATGGTGGTGACAATCCCCAGCCTCTAGAATCAGATCACTGACTAAATGGTGGTAGAGGAGCTCCCAGCCTGTTTTAGGAAACAGAAGAAGGCAGCAGATCTTATGCCTGCTACCTTCTGCTGTTCTGTTCTGATTCCCAGAATCCGCTGTTCCCCGACTAGTTTCCTTGCTTCAGTTCCCTTGTACCAGTTATACACCAGGAGATTTAAAGAAGTCTAAAGTAAATGTTTTTCCTGTCCGGTTGACAGTGAGGCATAAAAAACTATCCCCCATGGAGGGATAAGGAAATATATAGGCTTCATGCATCACCGGTCTTTCCAGAAGCACGAATGTCTTCCTGCTATATTGTCACCAGGCCTGATACAGTCACGGGCTCTGTCCCTGGGGACAGGCTTGCACAGGCATGTGCGGCTGATAGGACTTAAGCAACTACAACAAAGAGGAAAGCTTTCCTTCCTGACCTGCCTCCCCAGCTGCAGAACTCAGAAAGCCTCCACAGGCTATACAGCTGCAGGGATAGATGAGAACTGGATGGGGCTCCACAATAAAACGTGTTTCTGCAAAGCAACGCAACTTGGATCACAAGAGCTTCAACAAACAAAAGAAGTAGTGCATTCCACAAAAATACATGTGAACTGAAGAAAGCAGCTGCAGCTCACAGGAGGAAAAAGGCAAAGATCAAATCAGAACAAAGAATTCTCATGAGTCTTCTGGGAAGAAGGCATATTCCTATCTCCTGAAATTGTAAAGTTTCTGTTTTGACCAAAATAGAAGACATCCATTCAAATACTGAATATTCAACCTTATTTTGTTCTGACTCCTATTGAACAGCCTGTTAACATACAGAAAGTAAAGCGCATCTCTTCAGGAATGGCATTCACTTCCTACGCAAACAAAAACAGAAATCATGAGATGTCTTTACACAATCAATGTTTTTTGTAGCAGATTAAAACCATGAGGTTTCCCCGCGGCATTGAAGCATCTTGAATTATCTGAAATAATCAAATCTAGTTGAAAGCCTTCACAAATATTTGAAAAACATTTTATATGTTGCAAGAATTTTAATGCATGCACATACATTCTCATTAGACAGACTAATCCATATAAGATTTTTAGCAATGGTAATTTCCATCATTTTGTAAAATGCAGAATCTGAGGAAATACTTTAATAGTCCCCACAGAATTTGTAGTTATACAGGCACATGCTTGCACTATAGGTTGAGTCCCTTTCAGACTAAATATCTTGGGATGAAAAAGAAGTCTTGCAAATATCTCAGCCATCAAGTTGTACAGAAATATGAAGCTCCCTAATTGCTGGAATGGTATGGGATGGCCTTAAGCTCTCCCTTTTCCCTTCCCAGGACAACAGCAGGATTCAAGCTGCCCCCATCTCTCCACTGCTCCTAACAGAAAATCCCAGAAAATTGGCTATTCTGAAGCACAAGCTGCAGGTAGAGAAACTCAAGACATCCAACGAAAACTAAAGCAAATTTAATGTAGAGTTTTAAAACCAGTTGATCGTTTTGCTAAAATAATTTCCTAAATTTTTGTGACGATATCTGTAAAGGTTCCAAAGCAAAAGCAACCTCCTCCAGTATCTTGACTTCACAGGTTTTCTAGGCACTAGAATTCAAAGTATTGAATTCTATGCAGTATGACACTAGTATTCAAAAAGTGCCTCCAGCTACTTTTAATGCCCTCTTACCATTCACTTTGTTTTCCAAACCTGTCCTTTCCCCTAACCATTTCCATTTAAAAAAGGTTTTCATATTTAAGATGCATGGGCTTACACCAATGCTTCGAATTAAAATGAACATGGACCACGGTGAGCAGCAGTCTTGGGGTAAAAGAATATAAAAGCAGGACATAATTTGTAAAAGCAGTAACCCCACAATACCCTCTAGTTCAATTTTCAAATCCTTGAGCAACTCCAAGGGTGAAAGTTGAACAAGGTGGCTTTACTCACTTTTATTTTACAGCTTCAGTGGGAAGCATGGGAAGTCACAGCTGAAACAGTTTCTAACCACCTTTCAGCTGTTTGGTCCCCAAGCCCAGGCACAGAGAGCAGAGGTTCTCCTCTTCAACCTCCTTGCTCCCCAGTCTTTTCTCAGCAGTGGGCAGCTGACAGGCAGAGAATAGTAGAGAAAAAGACTGCGTGTAACAAAATCTCAGCTAGCCAGCACCTACCTTGCCTGCTAGAATATAAAAAAAAAAAAAAAGTAGTGACACCCACAGATGATATTCCATATGAACATATAAATGTAACTCTTTAGTTAGCTTTAGTTTTGCTTGTGTTCAATACCCATTCAACACTAAACTGATAATCCATCATCCCCTTTTCAGATCATAAATACATTGAACAATGATGGATCTACTCCAGCACGTGACCTAGGTTTCAATGATAACCTTCCTTCATGTATTTATATCTTGTAGCCACTGCATCATTGTAAGCATGAATAATGTCTATCTATAATAGTCTGAGCTCAGCCTACTTTTGTGTCCGGGGACACGGGACCTTTACAGGAAGGATGCTGGACCCCCCTTTCTGACCAGTATGGCTGACAAGATGTGACTATGAAAGAGTTGGGCTACACAGAGGCTGCCAGGCTGGGCACAACAGCACAGCCAGTCCTCAACACAGGAAAGCGAGGTCTTGAGTGCACTTTAAAAATCTGGGATGACGTGACCTGAGAGCATTAGCCATGCTGCCCCACTACAGCAGCAGCCCTAAGAATGTCACCACAGGTAGAGAGCAGTAAAGGCCTCAAGTCTACATCAAGGTTCTTCCCCAGAAGTGACAAAGCATCCAAAGGAGGAGTTTTTTTCCTTTGTTAAACACAGCAAGAACATAAGCACAGCCTAGGACTGTAACTGGGTACAGACTGCCTCTAAACATTCCTGTGAGGAGCTGAGACACTGTCCAAAGCCCAGATTGTGAGGCTCTGAACTCTGCACCCATTTGTGCCTTGAGATGTGCTTTAAAACCACCACAGCAGCTTGATTCACCGTTCAAATCCTGCAACCTTCAATTAAAACATCCCCAGTGGTGTTCACAAGATAGTCAATGATTAGACACAGTACCCTGCAACTGCAACTAAAGACAAATATCTCACTGACTGCTCCCACTTCTGGCCTTAAACTTGCTTTAAAGAGAATTGACTTCTTGCCTAGCAGTGAAGAGGCAGTGAAGGGCTATTTCATAGGGAACAGATCTTTTTTCATTTTATGTTATTCAGACTTTCTGGTTATTGTTTAACCAAATAACACCAATTTGTAATGCTACAGCTCAGGCAACACCTGGAAAGTACATATTACGAAAGTCAAGTCTCTAATGCCATTCCTAGGGAGCAGCAAGAGGAAGAATTTAGTGCTGTTACCTGTTTTGATGATGGTTGTTGGCTCCCCACCATGCAGGCTAGCTCTGCTGATCGAAGGACCACTGATGTCTGTCCAATAAACCATCTTGTCTGTGCAATCGTAAGCAACTCCAATAACAACTTTGTCCTGTTGGTCAACAAGCAAGATACATCAGCTTATGCCAAACAATTATATGTCAGCAGCACTAGCTTACAGATCTAAGTCTCAAGTCTAAAAAAACAAAATTCTTGAGGAAAAGTGGGACATGGGGAGGACGGGCAGGGAAAACAATTGGGTAACAGTCATTCTAGAATAGTTTAGAAAAATACTTTGATTTTCAAATAAAGTCCCTTTTAACTAGCAGACACAGTTTGCAATTGTCTTATTTCAAAGAAGCATTACAGATATTAGTCCTGAACAGTTGGTCTGACTTCTACAACTTCACATGCATATCCATTTAAAGTAAGTTCATGTTGCTCCTTTACTGTGTTATTCCTTGTGTGCTCTTTTCTCTCTTTCTTTCCCTTCAAGGAGGAATAAATGATTCCATGATAATGATTTCTACCAAATCTGACTTGCGTTCTGTATATTCATCTATCCCTGCATTGTGGCTACATTTAAGCAGTGCTATCTGCATAGCATCATTCGACTCAAAATTAAGTTCAAAAATAAAAAATAGCTTAAAAGACTACTCCATAAATTATTCTTCTGGAAAGAATATGCTTGAGGACAAAGAACATACATATACAATTCTCCAGGCAGAAGATGATAGGACTAGAGTTTGAATTTAGAGTTGAAACTCTTTCCTCCAGGCAAATGAAAAGAGACTTTCAGGGTAAAATAATAATTTCACATGGATTCCCAGGTCTCTCATCTTTGCTGCTTTTATAACTTGCAACTTCTTAGAAAGATGGCCCAAACCCATGCATTAAAACAGACACGCTTATTCATCAGCATACATTAATGCTGTAGGTTACAAAATAATCTGAACATCTCCACGCTGCTGAACACTGTCACTTTGCAAATACACAACACTGAGACAACATGGAGAAAAGACTGTTAGCAGAAACTGAAAGTTTCATTTTAATTCAAAGTTTTAAGTAAGAGTTGCATCTTATCTCTTGGGAGCTCTTTACTGAAGATACCTCTAATTAATTCATTCAAGCTAGATCAAGCAAATCATGAGACTAGCTAACAAGGATTCAGAACCATGTCTCTATATCAGCCTAACTAACCCATTTTGCACACAGTATTTTACTTCAGTTTTACATTATTGCAGCAACACTTTAGACAAGAAAGAAAAGCTTGATTTTGCCCTTACATCACAGCACAGTTTTCAGTACTATTTACTCAACAATCTGTGTAATTTAGTCAGTATTTAGTCTACTAAATATTCATGGTAATGTAAAAAAAAAAAAAAAGAGGCCAGCATGCTACCTGGTATTGCTATCTGTTATAAATACAGTAACACTGGAATGAAAAAACAAATTCCAGGCTCCAGGCAAAACAAATTAATGTGATGAAACTGGAAGGGAGAAGAGCTGATGTGTGTCACAGGTGATGGAAAATCATGTCAGCATCAGGGATTAATTTTCAAGGAAAAATGATTTTCAGGACAGTAGTAAAGTGTGGGAAAAAGATTTACCACCCACTGGGCCTGCACATGGAGAAGGAAGGAAAAAAATAAGAAAAACTATAATCTCTCTATATATTTCTGTAGCCAAGAAGCACAGAGAACTGACTAAAAAAAATAAAAACAAAAACAGGAAGAGACTAAGGATTTAGGAAAAACCTTTGAGGGAATAAGAGTGAAAAAAAGGGCCTCTCCATATACTGCTCTTGTAGACTCCACATACTGCTCTCCTAGACTTTTATTCCAGAGTCAGAAAGCCAATGGAAGCGTGAGTGTGGGAGAGTTTAGACGATGAGCTCTTGGAGGCACATGAGATCACAAATATTAGATTTTTGTCTTATGAACTATTCTTTAAAGGCAAATGATTTTTTTTCTATAGCTCAGTTTTAGGCTTTTTGACTAGTCAGGTCAGGAATTTTCAGTGATAAAGTGATGGGATACTAACATTTTAATCAAGAGTAAAGAAAGTTTGGAACTCGTATTATCAAATTACATAGACAAACACTCTCACTTTCATCTTTGTCACAAGTCTTCTAAACCACATGGACTTAGTATAGTAGGTTACTTACTGGAATATGCAAGAGTGCTTTTGCACCATTTTTCTTCATATTGTTTCCCTCTAGTGGAACATGTTCAATTTTACCACTTTGGGCAAAGAGCAAGTGCGTTCCTGGTGGCAGAGGTACCGTATCTGGTCGGACAGAGGGCCCAATAACAACAGGAGGAGCAGCTGTGCTCAGACCTTGTTAATGAAGACAAAAACAGATGGAGAAAAAAACCTAGCTTGTACAGCATAACAAAGCTCCTTGTTATTTGCAGAGACACAATTACAGTCAGACTTCTTAGAAGGAAACGGTCCTATAATCAGACACTAATAACTAATCAGATGCAGAAAGCTTCTGAATTTTCCCCTTGGCTGACAGAGAAGGAGCAATTGACATAATAGGTTTTTTCATGTTCAGCTCTGTACTTGCTTTTACCTGCATACGTTTAGAAAAAGCTATCTTATTTTGCAGGTGAAGTGGGGAAGATGTAGGAAGGAACATCCTTCATTTTCTGAGGCAATTCAGTTACCACACATTCAGATTTGCCCACCTCCCAGAGGGCAGAAACTACAGGGCCCCTCATGGTTTCAAAGCAGGGAAGGATTTAGAAAACCATCTTCTCATCCAGAGGCTCACCACAGTTCTCCAGATGCCCTGGCTGAAGGAAAAGCGTATGCTGGAGTTACCTAAGGGCTGCAGTACAATGCATATCATCACTGGGACAGCAAAGATCTGCATTGCTCCAAGTCAGTGCTGCACCTCAGGTACATGACCGAGCACCACATTTGGGAAACCCACAAGAAACAAGTGCTTCAGTCACTTACATGGTGGTTGAACTCCTGGGCCGCTTCTGGTGCCATCAATCTCATTTCCATCCCTATCTACGCACCAACAATATTCGCTATTAGAATGGCACTGAGTGGGTAGGTAATTCCCATGCTCATCACACTGGGGAATGAAGTGACCAACTCTTATCTCCCTCAGGAAGAAAGTGCCTCCACCTCCAAGAGCTACTTCTCGTTCACGCTGGCATTTGGTCTTTTCCACTTCTGTGGAAGAAAAAAAAAAAAATAAAAAAAATAAAGAGAGAGACCAGTGAATATTTCTGTTTTAACTAATAACTATATTCCATTAACAACAGTGCAAGTATTCTTACCACTGGAAGAACATGACACTGTTACAAACCTTGGAGGCATATGCCTTCAGTTCACCTTCAGGAATAGACACATTTGCCTTAAACTTATGTAACTTTACCTTTCACTGTCTAGTTTAAATCAGAACAAATAGCCCCCCTGCAACTTCCTACACTGAAGGTTCACAAACAGAATCTGGAAAACACTGTCATTCTCCTTGAGGCACATTAGCAAGAACATTCTGTCTGACTTGTGAACCCAATGTCTACTCATTGGGCAATTATCCATGGGCCTTAAAATGTGACTAATTAGCCAGGCCATACAGTGAATAAAGGTTTTTTTTTCTAAAAGCTGACTTTCCATTCAGAGGCACAAGAGAAAACTACAATGCGAGGCGGATGCTACAGGACCTGGGAAGTGAAACAACTCATTGCTTTGATGTACATTAGGTTTTTAGAGTTTTGTTATTGAGTTTGAGAACTTATTTGGTGGTTTTGGACCTAAGAAAGAAATTGCAGGGACAGACTGTCCAGTTCCTGGTAAGGTGCATAAATAATGCAATACAGAAAACAGGAATACTACTTATGTATGCAGACAAACATATGATGCACAATGGCTACACCACATGTATATGTATTACTGTAGAGACTACCAAGAAAAGACTTTCCAAATTAGCAGGAGACTCAGGGATTTGGTTCTTTTGGTTTGCATTTTACAACACAGTCTGGACTAAAATATACATCATCTTATGATATTATTTGTCATGCAATAGGGAATGTCATCTGGATCAATATATCCTTCTAGATGCCAAACAACAAAATTAAATTAAAATAATACAAAAATAATAATCTTTTTCTTTCTCTAGCCAAAGAAATCTGGCTTAGTTTTACCTTACACTTGAGACCCCTGAAGGTTTCTGTGCATTAAGAAAAAGCGGCCTTTAATTATGAGGGAGTATCTTTTTCCTGTCTATCACTTCTACAGTTAGAAACACTTACTACAAACTGCCTGCCGAAGAGGCTTTAACGTTACACTGCTGTTTATTCCTTCCTTGTTTTTACGTTGCCTGGTGGACAGCATTAGCTATGTGTGGCTCAGACTAAACCCAGCCCAGCTCAGCAAAAAGCTAATGAGCGTTGTGGTGTAAATCACACAAATACAAAAAAGAAGGCCTTTTTTTTATTATTATTTAAACTAGTTATGCAAGCAAAAGCTTTGGACAAGTTTCCTGCACCTGGACACAATTAAAGAAATATAAATGTCTGGAGAACAGCTCACACTAAACAACTGAAATATTTGGCATCAGCTTTAATGTGGGTGGTGGAAAGCCTTGAATCAACCTACAAAACCAGACCCTGAAGGAAAGCCTTCAGTATCTATCCTAAATTTTGTTTGCATTTATTCAATGCAGTATGCAGGAAAAAGAAATATTGATTCCAGTAACTGGATAGTTTTGCCACAGTTGTTTTGGGGTGGAATTTTTGTGTTCTTTGGGTGGTTGGGTTTTTTTAAGCTCTAATATGCACTGCTCACAAGAAAAAGCAGGGGGAATACAGAGTATCAGTAAACTGACCCACCCTGCTTTTTGTTCATTGCAGAACAAAATCTTCATTGCATTCATGTCATCTTTCAGAGGCACTATTAGCTCCTCTTCAGTAGGACATAAAAACAAATGTAGAAGCTGGTCATTTTTCCTCCCCATCTGAAACTCCCAGAATTAGAGAATACCCAACAGCTTACAATTTTTTAAATCAAAAGACTAGATATATGAAAATGCGTTACTGAATATGAATTACATGAAGGAGTGTGTACACACTCCCTGATAGGCCCCAGCTGTCAGACATAAAATATATTAGTATTACTGGTAATTTGAAATACCAATGTCTGTTCTAATTTCCAGACAATGTTCACATTTATATCCGCAGATTTTATACAGAAATACTGATGGAATTTTTCAAGACTACCTATATTGCAATGATCAAGAGCAATCTCACAAATGGACTGCCTATGCAATTAGTCAAGAGATTAGTCAGACAAATTAATTTTCAAGATGAGTATGCAGTTTCTAGAAGGCAGAGAATATGATTTGTTCTTTCTAAAACCTCCCATCAACACTAATTTTTTTCAGTTGCATAAAAACATGTCAAGTACCATAGTGATGCTCACTTTAGGAATAACTATGTGTTTTACTGCTTATGTGGTAATGAAAATCTATTTGCGATAACTTTTTTAACAGCATCATGTGCAGTAAGTAACCCATCTTAAAGAAACATTTTGAAAACAGATTAATGTTACCATGTTCATCTGTGCTGGCTGAATCATTTTAACCTGTCTTTCAGTATTAAACACATTTCAACTCACTAACATAAATTTAATCAATATTAAAATTTACAAACCAAAACAAGCCTCTAAACAAGTCATGCCAGTCCAAACCAGGCACTTGGAATCCATACTGTATTTTTTCTCTCCTTATCTCTGAATCAAGAGCAGGATTGCTATTCTTACAGTTTAGAGGCACCTAAAGAAAAGCGAGCTGAATCCCAGGCAAGTGGTGGAGCCTTTGCAGCAATGAAGGCACAATAATCTTAGATACAGATGACAGCTGGTCGCGATAAATAGCCTGCTTATACTGTCTATACAGTCATACATTTTACTCTGTGTGCTTAAGAGAAGATGGTCCGATTTTGCAAGTTTTAAATTGCATTAATTGTCTGAAATGAGCCAAGTTATAACAGAGTTTGAAAGATGAGATTGACACAGTAAATAAAGCACACTCCCTTCCTTCATAAGCTAACAGCACAAGCTAAACAAAACATACCACAAGAATTGGCACACATTTAGGAAGTATAAGGGCTACTTTGTAAGCCACTTTCTAGACACAAACCTTATGGCTAGTAACTTTCTTTTCCTTCAGTACAGCAGCCTAAATGAGGTTTCTTAGTGCTCTTTCTTTAATATAAATACAGACTCTTCAAAGACATAGAACAATTAAAATCAGGAGAGTTCTCTCATCTCTTGACTGCCATGAAGAAAACGTACATTAACTACAACAGTTAGAGCTAAGAGCAAATAATGCCTACCTGGTGTTACACACAGTTAACCACACTGTTACATCTACTGCTATACCTGATTGTAGCAAATGGAAATGGAGTCATGCCTGTTTCAAGGATCCATATCCAGGGGCTACCAGTCCTGGTTTTCAGAGGCTCTCACCTTTCTTGAAATCCACATTTGAAAGCCAAGCTAAACAAGCATGCCAATGATGAGAAAAATGTTACACACTAGGGTTAGTTCATACTGCCAAAGATGAAACCAATGGTAAGAGCAAGACCTGGGTAATCTTCAGAGACGCAGGAAAGCAGGGGTAGCAACAGCCATTTATTAACATCAGCACCAAGTTTCAGCATTTTTCAGTATCCGCTTTTCAGCATTACTGATTAGTATTTGTTAGAATATTGAGTAAAAATCTGTTCTTGTGGCTTTTTGACACAGTAGATTCTTGGCTGATGAAGGCAGCACACTGACCTTATAGTTTAGTGTTTCCTTATAGCAGTCTGCTTACGCCCACAGGACAGTATCATTTTCGAAACAAAGCACCATACTGTGGGCTACTGTAATTTGATAAATGATTAAAAACTGAAAAATCGCCCGAGTCAGTGGACAAATGTCATGAAGTAGTGGTATTTCTAGTAAGTTCCCATATTACCTTAGTCTTGGTTTTAGATTTCCTTATTAAGAAATGTAATTCCTTCCTTAAGTTTCCAGAAGAAAATATACAACCATAGGTTGCATCATTTGTGGAAGAGAAAAAGGCCACAAAACATGAGAAGGACAGGATCTCATCACTAGGTAAACCAAGCTCATTGAAACCAACAAGTAGATTCACACAGTCAAATGGAACGTTACCCTTCTTGGAATACACTGCAGACCAGCCTCTAAAGATAGACTCTTCTTGGAGATCACAACAGAAAAAAAGCTATCAGCAGACCACAGCTATCAGCAGATAACTGTGAGCAGATAAGCTGCCAGCACGCAGCTCAGCGCTGTAGGGATTGTGAGGGGGTGTAAGTAAGAATTCAGCATATACAAAGGGTATATACCACATAGGTATAGAGATGCCATGTGGGACTGGGGACATGATTCAAGGAATACTGTGTGCAGCTCTGGTAACCACAGTTCAAAAGGACAGTGAAAAGTTGAACCTGTACACAGGAAAGAGCTCCTAGGAGAGAAGCTGTAGAGCAGAACAAGGATCAAAGGCATGATGAAGATTTACATTCCAAGGACCACAGAACACACGAGTCAGACTAGATTACGTAGGATAGTGCATCCCGAACTCAAGCTAAATGTACACTCTTCCTCAGAAAAATAGATTTGTATTTAATGTTTTAAACATATTCTTTTCTGTTGTTTCATAAACTACCAGTAGCAATCTGGAATTTAAAAGTCACTGAAATATATCATGGAACTTGGAAAAAAATGAAATGGAAATAGGATGGATATGGAAAGTGGGCCAGATGAAAAACATGCATGCACATATTTCTCACATAAGCAACGAAATAAACAGAACAGGGGGGACAACACTAAAGTCATATACAAATATTCAAAGTCTTTTTTGGTCAAAGGAAAGCAGCACTGCAGAAAATAATTTACAGACTTCTCCAAAAAAAGATGGATGCTGAGAAAACATGATGAGAAAGATGTATGAGACTTCTTCCCTTGCATTTTGCAGGGTGGATTACATGCTGATACACTAAACCAAATTCAATTTGTTTTGTGACAGCATGCAAAAATTTTTAAAGATCTCCTATAACTACTTAAACAGGTTTTCATTCACAAGCTAAAAGCAGAAGTGATTTAAAACCACGTCTAGAATCAGTGTGTAGTCAAAGAGGACTTTTTAATTTCCTATGTGGATCACTTAATTCCCCACACATCACAAGGAGTTATACTGACATTTCAAATTGCTGTTCTCAGACATCACCAAAAAAAAGAAGAGGAAAACCCAACACATTTCCCTTTGTCTCTTCATTTTCCTTTGTAATCCTTCACTTACAGTGTTGCCCTGAGAAGTGCATTTCTCAAGTGAAACTGATTGTATACAGAGGACCAGCAAATGGCTCTTAACAGTCAGATCCCTAGTTCCAAGAATCTAGATTTGTTTCTGTTTAGTAAACAGTGTCTGGGGTCTGCAGGGGTAGAAACACTCAGACATCTGGTTTTTTGAAATGGAAAAACCAAGCGTGAGGAAATAATGAAGTACAGACTTTCTTAATAGCTGTGAACAGTGGGACATTCCAGCATTAACTCTTTCATTAACCTGCTGGTTCACTCCTACATGCACTCACTTCTGTGTGACTCAAATCTATTTTACTTGTTAGTCTACTTGTTTCAAGAGTTGCTGTTCAGCAGTGGTCAGATTCAACAGTAGGTTTCATATAATAATAAAGGCACCAAACAAGCAAGCAATTGTACACATGATGGAACGGAAAAAGGGTACAACAAAAAGAACCAAGTATTCAGATGAATGAAACTTTCCATGCTATTAAAAGCCAGGAAAGACTTCAGTGACTTGACTGAGGCTAATTAGATCAAAACTTTAGTCGGTAGAAAGTGGAAGAAAGGGTCTCTAATTAAAACTGAATACAATACAGCCTCATCTGGAATCTCCATTCTGAAGCAACTTTACAAACTGGGTGCTAAAGTAAACTAAGCTGCTTTTTGCTAGGCTTCAGAAAGTATATTTTGATTCTATCTCCTGGTAATGATTAACTGTTGGATATATCCACTTTAAAATACTAAAGCTTTAGCAACATATGACATCTCAAGGGCAGCTATTGTTCTATTAACTCTCTAAGTTCTCTCTAAGTTTGTTGTAAACAATGCCACTGCTGCAGACTAGCTGAGCAATACAGATACTCCGTATTTCAGTCAGGATTCAGCAAAACTGAGACTTCCTGGCTGCACAGATTTTTTTCTGAGCAGAGCCAACTGTTAGAAGTGTTTCTAAAGCACATCTACTGTCAGTACAAAACAGTATTAAAAAAATTAAAAACAGAGAGACATATATGAAGACTAACAAACCCACTAAAACAGTAGATAAAACAACTCTTCAAGATATTTTGTTACTACCACTAAAGCTGTGACACGGAAAGATCCCCGTTCAAGATACAATTGCGTTGAGTATGGAAAGTCAAGAAGCCTACAGGATAAGCAGCAAAAAAGAACCTTGAAGTACTATGAAATAGTACACTGTGCTTAGCAGTTTAGCAGACACACTGACCACTGCATGTGAAAAGGTGTCCTTAAAAATAATGCAAAAACCCACCACCATCACCACCCTTAAGTATGCTATCACATATACTCAGAAGAAATTAATTGTGTCCTAGTAATGAAGTCAATTGGTTGAATTCAAGTATCAGTCTACCAAACCACGTTTTCCAGCTGCAAACAGGATGTGCCACACATGAAAGCAGTATTTCTGTCTCTACAATTCTGCCTGAAGAATTAGAAGTTTTAAGGTTTGATTTTGCTACAAGTTATTCACATCAAGTTTCTCCTGCAGGAGGAATAATCCTGGTTTTATCAGCTGGTTGATTAGCTAAATATTTTGACACAGGTCAGAAATACTGGGTAGTTCTTCATTCATCTGGCATTAAAATAAACATACACATGGGCATTCATGCATGAAAAATTAGTTAAAAATTATATTGAAAGACTGATGAAGTGGAAAAAGCTAGACTTTCAGAATTAAACACTGCAAAACCTCCTACAGTCTACCCATGATAGAAAAATCTACAAACACTGGGTGACTTGACATAACACATGTTGTCGAGCACATGAAGAGTCATGCAAATATGATCTAAACCCAGAAACAACCTTGTAATTTTTTATACCTTTCCTATAAATGACCCTTTGCCTTTTTGTTTTAATAGTGAGTATCTAATTATGCAAAAAAGTCAGAAATTCAGAACTAGGGAATATAGTGGCAAAAGAAAAACATTAAATTTCAGCAACTCATCAGGTAGTAATTTTGTGCCAAACAGGCAAGCACTTTTAAGCCAGCACATCCACTATTAAGAAAAAACAAACAAACAAACAAAACCCCTCAATTTTGAACAATCAAATACTGTGGACATCATTAAGACCACAGTACAGAAGCTGAATTATAAAGAAAGCCTTCCTCCACAGTCATACTGCTTTTTCCTCTTTCCCTTTCCCTTTGGCCCTATGCCTTTCTTACTCTTGGTTGCACAGTTGAGTTTCAGTCTGTTGAGAGGTGCAGAGCCAACAGCAAGAATCTTGGAAGCGGGAGAACTGGGTTTGGATATACTCTGAAGTTAGGCTTTATTCCCTGGATGAAAGCATTCACCATTGTGCAGAACCTCAGTGCTATCCCATAGATTTGCCATGCTTTTGAATTAAAGTAACCATCCTTATTTTCTCTTTTTATAAGCGTATCTTCAAGATCAGGAGTTTTATACTTCAAGGCCCAAAGTACAATGCAAGAACAGAAGTGTGGGAGGGTAAAGAACTTTCTCCTAAATAGGGAACAAGTTGGGTAAATACTGAAACAGCTAAGTTAGAAACCGGTTAGTCTTTCTGGACTCTTGTGAGTTATACATGGCACGTAGACATCCAGATCCCACTGCAGACAACAGTGCAGGTACTTTGGTCTCATTCTTCACTTTTCTCCCGTAATTGTTGCATTTCATTTAAATTGCCAACAGTTCCAGATGTTTTATGGTTAAGCGACTACTGTATTTGCAAAGCAAATCAATCTGTGGTCAAACCTTTACATAAGGCAATTTCAAAAGATAGTATCAGCTTGGGACTAAGAACTGCTGAGGATAGAACAAACAAAACATAAAAGGGGATACTGAACAGGATATCATGGAAAAGTGATAATAGTCAAGATACGGATTTTAACATAACTTTGGTGAAACTCAAAACTTGAAAGACTTGAGAAAGAATAGAGACCCCAGTAAGACAACACACAATTTGTTCCAGAGAGGAACCAAATTAACATATATCCTCCAATTTGCAAATTATATTTCTGGTCCAACTTTCAAGAACTATAAAATTTTACCTCCTAACACACACCGGAAACCATCCCCACGATAACCTGCCTTACACTGGCAGCTGAAGGACCCAGGAGTGTTGTAGCAGAAAGCATCTGGATGACAGTGGCCCTGCTGGCATTCATCTACATCTGTAAAAGCAAAAATCAATTTCAGATAACCGTTCCTCCTGATGAACAAATCAGTGTGATGAACTAAAGTGCAAATCTGCTGTATTACTTTCAGGCTCCTATTTTAGGATATCTGATTAGACTTACAGACCTTTGGAACAATGTCTATACAGAAATGCAAAGGAGGGGAAAAAAAGCATGCATGTATTTTAGGTTCTGTCTCTCAGCAAATCCCTGCACTCTACTATTCTGATAAGTAACCAGCATTATTAACTCACACAGTATTTTAGAAATATATGCCCATATTTCTCAAGCAAAAATCTTAACACAGCAATAGAGGCAGGATTTGGCCAGCAATGTTTCCAACATGTAGTTAGTTAATGCTGCTTCCCCAGTGCACTCCAATGGAAATGAAACAGAATATAATTTGTTTTACATAGTCTGAGCATCATGTGTCACCACCTTAGTAACATAAACCAATACAGTGCACACAGTTCCAGCAGATGAAGAACTCGTCTGTCAAGTGCAACTACTGCAATTTCTGCATTTACTTCATATTGGACCCTCTGTAGCTCAAATATTGAAGACTGATTTCAAAGGCAAGGGGAGGAAAGGACAAAAGCTTAATGCAATGCCTGCTCGAGGGATTTAAACTATGGAATTTCCTACTTTAAATCACATGTAACTATAGGGCATTGCAACAACCAGACAAATTGTGCAATAAAGAGTACAAAACCCCCACAACAAATGGTGCTACCTACCCTCACAGGCACGTCCATCTCCGGAGAAACCAGGGAGGCATGTGCAGATGTAGGTGGACCCTCCGGTGTACACACACTGAGCACGCTGAGGAATGTCACAATTGTGTGTGCCCATCTGGCAATGGTTTATGACATACTCAACAGCTGCAGGTTAGATATACAAAAGAGAAGATGAAAATTTTAGTTTTCCTCCATAAAGTCTGAAGTTTATAAGGAGAGAAATTTATAGGGAGAGAACAGCAGCTGTGAAAGCATACAGAAGAGAAAGGAAACAAGAAAACTCACTTTTTCTGTTTTGGAGTTTGGGATTTTTTTCCCCAAGATCTCCCCTTTCACTTGTGTTAAACCTTATTAATGTTTTGCAAGGAATTGGTTGACCTCAGCAACTCATAGATGTTTGTTCATATAGAACATGGAAGAAAGGCTACCACAGTGACAGATCCTAAAGTCCATGGCAGTTTTTTTTTAATAAAAAGAAGTCCCGAATAAAGAAATGTAAGGCATCTCACAGAGGTACCTCACGTGTTAGCTAAGTGGCCAGTTCACTGCACTGGGAATTATTAGATATTCCACTATACTAACCTAGCACTGACCCAGGGCTGTTGTCACTTTGGCAAGAGATAGGAGCTGTGACTCACTCCAAGAGATAAACACATTTGTCAACTACTACAGAGATTTTTGACCAACAGAGGAAGCTGGGACCAATTCTGCAGCTTTCCACAACTTTCTCATCCTTGACAGCAGTGACTCTAAAGGTATTGTACTGCTTTACACACAAATTATTTCAGGTAGTCACTGGAGCCCTGTGTATGCTTACCTGTTATGTCAGAGAAGAGGAAAGGAAACCATGGTACTTAGAATAGGAAGAGGCACAACACTACAAAAATTTTGGGCCTGGAAATAGGTGAGTTTGCAGTGTGTACAACTAGAAACAGACTTCCAGCTGCTGTAACAGGGAGTCCACTGAGGTTTTCTTTACACAGTTCTTACAAGGACTTTACAGGGGACCAGGACAAGACTCTACAATGCTCCTTTCATCACAGTACACAGATGGAAGCTACCACAGTATCAGCAGGGAAATAACAAAAATCTGCTGTCAGTGCCAGATCTGAAATCAGCCATTTTTTCCATTTCTCTGGAGGAGATGACATCATCGTCAGAATAATTTGTATCTTTCTGTTTGATGAAGTAAATTTTAGATTACAAAATAACATATTCAGACCTGTATTATAAAAGCATAAGATTTGGAGTTGGAGCTCAAAGGGAGTCCCCAAGTCCTCCTATTCCTCAGCCTACAAATAGGAGAACAGGATTTATTTACAACTCTCATCTGAAGTTATCCAGTGAGTTACACAGCTAGCATGAAAAAGCTGCAGTTCCAGAGAAGCTCAGTCAGAGCTGGCATCCCAGAGCAACCTGCAAAAGCACAAAGAGGGTATCTGTTGCCCCTTCTCAGGTTCAAGTTGTTTGTGGGTTATAAAACCCTCCCCTGTGGAAAGGGGAACAAGATTACCATGACATTTATTTTCAGTCTGTTGGAAAACTGGAGTTGATGTTCTCTCTCTTCAGTCTTTTGGATGCAAAGTTTGGGTTTGATTGATGGGAGGGATCACACTGAAGTCCTTCAAGCTGGGCAAGGAATTGTTAGAAGTGTGACACATCAGCTTTGTGGGAAAGTGGTAGAGTGAAGCCAGTGAGTTCATGGCTGGAGGCAAAAATGTTCCCTTTCAGGTCCAAGTGATAGAAGTGCAGCAGTGAACATAATGGAAAAAATATAAACTTCTCTTCCACATCTCACCCTTCTAGCACCCCAGTAGAAGCTGCTTTTTCTGACTGTTCTGCAACAAAGGGGAGGCTCGGTGCACTGTGAGCACACAGCATGCAAAGCCACACGCTTAACAGAAGTCATGCAACATTCTGCTGTTAAATGAAGGCTCCTCAGTCTTAGCTGAAGAACACAACAGGGAAAGACCTGAATGCATTAGCTGATCAAAGGGAGCTAAGCTTCCACCACAAAGCAGTCATGACAGACGCAAACGTAATCCTCAGGTGTTATCCCTTATGCCTAAAAGAAACAAGAACTGGTCCAACCATACTGGAAGTGTGTGTATAGGTTTTGTCACTACAGTATTACTGTCAGGTTACAAACAGACAAAAATTCTAACTAAAAAATAAATAAATATGTATATATATATACATGTATATATATCCTATATCCTATCCTGACAGTTGCAGTTTTCTATTTAGTTTTTGATATTTGCAATATATATGACACCCAAAAGAATCAGCTTATCTTCTCAAGGGTAAAGCTCATGCATTTTCTTTCTATGTGGAAAAATCACTTTCAATACACATCCCACTCAACCACCTTTCAATTCTACCAGCTACCAAATGGAATTTCTACAGCTTTAGTGAAAAACAACAAACAGGAAAAAATACCACCTCTTTAGGAAAATCTTAGTTCAGCAAGTACAGGTAAACTCAGGCTTCCTCGAGAAAAAAGTTTTTAAATTAAATAAAAATAACTAACTCAGTGACAACTACTGAATTTTAAGTTTTAATGGTCCATTAACAAACCAGCTAGATTTCCTACAAATGTCAGAGATTTTAACAGTGAAATGATCTGTAGTTGTAATTTCTTTTCAGCATGACTAATTATCACTTCAGAATAAGCCTGCAACAGCCAAGACACACTGGTTCAGACCTGTGCACTGCCTTGTCCAAGGGAAGAATCTGTAACTAAAATCTGTTCTATTAAATCTAATTCTGAATTAGATATAAGAAAGAAACAGAACCCAAACCCCCCAAAAGCCAAAGCACAGCACTAGAGAAAATGCAGAAAAAGCCCTGCCTCATCCTGAAAGTGACATGCTGTGAAATACAAATAAATAACTTCTCACTTTAATGCTGCTTCTTTTATAAATTTGTATTTTACTTCCATATGAAATCTACAACTAAATGATGGTAAAGAAAGGACAAAAGCTTTCAATAATCATTCCTCCCCAGTTGTAAGCATTCTGAATGGGGAATTTTTATGAGATAAAAACAAAGTTCTTCAGGCACCTTCTTCAGTTACCTAATGGATTGTAATAATTAACTGCAGCAGGAACTCCTAGATTCAGCTCACGTTAGAAGTCAGCACAGATCCTTGAAGCTCTGTTTTCTGTCTCTGTGAGATGAATCACAGCCTGAAAGCTGGTGGGCAGTGCTTTTAAGAAATGTGAAACTCACCAACACAAGTCCGCCCATCTGCTGCAAACTGGTACCCTTCAACACACTCGCAGCGGTAGGTTCCCGGCTGGTTATTGCAGACTGCGTTGCTGCCACATAGAGCTGGTTGCTCTGAACATTCATCAACATCTAGAATATTATAAGGATTCCAGTTACTACAAAGATGCATTTAATAAAAATACCAGAAAAACAGAAACTGTTCAACTGTTGAGTAATAGCAGGCTTACATATTTAAACCACATCTTGGACAGACGATACCTTTTAAGAGATATTAGTAACCTGAGTTTTCAGGTAACTGTGTCCTCAGCTGATGTGCACCAAAAAAAACCCCAACAAAACCAGAAGGGAAGGAACAGGAAAACAAAGAGCAAGGAGGAGCCACTGAAAAAGAAAATGCTGCCTACAAGGTGACCAGAAGCAGGGATGACTACTGGGGAAGCATGAACTTTAGAAAAGACTTCCTCTTCCATTATCCATACACATCTTTAAGCCACTGGTATTCAACTCACAGTGCCAGAGGACTGGGAGGGACAGTGTGATACTGTTGTTTTCATTTGCAAGTTCATTTAAGGGTCGGAGTGGGGGGAGGGTTGGTGTTTTGATTTTTTTATTTAAAAAACCCAACTCAGTTAACTAATATGGATGATGCATATTTCATTAATACATACTTTCACCTCTTGAAAACAAGTATTTGTGCTGTGATCTGATTATGGAACAAAACCTAAATACATTAAGGATACAGAGATGGGAAATAAAAGTCTCCTTGAACTATCTAAGTCCTTGAAAGGATTTTCAAAGCAGATCTTGAAAAAGACAATTTCAGTGGGTTCCACACATCTGTGCTCTGTACGTATGTGCATATGCCATTCCTCATCTCCCTCAAGAACGTTTAACCTAATTTTAATCGGAATTTGCATTACAGTATATTTCTCACAGCTAAGTTCCCCACAGGTTTTATGAAAAGATGAACTGGGGAGGAAAGTCACTTTGCAAACTAGCAAAACATCCAAGTTTGACCCTTCAACACAGCCAAACTTGCTCACTTTGATTACTGAGATACCCCAGCATCCCTCTAACCTATCTTTCCCCAAACCAGCCTCTCAGGACAGTTGATTTTGCTAGAATGGCTAGTCCTGAGGGTCAACGCATCCCACACAAAATAAATTCTACATTAGCTGTCATTTTGTAATGAAAGTTTTCTCATACCATAGCAAACGTTTCCATCTCCGCGGAAGCCAACCGAACATTCACAGAAGAAACTATTTCCAGTTCCCGGACGACACATCGCATTGGTGTCACAGTTATGGGTACTGGTGTAGCAAGGATTCCGGTTAATGTCAGCAGAACCATCTGACAAGAGAGATCACATTTAGCCATGACAACTCTATCCAAGTAAGAGTATTCAGCCAAGGCCACTGCTTGTAGTGCACGTGGAACAAGGAAAGAGAATTTTTTTTGCACCAGGAAGAAGGGGACTTGCAACTTATATGTAGGACAAGACATAGCATCAGCACCTGTATTCCTTGTTCCTGTGCAAAGGACTGCTGAGTTAAAAAAGAGAAGCCACAAAAACCGCTCTAAAGAGCCAGACTGACAGAGATAATGCATCTTCCAGTCACTGACACTAGACCCAAAATGCAATTGTTAACAGCTTGGTTTATTTATTTTAATTAGTAGAACTTTATTTTGTAACAAACAAGTGAGCAGAGTATTTTCTTCTACTCATCTGGTGTGCATTTTCAAATTGCTCCTTTGGTTTTTTTTCTGATTTTAGTGCAAAGAGACAAACTTAGACAGCTTAAACAAAAAAAAAAAATACTTCATAGGCTGCCTACCTTCCAAAGATAAAATGACATGTTTCAAGATAATTTATAGAAACCAGCTGTTCCAATGGCAAATCTTATTCCCCTCTTTTACCCTTTGCTCTGGCAATATAAAAACCCTCATTAACAGAGGACCTATAAATTAGGTAAAGGTAAACGATACACTCCATGTGTCTGAGCAGCAATAGATTCAAGGTGGTACACAGAGTATTTCAAGGAATTAGACACAAACTACACTGAATTTCAATAGGAGGTAGTCACTTAAATACTCTTTCCCAAGTAAAAATACAAACTTTCAACAGCTCCATTTCTCTTCTTAATTGATAGACCTGGGCATCTACTCATAAACAGATCAAATTAATTTAACTTGTTAATACCCAGCTAAGGCAGGCTAGAAAAAAAAAACAACCCAGAAGCCTGCTCTTAATTACTCACAAAAGAGAAAAAGAAAGATTTCCAATTCATACATACCCCTGATCGGGCCGATGGAATTACTCATAGCGTATCGCAGAATCTGCTCATCTCTGTTATACAGGACAAATACACTGTCCACTGAGAGCTGCTGAGTAGCAGAGGCAGCATGGTGAGAGTCATCATGAATGCATTCATCAAATGAGATGGTCTGTCGCCAGTGATAGGCACCTGTGTATGTGGAAGCAACGCCATCCCTTTCTGGCTCTGTCACTGTGTACTCCCTTGTGGATGATGAAGTGATCACTGCAACATGGCAACAAACACACTGATCAGAGCAGGGAGCAAAAATACTCTGCCAACCGCTGTCTGTAGACTCGGGGTACAGGCTGAGTAGCACAAATAGAAATTTCAAAGGCAAGAAGCTATGAAAGTGGATGTATTTCCATGCAAAGGAATAAGCCTAGTCAATTGCCTATTCTGTTCTCAGGTATCACAGCCTTGAGGAATGAGTCATTTAATTTATCTTGAAATATTTTTAAAGTTTAACTTTACTTTGTGGGTAAAGCCAGGTAAAGCAAGGAAAATCAACTCAGGAAGCTCAGAGGTTTCTTTAGATGAATTTACATAATGGAGCTACAAGCTAAGGACAAGGACCACCTCACCAGCACTAAACTACACCCACATCTAGTTCATTGTAAGCTACTGGCCTTGAATATTGAGTCCTCAAGAAGATGCATGTCTGAGAGCTCTTGTATGCTTCACAACAGTTTTCTATATTGTGAAAAACTGTGACCAAAACTCTTCAAAGTAGATCTGGGCTTGTGGATCCTCCCACCAACAGAAATCTTCCCAAAACCCCACTATTCTTTGTTTGGAAACCAGAATATGCCTGTATCAATCCACTTGCAACAGTTGGCACAAGCTTTATCTCTGCCAAGTAACGGTCTATCAAATATGCCATAGGACAGCAGAAGAATAGCTGTTTGAGTACTGGTAAATCAAATCCAGTATTTGGATGCCTCCTTCCAGCCTCTGACATTTCCTCCACAGGCAGAGCATTTCTGCTAAGGCAGCAGGTGTTCTACAGAGTGCACACTGCCCAAACAACTCCTCCAAAACTCAGGAGCCGTTCAGCACAAAGCAGAAGATTCCTCCTGCCTCCACCTCACTTTCTGTAACAGGCAAAGCAGCAAAAGGGGTTCAGCACTGGCCACCACAGTCAGACGTTAGCAGACATAAGGCAGTCATGATGTAACTACACCATTGTCAGCTATTTCTAGCAATCAAAGTGCACCCCTGGAGCAAAGTGAGCTCTCTCCAGTGTTCATGTTTCACCTGGGTACACCACAGACTGTTTCCTCTTTATTGCTCTTTGGCAGCCGGGCTGGCTGGCCAGCAGCAACACTCCAGCCTCACTTGGGTTTTGCTGTGTTGAAACACCCATAGTTTTATCCAGAAAGAGGAAAGTAAAAGAAGGGAGATTCCCCTGTAAACAGTGAAATGAAGAATGGCTCTGTTACAAATCTCAGAGTGTGGGATAAAGGAGAGAGAAGAGTACTGAAGAGACAATGGAGCAAACTGGTAAGGGAAGAAGCTCCTAATTTTCTGGTTACTTGTTCAAATTCAGCTCATCTAATACTGACAAATGCTTGTTACTAACACAATGCAATTTACATGGCACATACCAGTAAATATCTGGTCTGCACAGTCTCTTGGGCAAGACCAAAGCCCACTTAATGACATTACCACAAACAGTTATACACCAGTACAGCTCCTAGTGAAAAGCTGTGGACCCTAGAAAAAGCTTTGCAACTAGTATGACTGCCATCAGCATTATGAAAATAAGGCCAACAAAAAGGGAAATAAAGAGTATTTTGCAAGCATTGGTTCAGAGAAACTTAAAGTCTCCCCCCCCCCAATAAAAAGATTAGACACATTTACATTGTTCCACTGAAAAACTGCCTTCTTTTGGGACCTGTTCCTAAGAGGCAAAACCCAACTGTCTACAAATTGAAGGGTCTGGAGTACACTCGCTGAGAAAGGAATAAAATAATGTTTTTCAGATTTTCAGATTGTCTTACACTCTGCTCTAAGAAACATGCACTTTATTATAATTTCATTCTTAGGGAACCTTACCAGAACTAGAAGTGTGATAGAGTTCAGTGTATGGTTCTATATGGACTGATGCGCCAGATGGGATCTCAGGTATTCTGCCCTCCATTTCTGTGCTGATGGTAAGATGACCATGCTCATCAATTCCACTGAATTTCTGCTTTATAACCAGTTTCTCATTGTTGCCAAGAAAAGTTACTTCTGTTTGCCGTGTAAACTCACCACCTAAAGAAACGGTATTAGTTAAACCACTTAATAGCAGTTTCTGAATCCTTCTATTCAAAGTATTGTTTCTTGTAGATAAAATATAAATTACTATTTTCTGCAAGCATTAATGCAGCATAATTTATAATGCTTTGGTTTTCTACAGAAGTTAACTTCTGGAGGTGTACTGATAACATCCTTGGATACTACAAGGAAACTATCTTTTCTTAAGCAATGAACATACTAAATCACACGTAAACCTGAAGCAGCTTTTAAATGAAAAAAAAAAAAAGTTCCAACAAATCTAGCAACAGTAGGCTTTATCTTTCCAGTTAAAATGGCAAAGGAGTTGTACACTTTAGAGAAGACCTCCATTAGGAATACAGTGAGTTAAAAAAGTTTTAAAAATCTAGTACATCTGTTTCCACATCAAGCCCAAGTGAAACGTATGCTGTAAATTCCAGGACAAACTTCAAACACACCAAATCCAAGAAAATCCCCAAACAAAAAGCTATGTTCAACTAAATTCATAGTACAGTGCTGTAAAGGATAACATTTTAAAAAGAAACACATGTTCTCCTCAAACAGCTTGAATTCATGTGCACCACCAACCAGATCTAGCCTCAAACACTTATGAAAAGCTGTAATTGTGAACTGTGGTTTCCCTCAAATAAGTTAACAGAATCATTTGCATCTCATGCAGCAACTGCTTCTGTTAAGAATTTCAGATCTTCATGAGGTCAGATTTTCATTTCTCTTCTTCTCTATTGGTACAATCAGGCAATTAACATGTTAAACCTCTTGTAGATGTAGGGGCAGATTTTTCAGTAGTTCTGTACATTCTAGTACCAAAAATAAAATCCTTTTACATAATCTCTTTCTTGCACAGGAACTGCCAAGCCATTTTTTCTAACACACTTACGTGCTTGTGCACTATACGTTGTAAACAAGAAAAATGGTGAGAAGTTTGATTACAGAGAATCCATTTGCAGCTCAGACTAAACATGTTTTCATTCCATATTGCTTCTAAATGCACATTCCTTTTCTTTCAAGACAGAGGAAAGCATAGCACAGTTTTTTAACATTATTTTAATTTAGAAATTACCGGTAATACTGAATCCATTTTTAAATCCTTGGTGTTCCACAGCAAACATCCATCCTATGATACCTCCAATAGATGCAAGAGGCAGTAAAGAATACCCCAAAGTCTCTGGGATTGTGCTGATAGCAGTGTAGGCACGCCCTTGGTTCATCACAACATAGGAGTGGAGATCAGTGTTCTCAAATATAACTGGAACAGGATTATTTCCTACAAAGATTCTTCCTTTGACCTTCCCATTGACTCGCTGAGGAGAACCTGGCAAATTAATACAATGCATCAGAACAAAAAGACAGTTCTCACATACTCGGTATTCTCTATGTTCAAATATATTAGTGTTGAAATAAACAGCAAACAAATGCTCACAGAATTCAACGGACAGGAAAGCTACCTACAAACAGTGTGTTAATTTGCTTATGTACGTATATAGGTACATGCATGCGTGTGTGTGTGCACAGTTATTCATTATACAGATGATTAAGTGGCCAAAATTGCCTGAAGAGATGTTCTTTATCCTCCTTATCTTTTTTGTCTGCAAGGAAAGCCCCATAACGCTGTTACAATATCTCTGACAGTTAAAGTGGCACACACAAACTTTTGAACATCACACTTCATATCGATACCTACTGAATGTAAATTTGTTCATTTCCTATTAGAAGGCTAACACTATTAGGTGTTAAAATAATTGACCTATTATTCTAACCTATTCTATTTCTTGACTCAAAACTATCGACCGTTTTGAAAACCAACAGAAGTAGCTACTTTGGATTGCTAGTTTTCTTCTGTGTATGATTTCCTACATGCAAATTCAAATTCCATTATCGTCACGTCCTTCTTTTCTTTCTCTTGAAAATTCATTTTTATGAATTGAAAGTTAATTAGTAGGTTTTGCCTTCCCACCTTATAAAATACAAAGTCTGCATGAGCTATTTCAGTTGTTGAAATGAATCTATACTCTGAGTCAAGTCACCATGAGGATTACAAGTGTATACATAAGAAATTCCTTTATGGATTTTACACAAGAACAAAGTTTAAATGGGTATGTAACAAAAATCTGGCAGATTAGCCATTTAGTGAAGAAGCTTACGGGTCAGACAAAGAGGAGCCATACTCTTTAGTTTAATGATCAAAGTTAATTTGTTCATCCCCTTTGAACTGTCCATTCCCACAGTGAGGACCATATCAGATTATAACACATTGGAACTTCACGAGTAATTCTAGCAAGAAACCACTGCATGTTGTGCTATCCACTAGATTATGTCAGTTACCGAAGTTTATTGGTTCTAGAAAGTCATGTTAAAATGCATAATGATATAATGACCACTTAAAATAATTTGATTCATTCAAAAGACCACGCCAGTTTAGAAAGTATAGCTGATGTTTTACAATACCTTTCAATACATCTCAGTAAAATGTCTTTCAAAAAATATTTAACTACACCTTTTTTAGTATTGAAAACGGGTCACCTTATTCAAGAACGTCACGTGTAATTGCTGCTTACGTACCTAATTTTCAAAAACATTACCTTCTGCTACACATTGTCTGCCGTTTCCTTTGTAACCAGCAATACAACTGCAACAAAATCCATTGGGATAATCTTTGCAAATAGCATGAACAGAGCACTGGTGGCGGTTGTTAGCACAAGTCTGTTGGACATCTGTGTGGTAGCGAAACACTGTAGAAAATAAGACCAGACACTTAGACTTCATGTAATTCCCATAGTATTCACATATCCCTGGTTTAGTTTAAAAATATCTCTAGACTCACTTGATTGGTTTTTGATTTTCTGTTTAAGGAAAACAAACAACTGAAACCAATTTTTGCTAACCTTGCAACATGCAAGTAACAGTCTGCCATTCTGCAGGACTTCAGATGTTAGAAAACTTTAATTCTATTGAATTCAGTGGATCCATATTAACACAGATCTGTTAAACTTTCTTGGTGAAACTAAACACACAATCATTTTAACCTGTCCTTGTTTCCAAACCAAAGCAAAAAGGAGCCTTTCCAACCTCAGAACAAAACCCTTCAGTAAAGTACCCAGGACCATGCACCAACTGATGCACCCTGTAATCCTAATTGGTTTACCCCATCATTTCATGGAGATAGCAATTCTCACATCTGCTTCAAGAAACAATTAACATCTGGGCAGTCAGCCACACTGTTCTGAATTTTCTATAGACAGTTCCTCAGAAGTCAGAATTGCTAATCCCACCCTTGTAAAACTTGAGACCATGAAACCCTAGCCAACAATTTTTGCAAGAGTTACTATTCCCAACCTTTATTAAATCACCTCTGTTCAGTAACACATCTATGAAAGGAAAAAACCTCAGTTTCAGTAGAACTGATCGTAAAATCCTTACCAAGAACAGCCAAATAATGCAGCTATTAAAGTTAAGATCATACTTTTAAGAACAGTCCTGGGCAAAAGAGGTGGGGAAATCAGTCCCCGCTAAGAATGTGTCAGCTTTAGGAATGCAATTATCTCTGTAGGAAGCTTTCCTTCAGAGGGATTCAGTTCCCACAGACACACTGTAAATGTGTCCTCCTGTGAGCTTGGTTGGGGAGCTAGTTTACTAGACTGGCAAGATCTGAATCTGAGGTGACATTCAAGTTAACTATCTTGATGAATAACACAAACATATTAAATATGTCCAGATTCTCGGATACGAAGGTAGTGAGAAAGAAACAGATTATTTCTTCAGTAGTTCAATTTCTTGCACTCCTCTGTTTTGGGGTTGGTTTTTTTTTGGGGGTGGGTTTTTTTTTTTTTCAGCCTATCCATCTTAGAAGGATCCAAGCTGCACAAAAGACCTTACCTATACCAGTTTCATCAAATTCTTCCACATCTATGACCTGGGGCTGCTGTGGGGGGAACTGCTGGAACTGGCGAGGTGGAGCTTTTGCTGTTGGGAAATCTTGATGACTGTAAAAAGACTCAGTTGAAGGTGTTCCTGTTACATCTTGGTACGAAGTCAGAAAGTCTTCTGCAGCTAGCTGAGGAACACTATATGTAACATGGTGCTGATCCTCTTCTGTGCTGTCCGTACTGCTGGTGACATATTGCTGTCTTATTTCAGTAGAGCCATAGTCTGACATAAACGGTTTCGAAGTCATCTCCTGGTCTTGTTCATTGGACTCTAGGCTCTCCAAAACGTTGCTGATCTTGGCAGGCACAATACTGTCAGATGAGCTGCCAATCTCAAACACCCAGACACCTTGCTTTCCAGCATTGCTGCTTCTATCAAAGAGAAGCATATACCAAATGAAAATGATCAAGCACAAGCTGCATAGCATTTCTAGCCTACGTGTTACCCTTTGCTGAGAAATAAAAGGACAAAACTGTCCAATTATCTTATCTGCATACTTATCTACAGGTACAGTTTATTCAGCTATAAAACACCCCTGGCTGTTTGGATAGCATTTTTTTCTCCACAGCCAGAGCTCTCTTCTTGAGAACATCTAGCCTTCTTGTCTCCAAAGTGATGGGAACAAAAGGAGATATTTGGGGCATAAAGATCTTGTTAACACTTACTGGAACTTTCTAACCCATTCCCTTGCCTTTTTGTTCATTTTTTTCTTTCAAAAAATACCCAGGATAAAGAGTTGAAGTCTGAAGTGGTCCTATTTTTAGAAAGGCTAAGTACACAGCAGCTCCTACCAGTGACAATGGAACTATGAACTTTTGACAAATTAGACCAAAGTCCTCATATTCCTTAAGTGGGTGGACATTTATGAGTTGTAAACTTTGTGATTTCTCATGCAATAGCTAATGGGATCTTATTATTTCTCACTGACTCATGCTACAATTAAGAAAACCATGGAACTCCTTGGTGTTTTCTCAAGGAGTTTAAACAAACAAAAAGCATACTTGTGCAGGTTTCTAATGCTGTCTTCATCCTTAGCAATGACATTGTATGATCCTGGCGTTTCCAAAAAGTAGTAGTTTGTAGAGGCTTGACTAAAGCCAACCAGAGCAGGAATCTTTTCATCACCATTCTTGGAGTATGTACTATAGAACTGCAAACTATCTTCTGGATAAAGGAAAATAGCATAGGAACTGGAGTCAGAAGAGGCTAAAACAGCCTGGAATGTGTTTCTCTGTGGAAAAAAATTAACATCCATTTACTATAGAAAAATAGTAAAGATATACAACAGAACAACTTCTTTTAAAACAAAAAGTCAAAATCAGAATTTCCATCATGTATAATGCATCATGTATTTCCTAGGAGATATCATTATTACAGAGGCTTATGTTTTGCTAAGGCAGTTTTAGCTTTAGCATGCATAAACATTAAAAAGAAAGCATTATCAAAGTTAAGGTAAATCTCTTAGGAAATAGTCAGAGAGGCTGCCTAAAACATAACAATTCTAAGTTCTGTGCATAGGATGCTATATCATCTTAAAATAAAAAGAGTGATGTGCCTAACTAAATAGAAAAAAAAATATCTGTAAACAGAATATTTCAAGAAGAGTTCAAGTTTCATGTTGCTGCAAGTGTCTTCTCCTGTAGGAACCATCAAGACAACACCTCAGACATCGCCTATTCATTGCTATCAGAGTGCAGAATCATTACTGCAAACATAATTGTTGCGTCGTCAGGCACAAGAAATTAATCTTTAACAAAATAAGACTTGCTATGTTGTGGTAATGTCCTCAACTTCATACACTGTGAGCACGCTTATCAGCTGGGATAATGATGGTGCATAAATTTACATATCTTTGCAGAATAGTATCTAACATGGTTTAAAAAGTGAAAATGATTTGTAAATAATAAAACCCAAACCTCTAACTGCTTCTTCCTTGAACACTAGCTACAAAGCATGAATTCAATGTCATCTGTCCAAAAGGGATTCACAGTCTGAAGTTCCTATTACTCCATATACCTGTCAGATTTTTGATAGTTTGATGTCAAAATGACTTAAGTGTCTGTTGAAAAATGCAAGCCAACTGGATTATATTGCACAAAGGGAGGGCAGGATATCCTACCATTTCAGTTATTACCACATCACACATAACATTCAAAGTAAGAGTTGTCAAGGAATACAAAGAAATCAGCTATGTAGATTCAAGCATTTTCTTTTGAATGAATAAAATACTGTAAAATAAAAATCAAGTAAAATTTTGGAAACTCCTATTTTGCTACAGCCTTTTCAACAATAAAATACATACTTAACTGTACACACATTTAAACACAATGGAATTCAAGCCTTCAAAACAACAGTTTACAGTGTTACACTGCAACTGAACACATCCAACACGACTTAAAGCTCTGATTAACATTCACCTTTTCTTCTGAAGTATGATCTTCTCCCGGTGCCTGGTAAGGAGCCACAAGCTTCCACGTAACAACAACAACACTGCTGGGATCAAAAGTACTCTCAGGAAAGCCTCTTTTGATATAGTCTGAGGCAAGTTGCAAGACATCTGAGGATGAATCTTCTCTGTAATACACACTTCCACGTCCACCTGTTGTGTCTAGGTCTGCCATAAAAGGAGCAATAGCCCCAAAACTGACTGGGAATTGACCAAGATATTTTTCTTCACTTGAGGGCTCATTCACTGCAATAATCCCATTAGTGGCAACCTAATAAAAAGGTGGAAATTATAAGACAGATATGGTTCATATGGCTATCACCCACACCTATGTGCTCTAGATCATAATATATATATTGCATTTCCAAAAGAAACTGAGTCAAAAGTCAAGTCTCGTATTTCAAAAGTAACTGAATTTTTTGACATTTCTGTTTTGTATCCCATGTCAGGAATCCTGGGATTTCAGTTGCCCAAAACCAGAGGTCCACTTTATGGATAAACCTACCTTTTTTTTCCCCAGATAAAGATTTTAGCTATTTAAATTTCAGGTACTTATTGCCTCTTCTAATAAAGATATACATAACCACGACATTTCACAAGTTTCCCAGTCTTTCTCACACCAAGACCCAGTGCAACCCCACTGTGAGTCTGTCAAGAATTATGTATGGACCCTCCCAGATCACCAAAAGCTCTTGGCGCTTTCTTTTCTCCTCACTTCACTGCAACCAGCCTCCTAGGAACTTCTCTGCCACTGTGCAAGGTTGGCTGCAACAAGCTGCTGCTCACTCTTAAGATATGCTGTAAGCTCAGCTCCTATACCAAAGGCTATAAAAGCTAGGAGATGGAATTTCTACAGCAGATACAAGCCACTGTGTAAGTTCCCTTACAGCTGAGTGCCCTGACACAGTCCTAGGGAAAAATAGCTCTATTACTTGGGGGGAGGGATGCACATTAACATATACAAGTGAAGCTCTTCATCTGAAAATGCATACATACTGCCTCAGCAAGATTTAATGGTCAGTGAGATGATGACTCACAGCCAACCACCTCTGACTAAAAATTAAATACATACATACGCACAGGTAGATGCTAGGGCATGTCCAAGTGTGACAGCCAAACTTCCTTGGCAAACCAGAGCTGGCATTCACACACACAGAAAAAGCAAGCAAGACTACAAGTCCTTGAGGCAGTATATAAATTGCTCACACACAGCTTTTCGTCCGGGCCCTTCTTCCAGATATATATGGCACCGTACGTATCAGCCACACACAAATCTATTTCCAAGTGTTTGATTACCCGACAACTGGACACATCTGACTGTCTGCAGGCAGCCAGGCACTCACCTCTCTAGAGCTGCTGCCCCCTCAGAAAGGGACAGAAGTCCCAAAACTGGCACCCCAAGCTATGAAACAAAACCTTACCTCACGCACAGGGATTCTTGCCATTCCAAGAACAACAAACCGCTGCTGAATCTCTTCACACAGTCAAGATGTTCACAATGTTATGCAACCTTCATGAACGCTTGGAAAAGGGTAAGAATGCTCACCGTGACTCAGACCACAAGGCCATCTAGCCCAGTAGCCTGTCCTCAGCCGTACCTGCTAGGTTACAGATTCAGCAGAACAAGCCAAGGGCATGCACATACTCCTCCAACCAGTCTCTGACCACATTCAGCTCAAGGGATTCCCTGTGGTTTGACTGTTTATTCAGCCTCAGTGGATCTCCTTCACATATTTCTTAAGTCTTCCCTTCAACACATATAAACTTTATGCATCCACAAAATCCCTTAAAAAGGAATCCCATAGATCTGTGACTCATACCCTGAGGTCTCTCCTACTTTGGTTTGTTTTCAGTCTGGCTCCCGACTTCATTTGATGGCCCCTAGTTTATGTATTGGGACATATATTCAAATCCTACCCAGTCTCTCCCCCTGTGTAATTTCTCCTCCAGAATGGAGACCTCCAGCCTATTCACACGCTTCCAATAAAAGCTGTTCCCTGTGTCTGATCAATCTCACTGTCTCTGAATTTTTCCTCCCCTTTTCTACTATATACCTTTGGAAACAAGAAGGTCAGTACTACATATATTCTTCAAGACACAGATAAATTGTGGGCCGTGCAAGCCTGTCAGGGATGTTGGCTACATATTTCCTGGCAACATCCTTTAAAATCTAGACCACAATTTCTACCACTACGTGCAGCAAATCAGAACAAGTATAGTATGGAAAGTCATGCTACTACCACCCCTTCATATACAACATACACCTATGCCTTGAACCCTCCTTTGGCTACCCAGGGGGTCAAAGCATGCCCCCTGCCACAGGCTAGTGGTCAATCAGCTTTGAGTATAAATAATTGTTAGCATGAACTATTAGCTCAACTTAGCAAGTAGTTCACAGAGTATACCAGAATTTACTTTGAAAATGTCTTGATCTATGCTCATTGTATGGTCTGCAGACATATAAAGTCATTACTGCTACAGTGAAGAAATAATTTAAAAAGTTAAGATCATGTAAAAAATGGGAAGTTATCTTGGATACACTGTTCATGCATAAAGTTATCTAAGCAGTATATAATCATGCACAAGCATGACGGGAACACAGGCCATGTTAGAAAGGGGGAGAAGCTGCTGTGTATCACGATCATTTTTCCTCTAATCATTTGTGACTTAACAGTGGCCAGAGATCCCAAGGTGAACTATGAATTTTAGGAATACAGAACTAAAACGACAGTATGAGTTACCCCAGTCTAGACCTTGCAATTGCAGGCAGATACATAACAGCGATTTAGTCCAGAAAGGTTTCCCAAACTTCTATAACACCTGTACACTAGAAAATGCCTCATACCCCCGTAAAGCAAAGCTAAAACTTACCCTAAAAATTAAAATTCACCAATTATCCTATACCACTGGAAGACAGTTGGGAAGATGGTGGGCATTACAGTATGCTGGCTAAGAACTTCTAGCAAGGAGATGCAGTCCACCTTTAAAGTAATACATTTAGAGTAAATTGAAAGTTTTTCCACTCCTTGCTTATACTTTCTGTACACAAGCACCCCCACTCCCACTCTAAATCCTCTTGTGAGAGATGACTGGTGTTTCAAATATTTTAAACAAATTCCATGCTCTTCATCAGATTTGGTGTGTGCAGACTTTGTGGCTGCATGGTCCCTCATTTATGACAGATTAAAATAACATTAAGAGAAAATACAGTCAGGACTAGTTAAGACCACAAAATTAAGTAGAGACCAGAAAAAATGACCTAACATTTTGCCCTCTTCTTTTCACCTATTAGGGGCATGCTCCTGACTAGTCACTTTGTATCTTGTTAAAAAACTTAAACGCAACAAGTAATTTTATTAGGGAGATGCAAAAATGCCAACTCCATTTTCATGTTTGTAGTTTATAAATGAGACAGTTCCGTTTCAATTGTTAAGGGAATGTTTGGCTGCAAGTACTCTATCACCCAGAGAAAACATTTGCAAGCCATTAAATGAAAATAAATACACAAACTGCTCACTTTGTAAAGAGAACTTTAGTGTAGAGAATGAATGTTCACCATTACTGAAAAAATGGTTTTAGTTTTCAGATTTAACAATACATTTATACTGAAAAAGATGGTCAATAGTACAATTTAACTTTACCCTGTTCATGTTTAAGGTCACACAGACAGTTAAAGTGTGGAACCCCAAAGTAAAGCGAAGTAATTTGGGGTAAGTACTGGGTTTCATTAAAGTTTCGTTCCGGTCAAATGGGAAAGGGGGGGGGGAAGAAAGGCCTCAGGTGGGCGTTGTCTAAAGACCAGCTGTACGGTACATCTTTCCTTTTAGAGTAAAATACTATTTAACTTGACAGGAACTAAACACAGATGTATTTTTAGCATGTTAAACTTCTGGATGACACACATAGTTAACATACATTTGTGGTTTGTAGCAGAACAAATCACATACACCCTATTATACATCCACAATGAAAAAACAAGTGAGAAGAAGGAAGTACGAAGTAACAAAGTACTTCTATGGAGAGAAAAAAGGTGTACCCATGTGCATATAACAAAAATCAAAGTTTCAAACAAATGAGGTATTTTTGCTTGTACAGTGACTAGGCATTTCGAGGACTTAAGTGTTTCTGAGTAAGGGAGTTTGGAAAAATTGAATGTATTTGTATAACGAATTGCCAGTTGACTTAAAGCAGCAAAACTTTCTAATACAAACATGACCAACTATAAATTTAGGATGTTAATAAAAGTAACGATTAGAAAACTAATCCAAACTTGCCTTAAAGGACTCTGATTCTTCCCTAAAAGGAAGGAATCCCTAATCCTTTAACTTTTCCACAGCAGTGAGCCCTAGTGTAAACTGGAAAGGCCTTAATAAAAGTATGTTATTAAAACAAATAGACCAGTATCACTTAGTGATAGAATTCAATGTCATAGGTCTTGCACAGGAAAACATTACAGTATGTGAAAGTCTGTTTCCACTTATATAAAAGTTCTCTCTTCTGTCTCTGAAAAGAAAAAAAGTTTTATTGCCAGGGATTTTATGACAAATTGATACTAAACAATCGTTCCTCAAAACTCCTTGCCTTTTTATTCACGTGTAGAGCTAACTCAAACAACTCAGCTTCTCAACTGTTGGAAAAAATAAGAGAGAACCCACATAAATTTTCAGCTGATTGAAGGCAAAACTTGCAAAAATCAAGCACTCAAAAATTAAGATAAACTAATCACATTATACTGACAGAAAGATCTATTTCATCACAACTCAAAATCTGATCCAGGAATTCCTTGATGTACTGTAATGTATTGCTACCAATACCACATGTTAATTGTATAAGCTTGATAACATTTACTATCAACTAGCAACACTTTGGTGAATTCTGCTCACTAAATAACATCATAGAGCTTAATAAGTACTTATTGCCAATATACAATAAAACTGTGTATAGTGAAGGTGCATTTAAGACTGCTCAATACATTTTCCTAACAGGTATACTTCTCCTTTTGCAACCCCCATACAGTTTGTACTGCGCTTCTGTTTTGCAATACTTGTGACAGATTAAACGCAAGATAAAAAACTCTGCATATTATCTAGACTGACACTGAAATACCATTCATTATCAGACTTTGCCTATATTAAAATTGCCCATCCTTAGTACTGAGTAATCGATCTGAGAGTACCCTAAAAGTGATTCTGGAATAGGCTCTACACGGATACTCTTCCAGACAAAAGCTAACTAGAACTGCTCCTGTTTTATGGCATGGGCAAGTAACAAGATTATTAAAGTAACCTAGCGCGGTTAACCAATTTACTACTCTTTGAAAACTCTGTCCCCTTTCTGTCACTTATCTGACATGTTGTTATCTTTGCTTCTCAGTGATTGCATACACAGCCCACTATCTTTCAAGAATATGTCTGTGCTTCAAAAAGTGTATTTTTTACTGGGGTTGGCTAATAAGTGACCAGACTTAGGGTATGGAAGACAAGACAATGAACTAAGGGTCAAACTGAAGTTTGACTCCACTTACTACTTGTGAATTACTTGCCTTTACTGCCAGCTGCCGTTAACAGTGCCCATTTTCCACACAGGCATAACTTGAATCCCTCAAAATTTTGGATTTCAGATGTAATTTCAGGATTTATCTAGGTAGGGGCAGTGTGGACAATGAAAAAGAGCCTAACTTCAGTGGCAGCACTAATATAATTCAGTGTAATGCAAGCATGTTAAATCTTCAGTGAATACCTGTAAAACAGACTCAAGTACATAGGAATCAAATTTTGAACGACTGCAGCCACATGGAGGTCCAGTTTCCCAAGTGTCTCCGTGTAGATTAGTCCCCAGCATTGTATCCTAGACCCACGGTGCTAAAGCATGTTGGTTTATCTGGACAGGGAGGTGGATTTTAACTTGATCAGATTAATGCACTAAACACACCGGGCCTTCCCTATTAAGACCTTTCTAAATATGCTAGTTGGCATCTCCAACTGCCAGCCTAGATGAGGCTTCAGAAGAAAAGAGGCAATGATAAAATAGACAATACTCTTAGAGTGTTCTGAAGACATGCTGTCGCATTAAACATTTTTTTCTGGCTACTTTGGAGCAGCTCTGCTCCAGACAATCTGTTTTCAATCCCACCTTCATATACTAAACGTCCTCCATTAGCTATAAACATGCACACACAACCCTGGGATGCAGATTCTGCTACGAGGCACACACATGGCTGGCGTCTGTCTGCAGCCCAAAGCCTGCAATTGCTCTGGATGTGGATTTCGCCTGCCCAAGAGAGTCATGAGCAACGAACATCTGAGGGTGTCCAAGACATTAAGGGGCAGAAAGCACTCTCAGCGCTAAGAGGTGCAAATCTTGGGCATGTCAAGCTGCTGGTTGGAGGCTCGTAGTTTCGGTTTTATGACTTTGGCATGCTGAAATATGCAAAACGCAGACCAAGACGAGGCTTTTTCTTAGCTGGACATGCACGCTGTGCGGGAGCACACAAAACACCTGGGGACGATGTTCACTCTGGATAACCCATTACATTCTCTTTCCCCTCCTGCTGTCGGTTGCATCGCCTCCCAGCACAGACCGCGTGCACCTCAGAGAATCAGCAGCACCCACTGTGTGAGAAGGGAACTAACACAGCTCTGACACCCGACTGAACACAGCCGGCACAGTTAAGCCTTCGGACCGACCTCTGACCACAGCGCTCGCGCAACCGACGCGAACTCCAACGAGCACCACCACGCAGCAGCCCCAACCCCGGCAGCACCCCCCCGGGGAGCCCCCAAGACCCTGCGGCGGCCGGAACGAGGCCGCGCACCCTCCCGGCCCCACACTCACGTAGAGGGAGCGGACGGCGGCGCCGTAGAAGCGCAGCGCCGTGCTCAGCTCCAGCGCCGCCGAGCGCGCATCGTCCCCGGGCTCCAGCGCGGCATCGCCGCGCTCCTCCCCGTGCGGCAGCAGCGGCAGCCGCTGGGCGGGCAGCGCCAGGGGCAGCGCCAGGGGCAGCAGCACCCAGCGCAGGCAACTCGACGCAACGCGCATCCCGACACCTCCCGGCACGGCGCCGCCGTCCCGCCGCTATAAGCGCTGGCAGCGGGGGCGGCCGGGCCGGGCCGGGCCGGCGGGCGGGGGACGGCGCCGCGGCCAATGGCTGCGCGGGGGGCGAGGGGGCGGGCGGGACCCCCCGCCCCGCCGGGACGCCCCCGCCCGCCGCCGGGACCCCTGGGGCCCGCCCTCACAGCCCGGGGCGCGGCGGGGGGCGGGGGGGGCTTCGCCCGCCGCCTCCGAGCCGGCGGGAGCAAAGCGGCGGCAGCCGCGGCGCTGGGGGCGGTGTGTAGGGGCGCCGGGCTGCGGGGGCTCCGCCGCTGCCGGGATCTGAGCGCGTCGCCTGCGGGGTGAGGAACTGCGGAAGCCAAATCCCGCAGCTGCTTCCAAAGCCGCGACTGTTCCGCGGGCTCGGCGCTAGGGAACGCGGGCTCCGCTCGCTCCGGCAGCGGCAGCACCTTCCCGCAGCCGGGCGGCGGCCAGCGCACTGCAAGCTAGTGCCGGGATCAACGTGAAACGAAAATCCGAATCCCGGTGCCATCTTCTGACATCATTTTGAGACCAGGTGCTAATTATCGGGGGGAACCGAAGAACTACACGGGAATGTGTCCCACAAATCAGCACCATCAAGGCCAGACCCGCATTTGGTTTTAAAATGACATTTAAAAAATAATAATAATCTGTAAATGAAAAACTCACTGATTATATGAGATACATAGAAAAGAAATATGGGATATCTACACACATCCTTTCTGACTATGTCTTCTGCGTTTATAGCCTAGTCCTGTTCCCAAGAAACACTCAGAAGCAACTGAAGAATGGGTACATTTCATATATTTTTTCCTAAAGCTTCCAAGTGAAGACAGCAGTACTTAAGGATAAAATTTTGTCCGGTAAAGTACATGCCATGATATTTCCACAGAATGTTTACAGCAGAAAACCACCTGAGGGAAGGCAGCTGAAATGCTACCCGCATGCTGTTTACATGGCTTTTTACTTCTCTTTTGATACCTGCTCTTTTCTTTGGTAAGGAAACACAGTTTTTCATTTGGCGAATGGCAAGAGCACAAGACATTCCAGGGTAGAGTATAGCCATGGTATAACCATGCCTACCTAAGAGACAAACATATCTGTGTATCTAATCACCATTATTATCACTAGCAACTATCTACAATTGACTTTGCTATTTCAGTGAAAACAGCCACAGTAGCACAGTGGTCTGGGAGGAAGACAAGTCCTCTCTCCACACAATTTACTTTTTGCTGTACCTTCACCTGCAATGTCCCTCTGTATTTTCAGGGCCCGTAAGACAGTGACGGGTGAATTCAGGGGTATCTGGCTAACCACTGCTACAAAAGCAGTCTCCTGGCTGGATCACCACCATACCTTAGCACAGTCATATCCATAAAGAAGCCTCAAGATATCCAGCTGAGTTATCTTTCTCCTCATTTAACAAATGGATAGTTAAGCAAACTGTACCTTCTTACCCACACTAGATGTGTGCACTGGAATACTACCAGCTGCTTTCACCACAAAATCATCTTCCCATTACAACCTCCCCTCTCCAGCTTAAGCCTATTTACAAACCTGCAGAACCTATAGGAAAGACGTGCTTGTACAATGCAAAGAGAAAGCCAAAATTAAACCCCATAACACCTCCAGAACTCCACATATACATTCACAACATCAAAAAATGTAATTTCTGTTAGGCTTGAAGTCTTCCATAGCCACATTTTCCCTCAACATGAAAGTCAACCTCCACAAGAAGAAGATATAAGCACAACAAGAAGAAAACTCTGACATGGTAATAACTTTCTGTCAGAGGCACGTTGCTGACCATTATGTCCAGGATCTGGAGGATGAGGACCACTGGGAAGCTAGAAACTTACTGTAGTAAATTTGAAACCGATTCAAAGGCTGAAGAGTTAAATATCTACATCTGCATGTTTAGAACAGAGTAATAGCTGCGTTACGGTAAATCCTTCCTCCATTAGTCAGTATACTGTGATTGTTTAGTCTATTTTTACCTTAAGGAGATTGCAGTGTTTCCGTTGTAGTTGAGTAAGCTTACCTTGTATGCAGCTCCCGCTGTGAGGAGTAATGAGAGTTGCTAGTTCTGAGACTGAAAAAATATTTTTATTGTCCTTTCTAGTATCTTCAGTAGCGACCTAAAAAAGGGATGGAAAAGCATGCTTACATACAGTGCAATTAATTGGGAGACACTAACTGCTAACACCAACCAGAATGGGGAACACAAAACACTTTATCGAGACTTAAGAAGGGAAGAAATGTATTCACATGCAAACTGGAATACCATCAGCTAACACACCATCAACAGAAATCTTCCAGAACACAGCCAGTAAATGCAAGGAAGAACATCACCTTTCCAATGGATCATAAATCAGGTATGTCAGTAGTTTACAAAACAACAGCATCCCGAGAGCAGCCAGAGACCCTGTACAACAAATGAGCAGGTTTTATTGTGTCACAAGGAAGTAAGTGACATGTTCTAAAGGGATATAATGACACTGCTTTCCCAGAGCCTGCTTGTGATATCAGAGATCTCACTGAAAATTCACCAATGGAGAGAATTCGGAGTGAAACAGTAAAAAAGATCAGAGGACCAGAGGGAATGATGTACAAGGAATTGTTAAAGAACTGAACATGTGTACTTGGCTAATAATGGGGAGGAGATTTGATTAACATCTTCTGTCATCTGAAGATATGGAGTGTCTTCAATTCAGATATCTGAAGTGTGCTACCAAATGGAGGAGTTTGAGGAGTACACGTAACAAGGAGATGGAAAATAACTAAAAGAAGCCATGAAACCAAACAACAGAAAAAGTTTCCTTACCATGGGGTCTATTTTCAGCAAAATCATAATTAGGCATAGTGGGAGCAGAATGACAGAAAGCTTTGAGTAGTCCAACACTAGGTTGGTCAGATTACTAAATAACAGAACTTAAGGAATAATTCTGTATTTGATCACGGGACAAGATAGCCCAAGAGATTTTGACCTGAGTTTCTGTGTTCTTACATAGTAAAATAGCTCACAGGTATACACGCACATATATTTGAAAACTTCCACTGCCTACATGTGAGGAGATTTGGAAAAGGGGATTGCAGATACTGTGACTCTCTTGACCTTCTCAAGCTCCTACCCAGGTTCTATTAACAGAGGGAAAAGAAGTTAGTGACCCCTTTGCTGGTATGATTGGAGGAAGGGAAGTAATGCCCTGGGCCCCTCATGATGATCCACTGCTGTCCAATGTTGACAAAGCATTCTAGTGGACGGATCATCAAAGGACAGAGTAACCATGTGGTAATAAACTGAAGAGAAGTGAGCATTTGAGATAATGACAGGAAAGAATAGGACTGAGGTCTGCTGAGAAGGAACATTTTTTTAAGAGAGACAAGGTCATGGGAATTAGAGGGTCACAAGCGAAGGCAAAGCTTGCAGGAAAATCATGGAGTGAGCATCATAAATTTAAATCACTCTGACTTGGAACTTAATGTTAATTGTTCATTAGAGTGGAACATTATGAGATTCCTTCTGTAACACTACATGAGCCTGTATCACTACGAAGGTCACAAGACTCAGGAACAACATCAAAAAAAGTGGATTTTGCAGCAGAACTCTCTACAGAAAGAGACTAATTTTGAAGCCCTGTAAGATGCTCGCTCTTGAAGAGAGATGCACGTGAAGGGTAATATTGTATCTCACCCTCTGCATTAGTGCAGGGTACAGAAGACTGTAGAATCCCTTATTTTTCTCTCATGCAGAGATCTTACAGGGCAACAAAAGGACAAGCTCCTGGAGAGTTCATATCCTGTTCTGGAGAACAGCTGGGCAAAAATGGGGATGTGGTAAACACTTGGCCAATGACCTGGTCAGTACAGAAGAGATACACTGCTGCAATATAATGGTACATAGCAATAACAGATTAGTGACTG
Organism: Falco biarmicus; assembly: GCF_023638135.1. Lineage (NCBI taxonomy): Eukaryota > Metazoa > Chordata > Aves > Falconiformes > Falconidae > Falco > Falco biarmicus. Next base: position 82,567,222 of record NC_079293.1, read on the forward strand.
CCTGGAGCAGGGCAAGAAGCATAGGAGAAACAGTATCTCTCAGGCCCTTCCTTGAGGAGAGACTGTTTACATTTTTAGGGTTACCTTCATCTATTTCTATGTCTTATTATTAGAACTGATAACTATATTAATAAGGGATAGAAAAAAAATATCACAGAGGAAGTTATGCAGTGAAGTTATGCTTGTACAGAAGCACCAGTTTTCTTCATCCCAGTTTATAACTTCAGAAAAATGAAATGGAAAATGGAACAGAAAACTATCAGCATCATGGAAACTGGCTAGATAAACAAAGCCTTACAGTTCTCCCATCTGTCAGGTGGTCACATGAAAAATACGATGCTTTTTATCTTTTTCTATATTTCATCAAGCTATCCTTCTCAAATCCTAACGCTTATCGTCTTTCAAGAATGGAGTCTCTAATCCAGTAAGAATACTAGGACTTCTAGTAAGAGAGAGTTGTAATAGGGCAAGAAAGTATATAATTAGCCTTCTATTTAAACATTCAGCACAAAACTACTACACCTACTCCAAGTCAACTACTACATCTCCTCCAAGTCCAACTGTTTTGTTATTATCGAAAAGTTTTAGCTTTGTGCAACAAAAGACTCCAAACAGACAATATTAACTGACTTCAGAGTTTTAAAAAACACACAGGAGACAGGAAAACAAAATGTGTGACCAGTTTCTCATATATGCAAAAGCCAGCTACAATATGAAGGAACATTGTTTTTTAAACAATGGGAATGGGGAGTGGAAAAACAATTTGAACAGGACAGGAAGACAGATATGGAAAAGGTATCCTTTACCTCCTATCTACTCTAAGGCTAAAGAAAATAACTACTCTGACCCACTGTCTTACTGTGTCAGACTTCAGAATAGCGGTAATACATGCAGGGAAAATACACCTCCTTGTAGTCTGGCGTTGAGATGGTATTTAATGCATCTCAAGTTAGACCATCACTTCAGATTGAATGTGCATCCAAACCAAAAGCATTGTTAAGTTTTATATTTCATTTTACTTGGGATCCAGACTTTGACTGCGATGTACAATTGTACACGGAACACACAAGAAAGATGTTGCACTGAGCCCCAGCAGCAAAGCTTCTAGATGACAGTCAGTCAGCAAGGAGAGGCCACGCACTGGTCTGATGTTAGTGGTAGCTAGAAATTCAGTAACAAATAATGACGAGGCAAGTTCAGCCTAAACTTTTCTACAAACATTCAAAAGGGCTGAAATGTTAGCACGGCCTCTCCTGTGGCAGTCAAGCTACTACCTCACATCTGCTCCTTGTGCCTACAGAGCATCCCAGCTCACGGAGCCTCACACTCCCTAGATTCTCTGCCTGCTACAACAATACAACATGCAACAACTGCCATTTAGAGAAAAAGTATCAGATGAGCCTAAATAATGATGACAATTTAGAGGAGACAGCTTATCTTCCCCCATCATGACTGGATGATCTCTTTTACAAGGAAAAAGACTTATTTCTGAAACTGATTTTCTGAAGGGGAATTCATTGCCAAAGCTAGTAAAATTCACCCAGGAGAATATTTCATTACCTTGAGCAACTGTGAGTAAACAGAGAAACTGATTTTCATTCAGGGTAGATGACGCTGTGGTACAGCAAAGGCCAAAACTTTTAACTACTATTTTTTACAACAGGACTGGATAAGGGAAGAAATATTTAATAAAGATAACACTTACTAACTGTATGGTCTCAAAATTAGATTGTGGTTCATCTTTACATGGAGAGATAGTGTGAAAGCCCTGCCCAGAGGGTGAACAAAGTTCCCTATGTAAGTCTATGCTTGGCCAGATTGAACACTGAGGTTGCTTGTAAACATTTTCTTTTTTGGACAAGGTCTACTAAGAAAGAAAATTCCTCTATCCAAAAAAAGATGTGTTTCCTGACCTCTCCTGGTCAACTGTTCAAAGTTAGCTACACTGAAGGCTTTCTGCCTTCAGGAATCCACTCAGCACACACCAAAGTTTCCTACAAATTAAAGGAATTTTTTTGTGAGCTTAAGTTAATTTGCTGAGTGGGGTGGATGTAAGTGTGTGCTCAAAGGCTACAATGTTTCTTATCAAAAGCTTGCCTAAGGATGGCTGAATCATAGTCTTAGACCCCAAGAACACTGCCAACAGGCAAAATTTTGGAGCAACAATTCTGCCAACCATTCCATACAAAATGCTAGTAAGAACTGGTGGGTAACAATTCAGTGTTTTCACTATTCTTTTAATTTCATTTTCCTCGTAAGATTTCTAGTACCTTGAGTTGAAATTGTAACTATGAGGTGGTATAAATATAATCACTTATTCTTAAATTAGACATGCATAAGTTCAAGAACCTACTGTACTTTTTTAATCTGAAGGCTGTATTTGTGTGCTTGGAGATAAATTATGATAAAAGACGATTTTTCTTTCCTCTTTTTTAAGAACTGTGTAAAGACTGTGAACTTTCCCCTGGCCTGAAACAGTCCAGATCCAAAAAACCAGGAGTAATTCCATGAATTACAGCTATTTATTCTTCCTGACCCAAGGACTTCTATTGCTGTTCACTTCACTTGGAATCTGCATACTAATATAAACAGTGGCCCACTCATTTCTTCCCAAGCACAGTTTAGTGTTTCAGCCTAGGATGTAACACTGTAGTTTTGTCATAGAGCAACAATAAAACATGAGGATCTGCACTAAAGCAGCTCTGCACAGAAACAATCACATTGCCCCTGGGAAAAAGAGGCATTACTTCAAACACTAGGATTGATGCAATAACTTATTCATTGGAGAAGTGACAGGGTAGGAGCATGAAAAGCAGGAACTCCCTTTATTTTTTCCTACCAGAGGCTGCCGAGAACAAACTCTGTGTGGAGTCTGCACTCCTAATTAAGAGAAGGACAGGGTGTGATCCCTGAGGCCAAGTAGCAAGGACTGGATTGTGTCCAAACTGCTAACCCCTAGAATCTCACTGGCTGCATCTGTACTACATAGTGTTTAGCCCACGATCTCTGCTGGGTTGCTGTAGCCCTAGGACACAAATTTTTTATTCTACCCACCCGCCCTGAGTTCACAGTGTCTGAAATAAAGTGAACTGTTACGCAGTCCAGCAGTGGTTTAGTTAAGCACAAAACTAAGCGTACATGTCGCATACCACAGCCTGTGACACAAGGGTATGTGCAGGTATTGGAAGACACAAAAACCTCTGGGCTGGCTTTGGAAGATTAGACAGGGCCAAGAATTAAGTTTGGTCCTGGCCTGTGACTGCCTTTTGAGTGTGGTCCTTGGAGCAAACTGTCCCCAGAGCAAACTGTCCTCAGACTGCTCCCGTGCTTTATCTTGGAGAGAGCTGTCTGGAGCAGGCAGGAAATCAGCTAACACTTAAGCAGCTTGGATATTCAGGATCCAGTGCATGAGAGAGATCCCGGGCCCTCTCTCATATGGATGTACCTCTATATCTGCAGTCAGAGGCATATTTATTAAGTTTTTCAAGGGGGAGAGACAGCAAGACTGTTACAATTGAAAAAGTTACACTTGCAAATGAAAGTTTATAAAAAATCTTCTCAAGTAATTATTTTCCTTGCTCTGCAGTCTTTCTTGGACTTCCACCTAAACAATTTTTCTTGTCACTTCTCCTCTCCCTTAAGCTTTCTGAACGCACCGTTAACATCCTCCTCTTTTGCCTTTTCCCTGCAAGGGCCTTTAACTCTGTACGGGTTATGTTCATCCTAGCTTCCTTCCTTGCCTTTTGCCAGGCAAGGCTTTTTATTAACCTTTTGGGATCTCAGGGCTGACCCACTTTATGGCTCATTGACTACTTTTCATTCCTTGAGTTCTTTCTCAGAGAAACTGACCTCTGTTTTCCTTTAATTGCAAATCTTTTATGATTCTCTCAAACTTCCTGCATGAAAAATATTTGAATGTTTTCCAGCAGCACAGATCTTTCAGAGCACAATTCTGCCAGCATGGGTTCTCATTTACAAGTAAGGCCACTAAAATTAAGGAAATTACTTCAGAAAGAAAAAGCATTATTCAAAATAAGACCATCTTAATAGGGTCCTTAATTCCCTATTTTTTTCATGAAATATAATAATTCTTATTTATGCCTGGTATTTATTTAATGCATTTATCCCTTAAAACAATGATTAGATCCAACAAACCCACTCATCTTTAAAGCCATTAAATACAATATGAAATTGCCATTTAGAGACCCCTATTCACCACGTGTACACATTTTATATAGTCTGAAATATCGGGAGATGCAATTATTGAAAACAAACAACCAGGAAAAATGTGTATGACATTGGACCTAAGTTTTAAGAAACCGAATTTTTTTTTGTGGATGCACTGATATTTACATTTTTATAATCTGGGGAGGGACTCTGAAGAATGAGTCACAGCATTTGAACAAACAAGAGCGTTGTGTTCTTCCTGAGGGAAGAACTGTCCTCTGCTTCTTCCATATTAGTAAATACAATTCAGTTATTTAAGTACTCAGAACGACTTTGCCTCATCCAAAATGTCATTATTTGCCACAGCGTATTCCCTGCAGCAGTGCTAAAGCGTAAAGCAGATTTTCATGGTATAACAGGAATCATGGTATAACATTTTCAGCAGCGCTTTCCATTAATACTCTGTCAAATCTCAAAACCTTTCCTGGTGATATAAGAAACATCTGTTGTTATCCCACTTCACAAACAGAAAAATTAAGGCACCAAAGAAATACAGCTTGCCCACCTGACAAATCAGAAGACACACAGGAAACTCAGTGGAGATTTCCTGACAACCAGAAGTAGCTTTCTGAAGTGGAGCAGATCCTGTTTCTTCCCAAGACATATGCCAGTTTCAACTAATAACTGCCTCTGACTCCAGAATGTGAAGCTGTGCAGTTATTCCTAATGCTCACAAGCCTCAGGAAAGCTCACCAACTTGAGATATTCAGAGGCCTACCACACAGCAGAAATGAATTAAAAAAATCACAAAGAAGAACTAAAGAGTCATTTTTTAAGGTGAATATGTAACAAAGAATTCTGTGCTAGATGCCAAACAGCCTTATTGTGAGGCACATGACTGACAAATTACAATTCAGTAAGCAGAGAAAGGTACAAAACTTCTGCAACAATTTCCATTCTGTGTGGTGGAGGAATTAAAAGGTTGGTCTTGAATATCTGCAAGCTGTTCCTGATCTCCACAAATTGTGCCATCACTTTGAAAACAGGATGTAGGCTTCAGAGTAAAGTAAAACAAACAGACTGATTTAACACAACAGCAGCAGAAAATCACCCCTGACAGTGCAGTATTTTTCAAATAACCCTCTACCCAAAGACAACAAAGTACAAAGATAGGAGATTAGAGAGGAACTTCTCTTTAGAATGCTTCTCACCTGACTAACACCTTACCTTTAAAGTTTCCACAGCATCATGTCCATTTTACGTGGCAAACTACAAACAAGACTAACCCAGTTTTCTTGTCTACCAATGCTCATTTCCACATATTCATCAGCATGCCCTGCATGTTTTATGCATTTAAGTGTTCTCCAAAATTTGGGAATATTTTTGCCTGAGCATCTGCAACCTTGGGGCTTATATTTAGTATCGTATATATTATACGTACAGAAGAAGTTATAAGTACATTACCCTCACTATTTCACTGCCACTAACTCTGATAATTTTGCTAGTTTCTGTGATTTCTGAACATTCCCTACCACCTACTATAGTTTTCTCAAGCTTTTCAGATTGACTTAAACGGAAATCCCTCCAAATTGCTCAGCCTTGCCTAAAGACAAGACTTTTGTCATGTCCAAAGAGCCTATCTTCACCAAACATGCTTTATCCCTCTTGGTACCAGATATAAACATTTGTTGCGTGTGTTGCTTCAGGACAGTAACAACTCTGTTACTGTCCGAGCATCTGAACCAGCTGCTTTCAGCTGCTCCTGGCTGTGGCGGAGCCAGACCTAGAACTCAGAAAAGGAAACCTGCTGGATTTCCCCTGGCCTCAGTAACCTCACTCCTTACTTTGAGGATGTCTTTTTGCAATTGAGAAGGAATAATCAGGGACAGGAAGAACTGAATTTCAAAACAAAGTCAGAGAGAGAAGGATGGTGGGAAAGAGAAAGGGAACCTGAGTCTTTTAAGCCAGAGTACACAAATATAAGCCCTGACATTACCAGCATTTGTGCATACGAATTGTCCCATTCACCTTAAGGGGGCTGATCACATAGTAACAGCAACTAGAAGAGAACAACTTGGTCTATCCGAACCTGCAGACAAAGAAGCAAGAGATGGACTTCTGCCTAACCACATGTACACTCCCGGCCCTACCAAACGAAACTCAAGGTCTGCTAATTCTGCTGGTCTAGCACCCTGCATGAAAAAATAGATCTCTTCTTTGACAGAAGATCTCCATTATTTTCAGTAATGCTCAGCTGAGTGAATTCCCTAAATAAGCGCCTGCTGTATTTGAACAAAGGAGAAATGCCGCCACTCAGTAATAAGGAAGGATGCACAGAGAAGAGAAAGGAATAAGCACACCTGACTCCCTAGGCATAAGAAAAGCACTGGTACTGGTCCAAAAAGAAAAAAACTGAGTGAAGTTAGTGCCAACCAAAAAGACAGAGCAGCACACAAGAGTCACTAAGAGGCTTTAACTGTGTATTTAGAAGTTATTTCTTGTTGTGATTGACTCCTGCTTCCTATGTCTAGTAGTTTATTTCTGTCTTCAGGCTCTATTCAGTGACTATTAAAGACTTTTTGGCATTGCAGGCTTTCTGTGTAGGATATCTGGCAAGCCACAGATGTAACGGAGCAGAAGCTGAGGGCTTCAGCAGGCTTTTCCCATCAGAGGTTCCATACCTGTGAAGTCAACCAACATATGCCATTCAACATGCATGGGCCACAATACATGATACTTTTAATACTGCATAGTGCAACCTTTAAAAGGTGACTTTTCAAAGTTGGGATCAGGATTGCTTGAAAACAGCCAGACAGCTACAATACCACAATGGAAGCAAAAGCTCACCACAAAGGATGCACCTATGCAGCCAAAGCTTATGCTAAAGGAGGTAAACTTCTGCTGTGCAGCTCCACCAAGATATTTCAAAATAGAAACAGAGCTCAGACAAAAGCACCTAGCATGACAGACCAAGTCCAGTGACTGCTGAGAACCTCTTGCCAGCTGATGTGTCAAGCCTCACACGCTGAAAGCGAGACAAACAACTGACCCCTACCCCACAGCTTTTTGCAGCGCTCTGCTGCAGACTCCTTCCTAAAGGAAGCTGTTCCCTTCCTGCTCCCCCGCCTCTCCCTGTCACACTGGAGATGGCGCTCACTGTCAACCATTACTAAGCACTTTGTCGATTTTCGAGTTTGCACAGGCCGTGCCGGGAGGGGAACCGCAGGACCCCTCGCTGGCACTCTGTACCTCTCCCACCCAGCACAAGGTTACTCCGGACTTTTTTTTCCACCGGTACAGAAAAGTAACAACAGCACCCTCCGCTGGCCGCTGCCAGGAAGACACCGGCCGTAAAAGGGCTGATTGAAGCTGCTACTGGAGCTATCATATTATGTTAAATCTAGAGAAATGCACTTTTTTTACTATACACACTAACTGTCGTGCTCCCTGTAAGTGGTCTTCAGCTGCCTCCAGTCACTACACACATGCATATCTTAAAAGCAGGGGCAGTGACTATAAAGCTTATGCACAGAAAGACTCCTTAATTTTAGTGCTAATAACAAGATTCATAAACTGTGTTACCATATATGAAAAGATGTATTTCCCAAACAGATTAATCTTCATTAGCACTTTAGTTATAGTACCAACCTTATTTGGGAGCTCGTAATAAAAAATTAAATTGAGTATTATTATCATCGTTGTATTTTTTCCTCCAAGATTTCTGGCCATTGGGTATGTGCAAAACTCAGAGGAAAAAAAAACCCAATAGACAATCTAAGCCACTGCACATAACAGAACACAGGGTACCCGTGTGCAGGAAAGCTTGCAAAAAATGTCTTTCGTTTGATCCAGAAGAAATAAACAGTGACCCTCTGATTAAGCACATTCGACATATTTTGGTTTTTTTCTTTGAAGATCACATGTAAATTGATCTTAAAAACTTTTATTTTGTGTAATAGCCATGTTGAGGTATCCAATAATAAAACCGCAAAGGTCCATACTGAAAATAATGGTCTGCCTAAACCATGATCTGATTACATATTTATTTTGGGGGAGACATTTTCTTTCTTTTCAGCATACAAGCATTCATGCAGGTTAACAGTTTATTTTTATTTTAGTGGCTGCTCCTGCAGAGTGGCCAGGATTCCAATAGCCAGCTGATACATATATTTGATTCTGATTACTCTTACCACCTAGATAACAAAAAATACCTAGACTGGAACTGGCAAAGGTAATTTATAGCCATTATATTTGCTTACTCTAACTCTATGGAAATTGGATACTTACGTGGAGTTTAGATGGGTGGACTGCATTTGAAATACGCTCTTCAAGATCATGTGACTGGATAGACACAGAATACATATACAGTGACCAGAACAAATTCCTGGACAGCCTGATCACACGTAACAATTCACACTGGATTAGATCTTCAGCCATTATATTACACCAACTTGAGTGAAATCAATATATACAGTGACTTCAACTAAGAAAGCAATCATAGTTTCCAAGACAGAAACACGTCCCTGAGCTGTGGTATAAAATCAACATTATCTGTCTCTGGCCAAAAAGACAAGTGGTAGCATTGTTTGTAAATTTAGCTATTCGAATTATGGTGATGCTCAAGATTCTTTCTAATAATCTGGCAGTGTATAGGTTCTTACGGAATTTAGAAATGCTCAGATGTTGCACCATCAAAGCAAATAAAAAAAATTCCTCATAAAATTGCTTAAATGTAAAAACTTACGAAGAATGTGCTGAAGCTAATAAAAGCAAAAAAATATATAATGAAAGCTAACCCACTCGGTCAGATTTTAAGTCTTTATCAGTGGAACACCCTGTAAGGATGTAATCTGTTACTGCTGAGATTTCAGGATTTTTAACGGCTTTACATACACAGGTATCTCCCACAAAACGTGGCAGAGACATTTGTATCTTCTCCTCATGAATCTCTGTATTTTACAGCGATTTAAATAAAGGCTGAGAATTTTCCATGGTGTCTGTCAGCCACTGTGTTTACACAGAAGGAGAGGCAGTTGTTTAACTTTTTAATGAAAAGATTTTTTTTTCCCAAAAATATACCTCATTACTTCTAACATTACATTCACTTTTGATATACCACTATTATTCATTTTTGGTGTAATACTGTAAGGCTTTTATAAAGAGGATACACTGTGCAAGTAACTAGCTTCATGTTTTCACATTTTTTTAAATAAATTTGCTTTGTTTTTACGAAGTTCTGCAAATTGAATAAATTAAAATAATTTACATTTAGCATCTCATGAAAGCATTTGGCAGACTGAATTTTTCTTGTGCAACTCATTTTTATAGAGCACTGTGGGGGGACTGACTGCCCCCTCCTATAGACTCCTGACTACCAGATAACACTGTCTTCTAACTGCAAACTTCCTCTGACACGACTATGTTTCAATTAATTAAAAATTATCGATAGACATAGACACAATAAAATACATATGCCATTAGAATAGGTTTGATAAGATCCTAAATAAATCATAACAAACCTGTCTGAAGATACAGAGCCTTGCATAGCCTACCTTTAAAGATACAGTCCTGGAAATTCTTTCTCCTTCATATCTTTATATATTTTTACACTCTTTTGCCACATCTTTGAACACAGGACACACTTTTAGCAAGCTGCAATAAACAGGCTAGTGCTGTAGGCCTCGTAAGACTCCAGTTTTACACTTGTGGTTCTCAAAAAACCACAATACTTCCCGTTACATATGTAACAAGACACCTGATGTCACCAACCTGAGAAACAATTGGGACAATATGTCCCAACATACAACAACCCCAACAAGCATTGTCCATTAGATAAAAAAAAATTTGACTTTAGCTTTGTTGCTGATGCCACTGACTGAGGTCTCATTAGTACATCTCTCACATTTAAACCAACAAATCAGGTTACACATACCTGAAAATGTTTCACACTGATTAATCAAGACTCAAATTCAGCTGCTCAGTTTGTTTCATTCAGGTAGTTTGGAATTCTGTATTTTTTTCTATTCATTAATCATGTGGCTGTACTACCTTTGCCTAGCTGAGATTTAGACATTAATTACTTTTTAAAAAAATCTGGAGCAATAAAATATGAAAAATAAAACAAAAGACAGCACTTTCTGATGAAACATTCTCTGCAACGGCATAGTTAAGATGAAGCAAAAATACAGCTGCACACAGGAACATACCTCTTAAAAAGTTCTAATAGCAAAAATGATTGAAGTAATTTTACTCAAATATTGTCTGCTCTATAAAAGGACTGGAAATCTGCCACTGTATTATACTGGGGTTTGCTCCAAAATAAACTACAGCCAGCACAGCTGGAGGTGATAGAAGTATGTCCAGGATAAATACCTACTTCCCTGCCCTCCATCCCAGCTGTTAAATTATTCTGTCCCTCTTCCGTTCACAGCAGCACGTTGCAATGGGCAGTTCCTACTGCCTCCTCTCTGCAAAGCTGCTCGGGTCTCCTCATCCTGTAACAGGTTACAAAGACCTGATAAGCCCTTAGGCAAACCCTTCTTTTACCAACCCCCAATTTGCATATATCTTACACCCTTCAAACAACCATATCACTTCCTAACAACCCTGGCTCCTCGTAGGACACCTGTTGCACTACCACTCTGTCCTCTGAATGAAGCAAAGGACCCTGGGGGAAACAATCACTAAAAGTAACACCAGAAAGCACCTGCAAAGGGGTTCAAACAAAACTTGTACTGACAACCTTAGTTCCACCATTTCCTAATCTTTAAATAGTTAATAACCTATTACTTAATAATTATACATAACAATTATCTAGTTATAATTTAAATTATTTTTATATTTAATATCATATTAATGTATATTAATATACCTACACAAAGTATTTATATATACTTTTATAAATATGATTTATTACAAATGTATTGACAAATGATGATTATGGAATTTTAATTGTAGCTAAGTGCTTATTTAATAAACTTACATAGACACAGGTTTATGAAAAGAAGTGAAAAAGACAACATTTGTGCTATCCGCATAATGCTAACATACAACTTGCATGTGAGAATTTTACAAAAATCCCTCAAAGGTTAAGAGATCTGTATAAGGCTTACTTTCTTCGAGCCGAGTTTCTCTTTAGTGTAGCTCCTGTAATAACAACTGCAGCTCTGTTTCTTCAGACCTTCTCTTCCTCTCTTTTTTTTCACTGTCTTCTTTTTTCACACTTTTACAATTCTCTGCTCTGCTCCACCCACTAGGGCAATTTATTCAGCTAGGCCATTTGAAGTCTAACGCATTCAATGTCCTATTACAGTATAAACAAACATTAACAGTTGGCATGATTATTAAATTCGTGAAATGATCCTCTTTTTATTTTATTACGTTATAAGCAAAAGCAGTCTCATTTACAAACATACAATACATTCTTGGCACTACCCCCCCCCAAGTAAAACCAGTATTTTGTTAAGCCAGATGCTATTATTTTGCACATAAATGTATTTTCACGATGTTGAGGAGGAGATAAAGCTCAAATGATTTCTGGCCGTGAGCCACAGTTGGTGAACAAATAAAACCCCGCAGAAGCTATGGGAGCAAAGGGTGGGAGATCCGCAGCGGGGCTGTACGGCTGCAGGCGGGACAGGGAACCCCCTGGCTAAAACGCAGCTGGGCTGAAGGACATGAACCTGTCTAACAACTGCTGTTTCTCTTCCATGGGGCGTTTTATGAAGAAAACAGGCACATTCTCACAGGCAGGCATTACAGAAAAGCAGATTCCCTCAGGCCAGGCAGAGCTGGAGGGGGAAGGCGGCAGCTGCCATTTCTCCTCACCGTGTCCTTCTCGGGTGATGAGCAGAAAGGAGCGACTTGCCCGCCAGGCCGCTGCCCCCTCATAACTCTGAACGCTGCACGGACACGTGTGGCAGCCTTCGCCAGAAATATCATACACGACCTCCAGCACTGCGCTCCCTCGCAGCCTGCGGGGCCGGGGGCGCGGCACACGCTGAGGGAACGGCGCGGCGCCGGCGGAGCCGTGGGCCCGACAGGGCCCTAAAAATAATAATCATTAAAAAAAAACACCTCAACAACTAAACCAGGAGTTTCAACCCGTCAACAAGCTGCTGGTAAAACCTTTCCCTTATTTTCTTACAGAGCTGTGCCCAGCCTTCAGCAGGCGAAGCGGCTGCGTTTGCAAAGCAGCACGCCGGCTGCCAAGCCCCCTACGCCGGCGGGCCCGCGCCGCCCCAGCCGGTGCTGCCGGCGCTGCGGCCATGGCGCCGCGCCACCAGGGGGCGCGGTGGTGCCGGGGAGGCGGTGTCGTGAGGGGAGCGGGCCCGGTCCCCTGGCCGCGCTGTCTGAGGGAAGGCGGCGCAGCGCCCGCCGCAGCCCGCCCTCTCAGCGCCTCCCCTTCTCCTCAGCCCGGGGCGGCCTCCGTGCCCCGCTTACCACCGTGGCGAGGCGGGTGTGGGGTTGTGGCCGCTGCCGGAGCTGGGCGAGGCTGCAGGCCAGGCCAGCCCAGCCTGGGCCTTGCCCGTGGCAGGCCGCGGCGGAGGGCCGGTGACTCGAGGCAGGGCCCAGGCTGCCTTTGCCCGCGCTGTGGGCGGAGGGCACCTCGGGGCCGGTGGGGACGCAGCTCAGGCCCGGGGGGCTGTAATGACACCCTTCTGCCCGGCCATGGAAGGTGCCAGCTCTCGCCCGTTCCTCTGCATGAACATGGAGGAGCTACCAGAGTCATTAGCCATCAAGTGTAGGCTGAGGGCTTGTACAAGTTACATGGCAGCAGGGAATTAATTGCAAACATACACATATACAAGCATAAGGTACAGTACACAACTGATACACACGTATAGGGCAAGGAAGGGTGTTTGTGTGTTAAACGTTGAAAGCAAATTTCTTGTAAAGATTTGTTTACTATTTCATTTTCGCTCAGGAGCTACATTTGTGACTCAGGTGTTCACAGACATCTTAAGTACAGATTCACTAATGAGCAAAGAAACCTCCTCAACCTGTAGGAATTAATCCCTGAGCTGTAGATTTGAGATGTAGCTCAGGAATTCTCTGTTCCTCTGCATAGCTACATCACCTTGCAGTCCCAGACATGATCCTTTGCTTCCAGCCACAGTGGCTACCCCTTTCCACCCTGTTTTTGTCTCCTAGGAAGGACAGACTGGAATCCCTCACCCACAAAAATGTCCTCAGTGCTGCTCCAAGGACAGCCCTACAGCTGAAAAATTTCTTCAGTGGTCATTCAGTGGGCAGCCTTCCAAGTACGCTTCCAGAAAGTGAGAAAACATTAAGCTGCTCGGGCTGTGAGCCCGCTTCCTAATACTGCACAGTCCTCTGAGCTAGTATGGATGTCAGCACCAACTGGAATAGGTAGAGGGTACTGGAGTTAAAAACCTTCTCCAGACATTAACTTGAGAAGCAAGTTGCAGGACTTTCTGCTTCCACAACTGAGTTCTCAGCTGCTTGAGCAAGCAGATGATTTCTAATATGTGGGGGTTTATTACCTGTGAGCCAGATGCTTTGTATTGTCTAAGTATCAGAAGCCATGGGAAGAACATTAACTCCCTTACTGGACGTGGCTAAAATCATCCCTATTTAAATGAGCTTTTATTCTTTACCCATCACATGTTCCCTGCCTGGATGTGTCATGGATGGTATGAAAACCCAGACACTGGGCCAAGTGATCTTTAGCACTCAAGTCCACCTCCCTCTGTTGTCAGTCCACATCCAGTCCACCTCTCCTTTCCAGTCAGCTCATACCCAGCTGACTGATGTATTTACGGGAATCCCCGCTGAAGGGAAATACCTAACTGCTTTAGTTCCTCTTTTATGGTTTTTTTCCAGTGCGGGGTGGGGAGGGGTACAAAGAAGTGGATAAACCCTGTCAAAGAAAGTAGAGAAGGCTAGCAAAGGAGAGAATTTATTCTACTTGAGCTAACATGGATTTAAAGTATCCTTCTGGGTTATGGAGGCATCCGGGAAACTGAAAGCTGCAAAGAACAATTTAAACAATGAAAAACAAGAAATCCATTTCAGTGTTTTTTAATCTTAGATCTACAGATTGCCGAGTCCTGTTTTGAACCCCAAGGAACGTGCAGCATGGACAGAAATTCCAGGTGTTTGAGACTTTCTTACCAGCCTGGAATGCAGGCTGCATCTTTAAGCTTGAGTATGCTCCTATAGTGTGTTGTGCAATGGGGTGGTCTGCAGGAGAGCCTGAAATCTATGTATAACCACCCTAATAGAGACAAAACTCCAAAAATGAAGCAAAAGTGTTGATTCTGTTTCACGGAATCTGGCTCTTTCCATCATCTCGTCACTGAGTAACATATTTAATTCTTCTAGAAAATTTTCTTCTGGTCAAGTATTGGCTGAAATTATGAAACCACAGTTTTCTTGCTTTAAAGCTACTTGTGTTACTCTGATTAGTTTGTGCAGTGAGTTCCTGTACTTGATGCATAGGCATTACTTTATTTGAAGCCAATGGAAGCTTTGGCTGCCTTAAGGATTGTGGGTTAAGGCCCTACATTAGTACTGTTGTATGCCACTGTATGACCTAAATGAGATTAGAATAATAAATCCTGATTTATTATGAGAGCTTTATTTAGACATGTTTTGAGTATGAAGTCTGTGTCAGGATTAATAGTGAAATCTAACATGCTCAGGCACAGAGAAACCCCAGCAATGAAAGGACATTTTTTCCCTTGAGAAAATTGGTTCCCAGCCCTCTGTTTGGCTTTTGCCAGAGTTGCTAAATGTTGAATGGCACAGAGACGCTGAATCCCAAAGATGGTGACGTAGTCTGTGACTTGGAGATGAGCCCACACAGAGTGATGGATGGAAGTATCCCATCAGCAGTATTTTCCAAGGCTAAGTACTCATGCTCTGCAATGCAGTAGCATTCATAAAGCTTCAAATATAGTATTTCCAGAATCCAAATGAGAGATTACAGTTTCAGGATTTACTGGCTCATTCATTCATCACGTTGAGTAGGCACTAGTTTAGGTGCCTGCCCCATAGTTAAATCAGGTTCCTGAATCTGTTCCAAGGGAATGTCCATTCTTTTTAGCATCCCAGCCACCATCTGTCATCAGTAAACATGACATCTTGTCATGTAATGCACCAAATTGCAGTGGCCTAAGTATTAGATGCAGAAGGTGTGTACTTATACCCTGTAGTTAAATTTTTCTATTCTAACAGCTACATTACTAAAGGCTTCAGAGGAATTTGCATTTCCAAAAAAAATATTTAACTTGAAATGAGTGGACTGCAAGGATGTGAGCCAGTATTTCTGTGGGACATAAAATGAAGAAAGAGGAGGTCTAAATGTTGTGACAAATTTGGGTGAATTAAATCATTCTGCAGTATCTCTACCTTTTGTCTAATGCAAAGATTCTTACTACTCCCAATCTCCACTAGCTGGTTGACAGATCTTGTTCAACAGCAGATTTCTGTCCCACTTTGGTTTTGGGTAGAAATAGCAAGAATTATTTCCTTCAAAATATTGTTGATTTTTATAATTGGAGACTTAATGAAGAGCAGAGCAAATGAAAATGTTGAACCAGAATACCATTTTCTTTTTCTTTGATTTGGCAAGAGGCCTGCCTATCTGGAACCTCTCCTGGTACGTCTCAGCTGGGGCAGAACTGGTTGGAACCCTACAATTTTTCAGATAACTTTAGGGAAAAGCAACTTTTGAGGAAGGAGAGATTTTAAGGTCCATCTATGATAATTTACTCAGGGCTTGAGGTTTAAACCATGAAAGCCAGATATTTGTAAGAAACACCAGAAATCACGAAACCTCAAAAGAATGAAAAACCTGCTAGTGTAACTGAGGACAAACTCTGGACTAGCACAGTATAAAATCAAAGAAGATGGTTCAGTATCTAACAAAAATCTGAAATTATTTTCTGCACTTCCTAAAAGTGCTCTTTCCTGCAAAACCCTTTCTAACAGATTTTTTGAACTACACACTAATGACAGTCATTAGGTGCAGAGTGCTTTAGCACACTGTGATTTGCTGTCAGTCCTGCTGGCAAATTCATTAACTGCAAGTGACATCAAAGATGAGAACTCTAGACCTTTCTGCTCAGGAGCAGGGCAGCAGTTCAACTTGCAGAATCCAGATACTCTGTGTTATCTACTTTAGTTCGTTTGAAGTCAAATAGCAGTGGGACAGCCTAGCTAAGCAGCTTTTTGAACCCTCAGGCTCCACTCAAGTTTATTCCTTTGGACAGTGACCCTTAGAAAGAAAACAGCAACACAAACAGATCACCTGGAATTGCCCAACATCCCTAGACAGCAGCAGGAGTGTGCTAAAGACCAAGCAGTGGCTGAACTTCATAAGCACTGGAGAGCTGCACAGAAAGTTTGATCTATTGAGAATTTTCTTACGCTGCTGCAATGCAGAGTTTCCCAACCAACCTGTGCTTGCCTGCTGGCAAGGACACACATCTGTGACACAGTCGGGGCTACCACTGTGCTTTGCTGTCCCTTGGCAGCACCTGACCAGGGGAGAAGCAGCTTTCTTTGGCTGTTGACAACATGCTGCCGGTGAAGCGCGAGTTGGCAACCACATCCACAGGGCCACTAAGGGAAACCAGCAGTTCGTTGAGTGGAAATGGATTCCTGCTTCTCTGTACATTTTATAGTATACTTCAGGCACGTGGCAATGTTAAACTCCTGGTGGTTTTGCTGATGGCATGCCATGGAAGCCTTTACCCTCATTTAGCAGGCTAAAGTCTTACAGCACAAGCTGAGAAGTGTTGTTATAGGTCACTGATAAACAGCAATAGATTGCTTATGGCCACCAGGGGTTAATGTTAGCCACAAGCACAATCAGAAAGTTTGTGGTGAGAGCAGAGAGGTGGTGTGTAACCCACTGAATTTATTATCACTGTACTCTGGCCTCTAGATAGTGCGTGTGTGCACTGGGGTTGGGGAAACTGAGGGATGTATAAGGCAGGCACCTATTAGTGGAACTGGGAAAGGCTAGAAAGAGGCTTTCCTTGTCTGCTAGAAGGAAGTATGTATCAGTCTAGGAGAGATATTTTCCTGATCTGGGAGATGGAGCCCTCTGTAGTATGTATTAAAATATATTTTATTGTATCTATTCTATTTGTTATACATGCTGTCTAAACTCCTGCCCTTTATCTTCCCCATCTTTGCATAAGGAATATGATGGTCTAGGTACAGACAACTTCTCTGAAAAAGTTGCTTCAGTAACTGCTCAGCTTTCCATGTTCTACCCTTCTATTGAGTAAATTTTTCCAGGAAATACGCAGGGCCTAGGAGCAGGTGCCAATTAAAACTAAATCCAAGTTTATTTATGCTGAAGCCATAAAACTCTCTTTCTCTGCAACCTATAACATGCATGTACAGAGGTACATGTACATGATTATTAGTGCTTTGATATTTCTTACTGTCTTTCCTCTTTCCCATCATTTACCGTGTGTTCTATTTCTATATGTAGTCAAATTGGCACAGTCACTTGGTGCTGTTATTACCCTGCTTCTGTAAGCTGTTTATCCAGGATTTCCAAATTGCTGCTGGTAAAGGTCTTAAAATCATATCTAGACACCTTAAGTGACCTGATTTACAGGTGTGCTGAGAACCCACAGATCCCTTTCCAGTCAAAGTTTGCTTAGCACCTTTAAAATCAAACTGCTTATGTTTCAGTACCTAAACATGGATATTGGAACACAGCTTTAAGTGTTCAGTGTGGGTATTTTTAGGGCAGGATGGGCTCCACTTGGAGATCTTTTTAAAGCTATAAGTTAAAAAACTTAGTAATATAAATACAGCATATATAATTACAATAATTACATTTTTCAACAAAACCGTTGTTCTGACCTCCTCTTGGGGTGAGGCATTAATAATGTTTATTGTAGTTAACACTGAGTGTCAGTATCTGCATACCCTGAACACTGTGTTAGTTCACTACATGGACCCTTTCACTAAAGGAATCTTTTTTCACTGCTCACCAGACATGTGGGCTCCTCCTTGGGGATTATTCCAGTTAACAAGCACTTCTCATAATCAGCTTACTCTAAAAACATGGCAGTGCTCCAGCCATAACCAAGGTATCTTTTAAAAACCTTGTTATTTGATGGTATATGACGCTATACATGACCTAGAGATACATGAAGCATTTCCACCACACTACAAATGTCTAAACCACTCAGTTTCAGTTCTCACTTCCCACCCCCCTGAGTCAAACCCAGCAGCCTGCCATAGCACCTATTAATTTATAGATTTAATCCCAAGGGCACATCTGCACACTTGTGAGAAGGCGTGTCTGGTCAGCTGTTGCCACAGCGATGGCACAAATAGACAATGAAGAAGAAAAGAACCTGTAGCTGCATGTATGCTTTGATGAATTTGGGTATTTAGGGGGTTTTCTTTGTTCCAGTATATGCTGTTTGGAAGTCTTCATGTGCCTTTTCTCCCATTCTAATGAAATGTCTTATGTTAGAAGAAAAAGAAGATACTGGATGTGTTAGATTGGCTGTGCAAATTGTGTATTTCCTTAAAAACACAAAGGTTTCTGCAATGCAGAGTTGAACTGTTACAGCTTATTACAGTGGCTTGAATTTCATGAGTACTTTAAGGTGCTTAAAATTAGTCCTAATGAAATGCTGCTAAATAAAGTACTTGCTAAACGGGAAATAAGACAAAAAATCCTACAAAGATATGATGTGGCTACACTGGGAAAATGTCAGGTACTTGCTTCTTGTAGAAAATAGAACATTATTTAACTAATTTAAAATCCAGATAATTTTCCTTAGGAAAAAAAAAAAAACAACCCAGCAGTAAACTGTTCAGGGGCTGGTAGATTTCTTTGTTTCTAGAGGATGGTAAAGATTCGTGCACAAACATCAGCAAAGGGCAGCTTTCTGAGCTGTTCCCTGCCAATTGCTGACAAAGGCAGTCCTAATGAATCATTCTGAATTGTGATCATGTGCTACCAGCCCACAGTGAGCTGCCAAAGAGGAAGTGCAGCTTGTTTTCTTTCATTTTCTTGATTCCTATGCTGTAGGAAGATGAAAGGAGAAGGAGGAGGAGGCAACAGCGGCAGCCAAACTTAATAAATAATTCTGACGATTCCTGATATCAAATGGAGGCCCCTGAGTGGGACCCACTGAAAAATGACACCCTTCCGCCGACCCTGACGCCAGCTGTCCCTCCGTATGTGAAGTTGGGGCTGACCATTGTATATACTGTTTTTTATTCACTGCTTTTTGTGTTCATCTATGTCCAGCTCTGGCTGGTCCTTCACTACAGGCACAAGAGGTTCAGTTACCAAACTGTCTTTCTGTTTCTGTGCTTGTTTTGGGCCTCTCTTAGGACTGTGCTCTTTTCATTTTACTTCAAAGACTTTGTCACAGCAAATTCTCTCAGCCCCTTCATCTTCTGGCTTCTCTATTGCTTCCCAGTTTGCCTCCAGTTTTTCACCCTGACCCTGATGAATCTTTACTTCACACAGGTAAGCAACAGATATTTGGTCGATTAAATCTGACAGAATGATAAAGCACGATTTTGTAAGAATGATAAGAAAAATGTAATTTACAAAGGTACCTTGGCAATGCAAAAAGCAAATTTCAGTTATTTAGTTGGGAATTTTAACTTTTGATTTATATGCAAGTGATCAGTGTTACAATGAAACTGGAGCTTGAAGTGATCATTTCAGGAATGGCAAATAATCTACTGTCTGTTAAATGGATATAATTTAGTTTAAGGTTGTGGGGAAAATGTATAGGAGAGCTTGAAGCCTGGACACCCAAAATGTGGTTCTATTATTATTCTTTATTGTTGTTGTTATCAGACTTAATACACCTCCTGGCTTGTGTGCAGTCAGAATTGTAATTTCTGATTTTACTGGCAACCCCCCACTCCAGTTTTCCCTAAGTTGAGTAACATGTTCCTGAGCGAGATTTCTATTCTGTGTATCACAGTCAAAACTGTGGGTTGAGTCCTACTGCAGACCCAAATGGTCTGTATTACAAATATGTCCTCTATTTCAAGGATGCTGTGATGTAAAGGTAAATTAGCTATATAGCAGGGTAAAGGAAATAGCATCTGCATTTCAGAAAGAGGTCTTGGGAGTGTATCTGTGCTGTGGACAGCTGAGCAGCCAGGTGAGTTAAGCTGCACAGCACTCCGAGTTGCTGCAGTTAGACTTGCTTAGATGTACTTATGGGGAGCTTGGGTATCTTGGCACTGGGCTGCAGGACGGGATATTGGCATGCTGAGGCAAAGAAAGGCTGTCAGGCTTGCCTAAGATCCCACAGGAAGCTTGCGGGAGGGCAGGGACTGGATTCTGCATCTCCTCAATCCCACTATGATGACTGGAGCAGGAAGCCAAGCCTGCACTCAGGTGACCCTTGTTGAAGTCTGCTTTCCCAGTGCAGGGGTAGTTGGCCAGGAGAGCACCAGCCTGCCCTGGAGCACCCCTGGCTGTGCTCAGGATGCTTTGGGCATTGCTGTGTTTCCCACTTGGAACTAGCTCAGTGCCTGGATCTGGGTGCTTCTGTAGCACCCACAGTGTTTAACAGTGCTCTGTGGAGATTAGGGGCCTCTCAATTCTGAACATCCTGGCTGGAGAGGTCAGGCTGTGTTAGAAAGCTGCCATCCCAGAGCTGAAAAAGCAGCAACAGTAAGCATGACAGCTCTAAGAGGATCACTTGAGTTGTAGAGGGTATTAAATACTTGGAACCACGTACACAGTTTTGTGCTTGGGTTTACTTTTCTGGATTCAGTGTCTGAAACACCTGCTAACTCAACCCACTCCACTCCCTGGGACTTGAGATATATTAAAGGATTACAGGAACCTTTCATCTAGATGGTACTCAAATCCAGCTCAGGCATGTGGTGACCTAAGTTTTATCCCATAGCTATTGTGAGAGTCATTTGATAACGGTGTGGTTCCCCAGGGGCAAATGTCCATCATCGCACAGTCCATCCCCATCACAGTGGCTGGGACTAAGTCATAGCCCTAGGTCCGATTCTTCCCTCAGCCACACATGCAGGGCTGCTGTGGAAGTCTGGAGGCAGAATGCAGCATCTCTTTGCCAAGAGAAGCCGAGGCTGGCAAAGTTGGTGTGAGTATGGGGGGGGGGGGGGGGTGCACAGCAGTCTGCACTCTGTGCATCAGAGTGCCAGCACTTGGGGCTTACTGTTGTGGGTAACTGCTTTCTTTCATCTAAGGAAGATCTAAAAAGGGACCATACAGAGTGCACACATATGTCCTTTTAACTTATTTTTGGCATTGCTGTCTGATACTGTTCAGGAAGTAAAGTCCGTGGTTGGAAACAGAAAAAATGCTAAGGCTATCAGTTCTGCCTTTGAGACAATTTCTGCTTTGTCATCGTGAATCCTCACATTCTTCTGCTGAGCCCCTCTGTAAAAGAGTGCAATGGTTACATGTCTTGCAGAGCTGTTCTGAGGCTTTTGCAACAATATTTGCAAGGGACTTTCAGAGTCTGTGATGTGCGTCATAATCTTTAAAGACCGTGGGTCACTGTAGACAGGCATATTATTAGTAGTGTTGCTTGCTTTAGAGCTGGTTGCTCCCAGTGAAATCTCATCTCAAATATCTCCCCAGCCAAAACAAAGTCTTAAGAAATACAAGCAGTCATTGTATGAATATAATGTAAGGCACAGAATAAGTGCACAAATTTTAAATCGCTGTTATTAATTCTTTACTTCTAACCATTGAGAGGTGGTTTGGCTTGAAATTCAGCATCTTCTTGAGACTGTATATTAAATATGCATCTAGCTTTCCGCAGTAGGCAAGCAAGAACTAGTGTGAAAGGGGTGGGGAGAGAGAATTTTGTTTTCAGTAATGGCTTATAACTTAACAGACTTGTTCAGAAACAACTTTTATCCTTTTTTCTCTAGAAGGCAGGCAAGAAGGGTCCGCAGCTGTGTCTCATTGCATGAAAACCGTACTATTGACCTGGTGCTTACTTAGTCAGAGGGAAAGAAGCGGTCTATCTATAGTATAGGGACAGAGGACTGAAAGAAACCTTATGGGTCTCTGAAATTTGCAGGTGTTTGTTGTCTGCTGTACAGCACCCACCATTTCTAAATATGGCACTGCCAGGAAAAGTTTTAGACACAGATGTGAGAAGAAAAAGTGATTCAAAAAATATTGCAAATCCTCCTGGCCAAACAAAAAACTCATCTGGCAAGTGCCCGAGGGCACTTTTCAGAATAATAAGTACCTTTGAACTTGACAGAATGTTAGCCACAACTATTCTCTTTTTAATAGGTATCCTAAAGCAATTGGGACACAAATTTCAGCTTTATTTTATGTGTAGCAAGACACATAAGCCACAATGACGTTGGTGCAGCAGGGGTTGTTCCCAGACTTGAGCATCACCATCAGCAGATAGAGCCAAAGGAGCTGTAATACGTTAGGGTAGGTTGCCGAAGCAGGGGACATGTGAACAAAAGGGAAGCTACCATCAAAAGAGTTTTGACTCAGAATAAAGATTCTCTGGATTAAGAGCCAAGTTCAGGGTCCTTTGCGAAGGTCTTGATGCTCTATTTAGGGCAGAATAGAAAGGGTGCTGCAGATAAGGCTTGCATAATATTAGCTCCTCTCAGAAATCCCATGCTGGAGAAAATACATGTGGTTTCTAATGAGAGCACTAAATTTATTAATTGTGTCTATTCATTCTCTTCTGAAGAAAAAAAATAAAATAATGTGACCTACCCTCTTAGGATAAGTCTGTCTACTTAGAAATCATTAAAATAAATCTTGAGTGAAATGAGATCCAGCAGCGCTTTTGTAAAACAGTAGCGCAACACCAGCTAATAACTGCATTGTACCAGGCCGGAGCAGCTCCCTGATACTGATCCATCAGATAGAGAGCTGAAGTGTGCCTTTCCACCTAGGGCTAAAAAGCCCATAGATATGTTTGCCTTACACCTGCAGCTCCCATGGGTTTATTTTGCTGCTTGATAAAACGAAGACTGCAAATTGGCAAATAATATATTTTCCACTTTACGTGACTCCAGACAGGGAGAATCCCAGGACTCAGGCACTCTTTTATTTATGTCCTGCCTAGCCAAATCTTCCCTGCCCCTGACAAGGGCAGACTGAGGTGAGTCCTCAGGCTTTACGGTCAGTGTTGTGGGCAAAACGGTAAAGAAGGTCTGGGAAATAAAGTAATAAGTTGCCTTTTTTAGCGTGAGTGAGGGGTGGGCAGGGAAGGGCTGGCTTCGCCTTGTCCTGTTTGCTCAGACTTGGCATTTCCCTGGGGAAAGGATACAAATGAAGCAGAAGGGAGGCTAGGATGGAGGGTTACGGACTCAAAAAACAAGGTGTGGGCCAATGTCAGTAAGCTGTAGGGGATGCTGGAAATCCCAGGCCTTCCCTGTGGCCGGGCACAGCAAACCATTTGGTAGGCTGTAAGTTTAATCATCAGGTTGGGAACTTCTCAAGGGCCTAGGGCACGTGGTGCTGAGCTAGGGAACTGTGAGGCTGTATGGATGGAGAAGGGCTGGTAGGCAGATTTACCTCTTCTTCCTCCTCCTTAACCATCTTCCCCTTTCTGTGGCATGCAGACTGAGAAGCTCACCCTGCCTCCCAGGCAGGGCTGATGAAGTCAGGGACTTTCAGAAGAAGAGAAGTGGTACAGAGTAAGACACTTGAGAGGGGAGCTGGCCATGCTGGAAGTGCCTGGCAGGGTGGGGTAAAACCAGCACAAGGCTTTTGGAGAGGTTAGATGCATCTCAGTGGAACTGGGACACATATTAGCTCTGGGAGCAAAATCAAGAGAACTTTTCATCCTCTAGTTACCGGGGTTAACATTTCAAAAGTAATACCACCAGTGACAGAACAGAGAGAGCTTTTTATGTAGGAGAAAGATTTATTTTTAGTGGAAATTAATACACCATATATTATAAAACATTATTAATTTAAAGCATGCTTTAGATGTACATAGAAATACACAGGGGTCTAACTACAGATGGTAAAGCACTAGCAAATACGGTTGGCGTAAAATGTTGCCCTCAGTGTTGGATCTATAGGAGACAAATTGCAACTGCAGCAGACTGGCAGGCTGTCAGCACCCGACATGAGGAATGAGGTCGGGTGTCTTAGAAAATAACTGGATATATGGAACGTACACGTGCAAGTTTACTGTGGCTGCCAGCCCCACAATGGTCCCTGTCCTTTCAGGATTATTTTTACCAATTTACACAAGACTGAATGCAGTAGTGAGTTATGTTGCCCATGTCTGTAGGCCTTATAAACCACGTAGAGTCTAGAGAGTAGAGGGGAAAGTTGCGTATTTTGGGGAATCTGATCCAAATGAAAGAATGCACACGGGAGAAAGAGAGAAAGGGCTTGGGACTGGAAGATACACAGCAGAAGAAATGTATATGTGCTGATGGTGAGGGCCTCTGGGCCTGCATGAGGTTGTGGTGTATTTTCAGGGTGCAAAGAGTTTACATGCAGTGTGACAGAGGAAGAGAGGGGCAGTGGTGAAAGAAACTTGGAAGGAAAAGTACGTGCTATGTTCCTTACAGAGATTTTGAAATAAGAACTGGTAAATACAGCTGAACTTCATTCCTGTGCGGAGGGCCAGCTTGAGACGTGCACAAGCACTTAACACATACCTGAGGCTTTTTGGTAAGCTGAGCTGTAGCTCCTGTAAGAGTGAATTGATCAGCTAGCACTAGAGGTCCAGTGGAGGTTTGTGCCAGCTGTCACATCAGCACAGCTATATCAGAGCATGGACTGAAAATTGCTCCAGTGAGGTTTTCTGCTTCTTTTGCTCTGGGAATATGTGCCTTGGCTCTGACACCTGTTTCATTGATACTTACAGGGCTGGAGTGGCTCCTGATTTAAACCCCTTAAACTACAGCAGCCTGGCTCTGTCTGCGTACTCTGCTGCCCAGCAGCTCTGCAGAGCTCTCTGCAACCGAGCTGCTGCTGGGCTCCTGTGCCACCCCCCTGCTCCTCTGCTGGGGCCTGGTAAAATGTCTTTGAGGTCTGCTGTTTACATCAGTTCCTGCAACAGAAATTTTCCCTGGCTGTATGAAGGACTTTTTGGAGTCCTTTTGTACTGCTGCGTTTTTATATGCCAGACATATACCTCAGGGGGGTGGAGGAGGGAGTGTGAGAATCTCATTTGAGGTTTCTAGTCCTCTGGCAAAAACAAGGAGTCAAAACAGGATATTTCTCCTTTAAAGAACAAGTAAAAGGGGAAATACTTCTTAGAAAAGAAAGTAACCCTTCAGACATCAGAAAATTAGTAGGGACTTTCACTGAGTTTTCTGTGTTGCTGTTCATCTTGGGGTTCTCTGAAAGGTCTTTTTAAAGAAGTCTGCCTTCTGCTTGCTGTTTAATCTATTCTTAGGAACAGCCTGGTTTGCTCTGGTTTGCTGGAAGACTTGCTTAGATGACTCAGATATTGACTGGAAGCTTTCTCCACGCTGTTGCGGGGAGGGGCCATTGAGCAACCAGTCTCGAGCTAAATGACTGTTAAAAGCAAAAAGCTGCACCCACGCATGTAAGGTATATTGACATCAGCTTCTGACATCCTTATTCCCACTGAACAGGCTTTTATTCTGTGACAATCACATTGCTTTCATGAACTAAGGCCCCATCAGTGTTTAAGCAAAGGTGGCAGAATGTGGCCAGCTGTGTTTCTGTCTGGCAGTGAATTGGTGAAAGTGTCCACATTGTATGCTGTGGCTTTCGTTCTATGTAGCATCCATTTTCTAAACTGTTAATTTTCTTTCTCAATGGCCATTTTTCTCTGATAAAATTCAGAAGCTTTTATTACAGAATCATAGAATTTTCAGGGTTGGAAAGGTTGGAAGAGACCTCTGGAGATCATCTAGTCAACCCCCTGCTAAAGCAGGTTCTCCCAGAGCAGGTTGCACAGAATCACGTCCAGGTGGGTTTTGAATGTCTGCAGAGAAGGAGACTGCACAGCCTCTGGGCAGCCTGTGCCAGTGTTCTGGCACCCTCAGAGTAAAGAAGTTTTTCCTCATATTCAGGTGGAACTGCCTGTGTTGCAGTTTGTGCCCGTTGCCCCTTGTCCTGTTGCTGAACACTACTGGAAAGAGTCTGGCCCCATCCTTTTGACACTTACCCTTAAGATATTTGTAAACAGTGATAAGATCCCCCCTCAGCCTTCTCTTCTCCAGGCTAAACAGGCCAAATGCTCTCAGCCTTTCCTTCTAAGGCAGATGCTCCAGTCCCCTCATCACCTCCGTAGCCCTCCGCTGGACCCTGCCCAGCAGTTCCCAGTCTCCCTTGACCTGGGGAGCCCAGCCCTGGACACGGCACCCCAGGTGCGGCCTCCCCAGGGCAGAGCCGAGGGGCAGGATCACCTCCCTGCCCCTGCTGGCCACGCTCCCCCTCACGCACCCCGGGGTCCCGCTGGCCCCTTGGCCACCAGGGCTCACTGCTGGGACAGGTCCAGCAAATGTAGAATCACAGTAACAGCTGTTCTGGTGATCTTGCATCTGGAGATCCTGCTGGGTCTGCTGCAGGAACATCATGTTTGACTTTAGATAAGTTATCCACGGAGCTTTTGCTTGGTAGGGCAGCCTTGGACTGGTTTATATGATGGGACTGCTTTGTGACATTAGATGGATGAGTGGATCATTTGGGAGGAACCACAGGAGATGGTATTCAGGAACTTATGAATTTTCTAGGTTGTGTGGACCCAGCACGACTCATTGCCTGCTGCAAATTGCTTGTCTTGTGCAGTTCTTTGCACCGGCTCTGAATACTTCTGTTCAGTCCAGCTCCTGAAAACTGTCAAAATTAACGGTACAACATGTGTGAGTAGGTGCTACTTAGAACAGGTGAGGATTGTGGAATGGCCCTAGAGACAAGTTTTACTTGTTTAATTTCACTGAGGTCAGGAATCTCTTCCCTCCCACTTGCCCACAGTCTCTTCTAGAATAAGCAGAACAGGCGGTAAGTCTTGTACAAAACGCATGCATGAAGTATTTTGAACCCCACCTCTTCTCTAAAAACTGACAGCCCCTCTCTATGCACCATGGAAATGCAGAACATTCACAAGCCTCTTGTACCTCTCCTTCCAGTAGCACATAAGTAAAACAACATAAAATTTCTTCCTGAACTCCTGTGAGAATTCATGATCCAGGAATTTGGAGAATGAATCACAAAAATCTTTTGCGAGGGACACTGCCCGATGTGTTAACTATTTGAAAACAGTATCAATGGCTGCAGAATATTTTTAGATATTTCCCCCACCACCACCAACTTTTCAATTTTATTCTCAGCTATTTTTTCTAGGGCCTGCTGAAAAGCTCAGTGTTCTTTGCTGGTTCAGCTAGTGCTAAGCAGGCTGATGCGTCACAAAAATAATTTCCATGTCAAGGCAGCTGTTTGTGGTGAATAGGAGTTAAATGACAAGTTGTTCCAGGAGCACTGGAACAAGTGAAGCCTGATTTTCTCCAGATCTATGTCTCATGCTTGACTTTCAGCTGCTTCCATAACTGGGGCATTTCTTATACTTTGCTGTGCAGACTCTCATGTTGGGTGATGCGTAGGATCACTATGTAGGGTTCTCCTGACAGAGGTCATGTATATCAGGTGCATTTATAGAGTTCCTTACTTCTGTTGCTTCCTCAATTTTCAGGAGGGTGATAAAAGGATCATGTCTTTGATGCTTCAAGTATTTTTCCGTCAGTTCTCTGAATGGAGTATTTTAAGATTAGTGGGGGGACAGATAACAGGTTGACAGGCAGACACATGCCTACACATACATAGTGATCATGTAAGTCCTGTTTCCTTGGGAAAGCATGATAATCATAGCAAATATTATGCAAGCTATACTAAAGGGCATGCAAAACCAAGTTAAATGGGTAAGGCAGGATAACTCAAGGAGAAAATGATTAGGAAACAACCCAGAATAAGTCATACAGCATGTGTTTTTTTGTAATACTAGCAATCAGTGTGCTTCAGTGTTGGTTTAAAAGGACATTTGTAAACAGAGTGTGTTTGGAAACCATGTTAGCTTAGAAAAAATCAGTGATGCTTTCCTGTAATTTTTTTAACAAATAAGATATAAAATATGCTAATGTATTTTTGTATAATTTCTGATGGTGGTTAAAAAACTGTGGTTGATACACCTAGCTACATTACAGAAAACATGTCAGTATTTTGCCTTTTCTGTTACAGCAAGGTAACTGCTGGGCCTGAGCCACCTCTCTATAAAAATACATATTGTTGCATAGTGAACAGACAGTCAACAGAAGCCAAATAATACCTCACAGTAAAATAATGAGTTTGATTCTCAACAGCATCCTTTGGGCAATATAACCTGGATACAAACTTATATATCCGATTTCCCGCCAGGGTACTGTGATGGGCTCTTCAGGCAAGCAGCGCATCTGACCCAACATGCCAGTTTAAGGTGGACTATGTGAGAGATGTACTGTTCGGTCATGTAAGAGCCTGAACAGTATTACTTGCCTCTATGATTACACTGGCATTGGTCCTCTTGTGAATACTGGTGTAAAGGACCTTATTCCCAAGCCAGAGTTAGTGAAAATAAAGGTGTAGACATTTTGTATACAAGAACATTGTGATCACCCACTGAGTGGTTTTGATACTTTGCTTAGAGCTTGTCTGCCATGGATAAGCAATAAATGCAAATCTGTTATGAAATGAAACCTATCATTACATGCCTTGTGACCTGTGAGACAGGATTCCTGTGGATCACAGTGTCTTTCTTTACTTACATGTATCCTATGTTTGATGCAATATTTTTCTGTTTTGCAGGTGATTTTCAAAGCTAAGTCAAAATATTCCCCAGAACTACTGAAATACAGGTAAGAACTGTGGAAATATCTAATGTGGTAAAGAAGAGTAGCCATGCTTTTTGCGAAGGACTACATCTTTTATAACTTGTGGCTTATCTCAGCTATTCATATTTATATACCAATGTTTTATGATGATGGTTCTGAGGCCAGCTTCTTCCTATGACATTTAGAAGTCTGTCATTTCACAACACAATTTATAGACATTCACATATTTCAAAGGCAAATATTTTTTCAAATGCAAGCAGAAAACACTCACCCTCGTGATTTGTTTACAGGTTCTTAACATTTGTATGGCTAGGTGAATTCAGATCCAGTGCTTTGGTAAAGGTAGCAGATGTATTTATTTTGGCAGGAACGAGTGGGACTGGGTATGTATTAATCCATGAGGTCAGTGGTAATAAAAGACTCAAAAGTTTGAGAGAAGAGTTGTGAAGGGGAAGAGCTAGAGTGAATGGATTCAGCTTGATGATGTGTTTGG
This sequence comes from Falco biarmicus, assembly GCF_023638135.1. Taxonomy (NCBI): domain Eukaryota; kingdom Metazoa; phylum Chordata; class Aves; order Falconiformes; family Falconidae; genus Falco; species Falco biarmicus. The sequence continues at coordinate 82,596,692 of NC_079293.1, forward strand.
GAGCTCACAGGTAACCTCCCCTGACTCCGTAGAGTTAAGGTTATGGTAGCTTTACATTTAGGTGAAGAGATTTGTTTGGGATCTTGTGGAGCAGCAGAAATTGTCAGGAACTACTTGAAAGCTCCCCAAAGGGCAGTAATGTCCAGAAAGCTGAGGAAGCTCAGTAAATTAATGTTTATTGTGGCAGTACCTAAAAACCTCAGCCAGGCAAAGTCGTTTATATGGTGGTGGGGCTGGAGGGAGTTGTCTCCATTCTAAAGAAAGACTGTATAATCTGAATTCAGGGTAGGAAAACACTAATTTGAAGCTGAAATCTGACCTCTTACTTGCTGACTGTTAGGAGAACATACTCCTGTATCAACAGATCAAATATTAACATTGTCCTTGCCCTGGAAGGTTTGGTATCCAATAGGGTTTTGATACAGCTGGAGAGGCGATCGTCTGGAACAAGTGCTTCAGCAACCATGTTTGGTAGAATGGCAGTACAGTGAGAGCAGGCTTGGGGTGGGCCGGGCTCGGGCTGGTGAGGGTACGGGGCGTGCAGAGTGTGAAGGCTGGCTGAGGGATGTGGACTCCACGCTGAACCGCAGCTGATGCAGAAATTGTCAGGGTGGGAACAGAGAGTCTTGCATCTATTTTGGTGGCCTCAGGAATGCTTTCAAGTTAGTCGGTCTGTGTATATACCTTGGCCGCATCCCAAACCACAAGGGGCGAGATCTGGATGTTCCCTGATAAACGCTGTGGCATACAAATACTTTCACCCCTCTTTGCGCTCTGGTTTCTGTGGGAAGGAAATCCAGGAGCATGGGCAGGCAGACAAGCACAGCACACGCCAGCCAGCTCCCCAGCCAGCTCCCAGTGCAGGTGTGCCTGCCCCTGATGCTACGCATAGGCAAGAGGAACAGAGGATGGCTTTGCACAAAGCCTGGGCTGCAGGTTAGGGTGGTATGGGGCAGGTCCGTGAACATGTTCCTGGCTGGCTTTAGAGATGAGAGGTAGAAGCTTTGAACCTCATCTGTTACTGATGTCTGTGGCAAGGCTTTATTCCTGAAAACGGCTTGAAAATGTCTTTCTTCAAGCAAAGGGATCTTGTGATACTTAGTCAATGCTTGTGGTGATATTTAGTCAATGCCTGTGAAGTAACTACATTAGCACCCTGCATGTAGTTCTTGGAATGTTTCCGTTCCTAAACACTTTTGTATTGTGACTGGAATTATTCATGCACAGACTACCCTCCCCAGAACAGCTCCATGTCCACCCAGACTCTTGCCTCCTGCATTTCTAACACAGATCAGTCTTGGATCTGGTCTAGCCTTTTCTGTCTTATGCAGGTCTGTTGATGAAAGACTTCAGTAGTATTTTGTTTTAATATCTAGATCTCTTAGCATGGATGTGGTTACTCTGTGTAAAAGAGCCATGTAAATAAAGCTGACCTCGTTTCTATCTTACACAGGGCAAGTGGGGTGCTGTAGCACATGCACGCTCACAGCTGAGGTCCTGGATCTTAATTGTAACAGGCTCATGAAAGATCATAGAATCACAGCGTAGTTTGGATTGGAATGGACCTTTAAAAATCATCTAGTCCCACCCCTGTCCCATGGGCAGGGACATCTTTCATTAGATCTGGTTGCTCAAATCCTGATGGAGAGATGGATGATGATTGATAGAAAGATGGCTGGCTGGCCTGCAGGCAGGGGCTGGAGTCTGCACTTACTGAGTTTGATCTTTCTTCATTGCTGGATGTTCACTTTTTGGTGTTTTCCTCCCCATTTTCATTAATGAAGTGTCAGACCTTATTGTCTGGTATTGGCAGTTCTGCAGTCAATAATGGCAACATAAACAGGGCAAGAGGATCTCAGAAATCAGAATCATTTCAGATACAGAAAAGGCTGATAAAATCCTATCGGAGATCCAGAATATTAAGTCAGCTTTACTGAGCACAGCTTTCATGATGTTGTCACTGGCAAAAGAGCTCAAGGTGAAGCCTGTGCCAGACCAACTTCATATTTAAACAGTCCTTCTGCACGTCTCCCTGGGCTTGGGGTTTTCTTACAGTCACTGGGTTTGGATGAGGCTTGCAGTGCTGTGTGTGCACACCTTGTTAGCACACAAGCCTCAGACGCTGTATGGTTTTTCAGGAAACCACGTACAGAATGCAGTAGTTTCAAACAGATTTTCATGTTTCCACGTTGAAAAAGGCAAAACTCACGGCATTCATCTGAAGTTTGATTTTAAGCTCAAAGGAAAACTTCAGGGTGCATCCAGCCTGACACAGAGAGAACAGAACACCCTGGCATGTGCCTTCCCCAGTCAAACCAGATTACATATGGCTCCTTTTAAGGGACTAGCTCCAAAGTGGGGATTAGGCACAACAGGCTTTTGAACAGTCACTGGTGCAATCTGGAAGCACCTCTCCTACCCTACTTTTCTGTTTTCTAAAAAGCCCCACATGCTTATTCGTGCCTTGTAGATGCCCTTGTAGTTGAGATGTAAGGATACGTTCTGCCTTTAAATGAGCTAGGGATGCTTTCTGCAGCTGCAGAAACCCTAAAACTGCCCTGAGAGACGCAGCCTGCGTCTCCATCAGTGCTTATTCAGAAGTCCAGCAACAAGGCTTCTATTGTCAAAACAGGCAGCCGTTTCCCCAGCCACATCATGTCAATAAGGGGGATGGAAGATCATTATGTGAAGAGCTGCACAACCGACTGGCCATGACGGCTCACCCTGGCACGTACGGGAGCGTGTGGGCATGAGAGCATGACAGTGCTTTCTTTTTTTTTTTTTTTTTTTTTCCCCCCCCTAAACTCCATCAAGGAGAAGCCCGACCTGGAAGCCTCTAAGCCTTGCTGGTTGCAAGCCAGCACCAAGGGCATGCAGACTGTGCTGAAGCAGAAGGTCCCCCTGACTAAGATGAGCAAAAAGAGAGCATGTACCTACTGTCCTGCAAGTGGGCAGCATGCCAGAGCATACCTTTCCTCATAAGCTCAAACCCCGCAAGAATATTTTACCTGCACTACAATAGAGGAGCAAAGATGAGACTATTAAATCTTTAGACTTTGGGAGGGGAACGAAAGGAAGGCACATGACTGCCACTTAAAGACTTTTGAGATCTTGGTATGTAAATGTACCACCACCGTAACTAGGAACTGCATTCTCCAGAGGAAGCCATGTGGGAGAGGAGCTTCGGGACTGCAGGGCTTTCAGCATTAGACTGTGAGGTTTAAAGAAACTGCCTCTAGCTGCTTATCCTAAGAACAGAGCCCTGCCCTGGAAGGTTAAGAATAAGCAGAATCTTCTCCCTGAGAGGGAATTTCCGTGACTGGCAAGGAAAAGGCAGCATCCTCGATCACTGCCAGATATAACTGGAAAGAAGGGCGCTGATTCACAGGCAGGGACTTTCAGGCTTTCAGTTCTCCCTGTTAACACATTTAAAAGGTCTCAAAGATATACCCCTTCTTTCCTTGCCCTCTGAAAAGAAGCCAGCTATGCTTCAGGTTTGTAGCTGTATTAATGCTATCAAAAAGGATATGAATGTGTGAAAGGAGAAGATAACCATTGGGTAAAGTATTTTTAAACAATCAGAACTGGATTCCTCAGGGACAGTCTAGATGTTTGTTGTTGGCCAAATTCAAAGTTTCCAGCAGGCGTGAAAAGCTGTGGCCGAAACCTCTTGTTCAGTGACTGCAGATTATGACCCTTATCAGTAACTGTCTTGGTCAGCAATGATATTGAGGTAAGCAAACACCTGAAATGGAAACATGCCTTCTTTAAAAAAAAAAAAAAAAAAAAAAATTAGTGAAAAGCTCCACAGCTGTGTGTAGGTGTAAAGAGGAATTAGAATCAGCTTTCCTTGAGTATGTGGTATACTTACACTGCAGGCTCAGTGCTGGGTAGGTGGGGAAAAAACAGATGGAGAAAACCAGTTCAACTTCTGAGCTTCTGTCTGTCAGTCTTCTCTTCCAGCTCTGCTCCTGTGGTTGTGGAAATGAACCTTTTGCCCAGCATAGATGGCAAAATGCCAACCCAGAATCAATATGCTTATTTAAGTTTCTTGGTGTTTCTTCCAAGAGGTTGCCCATGCCCCAGTTATTTAGGCAAAGGGACAAAGAAAGATGCTGGGGAACCAGTAATTCAGAGATTTTAACTACTATTAGATGCTTCCCTAATTTAATACGAAATCTGATGGCAAACATCAGCAGTCAGTGATGCTTCTCATGGCAGTGGTGGGGTGGTAAAACCAGAGTCAAAACCAGTCCATTCCAGGAAACTCAACCTTTTGTGAGATTTCTCCTGTCAGTGAGCAGTGAGAGGGTTTGCGCTGTTTATGAAGTGCACGCTCTAAGAAAGTACGTATGTATTTAAGTACTGTGCTGTTGTATTTCTGCTGCAAACAGTCTTCCAAGTTTTGCTGCTTGGGATTAGTTTCTTTACTTACAGCTTGTTGTGTAACTGTAAAAACAGGTTTGAAACGAGCCAAGTTAATCTCTCCAGCAATTTGGAGCGCTTTGATTTGGGCTCAGATGGCTGGTCGCTGTGGCAGTCCGCCACGTGCAGCTTTCATTGCTCAGAGTGGACCTTCCATCTCATGACTGACACTTTGCTGAACAATGTTGCTAAAACTGTTTTCTCCTCACTCTCCCAGGTTGCCCCTCTACCTGGCTTCTCTTTTCATAAGTCTCCTCTTCCTCTTGGTGAATTTAACATGTGCAGTATTGGTGAGGACACAGAATTCAGAGAGAAAAGTCATTGTCTCTGTCCGGGTGGCAATTAATGACACGTTGTTTGTGCTGTGCGCTGTTTCACTCTCCATCTGCCTGTATAAGATTTCCAAGATGTCTTTAGCCAACATTTACTTGGAGTCCAAGGTAAGGTACATTTTCAGTTCTTTTCAAGTACCTTCTGAGAGACAAGGGCAGTGCAAAGCAAAGCCACGCAGTTCTTCAGATCCCCTGAAGCTGGAGGCCTTAAACCTTCACAGCTCACGTTTGGCTGGCCATCCTGTTCATTACATGAATTCAATATTAAGTGGCAGCAAGGGTGCCTTTGGCTAACATCAGTGACCCCAAAATATGTATTTTTGAGGCAGAGCTTATAGAATTTATTGACTGGAGTTTCTCACAGCTGTTTTTCAAGCGGATACTGCTTTCTCCAGGTCCCTGGCTGGAGACCACTTCATTTCAGTACTGCTACATAGAAGTGGTCTGTACTTCGGGATCCTTCAGCTTGTGAAATCATTGACTGCTTAAGTTAACTGTTTAAGGTAGCAGCATGCTGAAGATAAGCCAGACAGGGGAGTATGAATCTCCCTTTATACATTTGCAACCCGTCCTATAGATAATGAGAATGAATTTTAGAAGAAAATGCATTATAATTTAGCCAAATGGGGAGAAGGGGAAGTAAGTCTCTCCAATTACTCTACAAAATGCTCTTTAAAGAAATATTGTTAGGTTTACAGCTTTGGACACGTTCAGTGGTCAAGGCACTGGGGAACATCACATAAGCACGCAGCGTTTATTATAAAATCAGTGAAGATGTTTTGTGTCTATCAATAATGAAACAGAGCTTTCAAAGGTCCGTGCATTTGCGGTAGATAGTTAAATTTTAAATTACTAGTTTAACAAATAGCACATTACCACAACAAACCTCTAAAAAAAAAAGTAAGTTTCAGCTGCTATTTAGAAAATCTGATAATAAAATTCCTCTCTCCATTTAGTTAATCAGATGAAAGGAGTACTTTTCCTGTTTAATCAAATCTGGCCATACTGCACAACAACCGAGCTGAATACAAGATTTAAAAACACAGCTTAGTTTGTTTTGTTTCCTTCAAGCCTGTCATTTGCTGACCAAAGGGCATGGGCAATGGATTATTTTTACTAGTAAGAAAAGTTTTTCTACTGCTGCAAATCACAGAAGCATAAATCTCTGTAACAAAGCAGTGTTAACCTAAGGGAGGTTTTGGTAGATCACTTTGTTCCGTTTCCTCCTCCTGCAGGAAACCTGATCTTCTTTACTTCAAGCTATTTCACAAAACCCAAACAAACTCTAATACTATTGCAGACAGGAAAGGACAGAACACGGAGACGATGGAAGTTTGAATGTGGAAATGAGAATTAAAGAGCGCTTTGCTCCTTTCTGCTGACCTGAAATGGGAGTTCCTCTGGGGACTTCCAGTAGGATTTGACTGCACATACTTTAGGGATACAGATGGCTGGAGCTGGCAGTGGAAAAACATCCTGGTTTAATCTGCTACTGTTGTGCTGAAAAAAGTAGCTAAAGGGAAAAAATCCGTTCTCTGCAGTGATATGACAGAAGTAGTGCTGGCGATAACGCACCCTCTGTGGTGCATGTAGACAGGCATCGGTACTGGCAGCCTTTTATTTGCATCTCCCAAACACATTCACCTCCGTGACCTGGTGTGGGGGGGTGGCTGGGGTCCCTGTGCCAAGGCTACGACAGCACCAGGGAGGTGCCTGGCCCTGCCCTTAAGGTACCAGCTTGGGCCAGTTCTGTGCGGGCCAGAAGCATCACGCGGTGGGCCATGCTACCAGCTCAGGGCTCCCCCTCTTTTCGGCAGGGGCCTGTGACTGAAAAAGGACTCCTCTGGCGTTACTTTCACTGCTGCACTCTCCCTGCCCCAAGCCACTAAGTTGATTTGACTGGCGGCAAAACCACGACACTTTTACCCCCTTTTTTTGTATTTGGTGGGATTGAAGTTTGTTAAATCTCTAGCATATCTAACTATTAACTAATCAAGAATGACAGCGATGTAAGGAAACCTGTATAGGGAAATACTGACCCTGTTCTGCTCTTCACTTGTGCTCTCCCCAGTCTGTAACACCGCTGATCTGGGACATGGGATGTGCCCGTCAGCAGCTTCTCCCTGCTCTCTCGCCCTCGGTTTCCATGACAGCATCACTGACTTGCCAGTACCAAAAGGGAACAGAGGAGTCCCTGGCAAACATTTCCTCTTTGTGGCATTTCCTGCTTGCTGGTCTTGCCACAGCTTTCACCACTGCCTACCATGCGTCTGCCTTCAACTACCACACAGCACCAGGCTCCCGACTCACTCCTGACAGGGCTGCAGGTTATGTCCCGGTGCATGGTGGTAGTTCCAGCGTGTTGTAAGCAGCAATTTAGTCAGAGAGGTTGACTGTACTGGGGGTTTTGTAATACTCCTGAGCCTGACTGTTCCCTGAATCAGTATTATTTTGCTGGGAAAACAGGCAAGCTAGTTTTCTGCAAGCTTTTCTGACTACTCCCTGAGCTCCTCTTCACTGACGCTCACCAGGGAGCGCAGACTGAGGAGCTGGATTGACAGAGCCGCAGGGACAACAGCCGCCAGCGCGAGTGAGCAGCAGAGGGGCCCAGGTAGGCTCCTAAAGGCCAGGGATTCAGGACATGGTGACTTGGTGACTTCCCCGGTACATCACTAGCCATGCAGTTATGCCTGTGCTCTACCTGCCACAGCGCTTTGGACATCTGCTCCTTGGCTGCCAGCCTGGAAGCGGAGTGTGTGAGTGGAGGGAACAGGGTGCAGACCTTCCAGCCTCCTGCACTGGTATAAAAGGTCCTGTGAGGGGAGAAGCAGCTTCCCTCTTGGCCTCTCTCTCTCACACAGATGAGAGGAGCCCGTCCCGGTGGTGTGGGTCTCTGCCAGGAGAAGGAGAGGGCAGGGCCAGTGAAGCAAATGACTGCAAGGTATCTTGCTCCTCTAAAAGCACGCAGAGCTGTAACCCATCTTTCCCCCTCTGGCTATGCAAAGCGCTATTTCAGAGCCAACTGCACAGAATTTACTTTGAGCTTCTTTCAAAGCCGGTCCTATTTTTGTACATCTGCCTGCCTCTGTGATCAGACTCACACTGATCTCTGTATCCATGGCTCCCGGATTCCTTCCTTTCTTGCTGCTACAACTCCTGTGCTGGTGTCTTAGCCTCCCCCAGTGACCTTCCCCACCTGACGCAGTGGTCAGGTGTTTCACTTATTCCTCTCACTGGATTAGGCTCTTTCCCCTGCTCTGCCCGGTCTTCTCTCTAGGGCTTAGGAACTGTTGTGATTTCACGCTTTGTAGTCTCATTCCTTCCCTTGTGCCCACGCTCCCACACACAGACTGCCCTGCCACGGTCCCTCTGCCTATAGGCTGAGCTTCCACTTTATCTTCTCTGTGTTGACACTAGGTAAGGCAGGATGTTCTGTTCCTCTGTGCTGCATTTAACTGCTGTTATGGTCTGCTCTGTACTTAGGAAATAGGTGCACAGCAAGCAGTTGTAAAAGAACGCAAGATTGCATCATGCCAGCATCTGATACAGGGTGCTCTATAGCTAATGCACAGCTGAAGGCTGAGTTCTCTTGCTCCATCTGATACCAAGTGTAGTTCTTACTCTGAATGTAGCGTTTGTACAATAAATAAGTTGTAGGAAATAGTCACAGCCCATCTTGGTAAGGGCTGGAACTGCTACCATTGCTGTAAACTACTGGAATAATAAAACACAGGAACATATATAGTATAGGATATGCTGATTAAAGAAAGAAAGAAAGAGAAAAAGTCAGTTGCGTTAGACAGAGTAGCATGAGAACCCCCAAAGTCCACACAAAGCAATGTTCTTCTCAATATTATTCCCGTATGAATAATAACTTGTGCTTAAAATCTCTTCCAGGGCTCATCAGTCTGTCAGGTGACAAGCATAGGAGTGACTGTTATACTACTTTATACCTCACGAGCCTGTTACAACTTGTTCATCTTATCGTTTTCCCAGACCAAGAAAGTCAATTCTTTTGATTATGATTGGTACAACGTATCAGATCAGGCAAGTATGAAAATATTTGCTAATGAGAAAAACTCATTCTTTATGTGATGGCTGATTTCCTAAATACTATGACAAGATGAATTAATGTATTTAAATCCTTTTCTTCTTTTCTATTATTCCATGCACTGAGATCGTTTTGCTCCAGGAATATAGATTTCTGGTAATTTCAGCGTAAGGAGCAAAAAAACCCTCAGTGCTAGCCAAATAATTAAAAAAATAATCAATCTTTTATTTACCTTAGTTTTATTGTTAAAAAAAGGCCTGTTATTAAAAAAGACAGGTGTTTTGTCCATTAGAAAGAATGTACTGTACTTGGAGAAGCAGAGAAACAGCACTTGATTCCACTGAAGTGCTCAGTCCTGGAGTCATCATCAAATCTCCTGTTGCCACCCAGGCTACAGAGTTACTTACTTTGATTCTGTCATTAGCAGAATAACTTTGTAGTTTGAGGATAAGACTAAGATTCTTACCACCCTTTAATTGCAAGTGACGATTCAGATTGAAAACTAACAGTGATAATAACACTAAAGGAAATAGCAGGGGATTCTTCATTGAATTTTATGAAATTTGGGCATCCGGCTCCGTTCTCTGCTGTGAAGCATGGAGTTAGGTCCCAGTAGTTTTCCAGCTCTGCCAAGGCTAGGAAAAATGGCCGGGCTGGGTCTGGACCGTGAGCATATTTTTTTTTGGCCTCAAAATCCCAGACACCTGACATCTCCCCACGCTCTCATCAAGCACCTGCAGACCAAAAGCAGTGTTGCCAGCCACGCAAGGGCCTTGTGTTGCCAAAGCGGTCAAGCAAACCCGGAGCCATTAACAATTTTCTGTTGAGCAGTAGACAAAACTGTGAATGAGAAGTAGGTAAACAGTAGGGTAGGATTGCCCAGAGGAACTCATTATGAGTTAGTTGAGTAAGGTCTGTCAAGGGACCACTAATCAGCCCTGCTGCGGTGTAAAGAGGAGCGCAGCTCGGTGTTGCCACTCCGCGTAAATAGAACACACAGGTTTAGGCAGAAGGGCGCTAGGCTGTGACTTAGCTCGTGAATCAAACATTTTCTGTCTTGTTGGGGCCTGGAGCGTTGCTGCTGCTCCTGCTGACCCCTTGCAGGGGGCACTTCTTGTGCTGACTCCTACAGCCTGGAGTAGCAGGGGCTGGAACTTTAGGCCAGAATATTTGGTCCCATTTCCCCCATGGAGGCAGAGGTTGCTCACAGGGAGCTCACTGGAACGCTTCAGGCCTTAGGTCACTACTATGGGGTTTTGAACATCTGATCTGACTTGCGACACGAGGGTTGCCTGGATTTTGGGGTAAATGGTTTGAGCTGTACGTAAAGAGCCTGGAACAAAGAGGCAGGTACTCAATTTGGTACCAGAATCAAAAGTCACTTTTAAAAGAACAGCTTGACGTTCGTACTGTGGTGCTGCCTCAGGTCACCTGTCAGACACATTACCCTTTTCTCTTCTGTACAAAACACATGAAAGGACCGGATTTGCCCTCTGCAGCTGTGGTGAGTGGTGGAGGGGAAATCTAGAGAGAAATTCAAAGTTAATGCTACAGCAACATCATGGTTATTCAAGCTAACAACGTACGCCAATTTGAAGGGATCCGAGCCTTAATTTTTAAAAGCCAGATTGCCAGCAGTGCCCTTGATGACCTGGGTATTGATTGTTCCTTTAGGTATTATTCCCAGCTGGAAAAGGACTGGAAAACTAGTTTCTTATTACCTGGATTTGATCACTTAATCATTAATAGTTGCTTGCCAGGCTCTTAGGCTGGGAAGACCCCTGCATGAAACTTTGATTTTGCTGAAGGAAAGACAGCGGGAGGAGGAAGAAAGAGGAGGGAAGGTAGAAGGAAAGGGAAGTCACGTACCAAACAAGATAGCATAATGATTTTTTTTAGTATGCCTTTAATCATTAGCCAGGTTAATCTGGCTTTACTGAATGGAATTTCTGGCTGTGTTGTCAAGCGTTTCAGTCACTTAAATATAAATCTTCATAAAAAGACATGTTGCCTCCTGCACCTTTAAAGGAGCTGCCATCTTTATTTTTAAACACTCCTCTTTGGCTTTTCAACAGGCAGATCTGAAATGTCAGCTGGGAGACGCAGGTTACATAGTGTTTGGAGTGATCCTTTTCATCTGGGAGCTCTTGCCTACTTCCTTGGTTGTGTATTTCTTCCGTGTCCGAAACCCTACAAAAGATCTAGTAAGTGGAATTTATTACTATATTTGTTACTATAATGTCCAGGCAGGTCTGGAGGGCTCAACTTCTGAAGGAGCTTTTGCTTCTTTACATTTTGACTTCTCTTTTTCAATGTGTCCTTGGCAGAATAAAAGCAACCCAAGCTTCCTACTTCGTTGTACTAACTCCTCATGAAAGAAATTCATTGTATTTACCCAGAAGGAAGACAGGGTGTTTCTCAGGCAGCTCACCTTAAGTCAGGAAACTTCTTAAATTATAGGGACATCCTCCCTTCGAGTTAATACAGTACTTTACTGGAATCAAGTGGAAATGGAGTTTGTTATCCAAACTTGGGATCTTTCATCACATAGCAGTGAAAATGGCTGTATGCTAACTGTTCAACTGTATGAAGGAAATAACAGATTGAATTCTTTCAGCCCTGTACCCATTGAATTGTCTTCATGTCAAAGACCAGTAGCCACAACAAGCACTGGCTGACATTTTTGTTTGCTATTTCAGCAGAGCAGAGATGAAGGAGTGAGTTGTAAGAATAATTCCCTGTAAGTATCCTTAATATCTAGGTAGTTAATTGCGGGCAACGTCTCCGGGTTAGCATAGGATATGCTGGCTGACAGGCACGTGGGGAATGTAAGCCCTGCACTAGGATTACCGAGGTGATGTCTCTTTCTGTAGGCCAAACAAACCAAAGCTAATATTCCCCAAGAAGGATGTGAATGGTAAATTCACAAGTAAGAAAAGCAATTAATAGAATAACATTTTAGAGAAGGTGATGGTTTTTGTTCTCACCTGTGGGTTTCAGAGACAATGATACAGCCAAGCTTAACAAGGAAGTAATACCTGACATCACACTAAGGAACCCCAGGGACCCCAGCGTCCATCACCAAAAAAATTTCAGCCCCGCTCCTGCTTAGGAGTTAGCCAGGAGAACTGCAAATGGATTAAATGTTTTTAAGTACAGTCCAGTGGTGCTGCTTTTCTAAAAAAGTGACCACCGAGAGATCTCATTTTATTTAAAGGGCTTTTATTTAGTAAATTAGTAAGGCTAGACCTGGTGGTCAGGTTTGGGTAGTGTCTGCGAGATTCACAAGAGAATGAAAATAGGGGATGTGGCCTAGTCTCTCCTTCCAAAATGCTGATCACGTATAGGCTTGGAGTCCTACTCAAACGGAGTGGAACAGGCAGTGTTCTCTCACAAAGAGCACTGCAGTAACACATACGACATTTTATTTTTGCACTGTGATTTGGAGAAAGCCCTAAATCTCCAACTTCATAAAGATACAGCAGGAGATCCATTCAGTAACACCCCTTCTTCCATGGATACCTGTTTTAGAGTAGACATTCTCTGTCATAGTGGATAGGCCATACATGGAATTTTTTCTACACAAGACAAATGTTTGTGCTAAACGGTATCACGGGAAGAGGAAAACCAGAAACAACAATGGTGGAAAGAAACAAGGAAGAGGCTGTAGCAGGGCAAAACCGCCCTTCAGGGTAAGCGTGCCACAAGAGGGAGACCAAGGGCCACGGGACTTCAGTCTGTGCGTTCAGCAGGCCCGCTGTCACAGCGGCTCAGTATCAGATGGTCCGGTGGTTGAGAATTTTGGCCAGAAAGCACGGGGTTAGAACGAAAACAAACCCTCTTTTAATTAAAAAAAAATCTTAACACCTCTGATTCGGTAAAAATCCAAAATGTTCTTTATTTTTAATAAGGAACAATCCCAAGAAATAGTTGTTGTTTGGTTTTACGTTTCATTCAGGAATTCAGAAACCAAAATTTTGAGCAGAGACAGCCTGAGTTCAGCACTGTTGAAATGTAAAGCTCCACTCCGTGGATGCTTATAGCCTGGAACGAGCTGTCAGCCTGCTTTGGTGCTGACATAGGGTAACTGCAGTGCGTGGGCCTTTGCCTTGCCATACCTCAGCCAGACGAATGCTGGAAAGGGGAAGATGACAGACAGACCTATTTTTACTTCTATTTTGTTATTTCTACTTTGTTATTTCACATCTAACACGCAGGGGAGATTAAGCTGCTCTCCTGCTTAAGGCCAAGAAGATGTCATCCCAGCTTATCCACACACAGGTGCAGGAAACCCTGTTCCCTGGGGGTGGAAGCAGAGGATCAGTGGAAGAGGCCCAGCCTGGTCACTGATGTCCCTCTGCACTGTTTCCAGAATCAAACTGACCTTCTGAATCTTGCATGTTTCCTGTTTTGATTCGTAGGGAAATAAAAGCAAAACGTTTTGTAAATGAAGGAGTTACATGTACACCCCTTGCCCTGTTTTATCAAAGGGCTTTTCCTTGGGATTTCACACTCACGGCACCGTAGGGCGGGTAGATACCGAAATTGCTTAGAGGGGTCCTCAAGGGCTTTTCAGCCGTGGTTCCATTAAGCAGGACGCCAGGGTTCAGCACGATCGGTTCCTGAGGCAGGGGAGGCAGCGCAGTGTGTGTGTGGGCGGGTTACAAATGCGGGAGGTAAACCCAAACCTGTTTAGGTGTTGTGTATCCTTCAGCTCCTCAGCTGCTTCCCCACTGCTCGCCTCAGGTCAGCTGGCTGCAAGCGCCAAGTGCCCAGGGTGGACAGCAGCTCAGCACAGACAGGTTACGTGCAGACGGGAGGGTGGTTTCAGAAATGGGTCATATCTGTCAGCTAGAAGGAAGGAAAAGCTGTTAAGGTCAGCAGACCGTCACTGTGCTGGTAGAGAAAAACAGAAAATGCAAAAATATTTCTGTTGTTCACAGCAAATTGTCTATTTGATTTTGGAAACCAGGAGGTGAGTCTGCAGTGGCTTCTTTCAGAAGTCAGGCACCAAGCGGTTTATCTGTTGCAAGTACTGACTGAGGTTTCCCTTCCCTCAGGCCAACGCAGGAATGGTCCCAAGCCATGGCTTCAGTCCCAGGTCTTATTTCTTTGACAACCCGCGCAGATACGACAGCGATGACGATCTAGCATGGAATATTGCACCACAGGGGGCACAGGGCAGGTGAGATGCAAGAGGGAACCGCTGGCTTCCCGTAACGGGAACTTGCTTCAGAGGAGGAGGAACTCTCCCACAGGGCCAGAAGACTAATGTAAATCATCTAGCTCCAAGCGCTGTTGCGTAAATTCCGGGGGGCGAGGGGAAGCAAAGGGGGAGGGGGAGGGGGAAAGGCAGCACTGAGTGACAGACGGTAGGGATCCAAGGGCCCCACAGAGGCTGCAAAGACACAAGAATGAAAAGGCTTACGTAATTTAAGGGTCGTAAAAGCGTGCTGCTCTTTGAGAAAACATGGGTTGCACGTTTCACCCTCTGCTGCTTCCAAGAGCGGCCTAAGACCTAAGACGTGCTATTTAGTTTCAGCTGCGAGCAAGGCAGCCTAAACACCCGGCTCCCTCCCTCCTCAGGGCGAGCAGCGAAGAGCTCGACAGCGCAGGCAGCGGCTTGCGAGGGTGGTAGCGAGCAGCCTCTCAACTTCGGGTGCCCTGCAACACGGCTGGATGTGTTGGGGGTTGCCTGAAACGAAGGGGGCGTTTGCTTTCCCACTTGCCTAACCGCTGCAATCCCACACAACCCAGACCCGGCACGAAAAGCCCCTTTTCTCCGTGTAACCGTGGGCTGTAGGTAAGGATTCCCTTCCGGGAGGGAGCAGCTCGCAGCAAGAACAAGAGCGATAGCACCCGGTCCGGAGAAGGAAGGGCACTGCCAGGACACTATCCTGCCCTGAAAGGAGGCTCAGTCACGTGTCATGCATTCGCTGTTCCTGTATCTATGCTATGCTAGTAGTAATTAGTATAATCAATTATCTGCTAATGAAGGCTAACTTGCTCACCATAGCTAACATACCCACATCTCCTCCTCATCACTCACCCGGATGGCGCAGTCGCTGTCTCTAAGCCCAAACCAGGATCTGATAGAGCAGGATATTCAGCGCTCACGACTATCCATCGTCCCACCCCCGCGTTAGTTTTTCACGCCGTAACTACCCCCCGGTGCCAGGCTGGTAGCCAGCCCCGAGCCAGAGGCCCCCTCCCTTCCGCAGGGAGCCACGAGGGAACCAGCCGCGCCGGGAACAGCGGAAGCCAAACCGGCCACGCGTGGAAAGCCGGGGCGCCAGAGCGGCTCCCAGGCACCTGCCCCCGTACGTGGGCACGGGAGGTGAGCTCTGCCACTGACAGGCCCTCGCAGTGACGCGACTTGGCAGGGATCAGCAGCGCTGCTGCTGGGATTTTCAAACGCTTTCTGGAATAGCGGCTCACAGAGAATGAGTTGAGAAGCGCCCGAGTCAAAATGACGAACAGATCAGAAAAACAAAACCTGGTTGAGGGTTTTATTTTACTTTTGCATTTCAGCATGAGAACTACCTCTAGGCAATTACGTTCTGCCCACTTTCACTAACCACGTATCCACAGAACCAGCCTGCCAGTCACTCACACTGCTCTTTTCCTTTTAAGTTTCTCTCCAGACTACTACGACTGGGGCCACCAGCACAGCAGCTTCATGGCTTACATAGGATCCCTCCAACAAGATCCAGCACTGGACACAGACCGGCCAAGCCCGTTATAACTTCAATCAACTGCAGCACTCTAGGACATTCCAATATTAAACCAGATATTCTGAAAAACAAAGCTTAGCAATTTTTCTTCACCTTTTGGTTTTTAGAAGTGCTCCTATGCACAGATAAATGAAGAACTTGTCTTTGCCACGAGCTTTTCATAGTTCAAGAAGTATAAGCTAATGATTTAAACTTTGAAGACTGTCCCAATTAATACCTTGTTCTAAGCCACGGCATTTTTGGCTTTGAATGGAGTTGTTAGAGGGTGTAATTTAATCACTTTATGCTCATTTTAAAAGAGCAAATTTCATGAAGTGAAATGGCATAATTATTTTCTAAGTATTTTATTTTTACACTGTCTTAGGTTAGAAATACATGATTACGTTGAATATACTGTAAACGCATGAATGGGTTGTTCAGCCGCATGACAGTAGCAATTCTTACATGCACATAAAAGCCTGTAAGGGAAATATATCAACCCGATTAAATAATGTCTTTTTCAAGTTACTGCTACATTCTCAGAGCACAATTTACTCTCTGGATCACCACTGCTTACTCAGTATGGCAAGATGGCTGGAGGCTAAAAGTCATCCATACTCTAGTTATGATCTCAAAACACACCGTTTTCTTACTTTCTTAGAAGAACGCAGTATCGGCAGCGATAGGGGCAGTCTCAGAATGGTAGAGATTGGCATCTGCACTGGCTGGAGCATTGTGAACTGCTGAACAGGCTGAAAATTTGTAAGTTTGAAAAATTGAAGTGATGTTATCATTTCTGTCGATCACTTCTAGGTGTATTTTCTAAAAGAGCAAAGTCAAATACCTAGCCAGGGAATGGATAAATCTAACAGGATGTACATACGTATTTATTTATTAAAAACCTTGGAAGTGTAGTCTGGGAACATGAGCCAGGAATACATAAAGCACAAAAACCTCAAGCGGACCTAGAGGATAAATTCTACCTAACTAGCAGAAGGTCAGCAGAGCCCTGTTTCAGCCTTGTATGTTCAGGGATAAGTTTTGATAGTTTGTGGTGTGAGCCACGGATAAATACCATTCCAGGATGCGACATTTGCACCTAGCAAGCCTAAAATTAATTAATACTAATCTAAGGCAAGCAGGAACTCCAACTCTATTTCAGGTCTTCCTACTGTGCCAAATACTGACTGGTATGCTGTGCTGTGAAGCATCACACCCACAGCAGCTCTCTCTCCTTCCCATAAATACCAAGATATAATCCACATCTCCCTGGGAGAAGAATACGTTTCTTACGGTAAGGTAATCTTTACTTCTATGAAACTAGTTCATTTTGAGGCGCGCTAGAACATTCCCAGACAATGGAGAGGCTTGATGTTTTCCTCATATTCAACTTCAGGAAGTACAAGCAGAGAATTCTTGGTATACGTTTCACAGGATACAGAGGAAAAAAAGAAGGGCTTGGCTGTAAACCTGATCCATACTTTTGGCTTCCAAGCAGACCTGAAGTGCCACACTCACGTGCCAAGCCTTCCCCAGGGCCTTCGGGTCTGGGGCATCTGCAGTAAAACCAAAGCACGAGCCCTGCCTCTGGCAGAAGCACAACACACCCTGGAACCTGTTCACCGTTCAAAGCCCCCACTCATTTCTTCGCTTCTTCCCAAATGTTTATTGGGGAAAAAAAAAAAAAAAGCCAATTAAACTATGAGCCAGAGATTAAAAAGGTGCCACAGGGTTGGGAGCGGAACAGAGATTTTATTAAACCCTTTGGAGTTCAACAATCACGTTTGTACTAAACTGCCTGAAGACCTAGTGCAAGAAAAGTCTGCAGGAATTAAATTTTCTTCACAGCAGCTATAGCTGCACAGCAGGAATTATGAGAATTTCGTGCTTACAACAAGCTTGATCCCTATGCCACAGCATGCACGCAAAAACGTGGTGTGACAAGTGACTATAACCAATCGTAGGAACAGAACTGAACACTCTCAAACACAGGAGATTTGAACAACAATGTGAAAGGTAAGACCTTAAATTTGAATTAAATGACTAATTATCATCACCTGTGTAACAGGTACTTACCCACCTAAACTGGGGATGAAAGACACGTAGCAATTTTTCAGTAAGGTAATTTGTTAAAAATTCATACATGGAATGAAAGAGAAAGCTGTGGAAACCCTTTAAGGGCAATAATTTCACATTAGGAGCCCACTGCATAAACAGACCAGAAAAAAGTACTTACAAAACTGATTTTATAAGCTATTCTGAGAATAGGACAGAACAGACCAGACTTCACTTCAAAATAAGCCTTTTTGACTCTTAAACCCAACTGGACTCAGTCAGGGGCTACGTTTGGCCACGTTCATGCAGAAGCATATTCCATTTCAGATGCGCTGACACACTGAAGCACACGGCGAGACACAGGTCACCATCTTTTGAACAGAATTAAAGTGAAAGTGCAGGCCTGCTCATCATCTTCAGCTGAAATGACCAACATGTAAATTACTTCGGTTATATCATTTCTACCAAGTGTAGTTGAAAAGTAAATGAAGAGTAAAAAAAAAAAATTAAAACAAAACCCCAAAAAATTACATTCACAAAAAGAAGTTGTAGCAGAAAATACTTTAATTCGCGTTTTATAGATTCAAACATAGCAAAGATTCAGAAGTGTTTAGATCTCAGTAAGCAGTTCCAACATTGTTTTGATTTTAATAAATATTACATTTTAATAGGCCAGCTGTATGGAGGAATTGTAAAGTGATGAATTGCCAATTGCTACTTTATAAACATAAGCATTTAGATTATTTACAACATATTACAGGTCATTTCCCAGAAAAAGCAAAAAGCAAGGTCAGATAAAGGCAACCCAACCATCAAAACACAACTGGAGAAAGTGTGGCACAGTGTATTTCATGCACATACAATGACATACAGCACAAATCATCAGCTGAAGCAGGAAAACACTTTTGTTTGTTCCAGCTTACACACGTCTCTCTGTTTTACCATTTCAGATCTATATTCTCACCTTCCTCCACAGGCACTGAAGAACAACTTCTTCAGCAACGGTGCCCTGTGTTTTACCTGCGCACTTTACACCAAGTCTTTTTTTTTTTATTACCATTTCACGTAGGTCTTCACAACTTGGGAAAAATGAAACTGTTTTGTCTTTGTCTTCTCGCTACCTCTGGGATTACAATCATTGTGTCATTTGTACAAGGAAATGTACTTTTTACTCTGAAATGAATGACAGACAATGTTGACAAGCTGATCTCCAACAGGGAGCTGGAATTTAAAATAGTCTACAGGTCATGGACAGTGTAACTAACCTTATTCTTCAGTATAAAAACAGATCTGTAAATTTCTAAAATTTAACATATAAAGAACGAAGTCATCCGATTCCCATGGCAAAACTTCATAGGCAGCATAGTCACAGAATGTACATCAAATACAGTAAAAAAGATGGTGACAGGAAAATTGTTTCAACTAGATTTATAACAGGAAAAAGCTTATGTCCTATTTCTACAGCGACAGTGAAGTGGAACGCCTTCCGTATTTGATCACCAAGCGAGATGTACCTTCAAATGCAAGAGAACTTCCCACACATCGGATCTGCTCAAGTTCTGTTGCATTCCTGTGTTCATGACACAAAGGAAAAGAGAAGCTTCCCATCCCCTCATGTCCTTCCCCAGCGGCATTAACCTTGCCTGCACCGCGCCAACGAGGGCTGCAAGGAGCCGGTGCCCAGGATCCGTGTGCCTGAGTTGCTCGCATGATGCCAGGATGTGATGCTGCTTCAGTGTCTGTAGACTTTAACCAGGCACGGGTTGCATCCCCAGAAGGTGTCTAGAAGCAATTCACTTTCCCCACAAAGCAAGGGGAAAAAGGGAAGAAACAAGTCTGAGACTAAGGTCCTTCCTGGGGCAGCGCAGACGACACCATTTTTTTTTTTTATTTATTAACTAGAAAATCCTGCCTAAACCTTTAGGCACTATAATATGTAACAATACAGGTAAATCCCACCTATATAGCATTCTTCACACAAGTGAGCCTACAGGTTCTAGCCCTTGCAGGTCAATCCAAAAGGCAAGGAATTAATGGCCAACTGAAAACTACACTCTTTCAATAGATACAATTACTCAGAACAGTTAGATACTCAGGGTGTAACTCATTTATTTACCAAACACAGCTGTTCACATCCAAGCTAGTTACCTAGATTCCCACTTCAATTTCATGGAGAAAAATAAACTCTGGGGTGCGAATACAGAGCTTGGAACAGGCCAGATGAATCCACCTAAAAATCACCCGCTCTTCTCCATTAATTAGAAAAAGGAAGCCTGTGGCCACTTTGCTCAGACAGGTGCCCACAGGCAAGAGAGACTTGCTAGGTAAGAACGTAACATCCCCCAGAGTGACATCAGCTTTCTCTAACACCATGTTAAATCACCTACTGGCTTCACAGGAACTTCTGACTGGATACCAGTTCACTGCCAATTTGTGCAACTATCACCAAAACTTTGCAGGAGCTGGTCTGGTTTTTTGGTGTGGTTTTTTGTTTGGTTTTTTTTTCTTTTTTCTTTCATTTAGCTTATCCCAGTTTGACTCAAGAGGGTTTACTTTCTTCAGAAACAATATCTTTTTGTAATAGCAAGTGTCAGCAGGATAGTCTCATTTCTAGTCAGGTAGAAATTCGAGGCTAGTCTGGAAACAAAGGACATAGAGCATATTCCAGCTTTCAGAAAAACTCAGCTGTAAAGGAACATATTATGGAAGCCAATACAGTTACAATCAATTATATAAACAGGTCACTAAATATCTGGTAGGGTGAAAAATGTTTAAGAGCACTTTATTTTGCAGAGACTTATTTTTAAAAACAAGAGATGTATCTACACTGTACCAGCACTTCCTGCATTCATCACTCCTAATTTCACTTTGAAGCATGCTGGTTTAAAAAAAAATAATTACCACTTAATTTTAAATTTAAACCATTATTTGGTTGCTACTAATTAGTAACGCTGTTTCTGAATTCTGTTTTGGACAATGGTAAATTATCATTGACATTTGCAGACAATGATACATGAGAATTTCTTATTTTATGAAAGTTATGTTATTAACATACCCGTTTTTTTACTCTGAATATCCTATTAAAGAAGATACAGCTCGGGATTGCATAGATAAGAGTATGCGGTATTAAATGTCAGTGTGATTATGAATTTTAAAAAGCATCTTCTTTTAAAAGTGACTACAAAAACAAGTTCTTACTTCTTGCAATGACCTTTTCACATAGCACTAAAACATAACCCATAAAGAGCAAATCTGTTTCCATGGCTCAAAGATTGAAGTGTGCTATTTTAACATTTTAGGCATTAAAAAGACAATTTCTGGAAATCGAACTCGTCATTACCATCTAGAAAATCAAATGGGGTAGATGTGAATTTGATTGAGGCTTTTCAGCTAGCAGCATTCCCCTAACCACCTCCCCCTGCCCTGCCCCCCACCCCCAAGCAAATGCAGGTAGCCAAGGGGCAGTAGAAAAGTCACTTCCAACTGTGCTGCATCAGAGACAAGGTAGTTATTTGAAAGAAAAAAGGAAATTCTGAAAAGCAGCACACAGGGGAAAAAAAATGTTGATATCAGCATGATGCAAAGGAGCTCCGTATGAAATAAATTTTTCTGCTCAGTAAGTGTCCTATTTTTAAGAAAGTTTCATTACTACAGTAAGAAGGCAGAACTCAACAAGAGCCTTATTTCCTTTTCTGGTTTTGTTTGGCTTTTTGAGGGTTTTCCCTTTTGTTTTCTTCCCCCCCCCCCCCCCCCCCCCCCCCTTCTTTTAGACAGCCAGAATCAGCATACCCAATCCTCAGAATACACTGAAGCTCGCTGGGAGAGGTGAAGCACCTCTCTCAGGACAGGCCAAGTCAGGGCAGAGGTACACATGTTTTCATAGGAAACAACTGTCTTCAGAAAGACAAGGAAATAAAGAAAATTTATGACAAAGTCTCAGTACAACAGAATTGTGAGCAGAGAACTTAAAAAATAAACAAATCAGCATAATTTACACATTTAAAAACTATTTCATTCATAAATATCTTTTCTAATTAATAACCATTCCTAGTTTAAACATAAATATTCAAGTTGGTATCTGATTTTACTTTTTATCAGTTCATGTGAGTCCTGTAAGGATCGGTTCCTTCTGCTCAATGCAGTCAGGTAAGTGGTCTTCACTAACAGGTTGTGCAAAGGCCTTCATTACCTAGTTTGTTGTAACAAAACTTTAAAATTCTGCAACTCTTTTATACTTGTGGAAAGCCTGAAAAACAAGAACCCCTTAAGTGTTAGTAAGTCAACTGCAAAAGAGAAGTGCAAATCATCATCTTCCTTTTTTTGTTTGTTTTTTTTTTTTTTTTTAATTTGTTTTTTTTTTTTCCCAAAACACAATTCCGTTCCAAAGATGAACATGCTTAACGTACTACTTTCCCTCAAAAGATTACTACTATTTGACTCTCCATTATACTTACATAATATATTTCAGGAATTAAAATTTTTATATATATATATATTTCATTTAATATATATTACTTCATTAAACATCCAAAAATCTCTAACCAGAGGTAATAATGTTTATTACATTTTTTAAAACAGGAACAGATTGTTACATTCAAGATCTGAATAACTGGCATGACAAACAACGCAAGTTCTACACATCTTTTCAAGCTGTTAAAATGTTTCATTTCATCACTTGATTGGGGTAACTTTTAAGAAATTATTCAAAACTAAAGTTTTCACAAAAATAATCACATACAAAAATCCAAAAGCCTAAGGGCTAAGCGACAGGTGTTAAACACACCTCCATGTATATTTCTTCTTTTTCACTACCTTTTTTTAGATATGCTCATTTAAAACAGAAATACAAAATGCAGAACAGCTGCAGTCAGTGTTCAAAAGGTGGAGACATGCTCAGAGCCTAATGCTCATGACTGCTTCAGAGACTTAAATTCAGCTTTTGCAAGATGGAATTTATGAGATTTGAGATAGAAAGACGAATTAGGTCCAAACACTGAGTGATAACCAAGGCTAATAATCAACACTCCACAGACTCAGTTTGACAGCATAAAGTTTATCAGTATCATTAATAGTAATTCAGCTTTTGAAAAGCTACAGCTACACGTACAACACAGTCTTTCCACAGGCCTTGAGCGTCAACACTGAAGGTTTACCACTTTTCTACTATACAAATGACAAAAACTTACCTTCCAAAGGCATTTACAAGAGCAACTATTTCTTGACGTGTGAGTTGAAAACCTTTTGATGGGCTGTGCTCAGGAAGGCTCTGTATTTCCTTCTCAGAAAATAAGATCTTCAGGGCAGTTCCTAAGCCCTGAGTCTACAAGAAAAGTCCAATGTTTTAACAATAAGATCACTCCTTCAAACTCTCAGAAAACTGTAAAAAAGTTTAAAAATTACTGATTCAGGCAAACTGTAGTGCCACTTCTTACATATTGACACTCCCTCAACGCAAATAACTGCACGCAATCCAGAACCATGCCATCAATTGTGTACCAGCTTCAGTCACTTATTTAAGAACATTTGTTTCCTCAGGTATACTTGCTCTCCATCTTATTTTTAATCTCTTCCTTGACCATCTCTTTTCTTCTCAGCCACAACAGACACATATGAAAACACACCCACTAGCTTCCAGCTTCCTCCCACGCCTGACCTTACAAGATGCCCCATTGCTGCAGGAGCTGTTGAGTCAGATCTCTCTTCCTCTCCCCTCCCCCTTCAAAGTCAGACTAGGTATCACAGCACCTCTGCTTTTTCCACCTCCAGTGCTAGTGGCAGACATCGCAGTTTCAATCCCTATTTTCTATACAGAAATATCACAGAAGCAGCTGTTCTTAATTCCCCTTTTAATCGGGCTACAGAAACAACCACTGGATTTTGACAAAAAATGGTTGAATCTGGCTGTAGGAGAATTTTATAGGTCAGGAAATCTGGCCCTATTTTTGTTTTGTGCAAGACGGAAAACCCAATAATAGATCAGAAGCGTTACTTAGGAGAGAGTAGACCGAAATTCAGCAGAGACCAACAAATTTTTGATGTTATAAATTTCTTTGAAAATTGAACTCCAATAAGCTTAATGCCATACAGAAGTATAGCACAGTAGGCACCCCAAAGTAATAACTTTTCTGAGTCTGGACTTAACATTAGTCTTGAGGTTTAAAATCTTGTTCTCAATAAAATAAAAATAGTACGTGTCCAGAAACTGAAATTGTTTTTCAATTTTCAACTTGACTGCACACCTTTGCATACATTTTCTGCCTTCTGCACCAGTTGTGAAAATCTGAATCACTACTTCTTATGCCTCAATTTGTGGAGTCAAATCTCATGCTGGATTTTCTAACAATTAAGCAAGTGCTGTATGTCCAGGAAGGCTGCCAACAGGTGATTCTACAAGGCTCATCTGATCATTGAATACAGATAAGAGATTGACTGCCAGTAAGATTTTGCTGTGAGGCATCTGCTTCAAATATTTTTTTTTCAGGGAATACAAACTATACCTTTTAGTGAACTAAACAGCTGTTGACTAAAAAATAATTCCAATTTAAACATTTTTTCCAATTGTTTAACAGTGAACTAAATATATGTCTATTTTTAATATATAGGTAAGGATATCAAAGACCAACCATGCGTATAGGAAGTCTGAATGCTAAGGTCAGAGGCATCCTGCCAGACCGAAATAGATGCTTATCTTCTAACCTCTCCTCTGCCACACACACACAAAATAAACTTTACCTGCAGTTTGCCCCACAGCCTACATTTGTCACATCCAACACAATCCATTATGCGGGATATGTTCTTGAAATGCAATCTGAATTCTTCCTACAAGTTGAAAACAAAACAAAAGAAGTTAACTTAAAGTACCTCTTAGCTTTACAAGAACAGAAGATTGACTTATACAGTACCACCGGAATATCAATTTTCTATTACTAAAACTGAACAAACCCACTACCTTATGTGGTCAGGCCATAACAAAGGTCCACGTAAACCCAGAATCTTGTTTCCAAGCCACTGCTAACAGTTAATTCCCAACACCACACCCCCCCCCCAAACCATAGAGGACATGCAGGGTAATGCTTGGATTCTGTACACCGAGTTTCTACCAACTTCCTAAAAATTGTCTAAGCTATAAGCACTGTATCTGTGTCCCTGCCCAATTTTTCTTCCATTATTCAAATCCCTTTTGAACCAACCTACCTTTCTGACAAACAAGTTCACAAAAGCAATTTCCTGCCCAAACCTATGGATAAGATTGTTGCTTTGCAGTCAGAGCAGAAGAAGCACACACAGCACAGCAATAATTAAGATGATCTCAATTATGTATTTGTCAGAAGACAACTAGCTGGGCTGATATACACCTTTCCAGTAGGATTCCTTCTAATGCCAATGCATTTCATACTACTACTGAAATAAGTATTAAAAGCGTTAGTAAGTATCAAATCAGACCTGTATTACTGAGCCATGCTCCCTTTGTGGAATTGTAGTGCATAGCAATCTGAACAGCAGCATGGTAACACTGGAAGTTCTAGGTAGTAACAGCATTCACATTAGGTTCCATGTCCAAGAGCTATGTTCTTCTAATGTTAAGTATAATATTATATTACATTCTATTATACTATATAAGGCACCTGTTTTTTAAGCAAGTATCACAGGGTTTTTTTCCAGATACTTATGTGAAAAAGGTACTCTATTTAAAAAACACCACTGTATCTACTGCTACTATCAATTCAACCTGCTTGCCTCACCACAGTCCTGATGGCAGACCCAAGGCATTAAACCAGCCTGCTTGGCTCAGACACTTTGTATTCCTTTACTGTCAAGTAGATTAAGGGCCCTCACATAAAATTCTCTAAGTTTTTATCCCTGCCTTTTCTATTCTCAGCAGTATGCTTCTAGTAGTTAGAGAGGTTTTCTAAAATGACGTAATTCTGAAATGGGTATTTTGGATGTCATTCAGAAAATTTGCTTTACCTTTAATGACTTGGCTCCTTTTTTATCTCCAGCAAACATGGATTTTTCATCAAAGTGCATACGGAAGGACCTAATAATAAAGACAAAATGCAAAAAAACCCAAACGCTGGCATGAACTAGTGTTCCATCAATCCTGGTGAGCAGCGCTAGTGCCACCAGTGTAAAATACTTTTCACAGTTCCTAGTCTTTGCAGACTAGTTCTTAAAAAAATACAAATCACTGAATTGTATCAGTTTTACTACTCAATCATTGTAACCTGAAATTTGTTATTTACAGTTTTGTTGATAATCTTCTTTGCTCCATTTCCACTGATGAAGATTTCATTCTAATATACTTGGAAATTGTCTTCATGTTTGCCTTTCAGTTGGTCACTGACCACATCTCAAATGTCTAGCAAGATTGCTACTAGGGGCAGCAACGAAGCCACAACAGCATGTTACCAATCACAAAAATGAGTGAGAAAGTGAGCAAAGGAACTGGACTAAAGAACCTTAGAGAACAAACTGAAGGAAGAAGGGATGACTAAAATCCCAGAGGTTAAGTCTATGATATAAGCTGGATTGCTCACTGGATTGTTAAAATACTACTACATATACTATTTTCCTTTTCAAAATAAATTCGCGTGCACCTTATACCAAAAAATCAGAAAAAGCAACAAATAGGGAGCAGCTCGGGATGTTGTGTGGGGTGGGTGGGGTTTTTTATTTGTTTGCAGAGGTTTTGTTGTTTTTGAAAGGCTGGTATAATCAAACCTCAAACACATGCATCTCTTTTCATCTCGTGTACAAATTCCTCGTTGTCTCCCATTACTCCATTTTATTTCCCCATTCCACTCTCCTCTTGTCCTATCAAGAAGTCATCCATGCTCATTTTTGACTATAACTGAGAATTTCAAACTATTGATAAAAAAATAATCCTATGCCTTACTTTGTATCCTTGAAGATATCCAGTAAGAGAGCTTTAGATTCAGCATCCTCATGGCCATTTCCAGTGTAAAGGTCAACAACTGAACGTTCAAAGTACGGAGCAACCTTTGACAAAGCACGCAGCTCTATCAAATATAAGAAATATAAATTTTTGAGCCTCCTTGGTCCTTCCCCTTTTGTTTCAATAGGGTCAAAGCGGCGAGTGAATTCTTTCACATTCGGTCCCCAGCGAGGCTTGCCCCAGGTTTCTACACAGTGAAAAAAAAAAAAAAAAAAGGGTAGAGGGACTAAAACATAGATATTTAGGAAAAGAAAGCAATTGAATATGTATCAAAGATTTTCAGAAAAAAACAAATACACAGTACAGATACTGTAGAATTCCATTCAACAATTTTAACTAGACTTAAATTACCTTCAAGAAGATAATTTGCACACAGATGCAAGTTGATGCTAGCATGAAGTCCAGATATGAGTTTATAAAACACTCTTTTCTCAAGGCAAAGACCTGTCCAGGAAAAAAGACAAACAGACCCCAGCCTAAATACTGGAAATAATGTATTAAAATGAATATGCCTTGACATTTCAGTGATGCGAGTCTGCATCATTTAACTTTCAAAAATTACAACTACAGTACTTCAGAATTGTTAATAAGCCCTTATATGCATCACAGGAAAAAGTTCACTTATTTTTTTATATAAAGAAGTACAAGAATGAAGTTTGACATTTCTTAGTATTTTAGAGCTCCAATAAATACAGCCGAATAAGTATCTGGTCAATTACTACAGATAAATTGCCACACAAAAATACGATGCTTACATTGTTTGAGCAATAAATTTGAAATAATCTTAAATGTTGACAGTCCGGAAACCGGAACTACACTGTGACCCATCCTGATTAGAATTAAAGCTACCACCAAATTAAGAGCAGTGACCTTACAGAAAGACACCAAAAAACCCAGACAACCTTATGGCTTTGGAAAACAGCAAAAAATATTTCTTCCCAGCTCTACCACAAATTCTACTGTAGGATTTAAATGTACAGAGCAAAACCTTGAAAAAATATATGACTTTGACAGGTACAGACTCCTACAGTGTAAACAGAAACACAATGGCATTAGGTGGCCAAAATATAATTTAAATGGAGAAGTTACTTAGACTACCGCTTGGACCCAGAGATGGGCTACAACTGGAATTTGGGAGTTGGTTCCTTTCTCAAAGGATATGTTTGAGTGACTTCCCTGCCACTCCAGTCTCCACAAGCAGAAACAGGATGAGCTGATGGTGAAGCCTACCTGTGAGGCTGAGATACGGCCTCATTTATAAATAGCACATTTTAAGCAGCACGTAAATTTGTACGCTTTCCTACAATAGCACTACTTCGAGATTTCCAACTAAACAAGTAAAGGCTTATGAAAGGCAGAAAGAACTAAGTTTAAAATTAAGTACATTTAATTCATTACTTCTCTGCACAGCTCCAAAATGCTATTTTGATTGCTACCACTGTAATAATGGATTTCAATTTAAATATGAATAAAAAGCAAATTTCTTTGTCTTCTGAATACACATTATATTTACATTATCTTATATACTGTGAACAGAACCATTGAAAACTTTAATGTTTTTTAGAGCTGTTTTCAAATAAAAACACTTAGCAGTGTTACTAATAATAATGTCCCTGCTTAAATGCCTAAGATGAGCAGAAAATTCAAAGTAACCGGTATTGAAGTGAACTCCCCCTTTATAAAAGATGAAACACTGAAGGGTTTAAGGAGTATACCATCTAAGTGAATGAGAAGATTTCCAAACACCCTCAAGGTAAAAAAAATAAAATAAAATGAAAATTTCTTTGAATGACACTTAGAACTTCTGCACTATTAAAAAGCCTACGCTATGAAAAATAGTTGGGGAGATAAAAAAAAAAATAAATGTATGTTTCCTCTAGTGAATTTAAGATTATATTAACCCATCCAAGAACCTTTACCTTCTAGCCATGTGTAGAAAGATTCTCCTGTAAATACAAAGCATGCAGTTAAATGAAGAGTATTCATTTTCAACATCACAGTATCTTTATACTACTATGCATAGTAACATTAGCTGCCATCTGGATGAAAAGCTGAATAATTAAGCTATTAAAGTGAAAATTGACACTGAAGCAGCTCAGCTTTGAGGTTAACTTAAATCTACTGCAGTCAGAATGGGAGAAAAGCAAGAATGAACATGACTAAGCTACTGGTGAGGGCATTCGGAAGCGCATGGAAGCAGAAGCCTGGTTATATGCACCCGTGGTAGAAGATGTGAGAGAAGGGTGTGATTATATCTGATAGCCTTTACCTCAACTGCTACTTTCCTGCAGGCTTAAATCTTTTGCCTGAGAGCATTCAGCTGACTGAAAAAAATCTTGACGTCTGTCTCACTGTAGACAGACAAGAATGCTTTTTCTCCCCACTTTCCTCACCTTCCCAAAATCAAGGACATCCAAGGAAACACAAAAATAACATCCCTTGTCTTTCAAGGGATTTGACATCAGTATCAATGGGGCTCTGGAAGAGACCCAAGAATCTTTTAATTTATACATCTCCACTTATCTCGCTAATGACATTACCGCAACACGTATTCCGTTGCAAAGATAAGAAGCAACAACAGAATTGTATTTTGCTCTTACCCACTCCTTTCCCCTACTCCAAATGAAAGAATTATCCCAATAAAAACATTTTCTGATCAGTCAGTCATCCATAAAAACGTAAATTTCCTATCCTCTAATGCAATAGCAATAAAGTGAATAAACCAGATGTTCAAAACTCTTTTAACACTTATTTCATTTCCGCAAGTCAAGCAAAATAGGATGACTTACCATCATCTCCTCCTTGGGCGGGTGGGGGGAAAAAAAAAAAGTAAAAATCCATACACATTAAAGAGGTAATTTTCACAGCAAAATGGTAATAAACACAGGCTTTACTACAAACACTGAAAAAGTTCAAGTGCAATTATTTAATCTACAAAAGAAAAGCTAATTTCCATCCTCTTCCTCCTCCTCAAGACCACCTGAGACTAAATCCATTATAATAACATCTTAGTAGCAGCTGATTTACATATTCTTGAAAGCTGTGTTTAATTTCAGAAAAAGTAGTCTTCAGTTCACATTATTCAACAATCTGACTACTGTTCCTTCCTGAAATCCTGACCCCCAAGTTAAACTGCTCTTATAATTTTTGTATACCAGCAATATATTATCTCAATATAATTACTAAAATCTGTAATTACTAAAAATAGTAATTATAAATTGTATATACATTATCTACGTTATAGACAGATTTTCTAATGTGTGATGATGATTTCTAACTCAATCTATTGGCTAACAGTTAATTTTTAAGGGAAATTAGACAGACTGACAGGGGAAAGCTGATTCATTTGGAATCTGAGGTTATAGTTTTCAATTTAAATCTGAAAATTTAAAACTCAAGTCATTGGCATACTTTTTAATTTTTTTTTTTTAAATATTGCAGATAATTGAGCCTTCCTAAGTATCCACTCTTTCTTCAAATAATGCAATCATTTGTACATTTGTAATACACTAAACGTTATGGATAGAAAAAGTACAGCTACACTACACTAGAGTAACTATGAGCTGAAGTGATTAAATTAAATCCTCCAGGAAAAAACACAAGGGAAGAATATAGGAGTGCTGAAGTTTTTGTTGAACTTTAACTCCTTCCCATCCACACTGAAAAGTTATAGTGACACTTCAACTCAACAGCTGAGACTTACTTTAGTTTTCATATTAGCTCCCCTGACATTAATAAGACTACTCATATGCATAAGGCTAAGCATGTATGTAATCAAGTATCACAAACCTTACTCTAAATATTGAAAATGGACAGATACTTCTACAGAGGCAATTAAAAAAGCAGAAAGTGCACCTACAGACTGAAGATCACTATTCATCTCGCTTGTACTCCAATTGTCACTACATTAAAGGAACTGCATCAGAAAATAAAACAGGCAAGACCCACCCCTACTAGGTGCCAGTGGATTTAAAGGACGATAGACAGATCGGGGCCTAGAAAATAAATTAGAAAAGACAAAAATCAGTTTTGAGCTGAAGCACAAGTATAAGAAATAGGCTTCCTCTCCCTCCCAATTACTTGAAGCAGTTTTCTTCGTAGATGCTGTTCCACACTCTCCAAGCAGAAGGCCCCTTGTATCCAGTGTAACGTTCTGGATTCAGCAGCAAATCCACATACTGCGCATCTGGAGATCTCTCATCTAAATAGGAAACCTTTTGTTACATATTCTAACTGATCAGTTAAAGATTTAAGTTTAAAAAAAGTCACACAAATATAAGTAAGAGGTGTCATATAGTACTAGTCTGTCTTCCGGTTTGATTATAAACACCTTGTGCATAAAAATACAGTAATACAGACAGTAAACAGAAAGCTCAGAAGTATGTAATTTATTCCAAAGTCTCTTATGTGACCAAAATTTCTACATCATCTTAACACCTTTCATGTGGCTTCCTCAAATCCACCACAAACACTTGTCATACAATGTGTCCTCTCACCCTATTCTAAGATATAGGCAGTGTTCTGTTTTAAATGGGCTTCAAATTCAGGGTTTGTCTGGCAGTATTTGGTTGGGATGATTGTTGTTTTGAAATGGGTATACTGTTACAGGAGCTTCTTAACAAAGACAAGTGCAAGAAGTGCACATTGTAGCTGGTACATGCTTTTATACGTATTTGTTAGTTAAATCCCTTTTTTCCCCAGATACCCTTCATACTAGGTAAGTCTGGATCATGTTGCTTAACTGCACAAACTTCCAGCATAACGCAGAATGTTCTGTTGGTTATGACATGAAGCATGTTATTTAAGCAACATTTCACCAAGCTATACTCTCATCTTTAAAGTTCACTACAAATTCAGGCAACATATCCAAAGAAAACTGTGAACAGTACTCTCTCTGCTTGAAAACTCCATACAAATAGAAACTTACGTTTTGAGCTACAACCACTAAAAAGCAGCAAGAATTCCCTCCCCTTTGAAATTCTAGGTCAAGAGCAACTCATGCTTAAAAAAGGCCACATACAATACAAGCCAGTAGTCCAGAAACTTATTCATAGGAATAGGCCAAGCAGTGCCACTGAGCATTTCCTCAGATGTTGAAAAACACCACAGAAATAGAGTGAAAACTGCTCTAAAAAGAAGAGATGATTCTGCATGAGCAGTTAAGCATCGCTTCAGCAGTAGTAGCAAAAACAAAGAAAAGAGACACGACACAGGACGCACAGCAACACAGTGAGTGCCAGATGAGACAGAGTTAAATAACAGCTTGCTTTATTTCTTTGACAGCATGGTGAACCTAAGCAGTTCCTACACTTCCTGGTCACTTCAGGTCTCCACTTTTTCTTCAACTGAGAGTGCGGGGCAGTGTAACAAGAAGATGGAAAGCTGACCTGGGTTATGAAGTTTTTTTCAGCTAGATCAATTCCCTTATCTAGTTTGTCATTAAGCCCAACAAAAAGCTAGTAAAAAGTAAAACTGATATATGGGTTTGTGCTACAGTTGAGTGCATTAAGAGCGCTCTCGCTACCAGGAAGAGAGGAGAGGAAGAGAACAAGAGTTTCTACCTCCTCCCATCGCTCCCAGTAGTTATTCTCTCACCTCTCCCTAGCTCTAACTCACAAACTCACCTGATAAGCCAGTTCATCACAACAACCTGGGAGATGGGAGGGAGACATCAACTCACTTTCCCGCTAGTCAAGTAAGCTGAATCAGTCTACCATGCAGACAGATGCACGCCAGTGCAAAAAAAGCACTGGAAGAACACAGCTGGGGGCAGTACATCCTCCTTCAGCAGGGCATGATGTAAGGAGAGATGGAGTTAGAATCAGGAACTACTTAAGTTAGTATTACTTCTAAAAGAAACACTCCTGAACTATACCTTTCCCAACCGAGTCCTCTTAAAAATACAAGTAGGCACCTTGAAGATGGTAGAGACAACAGCAGTTTATTGCATATAACAGTTCAGATCTACAGTAACGCTCACCAACTACTTATCACAGAAACAGCTTGTATAGAAAATTTTAAGGAAGCAGATGCAGCAGAAGTGCTGCAAGAGAACTGCAGCTGGAAAGTCCACTACAGCTGCTGCTTTCTCAGATGACACCAAAAATTGACCTAAAGGTAGATTAAAACATCTTGCATCATGCCTTAAGTCTTCCTAGCGTAGAGAGCTTTCTAAGATATCTATTAAAAAGGCCTTTAGCAGTCATTCCTGAACTTGGCAATTCTCATGTTTATCTGAAAAACATTCCTTTGAGCTTTGAACATTACAAGCAAATAAAGAGACTGACATACGCGGAGCAAAAGGAAGATACAATCCAATATCCTAATGTTTTAACAGTAAGAAAGTCCTTATAAATAAGGGTGAATTGAGTGCAGAGATCATTTGGTAACACAGCAAGGCTGGAAGAGGAACAAACTCAGTCCAAGCATAGACAGTAGAAGAGCAACAAAATTAATATAGTAGTAAGAAACTGAATCAGCTGCAAGTAATTTCTCTTACATTTGTGCTTGATAAAACTTTGTGAGAAGCAGCTCTTTAAAAAATATACAATAGCTGCCTCCAATTTACCTTTTTTTTTTTATTTCCATAAGTCTCCTGTTCACTATATTAACAGGAGGCAACAGTGAATGTGCATTGTGTAGACTACCATATGCTTCTTGTAAAAAACTGCATTCTTTGCATGTAAGATGATATAAACTGTCACATCTCTCATTTAGCACAAAATTATCACTTTCCAAATACGGTTATTTGCAGAGAAACTGTAATCTTTCCTGGTTTTTAAGAGACAGCAAATAAAACAAACACTCTGAAAAAGCTTAAACATTTTACCATCAAGTTCACAAAAATGATCCTGTGAATCATCGTATCTTGCCCAGTCAATGAAAGCCTCCTTACTTTGGTTACTGAGGGGACAAAAAATACATTTGATTTTAAACTTTTAAATAAACAACATCAATAAGAGCTACCGAAAGAAACACAATCCAAACATAGTAATTAACTTGGAACTGATTTCCGAATTACTAGATCTGAAAACCGAGACTATATGGAGGTATTGCTTGTTAGCTGCACAGAGATTCAAGCAGGCATCAAGTGCAATACTTAACATCAAGATCACTTTTTTAAAGACAGCAAGGAAGATATCATCATTATTTGAACAAACTGTGCAGAAGCAGCAACTTCTCTTCCTTCAGTAAGAGCTTGGTAAAATGCTTTCATAGCATGTATTTTTAACACTTTTCAAACTACCACTTTAGCAGCTGTCACTTTGGGGGGGGTGGGCAGGGGGAAGGAACAATCATATTTTCATAACCTGTACTTTCAATGAGAGCTACAATAGTTAGCCTTGCTTTTTAGTGGGAGACCAGATGTCTAAATGCCCCTTTCAAGCTAAATTACTCTATGAACATGGTTTGTCTTAAGCCTTTTAAATAATAATGGTATTCCGTTCACCCTAGCATTTTCAAAGGTGTATTGTACCAGAGAGACAAGTCATTTTAAGTTCCCACACTATGAAACACAGTGTCAAAAGCTGAATGCTTTCTTCTACACATATGTGCAGCACAGAACTACGGATGCCATGCTACTGACAGCGAAACGTAAGCAGAGTTAAGACTGGGAACTCTGCTCCAGGGTGCAGCACCTTGAACTAATGAAAACAACCTATTCCATTTGAGTAAATTAATACTAGCTCAATTCTACAAACAGAGGCAATTCCATGACAGGACACATTTCCCACCTTCTACCAAATCACGACAGGAGACTACACTTAGCATTAGAGAAGGAACCTCTCCAGTAATTACTAGCAGGCAAAATTTTATAATGACAAAAAATACAGTTGATAAAGGAAAATGACCCAAACCCATGAGGACGAAGCACCAGTAGGTAGAGAACACTGAAGTTTATCTACCAAGCACAAATTTTTCCTGCACTTGCAGGATCCACTACCTGCCTTCTCCCAACTTCAATTGTCTATCCTACTCTTACAAAAGGCATTCTCTTCAGCTCTCCGTATGTGTATTCAGTCTCATATTCTTTTGCCCAACAGGAGCAGAAGAGAGTTAATAGTTTCTTATTTCCCCTAAAAAAAACCAAAACAGGACAAGGGCTCTATCCAGTTTGGTTTAGAACAACGCATGCCAGGCAGAAGCAGTCACTTTTTCATGGCAGTCCCATTTTGTCAGATGACAGGAAAAAGTTTCACAATCTCTATCAGGTAGAACTGCTGAAATCTGTGGTCAAAGACACTATGCCTGTCCATCAACAGTGAATAATTGTTTTTTTCTATTTCTGCTTTTTAAAGGTGAGTAACCTGGTAGAATGCAAGTTTTTCTAAGTGCTGTTCCAAACACTTCCCTGCTCAGGGGCAACACCATCCTGCAGAATTCCTCCTACCCAACCTTGTCAGTGCCATGCAATAAGGAAGATCAGGGAATTGATCCAAGCTAAAAATAACTTTGCCAATAACAGAAGTAACTCACAAGCTCCCTGATCTGGTTCACTGAACAATGATGAACAGGCACATCCGTGTAACAGAGGGACAGAGCAGGACAGAATCCCTTAATCCAGCAGAGCCATCAAGAACAAAGACTGATACCAGTAAAAAGTAGAAAAAAAGGCAGGTTTATTTGCAAGTTTCCTCTGACTCTTGATACTGTACAAGATACCTCTTTCAAATTATATCAGTGTACTTTAAAAAAAAGTCTGTTTATCACTTAACACCTTTATCTTCACATATTCCTGCACCATTTCACATTTACTTTCTAATAGGCTATGAAAGAACAACAAAACCCAGCACACTGCAAAAACAAGACAGACAAAATGAAATGCTCCTTTGTTACTATTTTTGTACTATTGTAAATCACAGCATACCTTAAGGTACTGTTAACTGCTCCGAGTTTGTTAGCTTGCTCACAGTCTTCCAATTCTTTGGAATTATTTGCCGCTTTTGAATACTGTAAGAAAGTTCATTTTTAATATACAAATGAATGACATAAAATTAGCTGAGAACAGGTGCTGCGAAAGGTGTTCCTAGGTTTAGCAGTGAATTGGCCAGTATCAGGGAAAATCCTCTGATTCTAGATGCAGTAGATAAACATTTTTCTTCACTTAATTTCATCAGGCAGATTTCCCTCTGTGGGTGTAACCACCACAGAAAATTCAGCTAAATATATCCAGGTGGCGGGGTTTTTTGCCCCCTCCCCCCCCTTTTTTAAAAATTAAATGGAGTTCTGAAGTGTTTCAGATACTGGTTTACATTCCATTACAAGGACCTTGGAAGACAAACAGTGTCATGCCTATAAACATACCTTGTATTTTGCAAACATAATCATACCCCCAAGTTTCATTGGTCATTTCAGCAGGAAAATGTATCACTTGTGGCCATTTCCCCCTCATGCTTCATTTATTCTTACTCATTGGCATGCTTTATGCATGCACAGGTCTGGAAGAGAGGCTTTTCAAGCTGAACTCAAATTTTCATTATTTTAAAGCCAGAATTGAAGTATATAAAAGCTGAACTCTGATTCTACAGTATTTTTTTTTAAATATAATCCACTCAAGTAGACCTACTATTAGAATACTTCTGAAGAAAACATTTGAAGAATGAAAGATTAAATTCCACTATTCTACAGTAACGTGGTTATGTAAGCAGGGAATTTGTAAAGTCTGTCAGCTTAAAGGTCAAAAAATTCTTCTGACAGTTTTGGAACATAATAGATAGCATCAGTGCTCTCTTATAAAGATAAACAACCCATTTCCTCTTTTTTTGAGTTTTTTTGGTGGGGGGTGGTATGTGCATGTGCATGCACTGAGCCTCAGGTTTACACAGCCTTATCACAGCCCCATTAAGAAACGCAGAAAAACATAAAGTAATTGAAAGCTTATGTAAAGCTGAACTGCTGGCTTCCCTTTACTTTAGGGGACATGCATATCGACACAAAGGATTACTATCCAAAACCAGCTCAAAATAAAAATGTAAGCTAAAGGCTTTGGTCAACCCTTTAGAAATAGCAAACAACAATAATAATTTGATACATTTTAAAAGAAAGAACAGTTAATTTCTGGGTACAGACTTTTGGTCAAGATGCCAGAGGCAAAGTACCACCACAATACATATCACAATACTTCTCAAAAAAGAAAGGATTTAATTAAAACTGTTCAGATGAGTAAGGAAGATGACTTGCTTTAAAAATGCATTTGCCAGAACCAATACAAGGAAAAACAGCAACAACTACTGAAGACTAAAGACAAAGAAGTCTTAAAGATTAAAGAACCCAAATAATTTAAAACTTGTTAGGGGCCTTGCCCATAACAAACGTTTATTCTAGAGGAACTTCTCACTCAATTTTCTTGGATTTGCCAGGTGTGGGGGCTCATTCTTAAGCATCACATGGATGTTAAATGGAAAAATCTGAACAAGGAAGGGATCTAACCTAGAATGAAACAAAGACTGCTGATGAAATAACATACTAAGATGCTGAAGTAAACATTCTGCATGTCTAGAGTTGCAAACCAATCCCTACCCTGAAGTGAAAAAAATTACGGCCAAGAATATAATCCTAAATTTAAGGTTTCAAACAGAATGAACATTCAAGTCTCAAAATGTGTTTCCGGGTTTCACTGTTCTCCTAACAGCAAAAGCTATTCGATCAGTGCTCTGTGACCAGACTAGATCAGGACAAATTATCTGTTCCTGCCAAAGCAGGATCTCCTAAAAGCAGTTTCTAGAAGAGAACAGCAAAGAAGTGGGTAGGAAGGAAAATATTTAAGTGAAATGTTGTAACCTTGAGTTACTGCATCCTGCCCCTTGCTTTAAAGATTAATACAGCAGCTGTCATGACAGTCCTTTAATGTCTAGCCCCCCCAAAAGTGTTCAACACTCAAATGAAACAGGACCATAGAAAGGGAAACTACTTTGTGCCTCTCCAGCACCATTTCAAAAAGCTTATGTTGCTGTCAAGAATTGAAGAGATCCTCTATTGCTAACTGCACTTCTGTGTGGAAGCTGTGCAAATGTAACGCTGGTCTTTTGTGGCTAGATAAGCTTTCAAAAGAAGAACTGTTCTCTCCACAGTTCAGCAAACAAACAAAAATATCCCCCACGAAAGCCTAAATAAAGCTAGAAGTTTACAAGCTCATCTACATTAAGAACGAAGGGCAATAAGAAACTGCATGGAAGCCAAGCACTTAGACCACAGGAAACTTCTCCACAGGATTCTACACTGAGTAGATCTACTCAACAGATTATAGCTCTTACTATTGATTATATAAGATATAGTCTTACTATAAAAACATGCCTTTGGTTGTTTTCACCTTTCCAAAGCAGACACTATCAGGATGAACTGGACATGTATGCCCCCAGAGGAAAAACATTTTTTTTTTTTCCTTTTTTTAAAAACACTACTTTAAGGATAATCCACAAGACTGAGGACTTCCCCAAATGGACTAAGCACAGGCTAATAGCACAGTCCTTGAAACAAAACATTCATCTTAAGACAAATTTGATGTTTTCTTAAAAGGGGTATTAAATGAGATTGCCAACTTTTAACTGGCTCCAAGAAAGATCTTTAACTGAATCAGAAGAAGAAAACAGCATAGGTAATTTTTATGTCAGTTCTGATGACAATTTTCCTGCAAAAATATTTCAGTTTCTGACAGTAAAGCAGCAGATATTAGTAACTTTGTTCTATGACAGATTAAAGGTGCAGGACTGCCCAAATTTTAGTACTGTAGCTGGGCTGCACCAACCTACAAGGCAATTCAAAGCAAACAACCGTAGCAAATACACCATTAAATGACAGCTTCCCAAAGAAGCTATCCCAGTTTCTTTATTGTGGTGAAAGCACAAAGCAGCTGATTTCTCAGTTCTGAAGTCCAATTCAATATGTTCATGTGAACTATCTTTAAGAACTGCATACTCTTTGGCTACTAATTAACATCTTTCTTATGGCTCTCAAGATTAAGCAATTAGGAAGCTGAAATGCTCACTAGAAAAATCCTTTCTAGAAGCCTTTAAAGTTTTAAAATGCCTCTTTAGGAGGCATTATGGCATTCCAGGAGTCCGTTTCTCTACAATCAAGCTTGGAAGAGAACAGTCAATGAAAAATAGAACTGGCAACAGATCATCCAGCTAAAACTCAAGATCTTCTGCCCAGAGACAGTACCAAGGTTTTCCCCAACCAACTACTGCTGCTTGTGCTGTAAGTGT
This sequence comes from Falco biarmicus, assembly GCF_023638135.1. Lineage (NCBI taxonomy): Eukaryota > Metazoa > Chordata > Aves > Falconiformes > Falconidae > Falco > Falco biarmicus. The sequence goes on from NC_079293.1 coordinate 82,635,430, forward strand.
GAATGACTGACATTTAAGTCATGTCAGTGAGAAAGATGTTTCTTTTCTGATCACCAGGAACCTTTAAATGAAGGGGCAGACTTTACTTCAGAGTGAGCTTAACAATATACGTATAAACAGGAGACAAGCCGTCCTTTTGAGCTAAAGCTGGGACAGACTTGCCTGCACTGTTCATGACAGCAGGACAAAGAAGCGATCAATTCACAATGAAGCATTCCTCTGCTACCTTTGGTCATCCTTCTCAGCATGAAGTCTAAACCTAACGCCAGCAGTCATTTATGAAACAGTGAACTATGCTCAGGTGAGGAAAGCAGCAAGTACAGCTGCCCCGTGAGGTGGGAAGTACTAGGGAAGATGGAGATATGGTAGGTAAGCAAGAATAGTTATGAGTCTGCAACGCAGCCAAGGCACTCAACAGGAAGCTCTCTCCTTTGGGCACCATTATCCCATCAACTGCTAAAATCCTTATTCTTGGGCATGGTGTTTGAGATTTGGGGCTGGGGGAGGACTGTTTTGTTTTTCTGCTCTGATCTCTTTTCTAGGCACATATATCCTCTTTACTTTTTTGGCTTTGCTAAGATCACTTGGTGATCTAGGAAGGATGGCTAGGAGAGAAGCAAGGGAACACCAACAGCACAAACTATTTAAGCTTGCACTGAGCACTTCAACTTAAATTGTCTTTAGACTAATGACCTCCTCAAGATTAAACATGACAAAAGTACATGTAATTGTTCGAGTTCTTTTAATATCAGAGGTTGTGGTTATGTACGATTCTTACAAAAGACTGCACTGCTACTGCATCTGCGCATCTTAGCCTCTGGCTTTATAGAAGGTGGCCTTATCTCAGAAATTAACAAAGAATTTTGCATCAGACATTCTGTGGCCATGTACTGCTGTCCCCACCACTCACTGTTTCAGTCTGCACCAGCTCTCAAGCTATGACAGACTCAGAATGACACGACAGTCCAGCTATGTCAGAAACACTATTATACTTGAAAGTAAAAATGAAAAGCCACATACAGGAGCTGATCAGTTATGTTAACAATCTCATCACTATGCCAAGACCAAAGGCTTGTAATAAAAAGTCATGCAGCTACTGTAATATTAAGATTTAAAAATAAAAAAATCAGGAAGAACTTAGAAAATAAACGACTACTTACTTTATTAGAGCTCCCAGCCTTAATTCCAACAGGTATTTTGCTCTAAAAACAAAAAAATACATTGCATTTTTTACATTGCTCATAGAAATGATTATGCTTTATTAAGATCTACAAATTAAATGTTATTCCTACAGAGGTCAAAGCAAATTGTTTTTGAACAATTAACTTGCTCCTTTACCTTCTCAACAAAGTGGTATCCAAAAGAGTGCTAGAGCTTAGAAGAGACTCAAAATTATTTGTTTTATTGGTTAAAATGACTAAGACCTTAAAATAATTTTTTTTAAATTTTAAAATAATTTTTTTTTTTTTGTAATTTCACTGTCACTCTTTCATTTAAATTTAAGTTCTCATCAGTAAATAGTTGGGGTTTTTTTACACTAGTCAGTACACTACAATAGTCACTGTAAATTACCAAACTTTTTAACCAAATAGCCTTTTTCTATTTTATGTTATTTGATCCATACCTCAGGACAAGGCTCTACATGACAATCTTTGATAGAACAATGGCCATCATCAGCCCAAAATGGGCACGGTCTCTTCAAGTTGACCTAAACATACAAAAGCAAAAGTTTAAAAAGAGCACTCAAAAGGCAACTTTAAAAGAAAGAGCTCTCAGTATCAGGAAATCCTTACAAATTAAAGGAAAGGATACTAGGAAAAAGGGTTAAATTTAGTACTTAAAGTTTGGAGGGTTTTGTGGGGTTTGTTTAGTTTCGTTTTAACTACCCTCTCTCTAAAACTTTCTGCAGTGGAATAATTAGTGATAATGGTCTGCAGTGGACAGAAACACATAGTATATCACAGCACAAATTAATCTCACCACTAATGTAACTTCAAAACTGTAAATAAACTACTAAAGAGAAGGCAAATCAGATATATGCAGCTTTAAAATGGTTGTACTTAACCATCATTTATACTTGTACTGTACTGATCAAGAAAATATATTTGACGGAGGACAGACTAGTGCACAAGTTTACTAATTCAAGTAAGTGCTTGGATAATTTCAGATTTCAAGCAATAAAAACAGGCAATCATTACTATTCATCATAGCTAGTCAATGAAGAATGAGTATTATAATGGCATCAAATTAGAGAGCTGATCTAGTACAAATATAAATAATGAAGAGAAACCACTTCAGAAACATTACCAGCAAATCCTGTGACGATTAGCGCTCCTATTTGTCATCAAATGGCACAATAAAGGCAGGAAGTACCAAGCATATTAGTATATACTACATGGCAAAAAATTCAAACACTTTACTACACTTTCCTTGGATTGTCAGTATGAAAGTCAGTGAAGGAAAAACAAAACAAAAAGAAGAATCCCAGCCTTATACATATAAATAAACACGAGTGAGAAAAACCACTTTGACCTTATCATTCCTCAACTGAAGACTACAGACGAAAAGTTTTCCTGCACGATCAATCAGAAATACTGCAGAAATACACCATCTTTGAAATCTAACATGATAAATAAAATACAGTAGCAACCACTATTTTCCAGATAAAAAGTCAGTTTTAAAACTTTCAAAGTAAAAACTAAAATCCACAGAAAACAAAAATAACTTCTATTCTTTTACTGTTTTCCTTTTGCACAGCTTGTACTGGTTTTCTTCAGTTGATACATACTATTCATGAATATATTCCAGTGAAGTCACTACTTAGATCCAACAAACTACATCTTCAATGATTTGATGTATCACTTCTCCTTTGAAACTGTTGCAAATACTGAATTTGATCCTGTAGTCAAACACAGCATAAAACCTATGTTTTCATGTTTATAAACCAAAGTCTACACTTCAGAATTATAAATGTGCCTATAAAAGTTATTTAAATTTACAAATCTTACATCATAAGACTAATCCTTACGCTAGTTTATGAAAAAAATACATACAAGCTGTAAGGTAAATTAATAGTCACACACTATAAAGAACAGTATACTTGCTATACCTAATAGGTTAAAAGATTGAGACTAAATACACCATCAATTTAGTCTTCAGAAAAACATGTTTTCCCCTTATATGTAGGAATGTTTTTCTAATTAATGTAATTTATAGCCTGTATTTTTGCTTTACATAAGGACAAACCTAGGCAGGAAACAAAGCTTCCACATCTTAGTACATTAGTGCCAGAGCAGCCTCTTAAGCGAAGAATTGGAAACTGAACTTAAATCTCATGCTCTTGATGAACTTGGGAGTCCACTGCACATAGTATCTGAAGGGTTCCTGCTATGATAAAAGAAACATATTCCTCAATCTTTTAATTTGTAGAAAAAATGAATTCACTGAGCTGTCCTTAACAATTATTCCTTTTAAAAAAATTCATGCTTTGAACACATTTAACTGGCAGAGTACACTTATACTGGATCACTGATTTGCTTAAGGGGATTGTTTTTTGGGAGAATACAGTAATAGAAGCCCGATGGCTACGTACACTGAATTGTTAAACCAGAGCCTCACATTAAATAAAAAAAAAAAAAAAAAATCATTTCCCCTCCCCCCCAGCATTATACATAATATACTAAACATAAGGAAAATTAGATCAATAATGCCTCCGACACAAAACAGGCACAATATGAAAAATCAGAGATGAATTATAGCCAGATTTTGCTCTCCCTCCAGTCTATTATCTTAATTTTGACAGGTAAGGAAAATCAAAACTATGTACCAGAAATGAAGAAACAACCTTCAGTGCTTGAAGGATAACTTGTCCTGTGGCACTACATACCCAATTTAAAGCAAAACAAAATGAATTCCCTCTTCAAATGTTCTGTCAATATCACAAAAGAACCTCAAAGAGCAAAAATTAATGTTTGACTCGCTCAACTGCCTTTTATTCTACTAAATTCCGCTACCAAAAATTTCAGCAAGTAAGTTTTCTCTGTCTTTTCAAAACATGCATACAAAGTTAACTGCTACACATCATCTGAAGGAAAGACTGTTTTCCAGGTTTCCAGTTTGATTTACTATTCAGCATGTCTGGTAATGATAAATTCAGCTTTAAAGTGCTAAAGAGATTCCTCAGTCAAAAAGACCACCTAACAAGACATTAAGCAGATGGTATGACTTCTTAGGAGTGATGACAACTATCTTCTAGTTACAGTTCAAGCCACGCTAGCACAGATACATTAAAAACTGAGATTTTTCGATTGCTTTCCCCTGCCCCCCATTTCCTCTATTCAATTCACAAACACCATCTTTAGAAAAAAAAAATTTAGAAATTTTTTTACTTGTTCACTCATCTTCTGTTTTTAAATGTTTTCAAAAAAGTTTTTACATCATCTTCACAATAAGCCCTATTATATAAAATACGCCCCTCCCACTAATTTCTACCAAAAAAAAAGACCAGTAGCTGTTCTTACACAGGGGAAGACTGTAAATAAATGAATACTGCTGTCTAAACTGCAGATTACTTCAGAAAGAACACCTGCAAATCAAGATATGTTAGTCCCAGAATGATTCAAAAACACTGAAGACCAGTGTGCACAGACACACACTTCTGAGAGAAACCGAGGTTGTAGAGCACCCGTGCTTTAATCAACACCAATCATGCACTGATGACGTAGAACATCCTTCTACTTTCTTCAGGGTCTGAAGTATTAGATTTCATTATTAGCATTTATAATATTATTATACACTTGCCACAGAATAGAAGATTCCATATTATGAGGCATGTTTTGATGTATAAAACTATACAGAGACAAAAAAATTTCTTTCTTTCATTGAGAAGTGTTCCACTAACTAGCTAGAAACCACCTAGAAGCACAATTTCAGCAAGACTTTAAAAAGAAAGTCCCCCTGCACCGCCCAGAGGGAGGAGATAATCAGGAGTGAGGTTGAGCCCAGGAAGAAGGGAGGGGTGGAGGGAAGGTGGTTTTGAGTTTTGATTTTATTTCCCATTATCCTACTCTGATTTGAATGGTAATAAATTAATTTCCCCAAGTCGAGTCTGTTTTGCCCGTGGCGGTATCTGAGTGATCTCCCTGTCCTTATCTTGATCCATGAGCCTTTCATTACATTTTCTCTACACTATTTGGTTGAGAAGGGGTGTGGTAAAACAGCTTTGGTGGGCATCTGGCATCCAGCCAGGGTCAAACAACCACTGTCCTTCATAAACAAAAACTAGCTAGTCCATTCGATATTACACATTAAAGTTTGAGTTCTTTTATGGCTATTGAACTAGTAGCACAATGGGAATACCGTGACTGTAGTTATGAAAGTTATGATCCAAATTGCTATTACAAATCAAATTACTTCAGAGTAGGAGTGTTTTCATTCCCAGAACAAGTATATTCCCCCTACGCTTATTCATACTTAGCTACACCGTAGTTGACCTAGACAATCACTGCCTCCCCTCAAAGTTTCCACATCCATCTACATACTTAACAGCACTTCCATGATTCTGTGCAGGGACATCAAAAATCTCTGTTGCTTATTGAGAATGGAAAGAGTGAAAAACGTTCTTACTTAGTAAGTTTTCTTGTGCAGCACAAATTCCTCCCCGTCACAACCGGAAATAGTGAATAATGTGTGGTGATGGGTGGATGGCACAGTGGCCCTTGTAAGCTGCCCATCTATTAGGAAGATCAGTATGAAAGACAAGGTAAGACTGCAGCACACCATTAAAGTATGATCTGCAGAACTGCTGTCAAAATGAAGATTAGCTCTAAATCTGCAGGATGAAATTACTGTTGTATGAAACCTTGTTGCTCATCTTCAAATACTCTGTTTTGTATCTTCCTGTTGCCTTTGGAGAATCTGATTACCACTACTATGTGATATATTATCATTGAAGTTGCCCATATCTTGTTTCTCCTAAAAAGTGAAGTTAGAACTGTATAATTTAGCAGGAAGTGATTCAGTGTGAAGTTACACATTACTGTTTGCTCAGACCAGAAAGGGAAGATTCCAGTGCTTTTTTCTCCTTCCTCACATTCATAACCCCATCTTGCATGAGCTGAATACTTGCTGGATCCCAGATCAACTAGATAACTTGCTACATCCTGAGGAAAAGAACAAAAACCCAAACAACACAACCAAAACCAAACTAAAAATCTACCAGGTTAAAGAGGTGCATTGGCCTAATGCAGTCAGACAAACCCATGAGCTAAAACTAGGGAAGGGACAGGATGGTCTGCCCTAAAGGAGCATAACCCCCTTTTTCCAGGCAACCATCCAATTTAACTCAGTCAAAATGCAACCTAATTTTCAAGTTAAACATAGCTGAAAACAGAAGTAACAAGCTTCAGTCTTATTTTGCTCATCAGATTATAATAAAGAAAAAACACAAGTTTAAAGTCATAAAAAGTAATATTACACACTACTTGAAAATTAAGTATTTTTACCTATTTTTCAAAGGAATAACGGCTCTCTAGACAGCAAACACTAAAATCAGAACTAAGAGAGCGACATACAAGAAAGGGAAACCATTGTAATATTTCCATTACAAATTACACACATTTCTCAGAAGATAAGTAGAGCACGCTGTCAGAAAGTTGCTGATATACAACCCTTTTCTAGATGCAGCAGTACAAAGACACTACCTTCAAAATTATCACTTAGCAGCTGAATGAACGCAGTCATGGTTTACTGTCACTGACTCCAGGATTAACACAGCAAACATAACTTATTACTAGCATAACTGCCAGGGACTGAAAATCTGCTACAACCAAATTTAAAGAGCTGTGGGCTTCCAAAAGACAACTTAGTATAGCCAAGTTGACTTGACATGTAATCCTCCCTATATTTGCCAGGTTTTATTTAAATTATTCAGGAAAACACCATTCCAATTTACCTTGTAATATCTGAAATAATCACGTTCTTGAAGTTTCTGTATTTTGGGGAAGATCTTGAAAGTATTGAAGTCATCGATGCTTTCTATGTCACACAAACAATCATCTAGGACACCTGTAAGCTATTAAAAAAAAATAGTTGTTTTTAATCAAGAAATGCAATATTAACTACAGAAAAATCCTCTAAAGAAAGATAGCAATGAAAGAAATACTAGTGAAATGCAGTTCCACAGCATATTATTCCTCATCATTAAAAATCACTCTACCATGTAACTTACATGCTCAGAATTAGAAAATAACAGACCTTAGCACTTTTTTTGAGCTTTAGCCTACCTACAAATGCAATGCTGAATCAATTCACCAGATTAACGCTTTCAGCCCTGAAATTTGTTGACAGATTCAGCAAAAAGCTTTCTGCAGAACAAGCAGCAAGATTTTTCCAAACTACAAACACATGGCATATTAGCACGTCAGAGCTGCATACCAAGTATTCTCCTACCAAATGCTCATTCGTTGTATTGCTTAAAAAAACCCCTAATCGTGCATTGCCATTAAATAACACTCCAGCTACTTTCTTTAGAGGCATGGGAGAAAGGGGAATAGGTACTTTTGTGCCCAAGAAGTTAGTAACTTCACAGTTAAATTCTAGAAATAAATACTGGGAAAGTCAGGTACAGGCACCTGCACTGTAAGGCTGTGAATCTACTGCAAAACTAAGTCTGCACTTTCCAGGTCCCATCCCTCCTCTTGCACCAGGACAGCAAGCTGGTTCAAGGCACTGCACCAGCTTAAGACCACCTCTACAAAAAGGAGTGCACACAAGGGCAGCAGCCCCACTGCCAGCACAGGAGAGAAAAGGAGAACCATGCAAGTAGCAGAGGACAGACTCAACTAAGTAGACTAAGCTACAGCAACACTTCTGCTGAGACCCTGACAGTGTCTTAGTGAGAGGCAGAAACACTGCAAGTGTGATTCTGTGAACACTTACATGATATGTTCCATTAAATCTAAACTAACTACTCCTAAGCATAGCTTCTTCAACAACTACAAATATGTTTGAAAGGCCTTTCAAAGGTAAGTTTGAAGGCGTGAGACCCTATATAAGGGAATGGAACTAAACACTGCTGTTTACTACTGTTCGTCTTCAGCCAGACAGGAAATTCATCTAGGACATACATGATGGCCTAGAAAGCATGTAAAATAGGAAAGCCCACACATCTTACATCTTGCATGGGCTTAGAAGAATGTCTAACTCTTAAGAGGGTATGGGCAAAATGAGACAAAATATTAATTTGTGGCTTTTTTCCCCCCCCTCTCTCCACAGATTTCACATAGATTAGATGATTTCATAATCTGATCTGTTTCACGCATGATAAATCACTCCACTACTTTACGGAACAGATACCCTTATATAACCAAGCTTGATGTAAGGGAGCCACTAGAAACCAAATTGTAGACTTCTGCTCTTTTATGGAGCATAAAGGAGGCCTGGAAAATGGATTTCCCCCAACCTCCTGTGAGAATTAAGAGGTGAGGGTATGGCAATAAAGCATTTAAGCAGAAAATTCACCTTACGTAGATCCTACTTTTCCTGAGGCATTAAATAAGCTGTCACAATTTTGCAGAGTAGATATGGCAATGAAGCAAAATTCATTTAAGGGAAGGTACTTTACCCAAAGTCTTTCATGCCATTACGGTTGCCTTGTTAATGCTATCTAACTTCAAACCTGGGCAAACAGCTATGAAAGAGCCTATGTGCAATTACAGGTTTTTCACAAAGCCAAGAAAGCTCACAGCCCACAGGACTGCCAACTTCAAAGTCAGAAGACGAGACTTATTATTGCTGATACTTATAGAAATAAAAACACCATGCATTTTAGTCTATCATGATTTCATTAAAATTTTCAAATTTTCTTGTCAGTCATACATCGTCAGAAATTAACTTTGCAGTCTTTTCAGGTAACATCATTCCACAAAACAAGCAGCAGTACATTTCACTGAAATTTAAAAAGGCAAAAAGGAAACTCTAAACATTTTGCTCCAATGTTATTAAACTGTATAAACAGGATAAACCTTATGTGAAAAGCAGTCACTTACTAAGCTGAAAGCAGCAGGAGAGATCCAAGAAATTTTTTTTGGACTCAGAAGGTAACAAGCAGGAAAGTATTTTTATGACCACCTCATGAAGCTATCCACTGCTTACAAAAATATTTTTACCATCTATGCAGAACTGAAAATGCTTTTTCAGGGGAAAATGTTCCAAATAAGCATGCAATAGTTACACTCAGTGACAAATCCCCATGGAAAAATAAAAAGCTGCAGTCTTTTTATGCAGCTAAGATGGCAAATTAATGGTGGTCACATCTTCGCCAGAGGCCTCTGATAAAAATCTTGATTCTAAGAACACCTTTCAAAACACAATGCAGTTTACTTTGAATGTTATGAAGTTTCAAAAATAAACCCTCCCCAAAAACTTAGAACTGGTCTAAGAAATTATTAAGAGAAAAATTAATTTAGAGCAAGAAAAGCAAGCTAACAAAATTCTCTATTTCTTTCTACAACTTTTTCAGAACTGGAACAGTCAGCTCCTTGTATATATAAAATAGCAAAATCAATGTCTCCTTGGAAGGCATGCTCTAAAATTAAACTATGCTATATCTGTACCAAACCACAATTTATAAAATGGTTTGACAGCACATATGAAACATCAATACTGCACATCAGTGAAGTCAGTTCATAGCACACTAATACAACAGCAAACCAGACTTCAGGTACCCCAGTTAATAGGTTTTTTATTAGTCCAGGTATAGGCTTCAGTGCTCTCACTTGCATAACGATGGAACACTAAGAACATGCAGAAAACTCATTTTTGTCGACACCTGGATCTTCCAATGAATTATTTTTCAAACTGGAGCCATCAAAATAAGAACACTGTATTACACATTTAAAATTACATATTGCAAGACCTACTTTGTTATTCACAGAATTGGTATTTTGCCTTTTTTTTTAATTCAACTCTACTGATTAACTTGGTACACAAATACAGAGCCAAACTGTACTGTAAGTTACCACAACTTCTGTTACAATGGCCAAGTATCAAGCTTTCTTTTCATCTGTCAATTACTTTGAACTCGAAGATAAACTCCAAAACCATTAGCCTACTAAAATTTATGTTCAAGAAGCCAACTGACATTGAACAGCTGCTATTTCTTCCCTATTTCTAATATGCTTATCAAGTATTTCCATGTATTGTCAAACCTAGTTTAGTTCTTGTACAGATATCGCAGCTGCACTGGAGATGTTAAAAGTTCTAACTTATCTTCTCCAAGATAAATCAACCTTTCAGAAGAAAAGGTCATCGGCCAACCTGCATCAATTTCGCCTTATGAAATCTGGAAAGAGAAATGTATTCAGCACTTCAACATTAAGAAAAACCTGAATAAATGCATATAATAACAAGCAGCCTATTCATACAAACAACCTTATTAGTGTTATCATGTTGTACTTTAATTGCTTCAACAATTAGAAGACCACCTGGGACACCTTGTTTGTTCCTTAGTATTTCACTTTGCCATAGCTGCAGGATGAGAGAAAAGCTATAGGTAACATGACTCTTAAGAACTAATGGCTAGCTTATTTTTCCTCTGTGTAACTCAAACTCCACAGATGTTTACTCTGAACACAATATGCCAACAATTTTATGAAATAACAACAACTGATCTGTGTCAAGTGTCGCAAGAAAACCATGCCAGTTTGTTAATGGGCTGTTTAAGAACCTCAACTCCATTAGCATTGAGTTATGCTAAAATAGCTACTAAAACAATGTTTTTTTCAACCTGCGAGAACCTCAACTTACAACAAGAGAAACTGCAATAAAAACTATCTATGCCAGACTACTTGAGTCACTGTCTTCAATGGTCGCTTACAAATACAGCATGTTATACAAAGCAGAAATTTGGAAAATTAAGGAAACAGGCAGACACAAAAGACAAACTTTGCTCCACATGGGCATTTCACATAAACTCACTCGATTGTCTTTGGCCCAGCTGAAATCCTTCCCTACCTGACACCAGCCGTTATTTCAGCCACAGGCATACTGCTGATGAACACCAAACTCCCTACACAGACACCTGTCCTTCTGAAGCTGTGAAGGCAGTTTACAGGAAGCAGCAGCGTTCGCATCCTTCTCTGTAACGTGGGCAAGCAGGCACGACCTAACCACAAGCCAAGCCTGGGCACCGGTACTACCACTTGAACATATGGCGTCTTGTCGACTCCGTGAGGACGCCGAAGTTTCTGCCTAAAGCCAAGGGCACGATCCAAGCCCGAGCTCCTCAGCACAGCACCCCACAGGCAGCGGGCTGCGTTACCTGGATTAAACAAGCCCTCTGTGCAGCTAGACCGTTATATAAGGGTACGACCACCGCTGGCTCCCAGGTCAACCGGCTTCTCCCCCCTCACCGCCGCGGCGGGGCCCCGCAGACCGGAGGCACGCGCCACCCGGCCCCGGGCTGGATCCCAGCAAGCAGCACCCACACGGTGTGGAACTGGAAGCGGGGGGGGGGGGGGGGGGGGAGGCTACCAGCTTGAGCGAGACCCCCAGGACCCCCAGCCTTCTCCGCCGGGGAGGCTGCCCCCTCCCCACCTCCTCCAGCCCGCGACACGGAGGACCTCAGCCCTCCTGCCCCTCAGGCAGCGGCCCGCAGCCATGCCCGCAGGCGTGGGCATCCCTGCCCGGCCACGCTCCCCCCACCCCGCCATGAGGGGACCCTGCCGCGTCCTCCCATCCGCTGCCGGTTCCTACCTGGGCCTCCGCTGTCAGGACGCAGCCGAGCACCGCCAGCAGCCGCACTGCCGGCCGTGCCCTCGCCGCTGTGCTCCGGCCGGCACCGCCGCCGCTCATGCTGCTGCCGCCGCTCCGCCCGCCGCGGCGGCTGTCAGGGGAGGGCAGCCCTCACCCCGCCGCACAAGCAGCCGCCGCCGCCCCAGGAAGGAGACGGAGGACCGGGGGGGTCGGCGGCGGTGGCGGCGGCCGCCCCTGCCTGCCTGCGGCGGGAGCCGTCGGGGGAGGGGGGGGGCGCCGCGCTCCCCTCAGTCTGCCCGCGCGCCGCCGCCACAGCGCCGCCGCCACAGCACCGCCGCGCGCTGCGCCGCACGGCCCCTCCCGCGCAGCCCCCGCCGCCCGTCCCCCCCGCAACGGCTCCCGCAGCCGCGCGGCATCCTGGGAACCGTAGTGCGGGCGCGCGCGCAGCCCCCGGCGGGGCGGGGCGGGGGCGGGGCGGGGCGCGGCGGCCAACCGGGGAAGACCACGCGCGCTTCCAAAACAAGCGGCGAGCGAGGCGGCGCGCGCGCGCGCGGCGGGCCGAGGGGCGGGGCGGCGCGGCGCGTTGGGGCACGAGCGGCGGCACGAGCGGCGGGCGCTGTCCCGCGAGGGGGTGTCACCCCGGTGGCCGCCGCCGGTAGCGTGCCGAGGCCGCGCTGGCCTTGCGCTACGTGCGTGCGGTAGGGCAGCGCCGAGGGGCCCGGGCCGCCCCGCCCCGCCGCTGGGCAGGGGGGGCCGCCGCCGCCGCTAAGTTGACTTGTCCGGTGCTGGCCGGCGCCCCCTGCAGCTCCCGGCCCGGCCTGGCGGGGAGGGCCTGGCGGCTGCCTGCCGGAGGGGAACTGTACCGAGCGCTCTAAGGCGGCTTTTGTATGTCTATGGAGACGGGCACGCCTGACGCTGGGTGTTTTATATGGGGTGTTATACAGGAATATAGGAAACACGGCTTTGCCCTAGCTGATGCCCTTACTGTTCCCTTCGAGAGCAAGGTGGAAAGTTAGTAGCTATAGTCTCTCCGGCAACTGGCTTTTTTTTTTTTTTATTATTATTATCACTCATATTTTTAGTTGTACACACACCGGTTTTGTTTGTTTTTGGGGTTTTTTTCCTTATTTCAGTGGAGGTGCAGACCACCGTAGCATAATGGGAAGGAGGCACTTTCAGATGCGGTTACACGTTACGCTAAAATCCTGAAATCCTGAGTTTTGTGGCAAGAGGCACTCCTCCCTCGTCTCCCTCCTCCAGTCTCCCCACCCCATGTGCCTGAGCTCGCAGTCCTGAAGGTGCGTGTTAAATCCATTCAGCTGCTTGAGTGATTGTTTGGGGTTTTTCTCCCCTAGGGATAAGTTTCTGCCAGAGCAGCCCCCTGAACTGACTCGCTGTACCTTCATCACTCGGCCTGATCCAGGGGAAGAGGCGAGGGGGTGTACCTTGGGAGGAAGAAGAAAGGGCAGGACTATCCCTTCCAGTGGCTGTTTGCTGTTAGATCAGCTTAGCTACACCTTCATTTTATTACTTACTTATTTTTTATTGACCCCTTAGGGAGACTGTTTGGCATTTGACAGGTTGAAAGTTACAGCGTGACTATTATCAATAGAGTTTGTCTAGCTGTGCTTTGCCAGTAGCTATTGGAACTAGTCTAAGGCTCTTATTGCTGCTTCTTTTCAGTTCCTTTCAAAATCTTAACAAAACCAAAACCCCAAACAAAACCAACAAAACAAAACAAAAAAACCCCAGACAGCTCAGAAACAGTCTTTTGCTCCCCACAGTTGAATGTATATCTGTAATTCTCTTCCCGAATTGCAAAAAACCATATTCCTGTGGGAAAACATGAACGGTGCACTGATTTTATGTGCAGGGTTGCTGGAATTAGGATTTTCTTCTCAATCCGCCTGCTAACCCAGGTTCTCCTTACACCCTTTCACTTACAGGAGAATACTTCTGTACTGGGTTATGGAGATGAGATTTAAGGTTTGGGTAACTGTTTCAGAGAGCTTAAAAGTTTTTTGTTGGCCATTGTTATTTGCTTACACATTCGTTCAAATTAGTTTTCCATTATATTTGTCCTTACATGCCAGTACGTCACAGATTTTGCATTGCTGAAAATGGCTTGAAAAGATGAAGGACTGATGGCTGTGAATTACAGAGACTGAAATGGAGTAAGCAGTAGTTTTACAGTTTGGTTCCAGAGTGACGATGTAATTCCTCCTTCCTTTCCCCTCTTGAATACAGGCAGTACACCTATAATTTGGGAATGGCTAAATGAGAATCTACTCCTAATTTCAGCATCAGTTAGATATTTGAGAATGTCAGAACAGCAAATGTTCACATTGCCATGCTTTGCTCTTGCTATCAGTACTCCATACTTTATCACAAGTGGTTTGTACTTCTCACAAAGGAACTGTTTCTGTTCAGCAGATTAAGGTGAATTCATTGTATTTGTTTGCATTTTATAGCTTTGATTCTGAAGCAAACTTTATGAGTATTTTAAAAAAGCCCCCAAACCTTGGAAGAATCAGGCACTGCTCTGTCACACCCTTGCACTACATAAAGGACTACGCAGATCTGATGTAAACTATCAAATTTTCTAAGTTATAGTGTTCACTCAGTTGTCAGTTCAGAACATTTTGTCTTAGTTACAGGAAGTACTTTATTTTTTCCCCTCTGACAGAGTCTTACCCTGCTTGCATCAAAAGTCAGTAGCAGTTTAGTTTTTGACTGCCATGTTAGAAGCGTAAGGAATTGTCTGTAGAAATGTATAATAATTAATTTTAAGAGGAAAAAAAAAATCCCTTGTATACATAAGTGTTGTCTGCTATACCAGAGCCGAATTTAGCTTAATACAGTTTTCTAAACTTTAGAGTATTTTCAGTCTTATGTTTTAATGTTGATTTCAACCTAGAAACGCTACTCTGGTAGTGGTTTAAAAATGTAAAAATCCCAATAGAGGGTTTCTTTGTGAAATCGATTTCAGTAAATGGCTGCAGAAGAAACAGTCTTACAATTGCAAACAAAAACCTGCCAGCATGTTACAAAGCCGGGAGCATCTACAAAGGCTGTTTCTTTTAAAGAAATTTGCCATGATGTTATAATATTTTAGCAGGGGCTGAGGACAGGCATTCACTGGGAAGAGCGATAGTCATAGTTTACAGTTTGCTGGGCTCATGAAAAGAATCTGGCCATATATATTTACTATTTCAGTGTACATGTACATTGTACCATGTGCATGCTTGGCATAAGAACAAATAACTTGTGATTTCATAATATGTATTGCTGTTAAAAACATTGACAATTGTATTTGCAAACTCTTAACGTTCTCTTTCTATGTGCAGGCAAAGAAAGCCTTGAACACGGGAACTAAAAACATTATTATGTGTTAGTAAATAAGTGTTAAATAATGGACATCAGAATGACCTCTCCCCCACCTCAGCATTGTTCTCTCTAGTGGACAGAGATCTGGGTGCACCAGTGACAGATGGTCTCTTAGTGGCTATAACAAATCTGCATTTACCAAACTTGCCTCTGGCCTGTTGGGAACTGAAACTGAAAAAGTTCTGCTGCTTTTCTTGTATTAGCTTCATTGGAGCTTTTTAGTCAGCTGTTTGCCAGAATTGAGCTTATGTACTCTGCTTATACACAGACAGAATGATCTGTGGTCATCAAGCATGTAAAAATGTGTCCTAGAAATTATTATGGGCAAATTTAAGTGATCAAACAGGCAAAACAGAGTGGCTTCACGTTTCATGTTAGGGGAAACTTGATAAATCCCAGCTGCTTTGCCACGTTCATGAACTAGATTTCAGTAATCCGAAATGTGGATTTTTGGAAATTGTTTGTCCTTGAAACTTTTGCCTTTATTTATTTTTCCACAGTAACATTTGCATGGGTCCTTTTTAAACTTAGGAGAGTAAACCAGAGGAATCAATACGTCACAAACTTCTGTTTAAGTCTGGCAAACAGCAGCGGTGGGAGTGCAGTGCCTGTTGAGCAATGGAACGTCTTGTGATAGCCTAGTTATGAAGATTCAACAATACACAAAGCAAAGCTGTGGGCAAGAATTTTTAGTAAACCATGCGATGTAAGTACAAAAAGCAGACAAGTAGTGGGGCATGTCAGTTCTGTGGTCTCTCAGGCCTGCTACAACTGAAGAACTTGTATGATCAAACCCCTGTTTTATCCAGCTGTCATTAGGCCTGATGGAAATTACATTTCCTTGTAAATTATGCTTAACTGGCAGCCTGTTCTCACCTACTGCTGTCTGCCTTAAACCCACCATATATGCTCGAGTTTGAGGCAACTGTTGCAAGGATCTTCTGAGAAGTACCCATGGATCTCTAGACAAACAAGAGAAATGACAGGAGTGTGGCCTGTAAATAGCAAAATAGGTCAAATTCAGTATAGTGAAGAAAAAAAAAAAGGAAAAATTTTAATATGAAAATTGCATGGAGCAATACCTTCACAATGGCTATGAGGAAAAGGAGGAGAAAGATAGACTGCAGTAAAAAAATAAAGAATAGCAAACTACAAGGGGGGAGTAAATTTTTTTACAGTTTTTGTGGGTGGTGAAAAATGAGCTACAAATTTTAGCTGTATACCTGTATTCTCATTCCTGCATTTTATGCGTGTAATAGCTGAATGTTAACAAACTGCATCATGTAGTGTATGACAGCATGGTCTGAATCAAGAGTGCAGAAGTAATCTCTGAAGTCTTGCTGTCATTCCAGTAGTACCTATAATTTCTGAAGAAAGAATGCAAATAAAGGAATGAGTCTATGAACTCTGTCAAACTTCTGAGTACAGCAGGTGCAGATGAACATATGTAGTCATGTTAAAAAAACCTCCAGGACTGATGCACTTGCACTTGCTGTGCGTGTGCTTATCTGTCAACAAATCCAACCGTGAGGTTGAGTTCTCAACTAAATTCTTACACATTTATGGAAACAAGCAGCCCGGCAGGGGTCCCAGCTAATGCCCATGCAGACAGATAAGCTGCAGCCTGAAACCAATCGTATTAGGCGTAGTTTCATTAAGTCAATCTAGCGACGGCAAGGTTTCCCTGTTTGTGTGGCGTGTGTTTGACTTGGACACAGCACAGCTCCCAGAGTGGTGAGCACACTCCCATATCACGCATGTCCTATAAGGCAAACAAATTACCCACAGGTTTATGTAAGACGGTCGAGGCGTGCGTTATTTGTTGTATTTTCTCCATATAATGTTGTTTCTGTCGTATGTCAAAATTGTGACATTCCTGAACAACTGTAAAAGAACAGACCAATATAATAATTGGCAAAGAAAGCAGTTTTAACTTTTTAGCTGCTGGTTAATTATTCCTACTCCAAAACAGTCTCAGAATTTTCAAGAACTGATCCGGCAATGCACTGAAGCGGCCGACAGTGGAAAGCAATCTGTAAGAAACTTAGGAAAGGAAATGCAGGGAGGTATTCCTGCCTCTACTGAAATACATTAGAGACAAAGAGGTTGTGTTGGAACAGAGCTATTTTGCTCAATACGTACTTTCTTAAATAAAGATGCTTGAAATGCATAAAGCCAAGGAATGAGGAAGAATAAACAAGGTTGCCATGCGATACTGGCAGGCTCACAGTTACCATGACTATTAGCAACCCCTGTCAGGGAGGGGAAGATTACTGTTCCACCGTGTCAGTGGCATTTGGGATCCGGAACAGAAGCTCTTTATTTCCGTGAGGAAAAGCCACAGAGGATTAGTTAGAAAGAAGTTTTATATCTTTTTTTTTTTTTATTGGGAGATAGCAATACTATTTTGCTGGACAAGAATATATTGGCTGTGGGATAAAAAAGGTTTCATCTTCAGTCTGGTGCTCAGAAGGCAGGAGACTGCTAGAGATTGTGGGTTAATTGCTGTTTCAAACTATAAACTAACTAGCTATGTATTACCAGACAGTTTGTAGATCTTTGGGAAGAGTCTCTGTCCTCATCAAAGATGGCTGGGTTTTTGAGGGGTGGCAAGGAAGGGGTGAAAAGAAGCATGTGTAGACTTGATTTGTAAAAACTATTCGAAAACAGTCTGTATTAGAGAGGAAATTTACAAAATCCTGAACTCTTCACGTTGTCATTAGTTACACTGAATTTAGCAGCTTGCAGGGTTACAGCAAGATAAGATATAGATTGTGCTTAAGTATAGACATTTGCCAAGAAAGTTAATCCATTTTTAGAGAATGCTGTTGCTTAAAGTTATCTTATTCTGGATTTAGGTTTTATGATACAGTTATATGTAGTTTTGCTGAAATAATTGTTGGCTTTCTGGACTGGTCAGTTAGTTAAGTAACAAACAAATACTTCTATGTCACTAAAGAATGATACAAGAACAGGCATGCAACAGCCAAATTAATCTGTACTGTTGACAGGGCTCTAGTGATATTTATTAGTGATTGCGGGCTCCTCCTTCAGTACTAGGAAAAAATTGTTAAATTATGATAAGTAACTTAAGTTTTGAGGCAGTAATGTTATTTAGACTTTTCACTTCTATTATTAAATTCCATTATTTCAGAATTCTTTGTGAATAATGTTTTAAAAAAAATGTTTCAAATTGAAAAGTCAATGTAATTTACAGATCCACTTTTGAAAATATATGAATTTTAACAACATTAACTAGTTTCTCCTCCTACTGGCATAAGCATTTTTCTGCTAAAATTATTTTGTTATTGTTTGTTAAAACAATTTTTTAGTCCTACTGTAGGAAGATTTTGGGTTGTAAGGTATCGGAAGAGTAAACGCCAGATTAATGTTAAAACCTGGCTTAGCCCCCAACATCAATGCTTTGTATGTTTCTGTAGTTTACAGCCACCCACTGTGTAACAATAGTACACTAAGGATATTTTTAAGGATGTTAGCGGACACATTATTATATAGACTGTACATACATTTATCCAAAGTTTTTGTAGTCACCAACTATATCTACTTCTGGGGCTAAAACCGGTAGTCTTCAAACAGCACACAGAGGCAATACGTACATGCAAATCCTCACAGTCAGATTAACAGCATACATTTTATTGAGGCATACATTTGGCAGGTTTAAAATCCAGACAATTCTTAGCTCTACTGTGGCTTTGTCATTTCTTGCGGTTATAGGTGAGGCAGCAACTATTACTCTAGCATTTGTGCAGATCTGTGGTGGTGAGAATATGCTTTCTCCGCCCTCTAAGTCTCAACCTGATTATACACCACCAAAAACATCGTGCCTTTAAGGCAATCTAGGGAAACATACAGAGTCAGCAATTTTATTTCTAATTAAACTTGGTGTTACCCTTTTAAACCTAGAAGTGCCTCTGTTCTTTCAGAATGGGTTTCAGTGCTAATGTGGAAGCAGAGTCAGTCCATACCTTGGAACTGCCAGACTCCAATGATACACCTAAAAAATTACTACTTTGGTTTTCATACATCATGAATTACAGGAATATTAGTGATCTGTTCACTTTACCTTGGAGATTAAGATATATAGAGATATGTGTACGTGTTTGTGTGTATGTGTATAATCCAATGGCAAATCCTCCCATTTATCTCAAGCGAAGTAAGGGTGATGCTCTGAATCTTCTAATACCCTGTCAGTCCTCTCACAGGTGGGATGATTTAGAGGTACACCATAAGAGCTTTCCTCACAAAGACTTGCTCTGTTGTAAGGATTCACATATTCAATAGCAGAATCATTGAAAACCATCAATATTATTGATACTAATGAAAAGCCACAAGCAGGATGAGCCCCTGTATTGTCTAAATTCTGAAAATAAGAGCAATTTAATCTGTCCCTTTTTTTTTTTTTTTTTTTTGTTTTATGTATTTTAAACCTGCGTGGTAGATGAAAAATGATCTGTGGAAAAGCACTCAATTTTTAATGCTTTATGGACCAAAGGCTACTTTTAGTTCCTCCCGTATAAGTCAGTTGACTGAACTGGAGCTCTCCCAGTGCCAGACTAGGATTTGTTAATAAACGAGTAAGGTGGTTAACACACAAATGTGGTCTTTATAATGGCGCATTCAGTTTTGCTGGTTTCTGTTGTTTGTACTGTACAATAAGTAGCAATATTTGATATCGCTTATTTAGAAGGTACCGCTTATTTAAGAACTCTGTATTAAGTATATTGAAACCTTAAGTGAGAGAATTTGCCAGAGATGGCAATGGGGACCCAAAGCAATACAAAGATTTGTATCTTTGTATTTGTACATGTATGCATACATGTACATTTGTACCCTGCAGCACAAGAGGGTGAATTTAAAATATTTGGGAAAAACCAGTGCAGTTAACGATCGTTGCTCTGCAACACTTGGCGCTGGCAGCTCCGGCCGTGCAGGGTGAGCCGCCTGCAGGTACCTCCGGCCCTCACGGAGGTCCCTCCTCGGTGAGGGGGGCCGATCCCCCTGTCTGAACCCTGAGGGCGGTTATTTAAGCGCCTAAATACATGTAAGGGCAGGAGAGCGAGCGCTTCGCCGTGTATTGCTGAAGGAGGTGGACTGGCGGAGCCGGCCGGCCGGCCACCCGCCCTGCGCGGCCCGTGGAGCGCGGCGCTCCCGGCCGCCTGGTCTACCCCGGGAGCGGCGCTTGCCGCGGGGGGCGGGCGAGGAGGGGCAGGTAGGGCCGGGCGGGGGCGAGGCGCGGCCGCGGCCCGGCCCTACCTGCGGCGGCAGGAAGGGGACGGCGCGGCGGGGCGGCGGTTCCGGGCACGTCGCGGCGGGCGCAGCTCGTTCCTCACCGCTGGGACCCCGCCGCCCGCCCCATGGCCGCTCCGCAGGACCCGCTGCCCCCAGGTGAGGCCGCCGCCGCCGCGGGGAGCCGAGGGGTGGGGGGTCCCGGAGGGGGGGTGGGGGTGGCTTCCAGGCCCCCCGCTGCCCCCAGCGGGTGCGGGGCAGGCGGGCGCGGTCCCCCCCGCTTTTCCCTCCCCGGACGGGGGTGACCCGTAGCGGCGGCTTAGGGGAGCCGGGTGAGGAGCTTTGCCCCCGGCTTAGATTAGAAAGTGTTCGTTAGTTGCTCCCTTCCCCCTCCGTACACGCTAATTAACCACGGTAATAATTTATCATGTGCTCTGCTGATGTGATTTAGTGCAACTTGTCTTGTCAAGCCTGCTCTAGCGTTTAGCGTGCAGGTTAGCTTGCGCTTGCTAACAGCACATGCAAAAGCCATTTTCTGAAATCCCCAGGCTCCCGGTGGGCTCTTTTCCCGCACTCTTTCCCCTTGCACGGCTAATGGTGCACAGGACTTCTGGCACGGTTGCTCCCCACCTACCTGCTCGGAAAGTGGCAAAGTTTTTTGAGTAGTTAACAGTAAACCAAAAAACACCCAAGTGCTGGTGGACTTGGATTTTTCAGAGAACTGAATATTCTAATTTAACCGGTCCTGTTTCCTCCTCGTACTCAAATCGGAAATTCATGTGCCTCTAGTCGAAGAAGCACCGTTGTTGATCTGGGTTTAATCAAAGGGTTCATCTTAATGAACGACGTTAGCGTTGGGGTGTTCATTTTGTTTGAATTGTGCTGAATTGTACTGTTAATGTGTATGCCCAGCCTTGGTGTGACAGAGGTCTTGCTGCATGTACGTTGAACTACGTGACTATGGTAGACCTTAACGTTCCACTTGCTACTGGTGATGCCAAGGCTGTGTTGCAGGCAAAAA
The DNA here is from genome assembly GCF_023638135.1 of Falco biarmicus. Classification (NCBI taxonomy): domain Eukaryota; kingdom Metazoa; phylum Chordata; class Aves; order Falconiformes; family Falconidae; genus Falco; species Falco biarmicus. The sequence goes on from NC_079293.1 coordinate 82,656,839, forward strand.
GTGAATACCACCTCTGCTACATGGTGCTTTGTGAACTCCCCTCCTGCTTAAAGGTCAACATGCTGAGCTCTCCAAAAGTCACCTTCAGACCTCCTTCCAGTAGTGCTGCTCCTCTTGCAGCCTGGTTATACCAGCCAGGCTCAGGCAGAAGAGCCATGGCACCACTGAGAGGCGTGCAGGTGCTGGGTGGCAGAAAGGAACCTTGAGAGCAACCGTCAAACCTGGCTTGCGTCTGTCTGGGTCAGTTTGCACGTGCTGATTTATGGCCATCCGTGTCAACTCATGCGGTTCCTGGCGGAAGTGTGGGGAAGTAAATGCAGGCCAGCAGCTTGTATGCTGTCAGTGGGGAGTGTGGTGGTAGTGATTTTTTTTGAGGGATCCCGGATAATGTTGTTATCAAGCTGTCTGTCAAAGTGATTGTGAAATCAGATGATCTGCGCTGAATAGTCAGGTGGTACCTGTGTTTCCTCTTGACCTTTCAACATGCAAAACTGTGGATGTTTTACAGTGGAGAGAAACAGAGAACTTTCCTCTCTGCTGTTTTGTGCACCTGCATCCACCTGTTTGACATGAGCTGCAGAATGCTGTGGGAGATGTGTGTGGGAGAGGGGGGACGTGGCGTTTGGGTGGGCTTATTCACAATTAAATATTAAGACTGTGATTTCCAAAATATCCATCTACAATTGGTGTTCAACAAAACCATGTTGAGTCATCCACAGCCCGGCATGTGGAGCCTTTATTCTTGGGTACGAATATTCATACACATACATGCCACTTAGAGCAAATGTAGGGACTTGGGACTTGGCTCTATAACCTAAAAAACATGGAAAATGCTGTTCTTCATAAAGAACTAGGAAAACAAAAGGGGAAAAACTGAGGTACAGGAAAAGAAATTAACTTTTAGAATATTTTTCAGGATGGATGGTAAGCAAGAAAGATGCAAAATCACAGATTCACAGTGACTGTGTTTCTATGAGACATAGAAAGCAGGAGACAGTTAGAGGTACCACTCCCATCATGTCTTGTAGAGTCACCCTGGGATCTGTCAAGTCCTTATTTCAAATGCCTGTGTTCTTGGAGTTTCTGCCATTTTTTCAGTGCTTCCCTCTGGACTGTGGAAAATAAATCACCAGTGTCACAATGTACCTTGGCCGTTATCTTGGACCTGTAACAGAAGATAGGGGATGAAGCCCTTACCATAGCTGCACTAGCCACCAAGGTTCACCAGGGCATGGACATTTTGTGGGCTCTGCTTTCAGCTACCTCAAAGTTCCCCTTATATTACAATGGCAACAAAAAGATACTTATTTTTTTTAAAATGCATCTAAGAATCTGTAAGGAGGAGCTGTAAGGCCTCCAGAATAAACTGACGATAAGTCACATGCTTTGCCACGGGGTTTCTTGGGTCTTTGCTGACAGTGGAGAAACAGTGAAACTGGGGATTCCTGGGCTGGCCACCTTCCCTGGAGCCTTTCTTTGGCTCCCAGTGCCGCCTCCTTTTTCAGCTGTCCTTTACAGGGCGGGCTTCTCTCTTTGCCCCAGCTCCCTTTCCAGTTCCTTCACAGCTCTCCGCTACGGTTCCCACCTGGATCCTCCGATTTTGGCCCTACTCTTATGCAGTGTCTTATGCCAGCTTATTGTATTTGCTCATCTGCCAGTCCGACTCTCAACTTCTCCACATTTGAGTTGGAGAATTTATGGCGGTTCGTGCTGGCACTTGCTATCAGGGCAGGCTTTATCCAGAACATTCTGTTGATGCCATGATTCTGGAGCAGGCATTTCATGTTCACCAAAAACGGTGCGTGTGACAAGAATACGGGGTTTTGGTTTGGGGGTTTTTCTTCTTCTGCATGTCTTCCTAAGCTTTGTACTGCAGCGTGAACATGCTCATCTGAAATTTCATAGGCCTCTGCCTTTTTAGAGCATTCTGTGTGCAGAGGCTGTGCTCAAGCCTTGTAGATCCGACCCCTCTGATGGTTGGTGTGCCACCTGCCCGGGCAATGCATGTGGTTTTGCTGCGGGCAGCAGCGCTGAGCAGGGCTCAGCCTGGCATTGCAGAGGGGCTGGGCACTGCCCCTGGGCACCCCGCAGCTGCTGCTGCCCTGGGGCTGCCTCGCGGCGCCCGAGGGACAACAGAGCCCCGGAGGTGCTTCTGGCCCACTGCTGCCACTTTCGTTGGTACGTACTGTCTTGTGTTGCCTTATGCTTTAAGCTTGTTGTGCTGTTGTATTGAGTAGATTTGTTGGAGGAGGTTCCAAAGTGAACAATTATGCTACATTTAGGTTGGTTAGCGTAGTATGTGTGCAATTTCTGGGCTGTTTTGGGGCTCAGTGTTTGTACTGTGCATTTTGTGATTAATTTCTGGGCCTGTGTTCTAAATGCACTTGTTTCCGTGTTTGGGAGAAGGTAATCACCAAATGTTGATTCGGTCACCTCTTACTGGTTGCAGCTGAAAACATTTAATGTATACTTGTAGTAAGTTTAGGGACTTCTAGAATGAGAGTGGCAGGGAGGGGGTAAAAATCCTACTACATAATTTAAAATGCTTTTCAGGTTTTGAAAGTGTGATAGTTGCCAACAGAAGAGATTACTCAAGAAAAGGGCAGGGTGATGTCTAATTACGGGAGTGGTTTTGTGAATCCTGACTTCTGTGTGAGATTTGTTTCAGATTCTCTGTGTACTTTTTGTAAGTACCCCGCTATTATTTGTTAATTTAGCCATTGATGCAGAGCAGTTGACATTTAATGATTCACCTGCAAGTGCTTTGACAATTTATTTTTGTATCCTTTTCCTGTTAATATAATTGAAGTTTATGATTCTATTGTATGCAAATAATTAGTTTACCTCAATGTTTTTTTATTAGGTTTTGTACTACAATCTGCTGGTTATTATAGTATTAATTTTTGTTGTAGCGGGTATGTTTACTGTTTGAATTATTGCTTTGAAGAAAAAACGGAGTGTTGTCACTAGGAGAACAAAATTGGCTTTTAGCATATTTACTGGATTGCTGTATTGTTTTGTGATTATTTTTTTCCCCAGAAAATAATTGTGAATTTTCATTTAAGTCTATCTTTTGTTTGCTTAGCATTGGGTTTCCTTGTTGCATGTAGCTTCTCATCTATGTGCTAGTAGCTCTGACATTTTCTAGTTTGTCATGTATTCTTGTGGAAATGTAATTTGACACAATGCATGTAGTGGCTGCATAGTTGTGCTTTATCTTGGTCAGACAAAGAAGCAAAATATAAATCGCCAGACAGAAATATTTTGAGGATTACGCAGTGACAAAGCTTTCTTATTTCCAGCAGATCATGCAGCAAAAGAGCCGGTGGAGGATACAGATCCAAGCACTCTTTCCTTGACGATGGTACGTGTGTTTCTGGTCTGATACAGTTCAAGTCGTTGTATCTCTCGACAGTAGTGTAGTGCAGGAGTGAGGTGAAACACTGAGGGATGTTAACTCAGACTGTGAGTTTTGCTTGTCTGTAAGATTGTGTAAACAGATTTTAATTTACTGACCTTGTGCCATTGAAGTGTAAGTGAAAATACCAATAGGTATATAAGCTGAAGTGGATGGCATCAGCTGAGCTGTCCATGGGATAGCCTCTAGAGGCTAAGACGGTACCGTTTTTTTAATGTAAAAAAGCCCCGACAACCAAGACTGGTGCTGACATTCTTCTGTCTGTATGGGTTGGAAGAATAAGAAAACCCACCTAGGACTTAAAATTTCAGTTGTACTAAGTTTTTCCTTCCTGTACCTATTTTGTCTGATGAGTCAGAGTCATGGCAAGGTAAGACCAAAGAGCAGTGCCTTCCAGCAGGCATGGGTGAACCTCAGGAGAGACCAGCTGGTGTGCTCTAGTGCTTGCTGGCAGAGATAACACCCTTTATGACAAGGTTTTTGTCTTGGGATATCTTAGAATATTAGACATGCCAGTCTTACGCTGAGACAGGAGTATATCAGCTAAAAATAACGTGAAATTCCGTGAAGTGTGAAGAGTTTTTCTTTTTAATGTTGCTGTGGATTGTTTATGTTGGGGAAAAGTTACAGTGCCGTAAATTAGAGAAGATCTAATGTAGTTACAAATTTATTTTACTTTGTGTTTTATTTAATGGATGGCAAGTAGAGCAAGCTATTGCTTTGCCTTGGTGTTTTTTTCTCATTTTGAAGCTTTGCAACAGGTAGTCAGCAGCAAACTCTGAAAATGTCACTGGTACTTTAAATGCTGATCCTTCACTGGGATCGGTTATTGCAGTCTGTGTACATGCATTTGTGTTAGCAGGTTTTAGTAAAAGATACAGACTTTGTTTTTGTGGACTGCCTAAATTAGATGCTCTGTTTTGCTAAGGGCAGTTTTTTTAAAAGATGAGGGAAAGTTGCTATGTCTGAGACAAATTAAAAGTTTGTTTATCCCCCCCCCCCCCCCCCTCCATTAAATGAAGATGCCTTTTAATCTGTTTGCTTGGTTACAGCATCTATAAAAGGCACACCTACTTTTAGTTAGGGGTAGTGGTCATAGGGAAAGCAATAGGTTTCAGGTATAATAGTAAGTTATAACATGCGTGGAAATGAGCAGCTATTCCATTAAACTCAGTAATAATAGTTTTCTGTTGTGTCTCAATCAGCTTTTTAATTTTGGAGCAGAAGGGAAAAATATTTTTTTCGCTCAGTACAGTAACATTTTAGTAAAAGCTTGTATCTGCTAAAAGTGCTTTTGAAGTCACCTCTTCCTCCTCGTATGCATTACCTTTTTCATATTATTTTGAATTTAAGTGGCAAAACTTCTTTCCTGATCTCTGCTCTTCCACTAAAAAGTAATACCTTTAGAAAAAACACAGCAAAGCAGCAATCTTTTATTACTCTTGGATGTGCTAATCAGTAGTGTTAGTAGCATCTCAGTTCCCACATAAGAGTCTTACTATATATGTGGTTGTAGACAGATGAACTAGTAGCAATTCAAGAGATTCAGCTGTGATTGTGCAGTTCTGTACACTCTTTCTCCAGCATGATTACACTAAAAATATATAAAAAAATCTGTGTCTCTTGCCTTTTTATGACAGACTGAAAAATATCCTGTCCAAGACACGGGAGTACCTAAAGGTGAGTGTTGTGAATTCTGTCTGTTCAGGTGTCGTAGATCTGTGGTGTTGTGTGCAGTAAAACCACTGTAAAACAATCTGTTATTGAACAGATTGAAATACTTTTACTTTTTGCTAGATGTTAATGTTTTTAATGTAGTGTCTTCTGCATTTTAAAGGTCAGTTTGCTGTGTTATCTATCGCTTCTGAAATTTCTTTCCAAAGTTTAGTTAACTAAAAGTCAGTCTAAAACTCATGAGAAGATCTTGGCTCTCAATCTGAAAGGAAAATACTGTGTGGCCATTGAAAAACAGTGTTCAGAGAACAGATGGTAGAGACATGATAATGTTAGAGGGTGGTTTTGAAAAGATTACCAGTGCCTTCAGGCTATCAGAAATATAATCTGGAAATATCTCCAAGGTCTCTTGCCACTGATTGCACTCCCAGCCCTATAACCAAATAACTCGTCATGCCATCTTTTACTTTCAGCAGGTATTAATTGTTAAAGGAGAAATTCACACAGATGTGGGCACCACTGGGGTTGCTTTAATCACAACTCAGAGTTGGGCCACCACCTCAGTGACTGGCAGAGAACAGAGATACAGCAGAGCTTACATACACTATACCAAATCATTAGTCCATGTCTAAAGTTTTCAGGAGTTTCCTGTGGTCTTGTCAGTTCTCCGAATCCATCACCTGACCCCATCCCAGTTGATTCATCTGTTCGGTTCCAGTCTGCCTCGGTTCCAAGCCCCTCCTCAGATCACGATCTTTTTTCCACCTGCTTTAACTCACAATCCTTCAAGTGCACTTAGTCTTTGAACAAGCAATTCCTGTTTATCTATGTTATTTTTTTTAATGTTATTTTTTTAAAGACATCTGCGTTTCAGAAAGCACCTGTGTAGACAAATTGATCATCTATTGTTTTTCTGTTCTCCTACTGATCAACTTGACTGGGTTCTAAACCAGCCTTGGATTAGGGCTATGGAAGGGCCGAGGCCTGGTTATGCCAGTTAGCAGCTTCAGCGATTTAAATTTCTTAATTCAAACTACATTTTCTTTAACATTAATACCATCTACTTGGGAACTTAATACAGGTCCACCGCACAAATTCCTGCCTCTTCTCACTGAACATGGGGTGAGGGAGTACAGATTCTGTATTGCAGCAAAGTAAAATACTTGGATTACAGAGCGTGAATGTCCCCTTTATGGTTTCCTTTACATATGGGGTGTTGGGTTTTTGTTTTTTTTTTTGTCATCCCAGGCTTCACTGTTGGCTTTTGCCCAGGGGATGCACTGGCAGGGCCTCAGCTGTGGAGCACTCTGCAGGTTGCACGCTCTGCATCGTGTGTCGCGCAGCAGGTCTGCGGTGGGGACAGACGCAGGAAACTCTGCAGAAGCTGGTTGCAATGGAAACTTCTGCTGAGGAGTGTGCGCCATATACCGCTGGGGTTAAAGGAAGGTTAGAGACTATTTTGGGGGCTTGAGGGAGCCAGCCAGAGGAAATGAACGCTTCTCAGAAGTGCTGTTTAGTAGGGGAGGAGAATGTTGGATGGATGCAACTGGAGATCGTAAACTGCTTTCTGTTTATTTGCAGGCAGGTAGTTTATTCCTTCAAAATTGTTTATTAACACTCTGTTACATTCTTTTCCATGTCCTCGTTTTTAGTGCATCCATGATGTTAGATCCTCCTCAAAATTATTCAGATAAATTCCTAAATGTCAGATTTGTCAAAGTTGTTTGAAACCTGAGTTTGCCTGTTTTAAAAGCATTTAATTTAAAATGGAAAGCTGAGAGGAAGTAGAAATTCCAGCACTTTCTGTAGAAAGGAAGTGAACTCGAGTTTTTTAATTTTAGTTTCTGCTTCCTTTTGCTAAAAATATGTAAGTACTAATATAGCTTGACATTTCCCCTTTGGAGTTGAAAGTGGTGTGAATACCTCTTAATACTCTGTTCATTTCTGTGATTTAATTTTTTTCTGAGAATGACTTTTCATAACTATTTCTACAAATACATGGACTAGAAATATGAATCTTTGAGCTAAAAAGTGTTACAGATGTGCAGGTCGGATTGTGTGTAATGCAAAATTACGTTTGCTTCAGATTTAATGCTTGAATAGACAGTACATTGGTGGTGGTGGAGGGGTTGTTCGATTGCTTTTATAGGTCAATTAATGTACTGTTTTGGGGCCATAATTTATTAAAATTCTTAGTACCCTCTACCAGTTCTGAATTAAAGATGAGTTGAGGAAACTTCTCATCTTGCAGGACTAGGCTTAATGTTTACATCAAGTTTTGATTATAATTCTACCTCCACTGAAATACAGAACAAAAGTCACACATAAGGTTTCCACAGAAATGAAGTGCAATTTTGGTGACCATACTCTGCATTTTCAGCCAGACTCTGTCTTTGTTATTGTTGCTGTTGCCTGCGGTCCTACAGTCATAAAGAATAAAGATGATCCATACTAAACATATGTCCTGCAGGGGGGTGGAATACTATATAAAACCAGAAAAAGAGGAAAGTAGTGATTTGGGTTTTTTTTCTTGCAAGTGTAAGGATGAATTCTTTGATTCAGATCAATTTCTTGAGTCAAATAACAAAAAGAAGACATATTTCCTTATCTGATGATTCATAAAGATAATAGCTGTTCTTTAATGAGATCTTACCACTAAACAAACAGCAAGGGGAAATGTACCAGCACTACAAATGTAGTCACCACCACGGAGAGTCTTTGGGTGTAAAAACACGTAGAATACAAGCTCTATGGTTGGATCATGAGGATCTTTTTCATTATGCAGAGTGAAATTTGTCTGTTTGCATAAGGTTCACGAAGGGTTTATGTATCCCTTGAACCCCTTTTTGAGGGCTGAAATGAAGCTTGTACTGTGCTGGGGAATATTGTGCTTTTCAGTGGACTCCCAGTGCAGCTGATAAACACACTTTGAAATGGATTATTTCAGTAGTTCAGGAAACTCCTCTATAGCAGAGATAAGTAGTATGAGCCTAATTCGCAAAAGGGGCAGAATGAGAGGTAAATATTTGTGTAGTATATATTTCAACAATTACTACAATTGTGATGAGAAAAACAAAGTAAAAATTATAGTGACTTTTGACAATCGTCTTCAGCTTACTTTGATGTCTTAGTTCAGTTAATGTTCTTCCGGCAGTTTTCCGAAAGAACGTGACTCTTGCTTCAAAAATAGTGTGTTTGTTTAAAAAGCAACTGCTACACTAATATTTGATCTCTGCAAGGATTATTTTTCCCTGCGCAGTCATGCTCTGCATGATTGTTGCACTCTCTGCCAATTTAATATTTTGGTTTTTTAATCCAGCATTTCCCAGTGACTGATCATCATATGGAGTTAAATTTCGTATGCTAGACACCTGTAATTTATGTTTGATAGTCTTGCTATTTAAATTTGTGTTTGGGGTGGAAAACCAGTGTTTAACAGTCTTTGTCTTAGATGAGGAGTACCTAGCAGATCAAGTTACGTTGGAAATTGCATCTGTGAACATCAAGACCCTTACGTCAGATTCTGGCCTAATCCAACAGGTAAGAAAAATGATACCTGAATGTGAACTAGGTCATTGCTGTTGATTAAATAAGTATGTTAATAAATAAATATAGTTTCAGGCTATATCTGGAGAGCACAGATTTACTCAGTAAAACAGACCAGAAATAGGCTCTCTTTCCAAGGGTTCCATGAACTGAGCTTTTGTGGAGGAGAGCAAAAGAAAGGTGGTTTAATCATTAACGTGTACTTTGTAGTTGAGATACATTTTGATCAGCATGTAGATGCTCAGAAGAAGAGCTGACAAAGAGTTAGGGCTTTGTCACGCATGCTCTCCCCTCTTCCTACTGGAAATAGAGCCAGGGCAGAGAATAAGTGAAGAAGTAAGGAATCCTAGGTTTTGGACTCCTTGTGTTTTGCCCTGGGGGAGAGGCATTTGACAGTTCTTTTTTTGACTTTGGGACACTGCTTTTCCCGTAGTGGAAGCACGCACCACCAATCTTAACAGCGCCATAGGGCAGGCAATGCTGAGGACCCCCATGCCCCATGGTTACCATCTTTCAAGTGAATGTTATTTGCTGAATTTCAAATTGATTCTCTTTGGGTTGAGGAGAAAACCTGGAGAAGAGAAATGAATGAACATTTTCCAGCAAGACAAAGAATTAAAAGGCTTCCTTATCCCAGAATCCCAGCTGAATTTCATCAGAAACGAACAAGGGTTTGGTATGTGTTTCACAGATGGTGTCAATGGTTCTATAGAGCTGGAAAACTTTCTGCTTATTTTCAGACTGTGCATGGGTTTATGGCTTTGATTAGACCTGTAGAGGTTGATTGGATTTTAATTATGGGCAAAAAATATTCTTTCATAATACCTTCATTTCATGGGTAGTAACGCTTCATTGTCTTATTGCAATTACATTATAAGAAAATGATCTTGAGTACATCTCAGTGCATCTGACTTGATAAAAGCGGTTTTAGCTGATCAGTAAAAATAAGAATTTGAAAACAGATTTATGGCACAGGCAAGTAGGCCAGTTTTTCTTTGTACTTTTTGCAGTACTAGCCACTTGTAGTTTTTTAGCACAGGACGTGAGTATAATGACATCTCTTAAAAAGCATTTAGATATTAGCTTTTACAGTATGGTTTGAACTTTCATGAATTCATAGTCTCGGAAATGTTACTGAAACTTAGGACAGCAATGTAGCTATTGCAAACAAAGTGAACAGTATCAACTTTTCCCTCACCTCCCCCCCCCCCCCCCCCCCCCCCGCCCCTTTTGTTTTTATTTACTTGTTTCTTTTGAATCAGATCTCTGGGGAGGCTGAGCTGCGATGGGCTGGCTCCTTCTCCCAATGAGTTACCCTTCCAGGGATTTGCTCCTCAAGGCTCAGTAATAATGCTCTACCTTTCAAAGGAATTTGTGGGAATGGAGACAACGACTATAATCCGGATCTCCAGATTTAATTTACTTGAACTTTGGGTGCTCACATGTTGCCATGAAGGCCAAGTTCATCTTTAAAAAGCTCTGTCCCGAGAAAGCTTACGCGGTGTCAGTGGAAAAGTAAACTACTAGAAGATAATGGCGAGGATTGCTCTGCTGCCAGCAGCACGTGCAGTGTTAGATCTCTCTTGAGCAGAGGGCAGACATTTTGTGGGGTGAATTGATGCTGCATGTGTGATCTTGCAGTTTTCGGGGAATAAAGAAATGCTGAGAACAGCATGCAAATTTTTCCTTTCCTAACAAAGTCTTTAAATATTTTGGAGATAGCTTGCTTTCTTTGTAATCGGACTGTGAATGTATGCGTGTTCACCACATCAACTGAAACCGGCTATGTTCTATTTTTAGTAGGTTTCTTAGTAAAGAAGGTGTAGCAGGTAGGAATAGAGTATCTTATTACACTGTATTGTTACCCAGTTGACCTGCGTTTGCGTGCACAGCCTGCGAAATGTTAAGAAGCCTCCCGTTATGGTTTTGGAAGATGACGCAGACCAAAAAAATCAACAATACTTTATTGCAGCTATCTAAGGGGAAAATCCCCTTCTGCTTTCATCTTTAAGTCCTCGACAGAAGAAAGCTGTTTCACCTGGCTCCGCACCTGTGTAGTTAAAGTGAGGGCAGCTGCAGCTTCCCACAGGATTAAGGTGCTGTCCTTCCAGTTTGTAGATGTTGCTCTCTAAATAGTAGAATTGAAATACTGCAACATGTGTTGCAGTCTCAAGCTGCTAAGTAATTTCATTATGTTTAATTAGCAGGCAAAAAGCTACTGAGGGAATGTTGACTTCAAACAGGAGGAGGGTTACACGTGAGACAGCAGAAAATTTCAAGTCCACCTGTTGCCTAGAAAAGTTTCGTATGTGTGTAAAGAAGTTTGTTAAAAAAAAACCCCAAAACAACAAAAAACTCCAACAACAAACCAAAAAAAAAAGAGGCTCTTCCACTTTTCCTAGATCAATGAAACAATCCCTTACTGCTGCATGTTACAGGCAGAAATCTTGCTTTTTTTTTCATTACAGAGCATTTAAAAAATCTTTTTAATCAAACCATGTGAATTGTTGAACAGCTGTTGAGGGTTTAAGAACAAATTATCTGAAAGATGTAACCCCATAGCATGTAATTAATAAAGATTACATTGTTCAGTGGATATAACCAACAGGGCAGTTTTGTGAGCCAGTGCATGAAAATGCTGCCTGAAAAGACTGCAGATTGTCAGTAATCCCTCAAAACCAGATATATTCCCTGTCTGACTTTACAGGTAGCTCGGGATTCTTTTGAGTAATCTCTTGCCACTTGTAGATCAGCCAAATAGTTATTCTGATGTTCAAATACGTTGTTTTGATTTATATTTGTTTTCTGCTTTGTAGCCAGAAGACAAAGACACACAAAACCACAGTGACGAATCACTCTCCGGTAATATGTCAGCTTTTACTGCTCTGTATATTTTATTCCTAGATTTTCTTTGAAAGTACTTTATTAAAAGCTGCTGTTTGTCGTAACTAAGATCTGCTTGAGTAATGGATGCTTCTGGAGCTCATTTCACTACCAGTGTCATTTACAACTTCTTTGTTCTGAGGGGTCGGTGATCAATAATGCAGACCATACGAAATGTGTAAGCAGTGTTTTTCCAACACACGTAGTGCGTCCACCTTTGGAAGAAATCTGTAAACAGCTATTGGGAGAGAGCAGGAGTTGGCAGTAGGCTGTGGGGGCTTATCCCATAATTGTGTAAGCTCTGCTGGGGGTGGGGTGTATGTGTGTGATACGCAGCCCTGTTAATCTAGCAGTGAACAACTGAGAATTTCCTGTTAATAAAGAAGCCTGTCCTATCATGTAGCATTAGGTTCATGCAATTAAGTGGGTAGGTCGTCATCTGCTCATCAGTATCTAACACAGGGCATCTTAGACAAGCCAGGATTCCTTATAATGCTTTTGATAGTCTGCGCAGAGTATAGCACAAGAAGCAGGTTGGTTTAGTTTTGTTTACCTGTAACTGTGCCCTGTGTCCTCTTTACCCCTTCTTCCCTGCTTCTATTGGAGGATGAAACTTACTCTGGCACCCTTGCAAAGCAAAAGAAGATGAAATTCAGATAGGGTGCTCTCCTGCCCTTTGAGCTTAGCCAGAACCTTGGATTATATTCGTTTTCCCTTGTTTGTATAAGTGAATCTTGCTATGAGTGAAGCCAGCAAGGTTTGTCTCACTCCAACAAGAGTTTAGAGTGCACAAGAACGGAGTTGTTAACATATATATTTCTGTGGAGAACAGCTGCAAAGCCTGTGGAATACCTGTGAGCAAAGATGTCACCAGAACGTGTTTCCCCTTAACAGAGAATCTAAGCATTTGTATGAAGTTATGTGTCTGCAGCGGTGTTGTTGCTGCACGTCCTAACTTGTTGAAAACTTCAGAAGTTGTCTCTGGCCTGCTAAAAAAGCAAGCTGGTGAGCAGTGTTACGAAAATAACAATAGCCTGTTCTTCCCCTAAAAACAAAAACCAAAGTGCATGCAGAAGCTACGTTCAGCTCACAATTTGATGGTCTTTCTGGAATTTTCACACAATCTGGCAATAATTACTGCAAATGGGGGGAAAAAAAAACCCCAAACCCAAACTAACCAAAACCACCCCAACCTTAACAGATGCTGTTGTCTGTATGAGTAGGTGTCAGTGAGTACCAGATTCGCCCTTAGCCAGAGATACGGTTCAGATCTCTTAGACCAGCACTGATCCAGCACTTGTAAATTTTGTGTCACTGTTTTCTGTTGGTTTTAATCAATCTTTTGATTAGTATCAGTTTTCTTATTGTAGTGTCCCTTTTTCAAGAGTTTCATCCCAAGTAGGACCAGTTGCTTCCCTATTCCAAGCTGTACAATGAAGCTGGAGGGAGGGCAGAAGCTTTAAAAAGTGCTTCTGGGCTGCATCCGTTATCTGCTACTCTTTGGAGATAACAAATTCTTGTCCTCCAAAGAAGAGAGGGAGAGTTAAGGTCCTATCTGCAGCCAAAATGCTCAGACAGTGCCCTACACCACTGCAGTGTTAAAGGTCTTGGTATTAGTGTTTAACTAGAACTAGTTTCTACATGTTTTTACAAGTTATTAATATATAATATAGTGTGATAGCACCACATTGTTCACAGTGTTGGGGAGATACTGACTGTTGTGTGTGGGAAAGCTCTAAATGGCAATTTTCGGTATTCGATGCAGATCTTAGGACTTGGTATTTTTATTTTTCTCACACATGGAGGAGTATGCACTTCATTCCTTTCCATAATGTACATTTAAAATAGGCTTTCATTTTAGAACACGGACAGCTTTTATTGTAAGAGCCCTTACAAAGCATAGGAACGTTTTCTTTTTCATTGTGTTGAAGTACTAGATGTTAGTTGTGTTTGCAGCTAGATGTGTCAGCAGATATTCTCCTGGTGCAAATACTTCATGTTGTTATGAAGGCATGTTATGAAGCTCAGAAGTGCAAAACCTTTTCCTTCATCCTACAACACATGTATACAAGATGCATATAATGCACACATAATCTTGTTGGTGATTTAAGCAGAGGTTGTGGCAGATTTGAGGAAGCATCGTAGTTCCTAAAAAAAAAAAAAAAAAAAAAAGGAGAATATCCTAGCTCACACACTGGATTGAATTGCATGCCTTTTCTGTAAAAGTGTAAGTGTGGTATTTTCAAAATTCCTGTCATTTTGATTGTAGCCACTGAGCGTAGTGAAGAGAGAAGTCTTAGAAAGTTAATTTCATGAGTACTTCATAAGGAATGGCATTACGTGTCACTATTCTGACTTTTCCGGAAACTATTCACAGGAACATAATAGTCTTCAACCCTTTGTGGTTTAAACTTTTTGTTCCTGGTGAAACCACAGAAATAGATCCTAACTTCTCTGCATGTCGTGGTTTTCATTGCAGATCTCAAGAAAACCTGCAAGGAAAATGGCACCTGCTCCTTGTGCTTATTCCGCGCACCGACCATCAGTGACATGCTCAATGATGAGGACTTGTTGTACACAGTGAGGCTAAAGCTGGATCCCTGCCACCCAACAGTGAAAAACTGGAGAAATTTAGCAAGCAAGTGGGGGATGACTTATGATGAATTGTGTTTCCTTGAGCAGAAGCCCCAAAGCCCCACCTTGGAGTTCTTGCTACGGAATAGTGACCGGACTGTGGAGCAGCTAATTGATCTCTGTAAATTTTATAAAAGAATTGATGTTGTGAAAGTGCTGCTGAAATGGGTGGAGGAGGAATGGCCCAAGAGAGGGAACAGAACTTACCAGAATGACTTCTAGGTCAAAGAAAGTTGTTAGTCCGTATGTTTTTAATGCTGGGACTAGCTGCCATTAGTACATGGGAAGTTTTCCTTGCAAGAAAGAGCGAGCTTGTACTGATGGTTTATATCCTGTGTAAGCTTTAAGCGCTGTATACACGTACATATATGTTCTGTGCCCTCAGGGTTGCAAAGATAACCTTCCAAAACTAGATGGAATCATGCAGGTTGTGTTCTTGGGTCTACAGATGCCTTCAGTTTCTTTGCTGCTGTTTGTAGGCTTCCTAAGCAGAAGAGGAATGAAAAAAAAACAAAACCAGACCACTGGTTTTACTGCAGCAGCTGTGAACCATGTCAATTGCGTGCTGTTGCTGCTGTGAAAGCCACAATTAGAAGGCAAGTCTCTTGGCCTTTCCGGCAGCCCTTCCACAAATTAATGTGTTCTACGTAGTAGATGATGATGAGTTTTTATTTTTCTTCCTTTTTTAAATTTTTTTAAACGTTTTATGACACTGTTTTTGGTGCAGGAACACATGAGTGTTCCAAGCAGCGGTTTGGATTTGCATGTTGCAATTAATTCAATGTTTCAGCATCACATTCAGACAAAGTAAGCTTTAAATCTCTTTTGTAAACAAGAATAGGTGTGAAACAAAGCAATTCATTACATACTACTACATCGTAGGGCATATACGTGCTATAGAAGAAATCTTGCAATTTGGAGAGATGTGCCAGCCCATAACCACTAGGGACCAAAAAAAATCCCCTGAAAATGCTTTATGTTTAAAATAACTTTTGAAAGTTTTGAAGACAATATGTACTCTGAGTGCAATTATCTGTTCATGTCAGATGCCTCTTGCTTTGCAGTGTGAGGTGACAGCTAATGCCTCCCCCAGGGTGTCTCCTTAGGATGGAGCGTATCTTCCCTTTTCACAGACTGCGGTTTTCTTTACAGTCCTGTGGGCTGACCTACTTTCTGTCCCACACCAACGCAGCTGCACACTTGTGTGAAGCTAGCACAAGTTTATGTGTTGGTTAAAGCCACTTTAATGGGAAATTAACAGGTGAATTCATCTACAGTCCAGGTGGATGGTTATTAAAGCACTTACGGTGGTTTAGACTGACTTTTCTCAAAGAACTTTGATACTCTGAATTATGCTCTTTACATTTTAAGTATTTTAGGAATTGGTCTTTTTCCTGCCATTCTTCTGTGTTCTCATTTTTTTTAAAAAAAAAAACCTCCTGAAAAATCAGTTATATGCTATATTAAGTACTTTTATAGCTATAACGCCACATGCAAATACGTTGTATCTTAAAAATACTTCTAGTTGTTACCCTTGCTAAAAGCATCTCGGACAATACTAATATGTACATAGGTGTATATACCAAAGCACTGGTGAACAGTATGTCAAGATGTGGGGCAAAACTAGAATGGGGTACAGGTTTACTTTTCTCCAGTAGAAATAACTAAGTAGCAAAGCGGAGGGAAATCTAATGCTGTATACTGAGTTTCTAACTGTAAGAGAATGAAAAGGGACCTCTAGTAATACTATACTAAAGATACTGAGTGATACGGTTACAGAGGAGCTAGGAGTGAAGACTAACATTTTCAATGTCGGGAACTAGTTCTGGGGTGACATTAAATTAGCTTTATTTTGGTGACTTCGAGAAGCTGAAGATCTAGTTTCAAGGTGAAAAGGCTGACCTAAATTTGAGGTTTGAATTAATTTTTTTTAGAAAGCTTGTGGAAGGCTGGAGTTTGTAATAACTTTTTTTTTTTTGTAGGCATTCCTCAGGAAAGCTGCTACTTTTTGGAACAGTAAGGTTTCTAGCCATATTTCATAAAGATGAAATTGTACTGCTGTATCTCGTTGGGGATGCGGTTTAAATGTTTCGTGTTTCTCTTCTGGGAATGGGGTTTTCCGATCGGTGTTGGCCAGCTCTGACTTTTGCAAATCATCTTTTATCTTTAGTTAGGAGTTCTAGAATCAGCTTTGAGGACTGCTGCTGTGGCTGGGCTGTCTGTTCTTTTCGGTTCCTACGGAGGCATCCACCGCATATGTGGGAACAGTCCATAATGCAGCTTGCCCAGCATAATCCCCCATGCCTTGGGTCTCCTATATATATGCGTGACTTAGGATCACGTGCTTGTGTGCCACGTTGTTCTTCTGAATGATGAGTGCTGGCATGTATGCCAGCAGCTTTTCTCTCCCATAAAGTCCCGCGGCTATATGTGTGTGATATTGTAGTATGCTGTCCTTTGGTAGGTGCAGTCCCAGCAAGGAGCTGGCACCCTCACCTAAGACTCACAAGGGGAATATGAAATGATGCAGCAGCATTCCTGAATCGAGATGTTCAACTGAAATCTACCCCTTTTTTTTCCTGTTTTCTGGCTAAAACTTGTAAAATTTTGAAGAAACACTGTTGTCTTGTGGAAATGAATTCTAATCCCTTGAAACTCTTGAAACCTCCACGTCAGCTGCAAGGATTCATGTCTGATGGAAATAAAGCTGCTTCTGGGAGGTCATAGGTGGATTCTGTATAAATTTTCAGCACTGAGAGTTGAAAATGTTAGCTTTAAACTTCATCATACACTGGATTACTCATTAGTATACTTGAAATACTTTCCCTCTTTGTATAGCATGAATTGAGATGTACACACTTTTTTAGTTTTGTATCTGTTTACAAGATAATGGGTCTGAGTCTTCAGTTTATTCTTATATCTTGTTATAATGTATACTATTTTTAGAAGAAATATAGATTGTCAATTTTTGACTTTATTGTATTTGGTTTTATTTACAGCTAGGAAAACAGGTGTTTTCCTTCTCACCAGTCACCTTGGAACCAGAGAACTATCAACTAGTGCTGTGAAAAAAAAAACATCTTTATATACAAGATTCATGGTGTCTTAAAGCATCTATGTTTGCAACAGATACTGCTGTTCAAGAAAGGAAGATGCACTTTTTTTAATCTTTTCCATACAAAAAATGCATTAATTTCTGTAAGATGATGAGCAAAGATGTTTATTTAGAAACTTGCAGTGGAGTTACTAACTATAGAGAGGTATGCAGCCTACACTGGGTGAAGTCTTCCTGAATTAATAACCAATCTGATAATGAAGGTTAGAGAATCTAGCTGTGCTAGGCTACCAGTTTTGTTTCTCGTATTCCCATACAGGACCCACTCTCCCTTCAGGGATTTCATGTTCTTTGGCTGCCATCTCTGTGCCTGCAGGATAATCAGCGGCCCTTCCCTCTCATTTTTAGCTTCTATGGAGACGTCCAAACCACTATATTCTTTCATTCCTGGAGCTTTACCTAAGACACGGTGAGCCTAATTGTTCAACAGCAAAGTTACAGCCCTGTGCTCAGGAGGCTCCAGTTTTGCTGTGAGGTCAGCTATGGGGCGTCCCCACGAAATGGTGACGGTGTCCAGTTGCCTTATGCGCTGCATTGCGCTTCCCTTTGGGGAGAGGGATGCAGGATGGGTTTGGGGTTGTCCTTTGGAAGCCTACTCTAAAGGCTAGGGTAGTCAGCATGGCCCCAGGTGCTTGCTTGGAAGCAAGTTGTACAGAAACTGTAAACCATACTTCCTGAATCACTACGGAATAGTAGAGAGGTGCAGCTCAGTCTGCATGGTACTTCGTGCAAGAGACTGTGTATTTTTCACTGTCTCAAACTGACTGCCTCCCACGGTTCCAAATCAGGCTGTTAGCATGTGGAAAAAAAATGTAAATTCTGCTTTATGGTGGTTTAAGTTAGGCTAACACTGCTGACTTGTGGTCAGACGTAGTTGGAAATTATTTGTCAGCAGTATTGTTTAAACAAGGCCAAACAAAGTGCATGGCATTTATAATAATGTAGAGAGGACCCGACTTCTGTAATTTTTGCAGTATATCATGTTGTTCTGTCCATGAAGTAAAAGCAATCAGTTATTCATAACTAATGGCAATATATCTTGGAAGCCTTAAGTTTTGGGTCAGTTTTGGACAGTAGGGCCGAGAGCCATTAAAAATGGACCTGGGCTTGTTGCCTGTGTGGACAGAAAAGTGCTTTTCCTAGCCCCTGAGCTCAGGTCGCCCTGATGGCGTGGCTGTGGTCAGTGGTTGGCCTTAGCAGGGTAGGGAAGGCATGGATCTACTGATCAGGCAGGCTGAATATGAGCAGCACTAATAAAAAATTATTTATATATATATTCTAGACTATATTACAGGTGGAATCTATAGTCCTTGTTTGCCTGTACCTTGGCCAAGAATGGGATTGACTCTTTTTTTACAAGAAACTGATGGCAAAGAGGAGTTGACAGGCTTGGGGAAGGCTTGCCTGTACCCTCTGTAGGGGTGGCAGTCCAGCAGCTGGGCAGACTTACTGACTTACTAGTTGGTTTGATCTCTGTATTTTACCTTTGTAAAACAGTGATTCTTGATTTCAAAGGCAGGTCGTGGGGTAAATGATTATTTGTTTCTGTGGTAATGAGAGTCGCATGAGAATCTCGAAGTGTGAGAAAGAAAGAGCAGTGCAAGTCTTGTTAGGATGGGATCAGTCATGGTGGCTTCGGCCTTTTTGCACTCTGACACGAAAGATTATTGGTGTGTTGGGTTTGTTGAGGCCTTGTTTACCGGCCTTCACAGTGCTATAAAGATAAGGATTGAGACTGGAGAACAGAAGAGAAAGAAGTAGCTTCTGTCAGAAATAATGGGTGAGAAGTAATGTCTATGGTGTTAACTTTCTCTTTCCTTTGATGTATGTACAGAAATGGTTTCCTTGACTGAAAATCTTAGTTACTTACAGCTGCACCTTTTATCTTCTTTTGAGAAAATTCCAGAAACAAGGCCAAATTCGTTAGGAACTTGGATAATAAATGTGTTCTGTGTGTCTGTGTGTGGCATGAGATAGGTATGCAACTTTACATATCCACACAAAGGTGCTTTTTTTTATTACAAGTTTGCATCAAAATTACTCTTTTTAGTTGGGGAATGCTTTTTGTTTCCAAAAATAACCAGGGTTTCATGTTGTTGATGACATAAAACACATTTGCACAACTAAAAATTTTTTTAACAGGAAGAGCCAGGATACGAGTAAGAAAGGGACACTCGGTGCCTCACCCTAGCAAGAGTATCTTGACTCTGAGGAATTTTTTTTCATGTTCGTGCCCAATATATGTGAGCTTTCCCTACTCCTCCCGTGCTGCAGTTCATTCACAATCACATAAATTTTTAGATTTTTTTTTGTCCTAATTTGCTGTTGCCTCTCTCTGAAGCTGAGGCGTTCACCGACTCAAAGGTCTATTAAAAGCCTGTTCCCCTCTAACCACCAGAGGACACCTACCATCGCGTGGTGAGAGGTGATACTGCAGCCCTCTCATTTCTCCCTTGAAAATGCAGCCAAAAAGCCCATCTGGAAGCACGAAGACCCACCAGGAGATCCAAAGGCAGCTGCAGGGAGGAGGATGGTGTAGCCGAGGCGTGAAGGTGTAGTCCTAGGGAGCTTGGGTTTGGTCACAGCCTCCGGCTGGGAGAACATCGCACAGGTCTTTGTTTTGCACAGATGTGTGATGTTTCTTGGGTTTTGTCTCCCTAGGGTACGTAGAGAGTAAGGCACTATGTTTGTGTATTTTTTTTTGGGGTGGTGGTGGGCAGACAGGGCAGGCATAAGCAGAGGTTTGCTTTAGTAGCTATTGCAATGCAAATGAAGAAGTGATCCTGACTACTTCCCGAATCCTGTGGCGTTTGTCACTGGTTTAAAAAAGAAGGGGTGAGTATGTTGTAATGGTTATGTGGCCTACAACTGGTTTTTAAAATGACCAGCGACTTCTCTGTAACTCGTTTGTCCTTTGGCCCACATACCTGATCTGTGTCCTGTTTGTTCTTAGCCTTCTCTTCCAATATTTTGCTTAAAAAAGCAGGCATTGCAACAACAAAAAAAGATTGCTTGCTAGTTTCTGAAGTAGCAGTAGAATTTTAAGCTTTTGAATGGGTAAGCCCATTCAAAAAAAAAAAAAACCCAACAATTTTTCTTCCCTGTGATTTGTAAGATTTGTGCATTTAGGCTTTAGTTAGGCTGGATGTTCTGGATGATCACTGAAGCCAAGTATTGACACATTAGAGAAGGTTAGGGAGGGCCACTGATCAACTTGTAACTAATAACAGCTGAACCAGCTGGGCTGTCAACTGAAATGCTAATGTCAGTGTACCAAGAAGCGGTGACTCATGTCCACTTTGAATCTAAAGCCTTTCAGAGCAGCTAGGGGAATAATTTCCATCAGAAAATGCTGTACTGCATCAACAGCTTCACGAAAGCTATGGAGAACACAGCAATGTCAGGGTTTTGAGATTACATGAAGTCCTTGCACATAAAATTTCTGCTGAGCAGTACAGTGTGCTAGAGGCTTTACCCCTGTGGCCTGTGGTTCTGTATTAACTAGGAGAAGAAATTACATTTATTCTGGTACCACACAACAGTACAAGAGATGAGCTGAGAGTAACTCCCACTGGGCAGTTAATGGGGACTAGTAGCTTACTTCGGTTGCCTCGCTGCAAAGCTAGATAATGTGTGTATCCATCAGCTTTGGGTGAGGCAAATGTGTCGTAACCCATAATTTTGATCTGTTGCCAGTCTGTTAAGGACTCTTGATGAGACAACCTACAGAGAACCACTGAGGTTATTAGCATTGAATGGTCGTAGTGGTGTATTACCATATAAACAGTATGTACAGTAGGGAGAAGCTTCTAGTTCTGGACAGAATTTTCCTTGCAGGATATTTAGACAATGATTCATTAAAATACACTCCATGCTGCTATGGATAGTGTTGTGGAGGTCCAGAAGTGGTGTCATTAACCTAAAAATGAATTGTGCAGATTCCAGGGTGTGCTCATCTAGTAAGATGATGCAATTGTAACCTCTGACTCAAATTCCTAAATGGCTGATGGTCAGAAGCTGGGTGTGTGGTACTGTGTGCTTGCCTTTGCTCTCATTCTGCTCCTCTGGGCAGCTCATGATGGGCACTATCTGTAGCCATCGTGGGTACCCAACCCTTTGACTTGATGAGGTGCAGCCAGTTTAGTCTCTACCAAACCAAAGATGTCTTATACCAACCTCAAAAGAACAGCAGTACGTAGGAAGCTGTTATGGTACTGTATGCATCAGAAAAAGGACAAATGTAGCCGGCAGGGCGGTCAACCCTGCCCCTTGACTGAAGTCAGCAAAACTTTGGGCCTTGCTACATAGGCTAGGAAGAAAAGTAAATAAGCAGATCTGATCATGGAGAAACTGCAAGTAACCTATTACAGAAAGTGGAGAGGGCTAAAAAGGAAAAGCAGCCTCTTACATAAAGGAAGGAATGGTGTTTTGAATTGTGGAGAGGAGGAAAGCTGAATAAAAAGGGACCCATGAGAGGTTTTGAAATGTGTTTATTTGTGCCAAGTCTAGGGACTTCTCTAAGTAGCTCACCACTAATTGGTGGAAATTTTATAATTGGAACCATGTATAAAATATTGGGCCGAGTAGGTATGACTGCTTACGTTGTTACCCTAACTTTGGGGGATGACTTGCTGCCCTGAGAGGTACAGGTTGTGGACTGGGAAGCAAGTACAGGGGATCTGCTTAAGAAGTTTCTTTTGGGGAAGTAGGATACCATGTAATCATGTATTTTATGGCACTCTGCTGGGAAGTGGAAGGAACTGGGTAGCAGGAGGTATCTAAGGCAGCTAGCAGAGCCAGATTGCTGCTGGAGTGACTTGCAAAGGACCGAGCAGCTTGTAATGTGGCTGGGTCTGGTGCAGGTTGGATGCAGCCCCGCTGCCCAGCAGGGAAGGTACCCGCCTCTGCTTTGAAGAAGTGCAGATGTGAGATGCGGTGTTTGCTGCGGGAAGAAAGGAGCAAACACAGCAGCTCCTTTACCAAGAAATGACAGGAGGGCTCAAAATAGGCTGGTCGTACTCTTCTTTTTCTAGCTAGTGAAGTGGTGTTTGTTAAGCTACCTGACTGAATATGTGAGAAGCGGTTAAAAAAAGTGCCTGGTCATCAGTTTGGTTCAATTTTCCCAGGTTTGTGGGTGGGCTTTAACTGTTACTAACATCGCCTGTGTTGCTGTCAAAAGCCTACAGTGAAGCATGTTACAGTTATACAGGTGATTGTAACAAATTATATCAAATTCAGTTTTGCTCACAGCAGACTCAGCAAGCGCAATATTTATTTAAACTAAAAATTTGTTGTCGCTTTTAGATTCAGTCACAGAGATCCAGAAGCCCTGTGTAAAATCATGCTAGACACAATCAGTCTGTCCTAATTTGTGGGTTGTGGTCTGACACTGCTGCTCAAGTGTTAAGTCCCCAGAGGCTCCAAAGGGGAGAAGGGAACGGAAAGCTAAATCTGTAAAAGAACGTGTTTCAGTCTTTAATGAGATGAATCAAAGCAGTTCTTAGTACCCAAGAAGGAATACGTGAGATTTGGAAATCAAATAATTATCACTGAAAATAAGTGGGAAGTTCGTAACGGCTGGTTGGATACAGTTGCAGACGTGCGCTGCCAGTGTCCTGTAGTTATGTTCCTCTCCCAGTTCTTGTAGTTGGGGCAGGAAAGGCAGGTAAAATTTCTTCAGAGTAACAGAGTCCTCCCTCAAATGCTACCTTCTGGCCAAGAATAGCTGCTGAGTTTGCTTCAGCTGAAATTGTCTGCCTCTCTGTTGACAAAGCACTCCTGCTTCTCCAGCAAGCAAAATTCTGCTGAACAGGATAATGCACAGTCCTGGCAACGCTTGTGTGCCCCTCCAATTGTAGCTTTAAAAGCAAAAGCCTGAATTAGGGCTTGGACCATGGAAATAGGGGAAGGCTTTGCTACCTGTCGTCATGACTGCTGTTAGTAAATGGCGCTAAAAATAGCAGTCACGAAATCAGCAGCAAAACGACAGTCTGAGCGAAACAACTGCAGAGTAGTGCAAGGCCGCTCAAGCTGTAACCCAAGTGACTCATTGTCAGTGGTGCATTAAGTTTGGGAGCTGAAATAGGGATTTTCCTGTAAGTGTCATAAACTGCCTGTGACTCAGCCTTCAAAGAGGTGATCAGCATGTCAATCAAGCAGCTGTTCCGCTTCAGTAAAGAACTGGTGCGTACTTTAAATCACTGTATTTCCTTTGGTTTGTTCCTTCCCAGAAGTAGAAGAGCTCTGAGCCAGAAGTAGTCACGTAGTAAAACTTTATATTCTGTGGTTCTTCTAGAAACACTTCCACTTATTGCTCCTCCTTTCAGCATCACGACTTTTTTTATTCCAGCCCTTCAGCGTATTTTCTGTCCCTGTTGTTTGACTTAACCTTAAAAGCAGGTTTGAAAGTTTGTTTTCTGACACTGAGAAGTGAAGGCATTTCATGTACTTCTGTCAGTCTACTTTTATTAAAATTTTCTACTCTTTAAAAATAAAATATGCCTAGAACAATAGCTTCAAAGGAAAACTAAGTGGTAGTTCAGGCTCTAGAACCTTTATTTTCTTTTTTAAAAAGTGCTGTGGAATTTTGTAGGACAACTGAATAGCTTTTTGCTATCACCCGACTACAGACAATAGTTCTCGGTCTTCTCTCAAAACTATTCTAAGGTATCTTTCCCCAAGTGACCTGCTTTGGTGCTGTTTAATCTACATAGCTCATTTCTGTAGTTCTCCTCGGAAGAAACGTTATTATGCCTTTCTGTGAATGAATCCTTCCGATCTGACACAGTTAAGCTGGTGTACCCTTTAAAGCAGCAACCCTACAACTGTGAGCAGAACTCTAGCA
Organism: Falco biarmicus; assembly: GCF_023638135.1. NCBI lineage: Eukaryota > Metazoa > Chordata > Aves > Falconiformes > Falconidae > Falco > Falco biarmicus. The sequence goes on from NC_079293.1 coordinate 82,680,953, forward strand.
AGTAGATACGATTTGGTATGGAGTTTTTTTGTGCTAGTTAATTGCAGGACAGAAGACGGGCTATTATCTAGCTAAGATACTGAAATGATCTTTGTGACGGGAGTGGCTGAACACCATTCGAACTTTGTGATAGCCACATACACTGCTTCCTGCGAGGCAAAGAAATACTGAATGCCTGTAATTGAATAGGATATGGCAATTTAATTTGGGCGGCCTTTTCTATTGCAACCTTTATTTCTGGCTCCTCTTTCCCCCATCCAGCATATAGACAGGGGAAGCTTTAAGCAGTGCTTCTCTAAGTAGCTTGTTGCTACACACCACGAGCTGTAAAACTACTCGGGACCTCATTGTGCTATCTGCTTACTAGACGGAAACAGTCAAACCCATGGTTAGAAAGCCTGTGAGGGAACAGGAGGGTGACAGCACAGCCTTCGGGTGGTAGGTGTAGGATTGGGGATGAGCGTAAGGTTTCCAGGTTTCAGGGAATCCACAGTCCTGGAGCAACACATGACACAGTTGGCTACCAAAGCCGTGTTTCGGTCTGGTTGCAGGTGCCTTGCTTGGAGGACATGGGGTGAGGCTGGAACAAGGGACCGACAGAGGGAACACGGAGCACGGGGGAAGCGGTGGGTTCGCAGGGGAAGCTTGTGGTAGCGTTGAGGTGCTGAGTTAACTTCACGGCTGAGCTGGTACTTTCGCCCTCGTAGGTCCGAGCCCACAGGGCACTTGCCGGAGCAGGGGGTCAGGGGCCTGTGACAGCTCAGGCTGAGCCCAGCGGTGCCCCCGGACCGGCTCAGGGGGTGAGGGGCGCCCCCGGGCCGGGCACGGCTCAGGAGCAGGCCGAGGAGCAGCGCAGGCCCCGGGCCCGCAGACCCCCGGGCCGCCCCGGCCGGGGGCAGGCGCTGACGTCGGGGGCGGCCGGAAGTGGCTGGGCGGGGCCGGGCCGGGCGCGGAGCGGGGCCGGCGGCGCGCGGCGGGGCCATGGCGGCGGGCGGGAGCCCGCGGGGCTGCGGGCGCTGCTAGCCACGGTACGTTGCGCAGACGAGAGGGGGAACGTCCTGTTGGTAACAGCAGCCATAACCCTCGCTGCGTGCGGCTGCCCGTCGGGGGCTGCGCCGAGGCGGGCCCGGCTGGAGGAGCCGCTCGGTGGGGCCGGGGCTTCCTCGGGGCGCGCTGAGGTGGCCGAGGGCGCTCGGTGACACTAGTCCCGCGTCCTTCTGGGGTGTTGCCGTGCTGGGTTTAGAGCCGGGGGGACGCTGCTGGTGTTTCGTGTTTTAATTGCTTGCAGGTATCCAGAAAGTACCTCGCTTGTTCTCTTCGCACAAGTCCTGTTTGCCTGGGTGTAAAATCGCGGCTCGATGCGGAGGTTACCCTCGTGAAAGACCGTGCCGCATCTCTGGGGACAGCGTGGTAACTGGCGGTTGACCTTTCTGTTTTCCTGCTTCGTTATTTCAGTTTTCAGTTTCCTTGCTGTGTGGGTGATAACGGGAAAGCCTGCGTGCCTTTTCCTGTTCTAAAAGCGGAGTCAGGAACCCTTAACTTACAATCTTGGAGACTTAGGGTTTGGTGTAATGGTTATGACAGAAGGTTGCTGGGGAGCCTTGCAGTTGCGTGCCCATCCCCTGTTCTGTCAATCTGAGCCTGAACAGCAGCTTTTCCTTGTTCCCGTGACCTTCTCAGTAAGAAACTAATAACCAAAAAATACCCTCAACCCATCACTTTGCCATAGTGCTGCCTGGTCTGCCAAGACTTTAACAGCCAGTTCTGTTCCCGCATCCTCTTTCAGCAGGATTGAGATTGCTGTTGGCACACCCAGGGAAGCTCAGTTAGCAGGCTGCTGGATGCGGGCTTGTAGGTCTGGGTTTCATTTTTTGGCTCTGCTGTTGGACTTGCTGGTGCTAAAGGCAGGATTGGTTGCTTTGGTCTTGATTTCGTCCTAGTGAAAATGAAAACAATGAGATTTGCCTGCCTTTGCACGTTTCTGTTGTGAGTTGATGGTGGTGTCCTATGAGAAGATGAAACGGGCAGCGCAGGCACCTGATGTTCTCCAAATTGTGTCCTAGACACTGGTCTTAAGTAGGAGAATTAATACCCTTCTGGCCCAAATCTCCCACAAGATAAACGAGGTAGTGCAATGGGCCGCTCTGCTGTTGAATCACTGCAGAAAACTCCAGGGCTCTGTGGAATGGGTCTGCCTATCATTAGCACACAGTTTGCAGGCTACCTTAAGTTACTTCTCCAGAATGTGCAAGAAATAATTAGTAGTTTCAGTTGGGCCTTGAATTTTGGTCACTTCGTTAGGAGATTTGCTAGAGAAATTATAGTGTAGCTGGTTATACTCACAAGCTGTTGTTTCATTTCTTATTAATGCCGTGCATTTAATGCAAGTTTTACAAACCCTTGTAGTTATTTGTGGAGTTAGGGATTGTGTGTGTTGGAGGAAGAAACCTAAAACACCCTTTGCTTCCCTGCTGCGTCTTTGCTTAGTGTCTCTTAACGTTACGTAAAGCAAAACTAGAAAAAGCAAGTTCAGCCCCTAAGGCTTCTCAGCTTTGGGAAATCTGGGGATAGCACAAGCGGTGTTAAAGGAAGCAGAAATGGTTGGTTGGTTGTCGTGGAAATATGCTTTTGTACCGTGTATCTTTGCCCTGTCTGCAGGCAGGGGTCAGCTGCTAATGGAGAGCTATTAGGACCCAGCTGAGGGGCGCTGAGTTATCAGCGTTCCCCTGTACAATGATGATGTTTAGGTGGGATTCTGTCTCAGTATACATAATCTCAGGAAGCTGCTGATGACATTGTGTACCTGTGTGCACTGTCCCTTGTTAGAGTGGCACCTTATTTCTTTAAGCAAGCCTTTAATTTTTGTATTTCAAAACTACAGCAGATTTCTCCGACAGATGTTTGCATCATTTCTTGTGTTTTTTAAAGTTACGACCTGGAGGGTTTCACTTCACTTTGGTTTTTTTTCTAATTAGAAGTTTTGTTTTTTTGAAGGGATCCCTCCTTTGGTGCTGCCTGACCAGTGAGTCCTTTAAGTACGCTCCAGCAGTGGTCACACAGAACCGACAAACTTAAAAACTGGAGGAGGGAAGATGATGTCCTTGGATGGACCACAGAAGACAATCAGTAACCCGGTAACTCCCCTGTCATATCAACAACTCCCTTGGGCAATTGAACTTTGCTGTTTATGTCCATAGTTAGTACTCGTACTGTTTTGCACGGTGAGGGGTGTTACTGAGAGCGCTCTGCATCGCTCAGGTGTTTCAGGGGGAATGTCGCAGGTGACACTAGGAGCTGATGGTGTTTAGATATTGTGCTGGAAGCAAACCCGATGCTTAATGCACAGGACTTCCAGAACAGGAAGGAAGTTCTGTTGGCCTTGGGGGTAATCCTTTTTCCTACACAGTTTCTGCAGATGTCTGGCATTTTTGCAGACTGTTTTGGATCAAAAGTGAAAATATGATAAGCAGCCTTTTCACTTCTAATTCTCTGTAAACATGGGTGGCGCCTGGCAGCCCTTGTGGTTTGTGTTTTTTTGTTTTTTTGTTTTTTTTGTGGCGCTTGTAATTTCAGTCTGAACAATTGAACCTGAAATGTTTTTTGATAGTTGGTAACTTGTCTTACAATGAATCCTGTTTTGTAAGGAAGACTTGAGCTCTCAGCAATTGCAGAGTGGATTTGATGGAATGTTGTTTGCCTAGCTTAGGGTCCAGAGACTTTCTTTGAAGAGCTCTTAATATTCTCATGATCTGGAACAGTAGCTAAAGGGATGGGTTGGAGCTGTGTTTTTTGTTGTGGCTTTGAAAAGGTAGTTCCTTTGAGCCTGCAGGAAAATATTTTTAACATTGTGTGCTAGAACTCTTTAAAAATAATAAATTCTGTAGAGTATCTACGTGGTGTATACAGTAGTGAGATCTGCACAACTTCCTTATCTATTGCAGCTTTGCAGTGATACACACCTGGGCCCTCAGTGAATCTGATTATTCAGTCCCCCTGTATGTTCACTGCTTGCAAACAGGACAGAGGTAGGGATGATGGGGGAATAGCTTCAATCTTTTTCACAAGAACTCAGCTGGGAGAGGAAGGAAAGCAAGCTGTGTGGAGATGAACTAGAAGGTGGAAGGACAGAACTGCAAAAGTAAAGGGAGGATGAAAGTTGGTACATGGAGATTTTAGTGGGGAAGGAGGTGTGAGGAGAGGGATTAGGACATGTTTAGAATAAATAATGTGTGAGGGAGAGAGTAAGAGTGGAGCAAAATCAGGTGGCTGCAAGGGGACTGAGGAGTATGATGGGTGGCAAGACCAGGCTGGAGACTATAAAGGGGTAAACTAGGGCTTAGGGGTCAAGAGCCTAAAGTAGGAATAAGAGTGAGTACTTGGGATTAGAATGTGGAGGCAGAGTTGGGAAAGATTGTGCTGATGACCTCAGGACAGCCTCCAGGCAAGGCCATGAGCAACCTGCTCTATCTGACCTTGCTCTGGTCAAGGCATTGGGCCAGAGATAGCAGAGGTGCCTTCCAACCTCAGCCCTTCTGTGACTCTATCACCTGTGTGCTACCACAAGATGAACCTAGTAGGGATGGAAGAGGGCAGGCTATGAAGATTTCACTGTTTCAGTGAATGGTTCCAAAGGGCTGATAATAGTCAGCCCTTGGCAATGACCTAATTTGAAATTAATCCTTTTTATACTCTATTAGAAAGTGAGGCAACAAAATGTTATCATGGAGGCTGGAAATTTTAGTTTTAGTTTGACCTGAGAAGCTTGGTTTTCACAGGTGAAAAGATGCTGGGTTTTTCCTTCCCATTGTGGTGGGTATTTAGTCCTTTTCTACTGTTTCTCTTAAATGAGATGCTAGCTGTGTTTCTTTTAATGTGTGCCATATAATTTAAGTATTAGAATAGTATTTTTAAAATTATTGTGGGCTTTTTTGCCTCCATCACAAATCGTTATTTGAATCTTTTTTTTTTTTCTTTTTTTTCTTTTCCCCTCCCTCTTCTAGATCATTCCATATGTTGGGACCATACTTGGTGGCCTTACTCCTGGAGAGTTGATTGTGATACATGGGACTGTTCCTGATGATGCAGACAGGTAGTGGCTATGGTGTCACTTTCTGCAGTGTGACCGTGTGAACAACAATGTAATGCATAAAATGTTTCCAGGGGTCCTTTATAGTGGCACACAAAGGCTTGATCTAAACCCTTGTGATAGTGTCAGAGTGAGTACAGTGTTAATTAGTCAATGAAAACTTTGTGATGAGAAGTGGAGAATGAAGTGATTTTTTGCTTCCTACTGATTCTCTCTTCTGTTTGCCTGCTTTGGCCATTTTTCCCCCTGTCATAGCATATAACCTGCCTCAAGAGGTTATCTGAGACTAACAGTACTGATAGCTGAATGTGTTGTGTGAAGGAATGAACTTAAACTGGGCTAAGGAGGGGTGAACTGGTACACACGTGCTGGGTACGGGGGTTCTGTTCCCTGACTTTGCCCAAGGTTCTTCTGGTTATTCTACAGAAGGTGATAGGGGGGTAGGTGGTGGGCACAGTTGTCACCGAAATCAGGAATAAGAAAGCCTCTTAACACCAATGTAGCATTGGGAAGCAGGCATTCTTTACTGCAGTGCTGGATGCACGGGGGATCGTTTCGCCTAAGGTGTATGCCGCGTTTCAAACACAGTTACACAGGCCACACTTAGCATTATGCATTACATTTCTCAGAAGAATCATATGTATTAATTTAACAGGTGGTACTATGATAATTAAGCATTGCACATGCTCCTTACAGGTATCTCTGAGTCTTCTAAGGGGTCTCAAACAATTGTGGACCCTGTAGTTACAGCTGACCGATCACTGAACCTTAATTTAGTTCCCTTATATGGAGAGCCCAAGGAGAGTTTAAGTTTGTTTCGTTAGTTGCCTGTACAATGTTCTCCTCAGTGACCTTAAGTTTTAAACTACTCTTTTCCTCTTGGCATAAAATTACATAACCAGGGTTGATTAGCAACCTCTTCGTGATTACACTGAAACAAACAATATAATTACAAAGCTAAAACAGACTATACTACAAGGTAACACAGTATATGAGCAGCTTGCGTGATATGATGACCATTAAATAAATCATAAATATTTAAATTCATTGCAATTAATCATGGGAGAACCTTTCACAAATGTGTAGGAGTGGGCAAATAACATTTTGAGTTTTTTTCTCCTTCTCCAGGAATATTAATTGTGTCTGCCTGTTCTGAGGATCCACAGTAAAACACAAATGTAGCAGACTCCGCTAATTGAGGTGACTCCTTGACAGACTGAGCTGAATGTGGTTTGTCTTACTTTTATGATTAGGTTCCAGGTGGACTTACAGTGTGGCAGCAGTGTAAAGCCTCGAGCCGATGTGGCATTTCATTTCAACCCCCGCTTCAAAAGGTCTGGCTGCATTGTTTGCAACACACTGGAGAGCGAAAAATGGGGCTGGGAAGAGATCACTTACGAGATGCCCTTTCAAAAAGGGAAGCCGTTTGAGATTGTCATCATGATTTTAAAGGATAAATTCCAGGTGAGTCTGGGTTGATTCTTCAGCCATAGCCAGTTGTCAGGCCAACAAGAGAGGTATTTTGTATACTTACAATAAATAGTTGGAAGCCTTGGTTTCTGTTACCTAGGTATAGTCTAACTGCAGAAAAGTTTAGGAGTTTTTCTTTTAAAGAGGTGCTAAGTAAATCAGACCTTGAAGTTGATATTGCCTTCCTCGTAAGTTGGGTGAGTAGGCAGGTAACTTCCTGCTGTGGCTAGCGGCTACGCCACCCAGTTCCTTCGTTAGCCTAAGGGCTAACCTTAGGATAAAGCTGAGCGCGTGAGGTGTGTTTGTCCTGCTCTGTTAGACTGAAATAAGAGATTCTAGTAGATTGGTAACACCACATTGGTAAATGATCAGGTGTAGAAACAAAAGGGTTTTGAAATGCAAATTTTTGTGAAGGAGATTTATTCGCCTACACTGTGATGGAAAGAAAGACTGAATTGTGGATCAGCTGAACTTGGTTGCTCTGAGATTTCTAGGATGTTCCATGCTTCTGTACCAGACCAGTAGACAGAGATACATGTATATGGCTGACACATGGCTGGTGTGATGTACATTTAATACAGTTTTCCTGTTTTGTTTTCTGTCTCCTTAGGTGACTGTAAACAAGAAGCACTTGCTGCTCTACAACCACAGAATTAGCCTTGAAAGAATAGATACTCTTGGAATATATGGCAAAGTGCAGATCAAAACTATAGATTTTGTTTCTAATGTAAGTTATATAGACAAATTGTTTGATTCCTTTTCTCTGTCTTGCTAAACTACAGAGTAGGATTTGTGGTGAAAAGGAAGTAAGGAAAAGCAGCTACACAGTCTGACATCGCTACCAAGACTTTTTTTTCCCCCCACATTTCAACATGTGAGTCTTATGTAAGGATCTCTGTCTTCCCGTTTTAGCCTTGAGGTTAGGGGCAAAAGGGTGGCAAAGTTTACAGCTTTCAAAGTTAACAGGGCAGATGGTGTAAGAACTGATTTGATACTGGGTCTAGGAGTGGATTAGACTTTTCAGGTATTGCAGGAGCACCAAAATGAACTCACAGTATTTAGTGCTTTTAAGTGACAAGTTCAGCCATAGCTGTAACTTGTTGCTTGGCTTCCAGATGCCGAGTTCAGCCACAGCTGGAACTGCCTGTGTACGTAACCCTGGTTTTCCTGCTAAAATGACTGAATTGCTGAATGAAGGGATGAGAGGAGTGTACGTTTATTTCTGGGGGGTGAGAAGGAGTGTCCTTCTCCAAAGACTTTGTGGCTTGGACCAAACTGCAGTGAATTTAAAGTGAAGGCAGTGCTGTGCTTCCTTTCAGCTGCCAGCTCTGCTAGAGAAAGTAAACTAACAGGGAGGAGTCGAACACTTTCCCCCGTGCAGAAGCAGAGATCCTTCTGCTCTGGAAGTGTGAGACCTGTAGAACAGAAAAAGATGGTGATAAATTTCAGGGAGGTACAGAAGGTGAATGCCTTTTCCCTTTCTTCCTGCCACTCACTAGAGCAGCCTACCTACTCCTGTGTAATATTCTGGGTCTCTTCTGCCCCATCCTCATTACGCTGTGGGCAAAGCTTGGATCTCTTGCTGCCAAAATGTCAGGTCTAACTCGGGTCAGCAGGCTAATAATCGTGCTGATAGAAGGTGGAGATTTGGGCCAGAATGGAAAAGGAGTCTGAACATGATAGATACGTCTATTCATCGATCATTTGCAAAGTCCATGTACAGACATCTGTGGGCCTCGTCACTTGGCCTTGGGCATGTTGCCAGAATGACATTACTGCAAAGCTGTCTCAGTCCTGGTCCTAGAGGACCGGCTCGGAGAAGAGCCTGGGGGCAAGCAGGTGCTGTAGGTTGGTTTCTGTCCCAGTCACAAAATGAAACAGAGTTGCTTTAATCTGTGGTTGCTCATGCTGTATCCTTTTGGGGAAGAAAGGAAGGAGAAAGGTGATTGTTTCCTTTCTGTCTTTGCTTCTAATATACTCTTCTGAGGAGGAAAATGGAGGCTTGTATTGAAAGAAACAAGCTGCCAGGCCTAGGCTGGAACTGTATCTCTGCACGGCCGTGTTGCTCAGCTGTCCTTCCCATGCGAAGGGGCAGGGATGTAGGAGGCTGCTTAGAATCTCAAGGCCCCTTGCGTGGACCTGGCCTGGTATTCCTGCCCCAGTGAGGAAAGCTCAGTGGGTACAGATTCTAAGGGGTTAACAGTGCTATGACTGTTAAATAAAGTTTCAAACTGAATGAGATGGTCTTTAGAAATCTTAATTTGGCTTCAGGACTTCTCCCTGGTTTGCAGGGGTTTGGCTATCTTTTCTTTACCGTAGCCCTCAAGTTCCACGTTAACAGTTCACTCTTCAAAGCAGAAGAAATCCTTTACAGTTCTAAACCAACTTTATGTTAAAAGTTCTATGATGTATGCAGTGACATCTAAATTTCTCTTTCTGCAGTCTTTACAAGGCTCTCAGCCATCATCTCTAGGAGTAACAAAGATAAACACAGAAAATGTATGTATGGTTGTAAAAGGTTGAATGAATCTCCCTGTTGCCTGATAAGCTAGTTAATGTTGTTTGTTTTCTCTTGTAGGGGGAAATGCCAGATGGTTCACAATTCGTAAGTGTCTTGTGTAGACTTGTGGCAAATGTGAAGAGTGAAAAAAAAAAAAAAGGGGGGGGAAATAAAACCATCTCAGTCATTCATGAAGAAACACATGTAGAACAAGGAAACTTAGAATCTTCTGGGTTGATCATCAGTGAGGTTTTGTAGAGAGTAGTCCTCTTTTCTGCTGCTAGTAAATGTGAGCCTATTTGTTAAATCATGTAGAAAACCCGAAAGATAAACACAGCATCCACAGCCATAAACAGAGAAATAAAAAGGGAGGTACCTGATATACCAAATGACACTAAAAACATTTTCTGAACAAGCATGCTTAGTTTTCTCCGCCTGCGAAACAGAAGTATTCTGCAGTCTATGCCAAGTGGCCTTATGTTAACGTGTGTATCTCAGAACCTGTCTGGCTACGTCTTCCTCTTGCTGACAGATCCATGCTTACCCTGTGTGCACATCACGTGGCTGCTGCGAGCATCACACCTTAGGGTTGGAACTTGCACCCAGCTAGCATGTAGCATAGATAGAGTGCTTATCTTTTTGCAAAGGGCTGTACAGGTGAACAGTATCTGGACTGGAGTAAGTCCCATGCTCACACTGGAAAGGGGTTGGAAGCCAGGAATATATACAAGTAGAAATTGTGGAGAAGGCGAAGTCGCTGTGAGTGCCATGATTTTAGTTGCCTTGTCGCTTGACAGCCTGCTGCCTTCAGTCTTCTTTTCAAAACCACATAATGTGCAGTATTGTCACTGTCAAGTGGTGGACTTCAACAAATGAACGGAACTTCTAACACAATGAAAACAAAAAAAAGGCAAATAAAATACTTGCACTATCTCTCATTATGAACTGGTGGCAGGACAGAATCTCAATGACCCTACTTCTCACACTAGCATGAGTCTTACTCTCTAAAGCATAACTGAAGCTTTCAGAGAGGAGAGGTCAGGGTGTCACAGGTTTGAATTACTGCAGAGAGTTTTGTGCTTGTTTTGTTTTCTTTTTTTCCTTCTCCCGCACCTTCCACCATTAGTGGTGGCAGAAGTAGTTGTAAATAATGTTTATTTTATTAATCAAGGTGGTATTCCAAAGACAAACCCCAGCAATTTGATATGTTTATCTCTGTGTAACTTTTCCACTATAATATTACTATGCCAGAACACGTTGGTAGGAATAACTTCAGCTAGAAGTGCAGATTTGCAATTGTGGGCCAGATTTCTTCCTGTCATGGCAAAGCTCAGCTTGTATGTTGAAACAAGTAAGTCACAGTCAAAATCTTTACTGGTGATGTACTTCCAGGGAGTTCCTTACGTTGGGAAACTTGATACTGCGCTTCGTCCGGGATGCACAGTTGCCATTAAAGGAGAAGTGAATAAAAACCCAAAGAGGTAAGTGTTACGGCATTTTACTACTATTTAACTCAGCTACTCTTGCGAATGAGTAGGCTTTTCCATTGGCTCAGTATATCCTTACTTGCAACTTTGCATCTGGAATCATGTGAAACTACAGTGCAGTTTTCTTGGGGACCTGCAGGATCCTGCTTCAGAGAGAGACTTAAAAGAGCAGCTCCATTGTAAAAAGCAAAGGTAGAAACCTGAGTGTCTTACCTGCTAAATCTGCGTTGTTCATGAGACTGTCTGCTCGGGGTTTCCGCTGTGCAAGGCATGTGAGCACACATGCTGTACGAAGACAGCTTTTATTCTAAAGAGATCCAAGAGTAAGGGAACTGGCAGAAGTAGATAGAAAAGGAGTGAGATGAGTTGCTAGTGTGCACAAATCTGCATGTTACAACATTTCTCTGAATCGTTCTTGGATGGCCTCCTTGGAGACTGTGTAAGCACGAAAGTGCCTGACAACTGAGTGGTGAAAGCTGGTAGGGGAGTATGAGCTATAATTTTGGTAGCAAATTAGGAACAATAGGTTGCAAAGAAGACATTTGCCCAACATGATTTAAAGGGGAAGGGGGGAGCGCAAGATAGTCAAAATGGAGCGGAGGAAATGTTTGTGCTTCAGCATGCCCTTTGCTCGAAGGGTTTGGGCTCTGCAGAAACATGCCTAGAAATGAAGCAGTTAGTGCAAATGATGAGAAGCACGTGTGTATGCATTGCACTCCTGCAGCTGAACAGCACTCCGAGTTTGTATTAATGTGGGAACCCAAGGTCTAGAAATCTCGTCGACAAGGTTTGAATGGACTTGAAATTCGACAGGATAATTAATACTTAGAGAATAGCATTTGATATCCTTTTCTTGGCTTGAAAAGCTTATTAGCACATCTCAAGTGCTGGATGTACTGCTTATAAGCATGAAGAAGCTTTTGGTTGTTAAAGCATTGTGTGTTGTCTGCTTTTTGTGTTTGTACTTCTAAACGTATAGATTTTTGTAGTTGTAAGTTATTTAATGTCTTTCACTCAGTTCACAGTTGTGGATGCTCCTTTTTCTCAGTGAAAAAGAGGACTCCACAGCTTGGAAGTGAGGCCGTTGCTCCATTTCCTATCTGGACTGAGCAGTTCTAGGCTTCTCAAAGGAGAGCAATAACCTGACAGCTGGCTCTGATTTGGGGGAGGAATATTTCTTCTTCAAATGCAGTGAGGTCTTTGCCACAGGTTGAAGTGTTCATTTGAATTTGGATGGCTTTGCTCCGATCGCTCTTCTCCACAGCTCCCCTTTGGGAAGCCTGTGTTGTGAACACGTCTGAGATGGCAGAGTGTTCCTTCTGCCTGGGCAGAGCTGCGCTGCCTATAAAGTACCATTTTGTATGCGTGGTGTCCCACCAATATTAGACACAGAGAGACTCCTCAAAGTTTTCCTTAGTCTAATCTGTTTGTTAGCAGAAAGAATATAATGTCTTCAGGTAAAACACAGCTCTCGGAGGTAAAAGACAGTGAGCAAGCAGCACCGTGTTTCCGTGAAAATGCTGCTTCCTGGTGCTGCAGAGGAGCAGCACGTGGCTGACTTGGCTGGCTACCTCCTCGCCGAGACGTGAACAGAAAGCTGTGAGCGATGTAGCAGGGTCGCGTCCTACGTCTGCTGCCTCCAGCAAAGGTTTCTGTGTGAAGGACGCAAACGCGCGCTAACTGCCTGCTTGGTTCTTCAGGTGAACCACGGCCCTGGCTCCAGGACAGTTCTAGGTATTGGCAAAGGCCTCGGTAAATAGCACGGACTGCTGCACCGTGTTTATAAACCCTTGGTAAACTTTAAAAAAAATATCTTCCAGCTTTGTGATAAATCTGAAATCAAGTGGCTCGAAGGACATCGCATTGCATCTGAATCCCCGAATGAAAAATAAAGTTTTTGTAAGAAACTCCTATCTTCATGACAGCTGGGGGGAAGAAGAAAAGGAAGTCGCCACCTTTCCTTTCAGTCCAGGGATGTACTTTGAGGTAAGACTTATCTACAGCATAGCATCGAACTGGAAGTTCTGCCAAAAGCGTTAGCAGTGGTGCTTAAAGGTCATGTCACTAACACAGATTTAAATAAAACCGCCATTCCTACATTTCAGTGTCTCAAGAATATTATCCTAAGTGGGACCGTAGGGAGCAGAGATTTGACTTGGTTTTAATGAGCTTTTAAATAGTTGCAAGAATTATGCTCAAAACAAATTTTAATTGAGTTGGACTTGATGATCTTTATGGGTCCTTTCCAACTTGAGTAATTCTATGATTTTTGTTGAAGTTCCACTTTCGAAAAAGTTTCTTTTGCCTGAAATGGTCATTGTAATAGGAGCAGGGCTTGCCCAAGTCTAGGCCTAATCACCAGGTGGTTTTTCATGTCTTACCTGAGCTTAAAACTGAACTGTTGCTCTTCTTGATTTTCAGCTGATCATTTTCTGTGATGCCCACCAGTTCAAAGTTGCTGTTAATGGTGTTCACACGCTGGAGTACAAGCATCGTTTTAAACAACTTGAAAAGATAAATGAAGTGGAAATCGCGGGAGATATGAAGTTGTTAGATGTGAGGAGCTGGTAGTTCTTTTCAATTAGTACTAAAGGAATTAAACCTTTTCTAATGAGAGGGCCTCCTTGTCAGGTACAAAGAGGTGCTGAGCCTGCCTTTTACCTATCTAGGCTTGTGTCTGCCTCTCGGAGCTGGGCGCTCACCAGACCTGTAGCTGCGAGATTCAACCCTCCTCTACTTTACAGTATCCTGGCAACCTAAATAAGCGTTTGCTCAGATAAATCTCCCATATTACTGAACCTAGCAATATGAAAATGCTGCATTGTACTGTGTCTAACAATTGCACTCAGTATGTTTAAGTTAAACTACTACTCGGCTTTCCTTGATAGCGTACATTCAATATTGTGAAGTAGAAAGGAGACTGAAATAGGATCCAAAGATACGGTTATCGGCCTGAAAAGGGCCCTGGGTAATTCATTTTAAATAGTTATGAAATATACTCTTCTATTTAGTTTATATTAGCAACTGTAAGCTTTTTACTGAGGATGGATGAAGCAAACTGTTGACTCATTAGTTACAGCAAAAGGCAAGGAGGAATGTGATCTTACTTCTTAGCCTGCTGCTGCAGTAGTACCTTCTCTGACACTCACGGCTGTCACCTCCTGCTTGTAAGTGGCTTGAATGAAACATACAGCACCGCTCCTAGCTTTCAGTTTTCCAAAGTGAAACAAGTGTGAACTTTTGGAAGCTTGGTTGCTCTGAAATGGCTCCTAACCTGAGCAGATGGTGGTGGTTTTCATTTTTTCTAAAAGGAACCCAAGTACTCCAGGCAGGGGTGCAAGTCGTCAGTTGAATAGAGAATGAATCCTTTTTCAGTCTTGTATTGAAGTAGTATCTATCAGAGACCGACTGTTCCTATTCAATCAGTTTTCTGTACAAATGTCAGTCTTAATTTTTATACTTAAAAAAAAAAAGTTGCTACTGGCTGTCAATACATGCCTAAGGGACGTTCCTATTTATCTTAACTGCTGCTAAAAGAGTGAAACACTTTCAACAATGACTGTTTAAGATGAACTACCAGATTTAATGTATAAAAAAGCATAAATAAATACATTTGTGAACTCTGCTTTTTTCTCCAAGCGTGGCTAAGTAGCTATGATTCCTTTTAGGTCTGTATTTTGCCTTGTTTTGCTTATTACCTTACCAGTATCTCCAAGGTGGCACAGTGATTCTGACCGGAGGACCGTTTCTGCATCGAGGCGTTAGCGGTCCACAGCCCAGCACCTCCCCCTGGGTTGCAGGATGAATGTAGCTGGCTGATGCCAACAGCCCACTTGTGTATTCTTGCCTTGACTGAAGAGGTCAGCAGCAGTTCTGTGCAGATCCTTTTTGATTGACAGCAGACATCATTAATAGTTGTTTTAAGAAAAGCCTGTAAGAGCACAAATGACCACGATGGGGTAAACATCCCTGTGGATGGGATCTGCCTGGCAGGTCCAACCCTGTTCCCAGCACACGATGGGATGCAAGATCATCGTCTTTATAGTGTTAGTTCTAACCAGTTGCATTTTAAACTGTACAGTCGGAGTGCCTTTCTTACTCGCAGTGTAATGAACTGGCACCTCCTCGTGCAAAATAGGTGGTGAATTTTTTGGTAAATTCATTAACAGAGCAAGCAATTTATTCTTATCTTCAGGGGAGTAAGATGGTAATTAGTAGCAATCTTTAAAGACTAAAAACCAGCTTCAGCCTCCACATGAATCCTAGTTTCTTGTAACTAACTTCTCAGTGGGTTTACTTTTTGCTTCCCTAAAAATGTCAGAAAAGCACATTCTCAGGGCTGCAGCGCACGGGGGCAGTGAGCACCATGCCTGCACTGCCACATGGCAGCCCCTCCACAGGAGCAGTAACTGCATCAGCTGAGCAGGTCTTACCTGCTGTCACACTGGTTGGGCCCAGCTGTCAGAAGTTGCTTACAGCAGTTTTCCACTGTTAAGAAAAAGTTGTATGAAGAGTCCCCAGACCATCCAGAAATTATAAAGCCACCTTCTTACAGTATTTTATTAAAAAGTTAAGATCTCATCTCTGATAAAAATTAGCCTCACACATGTAAATGTTATAGGCAAACTGTCACATTAACATAACTCAGACAAAATTTAAAAACAAAGGGGATAAAACTTAGAAGTAGCTTTGGAGCGGTTCTCCCAAAATGACTTCCAGTTGTTGAATTGTCTTCTGACACTGCTGTTCCACTTCTTCACACTCATCTAGGAAAAGAAATTAAGCAGGAATTAAGTAGAACCGTGATTACAAAACTACCTTAGGATGGCTTCATCATTCGTCAAGGTTAGAACTATCTTCAAACACCAGGTATGAAATAATTACTCAAAAATATTTTGGCACTGACTCGTATTATTTCTACTATAACACCAATCTAAAACATGCAGCTGGGGAGATGGGCACAGGCTGCAAGACTGAAGAAACTACCATGATTTAACTGTACTTTAGGATAGTGTTGGATACAATCCATTTCAGTTTGCATCCTGCACAGTTTAAGCTACCGTACACCAATTCGTAAGATTTATAGCAATTACAGGAATCATGCTGTCTGAATTTTAGAAATAAGTGGCCCTTATTCTTTCTTGGGCATAGGCCAGTTGTCTGCCTTCACTAATGCTGCTTTAGAACATTACCTTCCATGAGCTCAGCTAAGAACGGAACAGATTCTGGTAGCAGGACCAGGTAGTTCTCCTTCAGTCTTTTTGCGACTTCTACCAAAGCAAGCAGGGCAGCAAATCGGACCTAAAACAAAACAATATAAACGCTACAGTACAGTTCCCTGTTTTCTCCTCCCCATCCCTTCTTTCCGTATCAGTTGGAAACTAGCTTTCCCTGCTGGATTTGTATTTGTATCTCAACACCTGGGTTAAGGTAATATCAAAGGAAAAACAGGTTGCAAGAAGTAGGTATGTCATTGGAAGTTACTTCATGTAACGGTCTTCAGCTCCCTGTTACAGTAACACCCTGTTCCGCTGTAGCAGAAGGACGTAGCTCAGTACAATGAAAACCCGAGTATTCCCCCTGAATAAATACAACCTCACAAGTAGGAGAGTCTTGACAAAACTCTATATAATAAACAGGTCTGAATGTTGATAAATAAAGAACTTCCAGTTTCCCCTCGGAAGTGTCCCTTTCTTCAACCAGGTTAGCTCTTATTCCAACAGCTACCAAATCTTTACAAAACCCCAGACCATACAGTATGGAAGACATCCACGTGGAATACCGACTGCTTACAGTAAGAGCAGAAGGCCACGTTGTACATACATCCCCCTTACAACTTGGGAGTAGTACAGTATCAATATTTTAATTTAGGTTAGTATTTTAGCAATGACTTGGCTAATCCACTTCTGGTTTTTGGGGTGCTGTTCCCATTTTCTAACACAACAAAGAAAACCAGTTCAAATGCTGACAGCCCCCAACCTTAGCAGACGTGTGCCTCGTTTTCAGCAGGATCTGGTAGTTCAGCGGTTTCCAAAGAGAATCATCTGCCATTGCCACTGAAAACTGAGCTATGCAGGGTATCAGGTGTGCTGTCACTCTTTCCTGGAACTTCTCGTCTCCTCCAAGCGTATTTTCTAGCTGTGGAAGTAAAAAGCTTGTCAAAGAGATGCAGGCTCAGACAAACCCAGCCAAAAGCATTTCTTCCAGCTTCAGCTTTCAGGTACTCAAGAGTTATGTCAAAGAGCATCAGCAGGAGCACGCTGCTCTGCGCAAGTGCAACAACATGTACAGACCTTATGGAAAGGAGTGAAGATGTTTAGAAAGAGGATAAAAAGAATTAGTAATTTAGAGCCTTAGCAAAGCAGTTAATACTGTCTCCAGCCCAAAGACAATGAATTGTTCCCTTTTTGTTCAGGGAGAGGACTGAGGCCTGATAGGTAAAAAAAAAAAAAAATCTTTCGGATGGGGGAAAAAAATAATCACCTATTAAATTGTTTTTTGTGTGTTTGTCAATACCTGATCAACCAGAGGCATCATCAAGGTTTCTGCTCTTTCCTTACTCAGGAACTTCTGGGTGTCAAAGAGGAAGAGCTTGTGCAGACAGTCGATGGTGAACTGCAACAGTAGACAGCTCTTTTCTGTGCTGTTCTCAGAGTCAAAGAAAGCTTCATCTACATATCAATCAAGGAGAAGAAAAAAAATCATCAAAAAAATGAGAACAGAAGACACCCCCACATGACAGAAACATTGTTAGTTTGTGAATACAGCTAAAAGATGTACTACAAAGCAATTATGTACTGGTCACTCGGAACAATAAAGTGGATGCAATACGTTATCAGGCTTTTAGCTGATGCCCTAGGCAGGTCTGGCGCTGACATTCACAGTCAGCTGGACATAAAAGAGAACAGCCACAGGCCATAGGGGAAGTGCTTGGCCATACCTGTGGATACAGAGAATTTCTTCAGGTATGACAAAAACGTAATACCTGTTTTGGCCAAGAAAGCAGAGGAGTCTGAATATATCATATGAGAAGCCAATGAATGAAAAATAACCACAAAAGCCAACCCCAAACAGAAACAAGTCACCCTCTTTCCACACAATTTCATTCTCATGGAACTCACTGGGACTGACATTGAAAATTTTCATGTGGTCAAAACTTTGTACTGGCAGCCCAGAGCCCATGGATGAAAAACGTCCTTTGGTTCCATCAGAATAAGAAAGATGCCTTATTTATGAGAGAAAGAAGAAAGAGAGAAATGAGAGCTATGTGCTGTGAAGTAAATCCTGTAAGACGAAACTTTCAGCAATTACCATTAACCTGTTTCAGCAATTAGTTAGCCTGCCAATGCTTCCCTCTATGTAGGAACTGAAAACTTACCAGTTTTAGAAATGTTGACCTGGTTCAGTGTCTCAGCAAATGGCTTCACTAAGTGACCAGCAAACAGGGTGAAGAGACCCTTGAGCTTGTCTGCAATGCAATCTGCTATTCGGTGGAAGGTCAGCAGCCTGTCTGTTAGGGTAGACTCTGTTTTGGACCAATCAAAGAGCTGAAAGTGAAAGGCAGATTAGCGCTTTCCTGTGTCTGTGCACTGGAAAATGCAAGCATGCTAATGCAGATGCTTTATATTCAAACTTCCTACCTTGAAGAAGAGGGGTCTGAAAGAAGCCTCAGAAAGTTTCATAACCATACTTATTAGACAATCAATAATGTAAGCCTCTGTCTTACCAACTTCCTCTAAATCATCCTAGAAAAATTAGAAAACATAATTGCAAGTTTGAAATGTAAGAATTTGAGCTTTCAAAGCACATTTTAACTCTGTTTCAGACTAAATACCCAACCGTAATGTTTTCTACTCCAAGAACAATCCCAGAACAGAGCATTTCATATCCAGAATTTTAGAGCACATTATGTAACAGGAACTACTAATACTTTTTTAAAACGACTGATAGAATCAGTGTGTAGAGGTTGAGTTGCTGCTGTTCATCCCCCTAAACAAGCCACCTGAGCATGCTCTGTTCGGAAGTCCAGGGCTTTCATGAAAAATGCCGTCAGCTCAGCCTGATGGGAGATCAGGTGCTCCTTCTCCATAGTGACAATGTGTTCCTTCAAAATGTTCATCAGGGGACGCAGGCAGTTCTGCCAAAACAAATGCAAAGCAATGCAAAGGCAACAGTGATACTGAACAGTAATCCAGAAACGTAACAAGGGAACGGGATTTTTGCACTGCACACATTTACTCATTAAAATACTGTTGATAAATCAACTTTTTCCTGTACTTTCAGGGGACTCAAGTTAATAGGATTCCTGAGAATTCTAGCAGATAGATCAAGGCCTTTATAATTTCTCACGCATTTATCATCTAACATGCTAAGGACATTAAACTGGGGCATTTCTGACAGGTCTAACCGCACTGAATCGCCACTGTGGTACAAAAGAAAACAGAGATAATAAAAAGACTGTGCCAGGTTTGGCTGTGATGGAGTTACATTTTCTCCACAGCTGCTCATGTGGTGCAGTCTTTTAAATCTGTGACCAAACCAATGCTGATAACACGCCGATGTTTTAGCTATTGCTGAGCAGTGCTAAGACTTTTTGTTTCTCACTCTGCTGCCCCAGGGAGTAGGCTGGTGATGGGCAACAGGCTGGGAGGGGACACAGCCGGGATAGTTGAACCAAATTTTACGCTGCTTATTCTTCTTTTTTCTCTTTCTTTTCAATTACAATGGAAAAGAATGAAAAAAATACTTACCTTCCGGGTATTTGCCACTTCACTGTAACACTTTGTAACTGCAGGCAAGAGTATTCGGGGAGCAAGCCTTGTAGCTAGGATGGTTTTCAGTGATGTTATGCGTAAGCTTAACTGGGAAGAAGGACCAAACTTGGCCACAATCTTTTCCAAGTGGACAACCTATCAGGAAATCCAACAAAAGTTTGGCATACTTAAAACAACTCAAGAACTTACAGTCAGTGTCTGTTGCAAGTGTCAGACAGGAATTCTGCTGTTCACACCACGTGGAGCACCTTACATTCAGACACCTGTGTACAGAGCTTCGCTGTCTTCAGAAGACAAACACTGAAAAAATGCACGTCAGTGGCAGGGGCTCAGAATTACCCTGACTAGAACTGGTAGATACATTGGATGAGATCATGGAATTACAGTAAGATCCTTCAGGATTCATCTCCCTTTCCAAAAAGGCAAACTACAACCTATCAGAGGGAGGAGTAGGAGACGCTCTTATACTCTGTATCTTAGTTGTCTGCATAAGAAGGTGAGTAGAGGAGTAATGTTACAACCTTCCACACAGCTGGCACACACTCCTACTTCAGTTTCAGAGAGATAAAAAGCCATCTCTGTAGCTTCTTCTAGGAACTGGCCAGATCCTGTCCCCCTTTACATACGCGTAGGAATCAGACAGCTCACCTGCAGCAAGCAATCCAAAAGATAAGGACTAAGGAAGTGTGGTAATGTTTCTGCAACCTTCAGCAGAGCAGTGACAGCACTCAGCAGGTAAATCTCATTGGAGATTAGCTCCTTCTTGTTTTTCAAAGTCTTCAACAGCGCTGGCATCAGCCTGTGAATAACCAAGCATAAGTAAAGATGAAACCACTGGCCATTTGGAGACTCATCTCCAATTCCATAAATCCATCTGCTAAGCCTGCAGCGACAATTTTCACATGAATTTTTACACATGTATTTGAATTCTGAGCTCTTCTGCTGTATTTCGGTTTTTTTGAAGCTAATGAAGGATATTAGGTTTAGAATCACAGAATCATAGAATGGTTTGGGTCAGAAGGGATCTTTAATGATCATCTAGTCCAACCACCCTGCAATAGGCAGGGATATCTTTCCCTAAACCACATTGCTCAAAGCCCCATCTTTAGTTTAAAGATTCAATGACACTAAGAAACTTACATTTGTAAATGAGAGAAAACAGACTTGAACTCTTCTTGAGTAGGGAGATTAAAATAATTTAACATGCAGGGTTTCCAACTGTACTCGTTCTCATGTTTTTAAATGCGATCTGTTCTACAGTAAAAATACAGAATATGTTCTGACTTTTCTAAAGCCATGAAGACTGCTTCTCTGTTCACATAGCACATTCCGTAAGGAACTCAACTGGTTACAAAACTCTTACAGTTTCCCCATTAGCTGCTTAGTTCTATGGCCAGGAAGCACCTCCAAGCACCACGAATACCTTTATTATTTTCTATACAAAACACACATGGGCAGACTGCCACTGGGCCTTCATCAGCGTTGCTTCAGTCATGCATTTTAGTATAACTACTTCCTGCTGCAGCTGGTTCTGTTAAAGAGAACCCGACAGTACCTGGGAAGCTGAGGTATTGCTTGGGCTTTCAGCGTACAGGTGACCTCAGCTATACAGAGCAAAGCACTTCCCATCACATTCTTTTCCCCCTTCTCTGAAGAAATCAGATCGATGGCAGCTTTCAGAACAGGTATAAACGGCACTGGGTTTTCTGTGCCAAAACCTTTGCAGAGCAGCTTGAGGCTGAACAAAGCAGTCTGCCTGTTGATGGCTTGCTCCTCCTCTTCCTCCTTTCTTCTACACTGCACAATAGCAATGAGCTCAGGAACTAGCTCTAGGAGCTGCAGGATCTAAGAGGACGAGAGAACACACACATCAGGCATAGAATCAGAAGCTCAGAACCTGCAAGCTAAGTATAGGCAGGTAGCCTACGTCTCACTGCTCAAGAGCTGCCTGCCAGACCTGGCACTGACACTTGACATCTTCACATCTAGCAAACCACTTCTACATCAACCTCTCTCTGGGAACTTCTGCTAAAGGAACCAGATTGACCCACTTCGCCTCACCTGGCTCTTCTGCCACTTTGTGCGCTGCTGCACCTTATTGTTCAAAAGGTCCATTGCCTTACGCCTCACAGAGGGGAGCTGATTTGTCATTAGTCCCCTAATTACAGGGATGAAGGTTTCTGTCGGCAATAAAGCATTAACCTACAAGAAAGCACAAAGGAAACAATACCATAAACACTCTTCCATGCACTGTGACGTTGTAGCCTCCAAATAAGACAGGCAAACTCTCTTCAACCTCCCACATGGGTTTCAGGATCAAAGAAGAGAAGACAGCCTAGCCATGCTGTATCTGAGGCAAGCAAAAGAACAAAGCAGGTTCAAGTTACAGGACTAATGTATGTTCACCGGCTGCTAACCAGCTATTATCCACTAGCACCGAGCCTTCCTCAGCAATTCCTTCTGTCTACGCTGGTGAGCTATCCCTCCTTACCCTCAAATACTTCTGGAGGTGCCCTGTGCACATACATCATGAAAACTGGAATATGCTTCACAGGCAAAAAAAAAAAAAAAAAAATCCAAGCTGTGAAAAGACGTATGCTCCACAGCATGCAATGAGACAGCCAGTCCAACTCTACAAATATCCCTCTGATCAGAAAAAAGGTTAGAAAGAAAAGCATAAGGATTTTTTTCTCCATTTAGATTCCATGTGGAAATACACAACGGTTCCATGAGCATTAGTTAAATGATTTTACGAGTTACCAGTGAGAAGTGCTGCCAAAAGCCATTCTTCTCCACCAGACAGTGACACGACTACTTCCAGCTAGTGGAATACTAACTAGTGGAAATAAGTGTTCCTGATTTCTTTTTCTGGTTGTTCTGTCTAAGCTGTTAGCTGCAGTTACTGAAGTTGTTAGATGAGTTTAAAAATTGATGCACCGGGTACAGAACATCCAATAAAGATGAGTACTAATCCAACAAGAATCCTACAAAGGTTATAATCATACTAATAAGCAAAAGCAGAAATGTCCCACTGCTAAGAGAGGGCTACTGAGACATACTTTATCCAGCATATCATAGGACTTGTTGAGAAGAACCCTCCAAAATTTGGCTGTTGGCTTGTCCACGTTTCCTTCCACTGAAGATGCCACAGTGTTTATATAGCGAAGAACTTCTTCTAATAGCCTAGATGGAAAGGAAGCATCTTTTAGTAAGTAACAAGGACACTGAAGAAGTTATTACTGGAAAGCACAAGATTTCATGAAACAGCAAGAATAAATGAAAATGAAACACTTAATGGAGACACTAGCAGGTCATATCCACATATTAACAAAAAGCAACAAGGACAATCATGTACACATTAAAGAAGTCTACCTAGTACCCCCAAATTAGCATCTACATACAACAGTAGTTCTGAAGATCTTTACTTTAAAACAAGAACAATCTGGGAAGGTACAGACATTTAAAAATGAGCATTTAAGGAACACAGCATTTAAAATAAATCCTACACCCTTTTTCACTTAGAACAAACACGGAAGTTAAACCTCTGCAAAAGAAACACTCCATTTTGCATCACTGGCTGTTACAGCTCAAAGACTACAACTGTGATCTGTAATTTTCTTACACCAATATAGGGGCACCTGTGAAAAACATTTTTTCCCCTATGAATGAAGTGATCTGTTTTGCCAAAAAATTGGAAATCTTTTAGAGACTCCATTATCAATAGCATAATAGTTACAGCCAAGTATGTAAATAAGCACCATCAGAAATACAAAAAGACTGGATATTGGGCAGAACAATCTTTCAGAAATAAAAAACTCCACAGCATGTTAAAAAAACCCAAACCAAACCACAAATAACTTGCATATAATAAATACTGCTTGTTGCCAAGGATAGTATTAAAAGTATCCTTGGGAAAAAAAGTATTCTGATGGGACTACAATTACTAAATATTCCCAGGTTGCAGTAACAGCTAGAAATAGGAGGAGTGGAGCAGATTTAAAACATACCTCTGTTCCAATGTCTGCAGCTCTTCTGTTTCTTCACATTCAACTATCTGATTTAAAAAGAAAGAATGAAAATATTGTGTGAAACTCACATCCCCTCATTAAGTTAATATCCCAGTATACAAATGTGTTCTGAATGAAATGTCCAGTAACATGGTTAATTACGAGTTCCCCACATCTGCACTTCAGCTGTCATTCTAGAAGAAAATCTGAGAATCTTCTTAGGTAATGCAGTCATAGTAGCAAACACATTTCACGCTGGTGGATGATGTTCAGTTAAAAAAATGGGAAGTACTTCCAGCTAGAGCTGCACCCTAAAATTTGTAACATTTACTTTGTCTTCTCAAAGTTAACAGTATGAACCTCACACAAAACTTGGAGTTATACAGACCGCGAGT
This sequence comes from Falco biarmicus, assembly GCF_023638135.1. NCBI lineage: Eukaryota > Metazoa > Chordata > Aves > Falconiformes > Falconidae > Falco > Falco biarmicus. The sequence goes on from NC_079293.1 coordinate 82,704,672, forward strand.
GAAATCCCAGACTCCATAAAGCCAGTGGGAATCCACTGGGGCAGGAAATTCACTTTGCTACCTATTCATCAATCACACAAAGGAAGTCTATCTGGAAAAGCCTTATTAAAAAATAATTTACATCACCAGGAGGTTTTGAAACTGTGTTAATAAAGGTGTCAGCAAGATAGACTGGACAGTGTATTCTTTCATCCCCTTTGAATATAAAGCCATAATAAAAGCAAATTAAACCTCATCTATTACAGTATGGCACAATTACTTAACATGTTTAAAAGCGATCTGCCGTTATTACCTTTTTCACAAAACTCTGAGAGGATAAAAGTTGTGACATGAAGGAGACTGACAAGAATTTGAAATGCCGAAGTTGTTTGTCTGAGTGAGACTCCACATTAAAGAGCTGTCCATCTTGATTTTTTAGCTGTGTGTTGCATGTTCTTGACTTTTTCGGCCCAGGATCATCTGTTGAAAACATTCACAAAACAAATTTGCAGCCAAGAGAAAAAGTAATTTGAGTTCTGATTACAGAAATGAAGTAAAACTACAGTCAGATGCCTATAAATGATAGCAATTCTGCTGTATTCACAATTATGTCAAAGTTCTAAAAAAAGATGTTCTGAAATACCACAGGAGATAAACTTTTCATTTCAACAGCCTCTCAAGAAGTAGTGACATTTCTCTGCCGTTCCACCTGATCATTTTTACATGAAGAATCTTCTTTTTTCTTGGTGCTAAAGTGGTATACTGGCTACAAACATGAGAAACTTTTGAGGCAGGGCCACATACAGTGTGTCACATATTTGGGAAAACCGCTTTCAGTGTCAATAACTGGTCCTTCCTGGCTGAGAAAATGTATTCAAACATCAAAAAGAGCACAGCATAACTTTAAAGGAAACAACCCTCACCCACCTTCCCCAATGCTCTTTGAAATAACAGACTAGAAAAGCATTAAAACATATTGTTTAATTATTGCTCCACTATATTGTACTAGAAAGAAATAAAACCTTGAAAAAACCCCCCAAACAAAATGACTGGTAGTCCCTATGATCTTGTCTGCTAGGAATAATAACATTTTATTTCAACTAAATGATTTACTGTACCTTCTAAATGAGGACTACTGTTTGACTCTAAGGGCTCAAGTTAATCTATAATTAAAAGGATTAAAAAAAGTAATCATATCTTAGCCATTTTATTACAAAAAAAAGTAATTAGAATAATTCTGTTATCACTTAATCTTCTGTCTAGAGGACTACTAGAATCATAAAATAGTTTGGGTTGGAAAGGACCTTTAAAGGAAGGTCATCTAGTCCAACCCCCTGCAAAGAGCAGGGACATCTTCAACTAGATCAGGTTGCTCAGAGCCCCATCCAGCCTGGCCTTGGATGTTTCCAGGGATGGGGCATCTTCCACTCCTCTGGGCAACCTGCTCCAGTGTTTCATGGTAAAAAATTTCTTCCTTATATCTAGTCTGAATCCACCCTCTTTTAGTTTAAAACCGTTACTCCTTGTCCCCTGTAATAGGAAGGTTTACATGCATTTGCTGGCTCTGTTTGGTGGTTACCTTCTTTGTTCTCTGGTAGCTCTGTCAAGTACTGGATTATTTTCATCATGCTCTGGAACTGAGAACGTACATTAAATTCGCAACAGATAGAAATCCAAAATTCCGTGTCTGCTTCCAGGACAGCATCCTGTTTATGGTTTAGAACAAAAAAATAATTCAAGGATTAAAAAAAAAAATACTACTAACAATGATAAAAAGACTCAAAACCTCCTGAGTTTGTGCAAATGCCACGGTGAGCTGGATACTCCAGGATTAACGTCAAGGATAACAGCAGCAAGCTGTTGGAGGGAACATTGTTCCAGAGGGTGTAGCAAGCAATTAAATTGCTACAGCAATGGGGAATTTATAACATTTTTGGGGGAAAACTAAAAGAATTATTAAAGGGATATTGATGAAAAGATCCAGTCTCATCAATATTCCTTTAATAATTCTTTTAGGTTTCCCCATAAATTATGCTTTTACCTAATCTGAGGGCCTGCCAACACAAAAATATAATAGTGTTTTTACAGTGGTCTGTACAGGAAGACCAGTAGCATGTTTCACAAACATAAAAAGAAAAAAATCCCAACTTTAAAAATACTGAAGCACTTCATAATTAGATTAACAGCTCTCCAGGTCAAGGATTGCTGTACCATATGATCTGATTTATTATTCAGGCTCCAGGACAAAACAATATTGTATCTGCAACACAAATCATCGTCAACATCACCATCAGGTTCTGCTATAGCACAAGCTCAGAGTTAGTTACTTTAGCATAACCTAGGGGCTTGTCTTGCACCGTGAACTGAAAGGGGGAGATCAGCTTCTTGAGAAAAAGTTGACCCCAGTAATCTTCTAACCTTGTCTGTGCTTGACGTTGCAGTCACGGTTTTGGTCACATACTGCTCAAACAGCAGCACCAGGAGAACCCAGAGGAACTTGTCTCCTCCCACTGTAGTGATCAGCTGGGCCAGGATCGGCAGGCGTCGGTGCTCCGGCACATGGGGCAAGGCATCCACAAACACACGGATGATCTTTACCACCACCTCTCCCACACTTCCAGAGGGCTCTGTCAAATCACTGTCTTCAGCCTATGTACAAGCAGGTACAACAGTTCAAGCAGTTAGTGCAGACACGTGCAAGTTCTTTCTTGTAAATTCAGAAAATGAGAGAAAGCACAGTGTGCCTGACAACAGCATTACTAAAAGCATAATCTTGAGCTGCAGGTAAACAGGTTTCAATCACACAGTTCTTTTTTAGTGTTTAAGGAAAATGTTTCAAATAAAACCAAAAACCAAACAGAAAAAAAAAAAGGGAAAAATGAAAAAAAAAAAAAAGAAAAAAAGAAAAAAGTTACTTGGCATCAGCTAAAACAAAAACAAGCAGGACATTTTCAAGGGAAAGCAATGCCACACGCTTCTGAAAACTTTGCCTGCAAGCCTAGTAAGTTAGGCTCTTGGATTCAAAGGCGTACTAAAAATAATAGAAGTAGGCTACATGATCTCAAGTAAGTAACATTAGGTTCTCCCCACACGTAACAATTGTGTGTGCCATAAATAATTTGTCGCAGAAACTTGTGATGGCTGCTATGAAGGGTTTTAAATAGAAAATAAATAAACAACAACAACAAAGAAAAAGAGACACAGCAACTTGCTTTCTCTAGCAGAGATCTGCAAGGGGATGCAAAATGTGTATGCATATTAAAAAAACCCCAGGAAATCCCCAGCCTGCTGTTAGAAGATGACATTTTCTTCCCAGTTCATTTTCACATACAAAATTTATATGGCATTTTTCATGTTTAACCCTATGAATGACTCTAGAATTAACATTTATTAGGTGCAAATAAAACCTGACCGAAGAAAAAATGTCCCCTTTGAAAAACATTGATGTGTTTCTGATTTATAATCATTTATCTAAGGTGTTCACACAAAAAGAAGAAAACCCACACAAACACCAGCTGGAAGAATAAAAGCATTTGTCAAATATTTTACCTTTCCACTTGCTTTAGACCATGTCTACTATTGATATGACCATGACGTATTATTATAGGATTAATCACCTTCTCGTTACTTCCAGTGGTTCCTCTCTGCTGAACTTGCCTGCCATCTTTATGATGAAACACCTGAACTATGTTTCAGGTCCTCTTTAGGTACAGTTGTGACACTGTTTTGGGTAAACCATTTATAAAGTGCAGGAGCTCGTAAGATTAAAAGCAGTAGTCTGATACCCTTAAGAGGTGGTCAGAGGAGGTCCGTCTGTTAACGTAGTTATTATATATAATCTAGTATAGATCTAAAAACAATCCTAGAATAGGCTACAGTTTATTCTACCACTGATACTCTAAACCATCTCCTCAATTAGTAATCTTATTGTTCACTTTTTTCTACTCCTTTCATTAAGTGGACAAATTTACCTGTATAAGAGCAGGAATAACCATCTGAACTGTCTTATTAATTACTTGGAATGTGTAAGAATCATCCAGACGCAAGACATTTGCTCCCATGAATGTAAAAATGGGCATAATGTTATGGAGAACTTTATCCTGGAAAAAAAGACAGATGAGATTAGTTGATTTTTTGAACTGTGCTGCTCTGCGTATAATACCTTAAGGCATTTCTCCTTCCCATAAATGCCAGTAGATTCCTATAGAAGAAAATGGCAATCATTAGAATCTTCCAGAATTTCCACTAAACTAATTTTAAATGTATAGTGTCCCTTAAAGCTATTTACATGCGACTGTTAAAGAGTTCTAAATATTATTTAGAAATCAAGATACACTTCTAAGCAAATAATTAAAGAGTGGAAATTGCGAGTTTAGTCTGATCCAACACCTACCGATCTTCCACTCAGTGCCATGGTAGTTATGACAAGCAAAAGCAGCTGTGGGGAGACTTGCAGAAGCACAAATGTAAGTGTGGCACAGGTTCCAGTGATTTTAGTATCTTGCCCACCCACTCTTTTTACACCTGTAAAACATCCGTGATATCTACAACCATACAATGAAAACCAGCCATGCTCATTTTAATTTTTGGCTTTTTTTTTAGGCTAGACTGTAATCACAGTAATTGATTTTAAGAGAGCTGGATTAGAGGTGTCACCTAACTCGAGAGTTAAGTTTCCGAGATATTGCCAGAACTTAGAGCAAGAAGTTATGGGCACATTTTTCATTCGGTTTTAGTGAACTGAAGGAGTGTTTTAGATTTAAAAGTGAGATGCATACAAGATAGCTCCTTGTATTCTGACCTTGAAAATCTTCTAAGAGCCAATACTACTGTAGAATAAAAGCTTGGTTCTATAGCAGGCGATGGCAGTAAGATGGCAACAAAGAACCACCACCCCAACAATAAAAAAGCCAAATCCTCCACACACTTGTCAAAAACATTAGTTTTACGTTTTGGGGAAAACGGTATCTTTCCAAATGTGTGGAGAAAGTAGTGAGGTAAAGATAAAGATGCAAAATGAGTTTGATAGGTCTGGACACATTTTGCTGCTTTTATAGTTTCAAAGCAAAAGAATCTTACTTAGAAGAGTGAGTGTTCAAATTTCAACCCATAAAAGAAAAGGCCTGTTTTTCGGTCAATTAAAATCAGGTCAACCTAGTTTTACCACCAACTACAACTACATTTCTCAGCGTTGTATTCTCACAAGTACTTATCTTGTACATGTGCTGTTGGGCTAGACTCTTCCTATAAAAAAGCAGGGGAAAGAAGAAACAATGCACAAGAACTTTGACCACAGCGGGAAGGTGAAGCAGGGCTGCTGTCAGAAAGCTTCTTCCATTTCTGATGTGCTTCACTGAAATTCATAAATGACAAGTGGCCAAAGCATCAAGACAGAGGTTTGTTTTAAATTTAAATGGAATAGAAAGCCCTAAAAGGACAGGGAGCCTGTAAATTTTGCCTCTTGCTCCTGTCAGAAAGTTCCTCCCAATAGAACAGCTCTATACATGTTCCTCACTCTACCCAATATTTGGAACCTGAAGAGAAGAGCCAACATAAATTTCAGGTAGTACTTACGGGAAACATGCCAGCAACAGCACCAAGGAGCAGCAGTGCATGGTGGTGTGTCTGGGGCATTTTAGAAACTCTGATGCACTGAACGATCACTTCCACGTTGAATTTTTCTTTGTCAAGGGTATCTGCAAGTAAAAAATATTCACTCATTAACACTTTCATGGTTAACCTTGTAGGAATAAACAGTACACTCAAACACTGGTTTCAATTTGCAATCCACACCTAAGGGACCTACAAAAAACTATTAAGAAGGCAAACTTATATACCCTATAGAAGAATCTCTCTCTCCTCAACAATACTACATAAACTGAGAGAAGGAAAAAGTTAAGAGGCCATTATTTTAACGCTGTACTGGTGAGACAAGTACCAAGAAATGAGCCTGGCAACTTTTACCTGCTGGGATCTTGCTACCATCTGAAGACAATTTCTGACAGATGTTCAGCAGGCAGCTGAGGATTAGCTGCTTTGTATATTCCATATTTTCTTCTTCTGATTCCATAGGCTCCAGACATCTATACATTCAGGAAAAAAATCAGAAATTGAAACAGGAGACAAAAAATAAGTGATCAAACCACATATTAAGATAGAAATAAGAAACTGCAATCTTTATTCTACAGAAGCTCTAAGCTGAGGCATCTAAAAAGTGTTTGCCAAAACATGTCTCTTCTTTGTTGCTTTCAAATACATCAGCTGGTCTAATAAAAGACATTTATCAACCCACTGTCGAGAGTATAAGATGATTTCCTGAAATATGATTGCCAGTCTATGTGAAGGCAAGTTATAAGGAAAAAAGATAAATACCCAATCTACGTGTAAACTTTCCTAAGTGCCTGGAGACAGGGCTGGCAGGAAAAGCCATAGTTTTCTTAAGTTGTACTGGATGAAGGCTGATCCACAATGTTTTGGGAGGAATTTTAAATCTTAAAAGTATTATAATAATAGCTCTGCAGAAGACAAAAGTCCTGTCAATTGTGCCAGTTTTAGCACAGGTGTCATCCTTCTCAGCAATCCCAAGCCGTCCACTTGAGAAACCTAAGAAGCTATGCATCAGGTAAAAATCTTAAGCCCATCACATTGTTTAAAGGGTAAAAAGGTCACAACAACTTCACATTCCCCTCATCTGGTTTACCTAAAAGAAATTCAAATAAAAAAGGCAAGCTAAGCTACAAACATGGCAACAAAGCAGAGAGAAAGTAGCCCATAGTTTAACATTTGACAGTGTCTGCTGCAGAAGAGGATGCTGAAGGACTCGTGTGTTATGGAGGCACGATTACCGGCTTAGCAGGTTAAAAAGCGCAGGTACCAATGCCTGCGGACGTCTAAGTTTCTTCTTATGCTGCAGTAACTCCAGAATAAGCATAACCCTCTGCCAGCTGAAGTGGCTTGTTTCCGGTGCCAATTCTGCATCTTGAGGCTTTCTAAAATGATAAGGTAAACAATCAGGATATACATTTGCAAAGAAAATAGTACAGTGTTTCAGACTGCAAAAACAATCACATTTTCTTTCACACCGTGATATCCTTTACCGCTTCTCCTGGGAGAGGTGGCAATGAGAGGTGGCTTTTGGTTGAAGCAGCAACACTTTTTAAACAACCAACAGAAAATCCAGACCAAACTTGAAAAAACAAACAAGTATAGCACGCCTTCTGAGTATACAAAAATTCTACACAATGAAGCAGACTTCTGTGGAAAAAAAGGAATATCTATTACCAAGTCACTGTCCAAAGGCTGATTTGCTTGCCTCTTCAGAACTACTAGGTGCCTAACCACTGACCGTGCAGGCAATGGGGGTGTGTGCAAGCATGTGTTTATAAACTCTGACAGTTTACAGATGGATCAGTCTAACGGGTTATGATTGTTAAAAACCGTCAAGTGAAGGAAAATAAGAACAGGTACTGTAGGTCAAACCAAGAAAACCAACTCAGTATCCTGTTTCAACAATGGCTGACAGCTGATGCTTAAAGGAGAAGTACAGTGGGCAGAACAGATCCTTCCTTGTAAGAATGGAGAGAAGAAACAAGACAAAAGAGATCTAAAAATTAATGGTTATATTAACATTTCAACTGAGCAAAAATACTGTTTTTCAGTCAACTAACAGTAACATTTTGATGAGCATCTGTAGGCTTCAGTCATGTATATGTAATTTTTCCATACATCTTTATTACTAATCAAGATTAATACCTACAAAAATTAGTCTTGTTCAACTATGTCCAGCTAAATTCTATAAGAGCAAATGTCAACATTAAAACTACTGGATTTTTTTTTTTTAAATTTTGACTGTAGTTGCATCAGTTCTCCAACAGCAACATGAGTTGGTGTTCTCCTGCCAAAAGTAGCTCTGAGTTATTTTACTGTGCAGGGGAAAAGAAGAAATACATGCTTATGCTTTCAATACAAACTATGCAACACAGTAAAACAAGTGGTATTTTCAAACTGGACAGATAATATTTTTGGCTTAATAGTTATTTTACCTCTGTTGCTGCATTTTCTGCCTTCTAGTTTGCTGAACAGTGGCCAGACTTTTGGTTTTCTCAGGAGGTTCCAGTTCATTGACAATTTGCTCAGCACACACTGAAATCTGAAACAAAGAACAGTAATGCAAGTACCAATGAACATTGTGTCATACCGCACATCTATGCCCCCCTCTTTTTTTTTGTAAAAAAGATCCCTTTCATGCACATATGAGTATATAATTCACATATTCAAGTCATATCCTGAAAATGAAAATCAGTGCAGCAGAAAGAAGTGACTTCTGCTGAATTCACTCCAGTAGCACAGTAAATGACTGATGCATGGCTTTTAAAGAAATACCTTCTAAAAGCGGTCATTTAACAAATTTTTCATGCCGTTAACACAAGTGTATTCTGTGAAAAGTAGTTTCCAATTCCTTTCATGTTATGAATGATATAAACAAAGAACATTACTGAATATTACTGAATGTAGCAACACAGAACCACCACAACAGGTTTGAACGTATTTCTGTGTCCTGGAGTTTGCCACTTACCCCTTTAAACACACTGCTAATTGTCTGGGCACAAAGTGGGTTCTTACAGTTTAACAGTAAGTCAAACAATACTTTCAATAGCTTCTGTTGCACCATCCCATCTGATGCAGCTGCAAAGAATGGTTTAGTAATCTACAAAAGGGAAAAAAGAAAAAATGCAGAGACGTTTAATGTAAGAGGGTAACAAAATCACAAGCTACGGAACTTAGGTATGTCAGATTACGTATGACACCCAATCACAGATGCATGTTAGTTTGAATATGTATCATGAAAGCCTGGATATTAACTATGTCTTTGTACATATCCAGGAATTGTTAGATGCAAAACATGTATTTGTGAAATACCCATCAGACATACTGATACCTGAAATTTTTCACACAGCTTGCCTGGTGGGGGGAACAAACTTGCTGTTGCCAGCCTTTGGTAAATATACACTAATACCTGGCTAATAGAAGGCCTGATTTGTAGCCTCCTTCAAATGAGACTACTTCTCATCTACTGTATTTTCTTGACAATTTTTCCTCAGACGAAAAACAAGGAGTAAAGCTCCTGCCTGACTGACAAAAGCTGAGGACAGTCAAACAGTAGTATCTACAGGCAATGATACAGGTGTTCAGCTGTACAGTATTTCGATTCTATACTTGTCAAAATGCAAACATAAAGCATGCAGCAATTTTTCCTTCTGGTAAGTTTAAGAAAGTTTTGCAGCCTGTTTAGATGTTTCAAGGACACTATGGAGACCTTGAAAACTTGTACTAGAAGAAAGACAGGTCAAAAGCTAGGGACACCTTCACACAGAGTCCTTGTAAATCCATTCCTAAACAATGTTATTTACTTTAAGCATAAAAATAAAGATCTTTCATAAAGTCATACCTGCCCAAGTGCTGTGATCTGAAATGATGGAATTTCTTCATAGATTTTCTTGGCAGCATGCATGCTTTTGATAAATAAATCCAGACTCTGCTGATTTTTGCACAAAAGAGGTGCTGAATATTCATTAAATTTTCCAAGGATGAGATGCAGGAGAACAACTTCATCTTTCAACATTGCCTCAGGTTTCTTAAAGACCTTCTCTAGCAACCGGTCTAGTGCAGGCAAGAGGTGAGAAAGAATCATCTGCAAACAGGAAATTCATAACAGAAGTTTTTATCTGTCCTCTTTTTAACAAACTTCCAATAGCACAGCTTCATTTTACTGCTACATCCCCTCTCTGGTAACACGCTGCATACAGTATTTTATGCGACAGTTATTCAAGAGGAAAAATACAAGAATGTTTTGGAGATTATGACGAGTACATGCTCATCTGCTACTTTGCTCTTCTCCTTCGCAGAGTAGTAGTTCGTATTTTTAAAGTACAGAGAAAAGGCAATTTTCTTCACCTATTTATGACTGCTGTCTCTTACAAAACCCCAATGAGGCAAGAACAGTCATCCTCTATGCAGTTCACAACCCTTTCAAGACACGTGCAACTGAACAGAGCATAAAAATTCATAATCATTCAGTTTTTGAACACTGAACTCATATTTTTCCAGAACTTAGAGAATTCTAAATAAACTAGATAAGAGAAGGTTAATATATACAAATACATTACAGTTCTGTACAGAAAACTCTACATACACTGGTATCTAACCAAGGTAATAAATTTCCTCTGGAAGAACCTTTTTCTGAAACGGTATTTTTCAGTAACATAAGAGAGTTTCCTTAAGAACTCCAGTGCAAAGTTTTATAGCCCTTACATTCCTGGATGGAGCATGCAAATATTTTATGTTTCACTAAATCATACCTTGCAGCACTACTGCGTATTATTAGAGGTGTCAACTTAATGCCTAATAGTCTTAATACATTATGAAGTTATTTAACAACATTATTATGAAACGAAATTTGTTTTCAGCATTTCAAACAAGTGCAGAACCCATACAACAACTAGAAAGGCAGCACTTACCTCACCATGGACTTCATGAAGAATTTTCATTAAGTTTCTTGCAATATATGATGGGAAAATAGGGTTCTGTACACCGTCAAGTATGTTTTCCAAAGCCTCCAACAATTTTTTCTTCTGGGATTTCTGTTTTGGCTGTGTCTCAAGCTCCTCAAATAGAGTTTCCATAATCTAGTTCATTAACAAAGTTAAAATTAAGTTCCTTCTCTGCAATAAAAATACCTTAGAACAATGCTTATTCAATGCTTTCATAATAATGCAACCTAGATACAAACAGAATTCTTAGCTGTAAAATAACGTTCAGCTGCAAAAAAAAATACTTCTGATTTGACTGATAGTCTCAATTATTTGTGTGATAAACCACTTGAATGTTTTTATAGTCCTTTAAAAAACTACAAAAAAAAAATCAGTCTACTATAGTATACAAAGACAATGAACTTTCCCAATTAACTTGATTTCTTTTAGAAAAGATGAGAGCTCACAGCAGCAGACAAAACTTGTATTAATATACATCTTCATGTAAAAAATACCTGTGTTATGTATGTACGGTCAGATATGATCTCTTCTGTCTTTTGCTCCAGATGCTGAAGAACAGGATGAAATAGAGACTCCTTTACACCTCTCAAGGAATGAAGGCAGTTGAGAGTAGCCCTTCGAACTTCACTCACAGGACTACCCAAGTTAATTAGCAAAGATATCACCACTGCAAAAGAGTGAGGGAAGGAAGGAGGAAAAGACAACAGTATAAAGTGAGTGGTCAGAATTTTACTGTATCTGTCCCTGAAGAGGCATCACTACTTTGGAATTAAACTCTTTCCACTGTAAACCTTTAAACTACACAAAACCAACATGAATCTCAGAGATCCACGACTCTGAAGTTCTTCATCACAGTCTTTATATTTGTGTTTAAGCTCAGAGAGTTCATATTGTTACTGGCTGTCACACCCTTACACTGCACAGAACGCAAGGTGCTGTAACTGACCTCTTCAGTATAGCAGTGTTTAACACTTCTAAAATTTAAAAAAATTGGTTTCGCCTACTTCCAAGCTTGGGCTAATAACTGCAGCAGTGAATCAGCAACAGAGAAAGCTGTCTCAGCCTAGTGTAGCTGAACATGAATAACTATAGATACCCTTCATGGTATAAAACATAGTAAAAATTGCACAAAACCAAAATCCGCTGTGATTACATCGTAAGATGAGAGACAAATACTGTTTTACTTTACCTGGAGATGATGGTGATAGCAGCTGTTTCTTTTTTTGATATGTCTGTGATTCAAGCAGTGCATAGCCAATATATAGAGCTTGAGTCTGTAGCATTGCATTGACTTCATAGTTCAGATGATTTGAAAGGTTATAACTGTAAGTCCATAAAATGGAAAGGAATTTGAAGAGAAACTCTGAATCTTTTAGATGTACCTTAAATTTAACAAAACAAAAAGAGAAAAGCACTTGTTTAACAACTTAATTTGGCAAACTACTACTCACAACATCTGATCAACCACCCAAATCAAAGGAGTACACAGAAAGAGAACTAAAGAGTCAGCAACAGTGTCCTTTGGGAAGAAAAAGTTAAGAGATGATGCTTTTGTGTAAACAGTACTTGCACGTGTATACAAGTCTACATGTTTCTTAATGGCTGGATTGCTTAGTTTAACAGATAATTTGTAGTCTGTAGGTATGTAAATACAAGGGAATTTTTTTTAGATCATAAAAGACTGAAAGCACATCCATATGAATATTTGTATATTATGTCAAACGTGCAAGGAAACTGTTATATACAAAATAAAGAACTTCTATTTTTCTGTCTTGTACAGCAGTAATCGTAATATTAAAAGTGCTCTAAGTAATCCCTGACTTTTTCATCAGTCACACAAAGTGATTTTCAGAAGTCTATAAACAAGCATCTCAGGATGGCTAGGCATCTGATTTCCTTCTACAGCACAGCTTTCTGCGTGGTCTCTTCACGCTAAACTCCATTCTTCGAATTTGTCCTGCATTGGTTTTATAGGCTTTACAGTAACAGAGCGTGGACCAAAATTAACAAACTTTGAATCATAAGCACATCACTGACCATCGCAGATGCAGGTCAGACCACCCCCAATAGTAATAGCTGCTCCAAGAGGATTCAGTTCAGTTTTTCCACACATCTACATCCAATTACCTTAACTTTGTTTCAAGACCTTTCTGCCAAAATTTAGTGAGGATAGCTTCTGATTTTGAAGCACTTACACTGTCTTCTAATAGTATCCCAAATCACTTTTAAGTTCTTGCTCACTACATGGTCTGGCACTAGCTAGCATGCTTTCTGTCTGCAAGATGCTCTCTGGAATCCAAAGAGCTCCTCATTCATCATACACAAGTGCCCACTCAACATCTCGCAGACTGAACGCAGCTTGCCAGAAAAACCCATATAGCTTCTGACATACGCTTGCCTATTCTCTTTTCCACAAGTCCACCAAGATCTAGATTCTAGTTGTATTAACTGTTCTAGAGTGGGCAAAAATAACTGTCTTGTGCCTTTCAAGTTAATACCCTCACAATCTGAGACAGCAGAATTCCACAAGTGAAAGAAGCAAATTTTTACTGCAGCTGTTGCCTTCACTAGGTCCTAGGACACTACCAACCTTCTGTAGTCACTCGTCTGACCTTCTCTGTGCAGTATGACCCACCTTGCTCAGTCAAAAATCCCACCAAAATAACATCCTTTCTTCCCTGCTGACAACTTTTAACTAGCCAGGCACTAAATCGATGTATTTAATAGCTCAGTATCAGTACAATTTCACCAGATCTCAGAGTGACTGATAATGAAACAGATTTATATACAAGAAATAACTTCAGAAAAGTTTTGTTATGAAATTTTTGCTATTCTTTCCTTTGTCTATGCTTGTCATGTGCTGTTCTTGCTGAAACAGCATCAAATTCCAGTAACAGCAGCCTTGTGTCAATTACTTGCTTCTCTTTTCCTCAGAATGTACAGTTATTAATTACTCCCTACTACAATCCACACCACCAAAATCCCTTATTCTCTTCAAAAAAATGTATCACTTGATGTGGGTGAGAAAACATGAGATGATGTTATAAGGAAACATGCAGTGTCCTCTGGAAGTTTTCCTTTCAATTTTTGTATTTAAAAACTTACAACTTTTACAGAGCAACTGTTTGCTTTGCTCCCAGACAGGATTAAAACTTTTAGCTCATCCAAGCTCTTGACCTTGTACTGTAAATCAGTGTTATATTTTCACTTTTGCTTCAACTGGTCCATTTATTCTTTTTTCACTTTAGTTTTCTACTATTACATTTAATAAGGGTTAACTAATCAGGTGAAGCTTAGCCTTCCATCTGCTAACAGTACTAGCGTGCCACAAGTGGCGCTGCATGATCAATTCTCCATTTTTCTCAGTTTTCCTTAGAATAATGTAACTGCATAATAGTTGATGACTAGTAATTCCAAGTAAGAAAAGCAAAAATAATACCTTTAGTAAGAGATTCATCAGTGCTCTGTATTGAACAGCATTGCTTCCCTCACTAGCTCCACAGACAAGTAGGTCAAATAGCCCCAAAAGGAGGTGCAGGTAGTCTTGGCTATCTTGATTCAGAGATTCAGGATTCCACCAAGTTTCCTCTAAAAAATACAGGTTATAAATAAGACACAGTGGATGCATATCAACACCTTCAAAAACCAAGAGAAAACAAACATCTCTAGTTAAAAGAAGACAATACATTTGGCTGATTTCATGTTCACAAGTAAGTAATCTTTGCAGACCTGTATAACAACAAAGGAAAGTGGTCAGGGAAGCAAGGCTTGCTTGTTGCCAACAACTTTTGAAGACAAAAAAAAAAATTAACCTTCCTTCTTCACTCCGCTGATATAAAAGACAGTCAAAAAACCACCTACCTTTTGAAAAGGAGAGAGGAGGCTTTAGGCCATTAATGAAGTTTTTCAGCAAGAACAGGAACATAGCTGACTCCTCTGCATGAGCAGTCTGATCACTACTGAGCTTTTCTATATACGCAATTAACAGGTCCTTAGGCACCAAAGTTTCCTCTATTGTTTCAACAGACCATTTTAGGGGAGTTTCCTATAAATGAAAATTCATTTATGTATAGCGTCATAATTTCATCCAACAGAAGACAGAAATCTAGCACTAAAATTTAGCAATATTTAATTCCCAACCTCAGAAGAGGTATTCTTATGAATTACATGTCTGATTTCACGTTTAAGCTTGCATCTGCAGTTTTAAAACCTATGCCAGCCCTTACTACCTTAATTAACAGTGTACCTAAGTAGAGGTAACAGAATAGTTAACGACCAATCTCTAAAATATCTTTTCAAAGGGATTAGGAGTTACAGCATTTTGTGGACATTCTGTTTAACCCTCTCATCTAGCTGTTCCAGCAACATAATTCATATCTTTCAGATATTTGTATATATAAAAACTCTTTAATGGAATAATCTGAGGTCGGAATAACTAATTACCATGTATCGCTATGTGTCTGTGAGGAGGTACAGAAGCACAGCCCTGCTTATGAAGGTTTCTGACAAAAAAAAAGCAAACTATTTCAACAAAATCAATCAAGAAAACCCCAGTAAGCAGTCTGCATAAAAATAAAGCAAAAAAAGGTAGTAGAAAGATGCAGAAATATGCTTCCTGAACGTTGTTCCTGCCCCTCTACTGGCTCCTCCTTCCACCTGCATGTTACCCCTCAACAAGTGTCAATACAAGTGCTTATGGAGCTGCACAAATAACCAAAACCCAACAAATTCAGGAACAACACTTTCAATATTGTTGCAAGGACTTGCCTGAGGTTGCAATTCGTAGAATCACAGAATGGTTTGGGTTGGAAGGGATCTTTAAAGATCATCTAGTCCAACCCCCCTGCCATGGGCAGGGTTATCTATCACTAAATCAGATTTCTCAAAGCCCCACTTAATCTGACCATGAATAATTCTAGGGATAGGGCATATACAACTTCTCAGGCCAACCTGTTCTTGTGCCTCACGACCTCATAATAAAGAATTTCTACCTTACATCCAACCTAAATCTACCCTCTTTCTGTTTAAAACCATCTGCCCTTGTCCTGTCACTCCAGACCCTGGTAAAAAGTCTCTCTCCATCTTTCTTATATGCCCCCTTTAAGTTGGAAGGCTGCAAAAAGGTCTCTGTGGAGTCTTTCCTCCTCCAGGCTGAACAATCCCAACTAAGCCTCTCTTCACAGGAGAAGTGTTCCAGCTCTCTCACCATTTTCACATCCCTCCTCTGGAACCGCTCCTAGCACAAGCTCTTTTTCATACTCGGCTGCATTTCCTTCCTTCTCCTATTGAACAAGCCAGCAAAACCTTTACTCAATGACTAAAAGCCCTGGTATTCCTAAGCCAAACAATGGGTAGCTGGCAGAAACGCCCCAAACTTTATGCCAAGCCCACAGCACTGAAACATTGAACCTGTTGGTGGGATGCCAGCCTAAAGCTCTGGAGTTCTTAAATTTTTAATGCAGACTCACTAGAGTGGTAAAATGTAAGAGCAATTCTTTATGGCAGCTTCTAGTACTGCTGCCAAGTGTGTGGGTTTGCTCTGAAAAGAAATGAAGGTGACATTTTCAGTCCTTCTCAAGGTTTCTGAAGTTCTTGTCCTCCAATAAAAAAAAAATAAATTTCTCCATTACATAGAAAATGCCCTCCCCAAACTCTTTACATCTTACCTCTGCAGGATCACAAGCACTGAGGCTTTTTATTTTCTTATCCAAGAAACAGAAGACTCTGATAGCCACTGAAAAATAACTTTCCTTCATCTGTGTATTGCAGCAGCACTGAACAAGCACTGAACCAATTAAATGAGTAGTTACTTTCTGCCTCACACTGTCAGATTCCGTCTCAGCAACAAGTATCAGATCATCAACCTTAGAAAAGGGAGTGAAGGGAAAATAACAAAGTCTGTAAGACATGGGACTTCACTATGAGTTTACACCATTTTTCATACACATGTTCAATTAAATCACTGTTACCTTCTGTCATTAGTAACAAGTTATTGTCTGCTGCAATGGTATGCTTTGGAACCTGGGAATGCACAAACATTTATTTCTAGGAACTATGCACAGGTAGACTTGTTTATTGCCCAGAACTTTTTTCCAGGAAAATAAAAATTCCTGGAATTTAGTTATACTGACCATCTGTCCAAATAGTTAATAGCTTTACTGTTTCTTTTCCTTATGTTAAGGTTTCATCTAGATTGTATCAGAGTTTGCTATTCTACATATATATATATATTTGCTTAGTAGCTTAATAATACATACTAATGCTAAGAATAGCACATGCAAACTTCTATATCACATTTGCTCTACTACAGTGACCACCTGGAAAGTGATGTCTCTTAAGGTTAGGGTAACATGGTATGCATACCATTTGCGATAGTAAGGAAGGATCCCCTGAAGTCATGTTTTCAGAAAACAGCAGAATCATTTTCTCGCTGGCCACTCCTATCAGCTCTGCAGACTTGCTAGATTTAATTGCCTCTTCAAGAGCTATACCAAGGGAAAAAATAATTATCAGACAATCTAGGTATACAAATCACATATTAAAACACTGGTGGCTCGATAATATTTAGAAACAGTCAGAAACATACTAGACAATTTCTTCATCTTTTCAAAGAATTTTTTAAAGAACTCCATGCACACTTAGAGCATAATAGCTTGTTAATGACAGCTACTCTCCTTCAGTAAGTGTTTAGGTTCAGTAAGAACAACATCCTAAATTATTACAATTTTTCTTTTACCAAATTAGTTAAAATTAATGCTTTACCTTCTGGCCAGCCTTTCAGTAAAGGGTGTAAGGAGCAGAGATCAGACTCTGACAGACAAACAGCCATTTTCCAATCTGAAGATTTTGAATTCGCATTAGTGATTACCATAAATGGTAACAACTGCATTACTGCTTCATCTAGTAGTTCTTTTTTCTCCTTCAAAATTTCTTCTTTTACTAAAATTTTTATTGCTCGCTCCAGAACCTTGTACCTAAAGGAGAACAAGTCATGTTGAAAACCCACGGCTCAATCATACCAGCAACATTTCTTTGATTTGTTTTCCGTTTTTCATGGCAATTTTCTGAATCCAAATAGCAGTGAGAACAAATCAAGGAATTCATGGGAAGTGGTATGCAAATAATTCAACATTTCTTTTGTAGCTTAGTACAGATATGGTGTAAAAAAAAAAAGTAATTGATGTGAAAAAGTTCAAAAGTATTCTTTAGAGTTACTTTTTAAAAATTTAATTTATACAGCAAGAATGCAGACTGAAAAAAGGCACAAACATACCACTTTCCATCCTTTGAAAGATCAGCTCTCTGGAAGATATTCAAAAGACTTGATACTATTACTTCCGGATTGACGTGTTTCCTGAAAATCTAGAAAGTAATCAAGAAAAAGGAACGAAAGTATAGTAAGATACAAAATAATTTACCATATCATAATGGAAAAAGCTTCTGCTATACCGAGTGGAAACAGAGACCAAACATCACTAATTGCATTCCTATTGATGATGATGTAATGAAGATATTATCAGGGTGAACAGAAGTTACAAGGCTGCCCACCATGCCCTCTTGAAATGCTGAAGTACGGAGAATTTATTGAATGCAGAAATGATTTGTAAAATTGATAAACAATGAGAAAAATGCTTTCTAATTAAACAAGAATGCTTTTACTTTACATACCACCTGTATGACAAAAATACAAGGAACATTAACAAAAGATACTGCAGTCTAATGAAGCACTCACGTGCTTCTATTCCTGTTTTTTAGTGATTGAGAATGAACGAACACACAAGACCAATTTTACTACCACTACTAATATTCTCCACCACTACTCAGCAGAAGCAATAAAGACAGACTGTTACTCTAGCTGGAAACAATCAGTACAATGCATACCAGAGCCTTATCCAGTAAACCTGAGCTGGAGTTTAGGACTTTGCCGCTATCAACTGACCAAATGACTCTCATACGGAAAAACTCAACTGAGCACTTCTCACTAGCGTAACGACTTGTCACTGCACCATTTTCTATCCAAAAGGCAGACAACATGGCTTGCATTTTTATAGAAAAATGTACAGGATAAGCAGGAATCACACTTCAAATAATAATCAAAGATTAAAATATACTTTAGTAGCTACATAAAAAGATATCAATATTCAGGTTACGTGCAAACACTTTGGGAAAGATCAGGAAGCAGAAATTTGGGGGGAATTGTGAGGTGGTAAAAACCACAAGCCTCTTAAATTTGTGCTGTTTAATCCTGCTAAAGGACAAAAGCTGTACAGGAAGGACATGAGTAGAAGGGCAATTACAAAGAATACATTCCAGACACACATATTCTAAAATCTCACCTGACACATCAAAAAATAGACACTTACCTCCAAAGAACTGAGAGCAGACATTACAACATCTCTGTTGTCATCCTTGAGCCGACCAAAAATTGCTTCTTCTATGAAGGACTGATCAAAGCCTTCCTGAAAAAATAAAGGATAAAAAGAGCCAAAGGAAAAAAAAAAAATGTGTTGGTAGCATGATTTACAGACTTTAATGAAATATCTGAATCCTCGTAGAAGAATAGTGGTAACGTCAATGAAATTAAACCTCAAAGGCAAACTAACTTTAACCAACAAAAGAAAGAAAACCAGAATTATCCATTATTTTAGAATACAAGCAGCTTAATAAACAAGAACTACATCCAGACTCCAGAATACAGGAAAATGGTGACAGAAACCTACTGAAAACACCCTGAGAAACCAGTGACAATGACATAAGAATAGTTTAATGTACCACTCATCTTCAACCGGTATGCCTGGCAAACAGCTTTTTGAAGACATTGTATGTTTTGTCAGTTCTGTAAGTGAGAGATTCAGGACACAAACCTTTGATGTTTCAATAACATCTTCCAAGTGCTGAAGAGCCAGGACCCGCACAGCTGGCTGAGGATGATTCAAACTAAGCAGAAGGGAGGTATCAGAGTCTTCCAGAAACTGAAATAACAGATTTCAGAGTGACCCACTGCATGTTAAAAAACACTTTAAGTACATACCAGGATAACAGGAGAAATTCTTTCAGCAGTTTTTTGTACCAGAAGAAAACATGAATAATTTAGACCCCAAAAGTATCAGATACAGAGCAATGATGTATAACTGTTTCAAATTTGGTTGTCTTTGCTTTGGCAGACAGTTTTTGGAATATAGCTTGAAAAGTACAGTAAGCCACAGACACCGTTTTGTCCTAGAAATGCACTACACTTATCTAAGGATTCTGAGAAAGCTCTAGTGACAAAGTCAGTGTGACAGAGCACAGATAGAAACTGTGAAAAAGGCATCCCTGCCAGTCCAATTGCATGCACTTATCTCAGGAACCTTAAAGGCTAGAAGAGAGTCACACGGCTTTGTTCTGCATGCCTTCTTTTTCTGTTAATCCACTTGTTATTCCATCACAGAATCTGTGCCTTCATTAAATCAGTACAAAAATACACGAAGCACTTCTTTATGTAGTTTATCATCTTTTTTTAAGTGCTTTCAGTCTTTAAATCATTGCAAACAACAGCATGATACTAACCATTTCTTAATAATACATTCCTTGGACAGATCTGTTGCACTCATGGTTATCTGTGTTAGGCTGAGTTTCAACTGCTCTTCAGAAATGGCACAGGGAAGAACTCTGTAGTCACTCTACTCTTCCATGTTACTGACTGTAAATATTCATAAAATCAATGCAAAAAAAGGACCAAACCACCTTCTCTCAACAGTGATAAAGTTGTTTGTCAGCTTTCCCAAAACAGACACATCTGACTGACAAAACCTTTAAGTACGATGATGCCTTGCTGAGTGCCACCGTGTTGTCACTATTGACCACTACAGTGTATGCAGTGGCCATGTTCCTAAGGAAAAAAATTATTGATAGCAATTGGGGCAGGTGGAAACGTATACATTTTAACCATGGAAAAAAAGCTCACACTCATGACTGACTGTGATGAACGTGACCTTAAAAGCTCTGACAGCTTTTATTTTACCAGTTTTGATCAAGCCCCCCCTCCCCAAATCACATTTAAGAAAGCTGTTTCTTTGTTTGCTTTTTTTTTTTGGTGGGAATGGTAGAGATTTTGTTTAGAAAGAGGAAAAGAGAACAGAACTTTGCCAAAATACCAGCCTTCTGACAGTACAACCAAGCAAGAGCTAGGATCACAAATTGAACTCCTACCTACCTTGTATTTGCCACAGCTTAATGAAAGCGAAATAAATTGGTGAAAAATATTTTGGTCAGCCTCATCTGTGCAGTCTTCCAGATGCTTCTCCAACACAGAGTCTAAGGCTTTAAGATACCTGCCAACAGATGAAACCCCCAACATGTTCCACAGAGTATTACGAGAGAACAGGTATACTAGAGAAATACAGGGAAATACAAGGAAGCTGAATGCACACATACTCATCTGAACCTGATTATTTCAAGTAGCTTTGCAAGGCAATCAAGCATTATGCCTGAACACGGATGAACGATATTGTGACTACTAGGATAAGTAACTAGCAGAAAGGGTCATGCTACACAGCAAACAGCTGTACAAAGCCAGTAGGTCTGTTTCCATGTACTACACTGATAACAAAATAGGTAAGGACAGATCAGTAAAATAAAATTTGGACAAAGATTAGGAGTCAGTTATTTTTGCTGTATTTATCTGGGCAAGAATATTGTGCTTACTACACCCAGTAAGCCAAGATCATAGCTGACATGACCACTCTACAGACTGCAGGTCTGTAATAGAAAAAATAGAACTTACTTTCTCTCAAGAAGTCTGATAAGAGGAAGCAACTTTTGATTGAGTGCAGCCATTTTCGTGGGATTAGATTCAATCTCTGTGCCACAGGAGATATACTCTTCAAGAAACTTGCTAAAATTAAAAACAAAAGAAAAAGCCACCATGTTTTGAATAGTGCAGTTTTCATTAATGTGCCAAAGTGCATTGCTAAACAGGTTAGGATTAATATGCATTACTTCTTGCAAGTACAGATTTGCTCTTGGCTTGAAGTTTCACTCTGTCTCACAAGTGCTAAAAGTATGGCTCTTCAGGATTACTGAATGTTTCAGTTTCAAAATCCAGGTTTGGCGTTAACTTACGAACTCAGGAGAACGTGCTCATATAACGCTAATGCCATTGTCAGGAATTAATTGTTATTAAATCAGAAACGACTGTAGTACTGCAGAAGAAAAATAATCGAAGTTAACTCACGAAGCCAACAGGTGATCTAAATCCTTTTCCAGCGGTATACTCTGAAGAATAGCTTCAAGATGGCTGATGTAAATTGGATTCTCTATCTCTTCAGATTCTTCTTCTTCCTCTAAGGACAATATGTAACCATAAAAGATGAACAGTAGTTTGAGAATAACCCCTTCGTACTGATTAAATATAATAGCTTGTACAGACATCATCATCTGGTGAACCAAGCACACAGCTTGAAGACCACAATGTTAATTGATTATTACCACTTACTCTCCATGAGCTGCTAGCGATGCTTTATACCAATGTAATTAAAATGCCACAGGCTGTATTGCTACCAATAAATTCACGTATGCTTTGGAACGTTCCAGACCTGCTACCACAACCTGTGCCAGCAGCTCCCTGCAGCACTCCCTGGCATGAATCTAGCCAGACCTTTTCAACACAAGAGCTTTCCCAGTCATGATTTGGCAGTTACAAGTCCACAGTGCAAACAAATTTATTAGTGCAGGCACAGGCTACTACTGCAGGCCAGGCAGCCTTGCTGTCCCAGACTGTCCCCAGGCATGTTTAATTCATCAGGTAAACACAGATCTCCACTACTTAAAACTATGGAGTACATATAATGTACCTAAAAATTATTTTTTCAGTACTACAATACATCTCTAAAAGTCAGAAATTTCATATATCAAAACTAAGTTATTGCTGAAATACTGCAAATCAACATGTATATCGAAGAGATACAGATATTACAATGCCTAAAGCAGTCTCCTCTGCAGGGCCTGGGAAAACAAAAAGCAACACACACACAAAAGCTTAATCAGGTCTTCACATGTATTGGCGCAGTTTTAATGGCAGAAGTAACTAAAATGACACAGCCATCTGTCCTTAAGCCTCAACAAAATTGTAAAAATGTATGTGCTAACTTACCTGTATCACTTTTCATGACAGTGCAAACAAGGTGAGGCAACAGGTAGCGCAGAAGAGGAGAGATATCATAGTTTTCTGAAAGGCCTTGCAAAAGTGTTACCAGTTCTGGGATTTTGCAAAGATAATTAAATGGCCTGCACAATGGAAAAGAGAAATAAATTAATAAATGTATGCTCATCTGGGCTACCAACACCTTCAAACCATGCAGACTTCCTAAGGATTCAGTTTACAGCAACGAGTAACAGCCTCATCATAAACAAATACTGAAAAGATTCATAGGGATCCACTTCCTTATTCCCAGAGGTTTACTGGTGCATTTAATATCCAAGAAGAAAACAGGATATGCTAGTCATGTTGAGCACAGCAGCACATACTTATGTTTTTGTGAAGGTGGTAGTACAAGAAAAAATACTTGATATCCTCACGTTGCAGGCAGCCTATCTACTACCCAGCAGCACCAAAGGAAGGGAGAAGAAGCAATAGATCAATGACAGGAGATCCTCAAAGAGAGCAGAAGCAATTTCCCTTCCTGTTCATAAAATGTTTATCTCATCTTGTCTCCTCTTCTACCCACCTATCTGGATGCTGCATAAAGCATCAAGCACGTCTCTCCTTTAGTTCCTCACACCTCAGCTTTTAACCCATTTTCCTCTACTATGACCGTGTTCAAGTACCCGGCAGGTAATCACTGTACTTATTCCTGTAAAGATTTAATTCTGTTGGAATACGCATGCTAACCTCTCTGCCAGCAGTCAAACGCCCTGTAGCATGCAGGACTTCCATCACTGTGTTCAAGTGCACATTAACAGCACCAGCTAACTGTAAGAGGGCAGGGCAGACAGACTGATGGGAATGAAATACTACATGTACCTCCAGAAGAGAACCTGACTTGTGGGACCAAAGAAGTGGTGGTATAGAAGCACTTACACTTCAGGTGTCAAACTGTAGGAACTCAAAGCCCTGAAGGGAAAGAACTTCTTTTTTCCAAGCTATTCAAACAACTTCAGATTTGCACTACCACTATTATGCTGGCTTCTCTTCCAGGATTCCCACTTTCAAGAAAACCTCTTACTGGCAGGGTTCAGTCTTGCGCATTGACAGCAATCCTTTACTGAGGGAAGTGGCAGGAGAGGGACCAAAAGATGACAGAGTCACACCACTGAGACTCCTTAGCTGCAGCAAGCATACAAATTTTCAAAGTCAGTCAAACAAACTTCCAAGCCCTTCGAAATGTCAACTACCAAAATTTCTGAAAGGAAAGAGTCCCTTTAATGAGGAGGATAAAAAAAATTCAAATTACTGAAGTGCAGTCTGATCTTTTAAAGAGTGGGAAAACTCAATTAAAGTACACTTACTTTTTCCCAAGTTTGTCTCCTTTCTGAGTTTGTAGAAGTAGGTTCAAGCAGGCCACCCCATCCCTGATTAATGAGGGCACTTTAGATAATGTCTTGCTTATCTGCAGCATCAAGGAATGCACCAAGGAAGTCTCCACTGTCACTTTTACTGTCATCTGGCAGATTATCATGTATGTTGCAGCTCTGTAATCCTGTACAGAGGATTTCAAGCCCTAGGAAAACAGATCAAGGTGGATTTTTAATACATACAAATTAAAAAAAAAATAGTACATTACCATAAAAATAATTTTCACCCTGACACCCATGGAATCACACTATCTTCCCCATGTATGAACTTTTAAGGGATCTACACACGCAACTTTCAAGAAGAAAAAACTGTCACGCAGGGTGCACACATACAGAAGACATACCCATTAACTGCTGCCCTGTTTGTTAACAAAGCAACAGTGCTGGAGGTAAAAGCAGGCTGTCCACCCTGACTCCATTTCCTCACTGTTTAGCACAGTAAGTCTCTAAGGCAAAGAGGTTCATTTAAACTATGTATTCATTTCTCACAGCTCCATTCCTCATGTCGCGTAGGAAGAGTACTTAAAAGTGCTCATCTGAGGTGTGAAAAAAATTATTATTCATGGATCTTCTCTGCCTAATGTTTCAAAGCAGGCTAAGAGCGGTACGATACATTTCACATAGAATATCCCTCTTAAATGTTACCTGCAGGCACATGTCAGCAGAACACAGTACACTTCACACAGGAATGAAAACACAAGCCTCACACACCTTTTGGATGTAAGGAAGCAGCTTAGAAACTATAGTGTCTGTTATCTTCTCTGCGGCTGCAAGAGCTGACACAATGGTGGAGGCATAAAACACAAGAAGAACTCTCAACTGAGCCGAGCTGCCAGGATACTCTGAAAAGACCTGGACCACAGAAAAATCAGTTGTTCAGACATCAGGACAAGTGCAAACACACATACGGCTTCCCTCCCACCCAGCAAAATCTCAGAACTCCAGCGTGTAAAGCTCTACCAGCTCCTGCTGGCACAACTTAAGTCATCACCTCCTCCCAGCAATAACCCTCACCAGAGGTTACTGCTCCTCCTTGCAGACATGGTAGAAGGAAATAAGTGCTAATCCTCAGCCACTACAGTTAGTCATAATAAGGTAACCTAAATAACTTGTGATTTTGGTGTCATGCTCAAGACTGAGAACTGGACTACCATGAAGCTGACTGGTATATCACCGCCCTACTACATCTGTGAACAAACCCTGTTACTGTGCGTGCTTTGCTGAGTTTCGACAGTAAGTGCGTTCTAGTTCTCTATGTAACTGGAATTGTCGTACATCTTACCCTTCTGAGACTATAAAACTAGTTCTGTTTGACATTAACTGAAAAACAAATAAATCTGCTCACCTTCTAATATTCTCAGTTTTACATTCTCATTAATACTTGAAAATGTACATTTAAAACACCCACGACAACCCGCAAAAGAGATACCCAAATTCAAAGCACAGTTACAAGCGAATAGCACAAATGACTTTATAAAAGAAATGAAGACAAATAAGTACTTTGAAGCAATACACTATTGCTAAATTGTTTTGTCATGGCTCATTGGTTCTCAGCCACTTCCTTACAAGAATTTCTGATAGACTGTCGTCTATACAAATAACAAGAAATTTTCATATTGTGTACTAATGACTCCTTTTACTATTTGATATGTAAGTCAACATATTAGTAAATAGCATAATACTATACAGAGATGGGGAAAACCAAACAAGTAATTTTCTAGAATAAATTAACAACCTTCACAGATTGTGCTACCAGCCTGCAGATGAAATCCATGAAATCCAGGTCTTTGTAGCAGTGTGTAATGACAGTACCCCTTGCCAGTGGGACTCCAGGTTTCTTTAAATAGTGAAAAAAAGAAAAATGAGCACACTCAAGGGTAAAGTGAAGCACCCAAAGTAAAAATTAATATAAACTCTAAATTAATCCTACCGATCAGTTAACACCACTTAAAATCAAATAAGTAAATAAATGGAAACCCACACACCACTCTGGAATTTTTTGTATCTGCATTAAGACAGATAATGAAAAGCATTACATATAAACTATATTCAAATAAACATATATTGTAGTAATTGACATATCTTCCTAGCAGTAGCAAGTACTTGCACCTTAAAACCATACTTCAACTTTGCCAAAACAAAATCAAAGCTTTTTATAATTAACTTTATATTTATAAAGAAAGATAGCAGAAACAACAGGTGGGCATCCAGGCTCCATCCTTGCAATTAAATCTTTCAGTACAGTTCTACAACTAACCACATGAACAGGTGGTCCATATTCATAAACCTAGTAACAGAGTCAAGACATTATTAATAAAGTCCCTCATGCTTCTCTCAGCTTGCATCTGTTAAATACTTTACCCTTATTGGATCCATCCAATGCCATTTATGAGTTGGGCTTTTTATATTTAAAAGCTGAATAACTCTCACAAATAGATTAGTCTCATGATATGGCAGAACACAACCAATCAAACTATCTTGATTGTAGAGATGGATGTGAAATCTAAGGAAAAACACATATACACAGTTAAAAATCATATGGAAATCCAAAAAAACCCGACCCAGTCACTTTCTTCTCGAAACATCTGGTTTACTTGTTTTTAAGCAAGATGAAGTCATACTGACTCAGACACATGGTCCACCTGCAGTCCAGAATCCCTAGATGGCTGCTAGCCTGTATGCACTAAAGGAAAGAAACAGTGCTAGCAATTTTTTCCTCCCTTTCAGTAATTTTAGATCCCTATAGGAGTTAAGTATGAATTTCAGTATAATATATATATTATATCATATATATAAAACCGTGTTTCAAAGGCTGTAGCAACAAAATCACCCACTCTTTCATGACATGAAGTATTACACTTTCTGCATCTGGGTAGATTAGTTTAAACAAATACAACATCACTTCACAAAATACTTGATATGTTTTTTCTTCATACCTTCCTACATAATCTTGAAATAAGACTACTTAGCTCATGTTATAATACAAGGGCATCATATTCATGGTTCACAGTTAATACTGAAAATCAGCTATTTTACACAGCCCATTTCCAAAAGTGTACGACATAAAATGCCTCTCTAGGTCCTCTGTAAGATGGCTAGAGTTGGGCAAATTTGGTGAAAGCTAGGCAAAGCATTTATTGCTTTTATATAGACTATCATGACAGATCAAAACTTTCACAGAAATTTATCAAAAGACAAAAATCTAATTGGCAAAGAAGAGCATCTGGCCCCATAAAGACTAAGCCCAAGTGAGTATTTTTAACAATTTAACCTGCGTTTTTAGAAAACAAGTAAAATTATTTAGAATTTTTCTCAATGGTGAAAAAATATCTGGCATTTCTAGTAGTCTTATCTATTGACATATAAAATATTCAGTGGATTACCTGTGGATCAGCCATTCAAGGCACTTCTGGGCTGGCTTAAGCATAAAGTAAGGGGACAGGTGAATTAGGAACAATGAAATATTCTTATCCAGTTGCTGATTTACTGCTTTAGACTGAACACTGCGCTCCAGGCCTTTGGACGTGGAACTAAACAAACTGGACTGGAACACTTCAAATGAAGGATCAATCCCCATCAGTTCTTCTAAGCCAGTACATCCTGTGGAAAAAAAATGGAAGAAAGCTTTAAACGCACGTTTTATTCACCAGTCCTACCCACCTACTTTCTCAATGGCATACTCAGCTTCCTTGCTATACTGGTATACGTTACACTCACTATGAAAACCAAACCAACCAGTAAATCTTACTAAAAATATTAAGACCAAAACTTTTGCTACACTTATAAATTAGAGTGTATCCAGCTGGCTGCGGGAGGTGAACCATCCCTGCCATTTGCGAGATTGCATCTGGAGCAATGTGTATAATTTTGAGCTCATGAGCAGAAGAAAAACATTGCCAAATCGGTGTGAGTCCAGCACAGGAGCACTAAGATGGTCAGGGGACTGGTAAATAATATAAAAGGAAACTGTATGGAGGAATTGGGCTTGTTCAGCCTGGAGAAGAATCAACAGGAAATCTTCCTGCTGTCTGCAACTACTTGATGGGACATAGCGTAGGTTATCAAGAATATGGAGCCAGCCTCTTCTCACAGATGTACAATGGGAGGATGGGAGGCCACAGATATAAGTAAGAACATATGAAACTCGAAGGCAATGTACGGATTGATTATTATTTCTTTTTTTTAAACATGGGGGTGGTCAAACACTAAATCAGAGGCCCAATATTGGATCAGAGACCATTCATCCTCAAACTCAGCCAAACACAGGCCTGAGCAACCTGGACTAACTAGCCCTGTGGTCAGTTGGGCTAGTACCAAACAACTGTGAGAGGTCCCCTCCAGCCAAATTTATTGCGATTTTATATGGATGAAGCAAGCAAAGGTACCTCTTTAAATAAATTAAAATACAATATTCTACGTACACCACTGGATAAATGAATCCTTTATTTCACAAAAGCTTGTAAATATTAATGGCTAATCACAAAGAAGACTGTTTCAGCTGAAATGAAGACACTAGGTGGTTGGCTGAAATATGGCAAAAATAAACTATTTGATGTAGCAGTTCTATAGCAGCTATTTAAGAAACGAAAAAATACTCTATGTTGCATCAAAGACATATAAATCTACAACCTTGTTACTTAACATAGGTATATTATATTAATTTTTCTGGTTTTAGAAAACAGCCTTCTCATTCACGAAGCATCACATTCCTGGGTAAAGTTCCAAACAAAAATGGAAAGAAGTAAGCACAAAGGATCTGAAGCATGCAAACACAGCAATGGCTTCTGCCACCTTACACTATTTGTGGCCATAGTGTAACCAAAGAGCAGGGTGTCAGCATGTTTTGATGAAATCACAGAATTCAGGTTGGAAGGGACCTTGGGCAGCCCTCTAGTCCAAGGCCCTGCCAAAAGCAGAGTGTGCCCTGAAATCAGCTCAAGTTGCTCAAGGCATTATCCAGTTGGGGCTTTCAAAAGCACGAAGAGCACAACCTCTCTGGACAACCTGTTGAACTGCTTGACTGTCTTCACAGTGAGAAAAGCTCTTCCTTATATCCAGTTTGAGCCTCTGTTGTTTCAACTTATGCCCATTGCCTCCTGTCCTCCAGCCGACCTGTCTTCCTGAAACCTCCTCACAGGTGCTGGCGGGCTGCTGTCAGACCCCCCCAGGGCCTTCTCTTCTCCAGGCTGAATGAGACCAGCCCCACCAACCTCTCCTTACAGGGCAAATTCTCCAGCCCTCGGCCACCTTGGGGCCCCCAACTCTTCCCAGTCACCTTACCCATCACGCACCCAGAAACGTGCTCCAAGAAGACCGGCTCCATGCTCTTCCCATAGACTGGAGCGATGCTGATTAACCCATAGGTTCTTGAATTATCCTTCTGGCCTCTTTTGAATACGGGTTTGCCTTTCCCAGGCTTTTTTTTTTGACAGACAATTCGTTAAATCACCGGGACTTAAACCACCCCAACTCACCGATTGCAAAAAACGTGTCCCTGTCAATACCAGCAGCCTCCTTGCAGGTGAACAGCAGCGACGCTACTTCGGTGCGGTTCAGGAGGCTGGGGTCAGTCTGTGGAAGCGCCAGCCGCTTCAGCTGCTCCGCCAGGGACGTCATGGCTTCGTCTCCCAACCAAAGAGGCCTTCAGAGAAACCTAATGGAAGAAACCCAAAGCAGGCCCGCGGGTAACGCAGCTGCGTGGAGGCAGACGCCGCCCCTCCCCCCGCCAGCGCCCCTCAGGGCCGCGCACGCCCGGTGGGGGGGTGGGGGAGAAGAGGGACGGCGGCAGGCGGGGAGACGAGCCTCTTCCCGGTCCCGCTCCCGGTCTCCGCCACCGACCTAGCTCCGCTCCGCTGCCCGCCGGGCCCCACGTGAGCCGCCGCGCCGCTCACCCGGAAGCGGCGGCCCGGGCGGAACGGGAAGCTGCGGCCCCGCCGCCCCGCCTCAGCCGCACGGAGCCTGCGCCGCGCGCCGCCGCTTGGCGCCAGTTTCGCGCCTCCGAGCGCGGCCCCGGTGTGGAGGCGTCGTCCGGGCCTGTGAGGCGGGGAGAGCGGGACGGGCGCGCAGCCGGTGGGTCTTGGCCCGCAGCACGGGCGGGTGGATGGAGAAGCCTCCGTGAGGTGTCTGTGGCCAGGCGTGCTGCTGGCCTTGTGCTGAGCCCAGCAGTGGGGGGCCATCCCCTCAGCAGCGTCTCAGTAGTGAGGGTGCGTGCAACAGGAGTAGCTCTGTTACTGAAATCTCGGAATGAAAAACTTTTCAACACCAATGTGATGTAGATAAGCAGACACTTCTTTATTGACGGCCGGGTGCGTGAGTGAGTTCTCTCACGATCAACGCACACCAAGCTTCAAAATCATACACCTCATCTAGAACTTATTCATACATATTCATTAAATATTCATGCATAAACATAGTATTTCCCAAAAATCATTCACATACTCTCGCTTCATATGTTAGTTAGCTTATCAGTCCTTTGCGCTTGCGCATATTCTTCCAAGACTTGTGGGCAGGGGTCTTTGTGAGGAAGGCCGTAGGTCTTCCTCATGGTGTACTTTTCACCTTTTGCCTGGTATGTGATGGTCGTGCAAGTCTGCAGTGTTCTTATCGGTCTGAGCTAATTTATGTCCTTGTTGACCATCTGTTTCTTCTGCTTGTTTCTTTTAGTCGCTCCCTCTAGATAACTTATAAACAGGCTCCTTGTTAGAGAAAGGTAGAGAAACAGACTCCTTCTTTCATCAGTTATTTCATCAATTATTTCTTTCAAACTATGGTTACATGACCTAATTACTATACCTACATTCTTTGAGTAAATATAAGTTCTTAGCCTTGGTACAGGGCTGTACAGAGGATTTCATAGCAGCTTTTGTTGTGCAACTACTAGTTTCATTAGAATATATTTCTTATTCCTCTATATTTCTATTAAAATAATTTTAGCAAATCTTAACAGCTCCACCTCAGGCTTTTTCCATATCTGGAGTGAGTAACGCTCAGGGAAGTGCAGGATTCCCCTGAGTGCAAAAGGTCATGAAAGCTACTGTAGTGTGCAGGGGCTAGGTCCCAGCTGCAGACCCACAGAAGTAGGTTGGAAGAGTCCCCTAAAAGCTGTCTGATTTCGCCCCAGAGCAGGGCCAGCTTGGAGCCAGTTGCTCAGTTTTGGTCCAGTTGCATTTGGAGTATCTCCAAGGATGGAAATTCCACAGCTTCACTCAGGCTTCTCATCCATAGTTTGGTTGCCATCAGGTTGAAAAGAAATTCCTAGTATTAAAAACTACAATGTCTCCCACCAGCTTGTATACAAGGCTGCAGGGTTCTGTGCTTGGAAGTTGGTGCACAAAGCCAGAAAGGCAGCGTGGCTTGAGAAACCAGGAGAAGCCTGGAGAAAAAAAAAAAAAAAAAAAAAAAAAAGGCAGAAATAAAACTAATTTCAGTTGATGCCAGTGGATGGACAAAATGATGCCAAATACAACAATTCCAGCACCAGATCTGTACAATTACTTCCATGTGTTTTTGAGAATCTGTGTAGTCCATGGCAGAAATAACAAATCTGTTCACATAGTAAAGCTGCCTTATTTGGCAATCATTTAGCATATAACAGCAATACAAAAAGCTGATAGAAGTTTAGGGTTGCAGAGAATTGTTTAAATGCTTAATTTTATCCATTAGGAGTATCCACTGATTTCAACAAGGCTTTGCATTAAGTTAAACCTTTGTAGAGAGGGAGCAGAGAGTGAAAATGAAGTTGGATGTCTGACATTGTGTCTGATAATATTTGCTGGTGCCTTGTCAGGGAGCATGTATTGTGTTACTTGTGACAGGTGTTACCTGGGTGTAATGACAGCCATGGCTGAGCTGTTGAGGGTCACTACCACTGCAGTTACAACAGTGGCATTTGGAGGATATTACTGATTTAACAGGTTTGCTGTTATTTTTCTGATTGTTCTCACACTGAGATTCTGATCATTTAACAAATGAGCTGTCTAGGGGTGGTGCAAACCAAGAGGCCAATTTATTGCACTTTTTCACATGCCCTGTGGCTTTTGTGCATCTTCTTCCTTTATGAAACCTTATGTGGCCTTATTTTTGGTATGGTTTATACCTGCATAAATATGCATGTTTCCATGTCTAAAAATACCAAACATTAAAATATGTAGACTTTGCAAAGGACAGAAAGCTGTTTCTAAAAGAGAAAAGTAGTAATTTTTTAGCAATGTGATTCATTATTTGAATACTATAGTCAGAAAGATAAAATAGAAGTTGTAAACACTGACATAGGTTCAGCTTTTCCAGTACCGCTATCCCGCTCTATTCTTTCCCATGGAGAGCTGTAAGGCAGGTTTTATACCTCTGTGCTTTCTGTTCCATCCTTGTTTGGTTTCAGAGTAAAGCTGGGATTCCCTTTGGAGGTTGAGGAACAGAGATACCTTCTGCAGAGGGAAAAATACTTGTTCTTGATTTAATTCCAAAAAAGTGTTTCCCAGGAAAAATATAAAACCAGAAAATCTTTTAGAGAATATGCTTAGTTGGTGTTGTACTTTCCCAGTGGTGAAGCCTGAATATCACAGAGATTTGCTCCATACTGGACTATAGAGACATACCTTTCTGAACTTAAACCCAAGCCTGTTTCAATTGGTCCTTTTAGCTTCTCCGTGCCTGCATTATCACATAGGTAGTCTGTATGGATGGAATTCTCCTAGCCATACTACAGCTGTGATCACTGTGTTTGACTGATTAGATTGTCTGTTAAAAAATCTTGAAGTCTTAGAATATAGATTGTCATGTGCTAATTTTTGTTTGGGAAAAAGTGATCTGCTTCAAGCATTTTCTGTAAGCCTATTCACTTGTAAACATTGGTGTGTTTGAAAAAAATTGAGAAATGCAAATGCTAATAAACTTAATGTTCTTTACATCTGGGTAGATTTATGCTACTGCTGGAGCAAATATAATTGATGTCTTTATACAGATTAAGATCTAGCCTTTATATTCCTTTCCTTCCAATTCACTTCACCAGCTGTGCATATAGAGAGCTATATCTACCTTAGTAAGTAATGCAACCCAGTTGGAGGAAATTTGTGGAATGAAGTAGTGCTGAGGAACCCTTGTCACACTGTGTGCATTTCAGAGATCTTACACAGACTAGATCTTGTAGACCAAATTCCCATTAGGTGCTCTTGCAGAATGCATCTTCTTGTTTGGTTTCATGTGTAGGCAATGCATGGGGAGGAATTTCATTCAAAGAGAAAAAGGGAATCACTTTTGATACGTAAAAGGAGTGTGTTCAGTAGCATTCAGTTGTAATATATCAAAATGAAGATTAAGGAATTGAGTACTACCTATACAATTTACTGTTTACATAAAAAGTTAGACTGTGTTTGTATTTAGTACTCCTAAGTATGCTCAAAAGCTTATTAATTCATTTGCTAGGATGACACTTCTTTTTCCTTCTTGTACCACCTCTTGTAATCTAGTGAGCCATGATGATTTTGGATTACTAAAACAGTTCTGAAGGAGTTGGAAGAGATCAACCTTCCATGTGCTTAACCGTCACTTGCTAGTAATCTTGGTATGCTCCCTGATATTTTCCCATTGCCATTTCTAATAGGGAACGTGACAATGCCTGACATCTAAAATATGATGATTGCACCGTAATGAAGTAATATTAAAAACTTTCTAGGATATGCAAAGAAGACTGTAACTTCCTTAGAGTGTATCAAGTTCTCTTAACTTTTGAAGCAAAAGTAGGTGTTAACAGTTACGTGTGTTTAAT
This sequence comes from Falco biarmicus, assembly GCF_023638135.1. Classification (NCBI taxonomy): domain Eukaryota; kingdom Metazoa; phylum Chordata; class Aves; order Falconiformes; family Falconidae; genus Falco; species Falco biarmicus. The sequence goes on from NC_079293.1 coordinate 82,738,518, forward strand.
GTGGGTATATGTATACTAACTGACCTGTAAACTGATCTGTGTTCTGGAGCAGTGGCTTGAACATCTTGTAAACCAAGGTAATCTTATTGTCAAGGGGTGTGTTTCGTTTTGCTGTTGGTTGTAGGAGGCATGCCAAAGTTTTGTACTTTTGGAAGCTGTGCAGTTAAATCTGCTGCTCCAAGCTAATCTGTGTCTTGTTCTTAATTTGTGTACATATCTTCTCCCTATTGGAAGTGTATAATTTATAAAAATACATCTGTAGTGTCTGAATTTATAGAGTTACTGTAATTATCAGGAAGAACAGTGCTTTATTGTGTACTTTAAGGCTGCAGTAATGTATTTTTCTCTGTTTTCAGTTCTTTCTGCTCCCAGTGACAATGCAGCAGTCACCCTTCACCTCAGGACATTGTGAAATGATGAGACAGTACACTTCTGCAGTGTATACATGGATAAGGCCTTGAGGCCATTATTCCCTTGGCTAAGCTTTTGTTAGAAGCAAAGAGATTTGAGACATTGTATCATGTAGCAACACAAATATGTAAAATGAGAGAGTTAAGATTTGTTTTCCTTGTGTACCTTTCCTTCCCTAAGGGCTTGATCTTTTTATGCTTACATTAGTGAAACTCCAGAGTAATTCTGATGGGGTCAGTGAAGTTGTATGAGTGCACAGCTGATGTAACTGAGGGCAGAGACAATCAAGCATAATTTGATGGTGGTTGGGGTTATGCAGAATTGCGGTTCTCATTACTGGAACAGGACTGAAGGGAGAACAATTCTTCAGTTGAACTGAAGGGCTGGAATAAGCTTCCTTGCTAGGCAGTGTATCAAGCACATCATCGACTCCCTGACCACTGTGGCAGGCAGTATCGTGTTTCCCTGTCTTCTCTTGGGAAATCTGTTGCAGCTTCCCTCAGCCATAAATTCTCATGTGTAGCTGCATTCCAGATCTAATAATAAATAGGAACCCTCTGGATGGGGTGGTGGGAAGCTATTTTTGGACTTCTACTGTATTAAAGGCTTTCTGATACGGTAATATAAATTGAGGACTTTTGAATCAAAATTCTTGTAAAGGAGACTTTTATATATTCTAGATAAGGAGAAATAACCCCCAGATAAACAAATCGGCTTCAGCTAGGCACATGCAGAGAAAGCACTGGCTTGAAAAGGGTAGGGAATAGTCCTCCTTATAATTCCATTTGTATCCGTTTGAGGAAGGTCTAGTTTGCCCCAAAAGCATCAGGGAGAGTAAGAAAGACAAATGGATATGGTGAAAAACGGAAGGAAAAAGCAGTCCTTTCAGTGCTGAGCTACTTGATGAATTGTGATTTTTTTTGTTTGTTTATTGTGTAAAAAGTCAGCTAGAAAGTTGGATTTTAAGGACTGCACAATTGTTGCAATGAAAAATAGGAAAATACACTGAAAAAGTCTGTCATGATTTCTGTGATTGTGATAATCCTTTGTCATGATTTGATATTTATTAGATTGGGAAATATGATATTCATGTGTGTATAGGTTAGATGTTTATTATTATGAAAAGATACCTGTGCCAGACAGTCTGAGAGAGTAGGTGTCATGGATCTACTGTGTGGTAGTTGTGAGTCACATTGTTTAATGCATTGGGAGAACTTGGTAATCAGAGTGCGGCAATGTGGCCGTTAGGGACTTGCATGTAATAAGCAACAAGGAGAGTGTTGTGTACTGGGCACTAGACATGTCCTGTCTTTCATAGCAGGGCTGTAAACAGTAAAAGAGACAATAAACTGAAGGATGGGGAGAAGGAGGAAGTGATCAATATGGAACATGCTTTTTTTACTGCAGAACACTCTCACTATTGCCTCCCTCAACTGCCTGTTATTCAAGCAACTGACAGCATTGGAACAGGAGTAGATCTCTTATGGTGCAACTACCCATTCCTAATCTGCAGCTGTTCAAACCTCTATTTGCTTGTCAGCCAGCCATTCGCCTTTTTTTTTTTTGTTTGTTTGTTTGTTTTAAATGCTGAGATTAATCACAGCTCCTTCCCTGAAGGAGAAGTAGTGTCATTCCTATCTTGATGCACTAAATACAAACTTCAGCCTTTTCCCAGGCTGGCTATTGAAGCCAGTGCTGCTTTCATTTCTTCATTTGCCCTAGTCACTGCCAGTCCGCAGGCCTGCTGAACACATGGTTTGAACTAGAATTAGCTCACAACTTCATATGACAATGCCTGAAAACAATATGATCCACATTCAGTAGCAGAGAGGAGAATATATATCTGCTGGTTTTGCTGTGCAATTATATTTGGTTACATATTTTTATTCATCCACTTTCTAAAATTTATTTATTTTACATATTTTTGTGTAGGAATGAGTTACGCATTCATGTAATGCCTGGCACAGAGGCACTGGGAACACTGGGAACGTCTGAGCATTTTTTAGTGTATGTACATATGCATATAAATATATATGTGAGAGATATTAATACTATAATATTTGGAAAGTATTAGAAAGTCAGAAAGTGCAGTTCTGTGATACTGAATTATACGAAGTAGCTGCAATTACAAAAATCCACCAAACCTTTCTCTACATTTCAGTGCATTTTAGAAAATGTTTGGCTTTTGTACTTGCTTTCATTGTGCATTGGAAACTGTTCATGCTTTTATATATCTTGGGAATTCTTGGGGAAAAAACCTGTTATTAGAAGAAATAGTGTGTTTGATTTAGATGATGAGGGCATGCAACTGAGTTTTAATGATAAACCTAGATCTCCAGATTTGGTGATTTACTAGAGGTGCCATATTTTCAGAGTTAAAATAGTGGCCCTGCTGTCTCGAGATAATAAGATGCTGTGCTGCCTTTCATAAAATAGTCTTGACAACTGGAAATGTTCTTGTTAACAGCTAATAACTCTTACTGACAAAAGTATATTGTCAGTGTTTTATCCACTGTATTTCTTACTCTCTGTCATTCTGCATGTATTGTGTATGCCAGTAACTTCAGAGAGTTCTCTGCAGAGAAACTACTTGAGAGAGATTTAGAGGACCAGTGATATCAGAGGCAATTCCTCAGCCACACTCAGAGGAGGGTGCTATTTCTGCAGAAGGCTTGACAGGCACTTAGTATAGTGGGTAGGAAGGCAGCTTGGCCTGAACAAGTAGTGAAGGGAGTGTGTGGTGCTAAGGATCTGGTGATTCTGCCAGTGATGCTAATACACTTTGAAATAAGCCTGGTGGCCAGAGATGAAGCAGTTCCTGCTGCAATGCTCTCAGATACTGCACAGGAGAGGTTACGCTTCAAAATCTTTCTCACTTTACTTGTGGTAGGCTCCCATTGGTTTGCAATACCTGCTAATTCTTAACAGTGTGGTGAAGGGGGAACAAAACATTTTTAAAAATGTATGACTTACTTAATCTTTAAAATGTGCCTAGTCTGTCTGTGTCACTGTAACACATTTCAAGACTCTTTTGTGTGAAATACAACAGACAGATCTGAGATGCAAAATACGATGTTCTTTCTTGAGCAGAAGCCGTGGTGGTTATGTAACTGTTAATCTGCACTGGAAACCTTTAGTTCTTTCCTTAACATTTTGTATGAACTGTCTTCTAATTCAGAACTCATTTATAATTGCATAATTCATAATGTATTTATGGTTAGTTGTAGAGCACATATCTTAAAAGAACATCAAGATCACAAGTCAATTAATGGTAGACTGCGCCAGAGTTAAGTTTTCCAAGCAATCTTAAAATTCAGCTGCTTTGTATGTATCACAATGCAGATTTTAGTTGCAGGGTCACAAACTACTTTTTCTCCAGAAATCCTGCTTTGTTCAGTGTATTGCATAAGCAGTGCTCTACAGCATTATGATTTCTTTTTTTCATTCAGTGAAGGTCTGTTGCACTCGATTAAAGCACATTCGCAAATACATAATTTATGATTTTCATTTCTGGTCATCACAGTATTTGTAGTTGTCTTCAAGTATTCAAAATCTATTGGGTATTTGATTTTCATATACTTCCTTATATTCACAGCATTAGTTTTATTCCTGGTCTACAGAAAGAAAACTGAGCCACATGCTCTAAACTGCCTGTAGTTCCATTTCCCCTTCCAGTGGACAGTTTTAAGATAATGAATGCTGGTACTATGGAATTTGTCTTTTCCCTAAAGTACTTTACAGAGTACATTCGCATACTGTCTTTTTGCTCACTGAATAGGCCTGGTGGTTTGAATATATAAGCCCAACAGAATCCTATATTTGTCTGGTATTTCCATCATGCATTGTTCTAAACATTCCTGCAATTGAAAGTGCAGTTTATGACCCTCCTGACTTCCACCACTGGTATTTCAAGAGTGAAAAATCAGGCCCTACAAATTTAGGGCCTAATCAGTCTAATTTTCCATGGATCATCTCTGTGCCAGGGTTACCTATGAAGGAGATATAAGAGGGATTGCTGAGCCATGGGCCACAGTGGTGTTCTAGTGTTCTAGAAGTGCATTTTTAACTGAGTAGTCACCTCTAGAGAAGTCCAAGATACATTTGAATCCATCCACTTGAACTGAAAAGTAAGCTTTCTGATGAATGCTTTTATCATAGGAAAAGACTCCAGGGGAAGATGTGTTCAGACTATCTCAACTGAAAAATGAATTCTGAAGTTTGCTATAAATACATGTGGAGCCTTACCAGCATATAAGTAGGTTTACCTTTGTCCTAGTTGCTGACTATTGTCCACATGAACTGGAAAAATACCTAGAACAGCATCTGGCTTGAAAAAAAAACACCTTGAATTTGATTCAGTTATGAAATTCTGGAAGATTACAGCTATTCCAGATTCAACTATAGGACACAACAGAAATCTAGTCTGCCCATTAGTACAACTCCACTGCATTTATCCTATAGACAAACTGGTTTCAAAGTGGAGAAACATGCAAATACTCTCCCCTCCTGCTTTGCTTATGCTAAACTGGATTTATGAAGGGAGAGAGGTGAGCCAATTAGGAAACAAAGGATTTGTCTGCATTCAAAGGGACTGAGAATATTCAAGGGCCTTCACCACGAGTAGGTTATTGCTGGTAGATCTCAAGAGCAACCAGTCTCATACTGGAAAGTATGTTGTACAAAACTGTTACCTGAGATGAGAATATGGCCAAAGTTAGTGAGACAGATCATAGTTGGACAGGGAACAATTGACTTCAGAACAGGAACTGGAAAATTCAGGCCTTGCTGCTTTTGTGTCAGGCATGGCAGGAACATTGCTCGTTTTCTCACTACTGATTCTTAATACAGCTGTGTCAGAGTAAAGCTTTGTTGGGCAGTATGTAAGGACAACAGTGCTGAAAAAGGAAAACTTGCACTGTACATGTTGCAAAAAGAACATGTTATCCCTGTTTGGCAGTAATTCAGGTTGTACCTCATGCTCCCTTGTACAGTGATGAATTTTTCCTTTTTACTAATCTTTGTATCGCTCCTGTGGAATGAATAGTAAGTAGCTAGTGTTCAGTTTGAGACTGGCAATTTGTTCAACCAGGTTGCCTTCTGGAGTGTGTAACTTTAATTTAATTGATGTTAGTGAAATTACATTGGTGTATCTGGAAAGAGAAATGAGGGCATTGAAACTGCAACTTGTCTAAGGTCATTCAGTCAATCTGTACAAATGCAGCGTCTGATATCCAGTGCCCATATCCTGTGCCCGTAATCTCTACCTCATACCTCAGTGATTTAAAACCTGACAGGTCTCATCTGTGCCTCTTAGATAATTATTGTCTGGAAACTCTGACTTAGTTGATGATGTTTGTTTCTAGATAAAGGCATGTTGTCTATGCATTCCTTATCTCACATGCACACGCCTCTGTTCTCTTTTCTCAGTGTAACCAAAACTATTGCTGAACAATGTTGTGCTTTTCTAGAAAAATAGTCTCAGGTAAATCAGCTATGGGTCACAGGCTGGCTCACTGAGGGGTTTTTTTAACTGGTTATGTTCATGAAGTACAAATTCTATAGTCAGTTGCAGGCTTTCACATTGCCCTAGCTGCACAATTTCTTCCTTGCTTAGTATCTTTGTGCAGTAAGGCTAAGCCAACATAAAACAGGAACACAGCCAGGATTCTGGGAACACATGATGGTGTGAAGGTTTCTTCAGAAGGTTTGTAACAGGCCATGCTATACCCCTAGTCCTGCCCCTTGCATTCTCATCGCTGAACCATTTTTATAATCCTGGATCTGTCTCACCATTTTTTCCAATCTTATGCCAGCACTATTTGTAGGTTCCCCACCTGTTACTGTGTGTATTACGTTGTAACTGTCTGTATATCGTTCTACAACTTCAGTGTGTTAACAGACTGACTGCAGTGTTGTATATAAATTACCATAGGCATTTCCCAGTTTTTCCTTTGATGTTACATTTTTAATCTGTGCAAAGCATCTATTGAAGCTTCTGGTACTGTTTAGTTCATGATCTAATGGGAGTTGCATCTACCCAGACAGGAACCATTAAGCAAAAAAGACACCCTCGAGAGGCTAGCTCAAGGGATAAGGGAGTTCAGGTGTCATGGTTTCTTCTGAAATATTTAATAGGAATGTGTCAGAATGCGAGGTCTGAGGGCTCTTCTCATTCATGAAAGTAGTGTAGTGCTTGTGCTTTTGTAGTGCTGCCTGGCAGTCGCCTTCAGTAGAGGGTTTGCCCTCTGCTACGTTACATCTTTCAGCACTCACATTGCAGTTTGTGATTGTTATTATGTATCGCAGTACTGCCTGGTGATACTGTGGCAGGGACCAGATGTTGAATGGTTCTTACTAATATCTGCCTTGAAGCTTTTCTGGAAACCAGGAGCATCTGCTGTGTAGGCTCCAAGGCTCCAAGTGTGGCCCTGCAAGCAGTAGGGGCACCCCCTCCAGAGTGTAAGGGACCCTGAATGCCTGAGCAAGCCTGACGTACTTGAATAGTGCTAGGCATTTTTGGATGCAGGCTGCACACAGACCCGCGAGACAAACATGCAGGTGAAGGGTGTATGGTAGGTAAAGCACACGTAATTTTTCTGTAGGCTCCTCAGGGCTTTTAGACAGAAAAAGCCTCTGTTCCAGAGAATTTGTGTTCTAGGTGGACATGAAGGGCCAAAGGAAGCATTGCTGAGAGTGTATCACAAGCAGCTTGTTTCTTTTTTGCTCAGTGAGAGTAGTCTAATGTGCCGACACTTAGCTTTTTGGGAAAATTTTATCTGAATTGACTTGCTCAAGGTCACATAGGGCATCTTAAGCTGGTATGGATCACCCGATGTCTCAGCCCCGTGATTTTCCTTCCACACAAAAGGTTGGCAAAAGCCAGTGATCTCAGTGCAGTCAGCATTTTCTCCATACTCCTGAAGCCCAAGCTATGCTTTGGTAGTATTTGTCTGGCCTATAAATGTTTCTTGCTACACTTCATCCATGGCTGAATTTCAGGGACAGAGTAAGTTGTCGCTATATATAGCCGATGAAACGCTTTGGGATCTGCTGACAACGTCAGTTGTTACTATGAAGCCAGCAATGCATTTTTGCAGCTCTTTCTCAATTTTTATTTCCAAACCTGACATTTGAAATAATATACTTAAATTAACAATAATTATAACATATACTTAGCTTCCGGTTAGTATCACCACACATGAGTAGCGTGGGCATTTTTCAGAACCAAAGTTTGAGCCTCTTGGTGCTAGATGTGGGAGGGCTAACTAATATGCTTAGATAAAATCAGAATTTTGGTTCCCAGATGTATGCTCTCTTCTCTGCTCTTTTTAGGCCTTCCTTCTTTATGTGTTCATTTCAGGAATATGAAGCGAGTGTAATATTTTTTCACATGATCTCTACTTATTGGATTTAATTCCTCAGTTTTTTTCTCAACTTATGAAATAGTGTGTTTCTTACATCAAATAACATGGGATATGTTTATTGTATTGAAAAAAAAAAGGTGTTACTTATCTCCAACTCTAGTTAAAAAAATAAATGCATTTCATAACACACCCCACCTTTCAGCTTAACTTTGTTCAGGAAATTTTTGTGTGATTTTTACAGAATCCAACATATTGGCCCAATCTAAATTGTCAATATCTTCTTTAAATAATACAATTTTTTGTTAGTTAAGCTTTAAACTAGTTGATATTTGCTACAAGCAGAAGTGCATTTTAAGCAACAGCTATAACATGCTTTGAAAATCAAAGGGCTTTTTGATCCCTCATCTAAGATTCTGTTAACAGTTTACACAAGAGAATGATCACTCTGAATGTAGTTTCTTTTATCTTTCTTCAACTTCTTTCTTGAGAAACCTTCGTACTCTTCTTTTTTCACAAAGAAACAGGCTCTGCCCCTGAAAAGATAATTGCTTAAAGACTTACTGACTTATTGAGCTCTCATAAAGGTTCTTCATCTTCCTGTGGCCTTTCTGAGACAGTTTTGGCATATGTGACTATTTTGGTCTTACACAGAATTTTGTATAGCAGAAAACTAACGGTGAACATTTTCACATTGGTTGATTGTTTCACAGGTGATTAAGTACACAGAGAAATCTGACTAATTTCTTATTCTAAATCACAGTAGGTTCAAATAAAAGAATGATCTGGGGAATCATTGTTGCAGTGTTCAGCATTTTTAAAGTTTTATTAAAAAGTTGGTGTTTTATTCTCATTTTAAGATTATGTGAGGGAAGAATAAACATCAGGTTGAAGGTATTGAAAGTCTGGTGAACAGTGAAAATACAGAGGAGTGAGTTCTTCAGAGAATGATATGATGGCTTTTGGGGAGCCAATGGATGTTAAATATAAACTGTGTGAAACAATTTCCATTTCATTAAAAAAAAGGTTGACACAGAAGGTGAAAACTGTGCTTCCTTTAGTTAGAAAAGCCCTTTGATTCTCAAGGAGCCTAATGCAAAGTCTGCCAGGAGGCTTTCACTTAGGTGGTATTAGATTCAAAGATCCTTCATAAGTTGGAACTGTGGTAAGAAATACTGACTTGAGTTCACTCGCAGACCTGCTGCTCCTGTTAGGAAAGTTCTGGCCTTCTTTGTGCTCCTCGTGCATGGGAAATAATATTTTGTTGCCACAGTTTTCTCCTGGGGTAAAGGCATTCTCCTGGGTACACCCTTACTAGCATTTGTGTTAGTGTGAATGACAACTGCACACCTTTTGCCAAATAAAAGATAAAAGCAGTTCAGCTCTGCCATCTCCATTTCTGATCTCCCTGTGCCACCTTACTTCTTCTAATCTGTTTGGCAACCATGAGTATTTTTTTTAATCTTACCACATTACAAGCAATCTGTATCATTTCTGCCCTAAATGTACCTGCTGGTTTTTGGGTATCTTGCCATGTCAGCTTAAAATTCTGTATCTATGTGGTTCACTGTGTTTCTTCCTCTTTCTTAACTTGGGACTTCTGTCCTTTCTTTCCTGTTCAGCTGGCTTATTTCTGTTTTGATTTGATTTTCTTTCTCCTTAGGCACACAATGTGGCTCTAGGACTGTGCCAGCTTTAGTGGGGATAGTCCTACCTGCCTCTGATGAAGGAATAAGCTGATTGAAGCACACTACTTTATTCATACTACTTTGCTGGGCATAGCTTTCCTTTCTCTAGGTGAGCTGGAAGAAGTGCCTCCCCTTCCACTTCAAGTTTGGTGTCAGAGTTCCATTTTGGCTCTTTCCACTACAGACCTCCATTCATATGCTTCTCACTTCCATCCACACAGTTTGTTTATAAAATTAAATTAAAGTAGTAAACAAAATACCAGATACTCCTCCTAAAGCTCCATCTATAAATATCTCCTCTGCTGCCTGATTAAGGGGCAGTAAGCAGTTATTTAGAGAATCTAGAACAGGTCAGAGTCCATCAAGATAGGCAGTTTTTTTAAAACAAGGATATTCCATTTAGCTTCCTGTTTCATAGGTAAAAAGCCCAACTCTCTCAAAATGCACACTAATGAAGTTGAAGCCCCCTATTTTGACACTTTCAGAATGAAAAAATCAGCTTTTTCATTCGGAAAAAAATTATTCATCCAAAATGGGCTAACAAAACCGACCCAAGGTGTGTTTTGAAGGACTTGCCCCTTATAGAAAAATGTGGGTTTATTCCTGTTTGGAATTAACTTGAATTTTTTTAATCTCTCAAACTAGCTGAGAGATACCATCTTTCTAGCTATTGGTTCCTTGGAACAATTATGAGATTTTTGTTTTGTTTGTTTTGTTATGAAAGTACTAAGTTTACCTATGTACGAAGTAAACATGAAAAAATGAACAGTACCTTTGCAGCAGTGGCTAGCTAAGTTTTGAGCAAATCCAGTTATTTTATGAAAAAATAACCTTCTTTCAGAATTCTAGAAAATCTGGGTAGATTTCCCTTGGATTTCCAGAAATCTGACACCAGTCCTAATCTACAGTGTGATCGGTGATCGGATTTCTTTGTCATCATAATACCTCAGGTTTTTATTTCATGACACAGGCATTCTGGCCTGTGTTATAGGATGAGGGCCAACAACTAAAATGTGGCTTTTAACTAGTACATCCCTGTATGAAGCCACCAGTACTGGTGAGGCTCACCTGTACCGTGCAGCTGGGAGCGTGCGGTACCCTCTGACTGCATCCATGGAGATCCCCAGACAAGACAGTGTGGAGGAAAGGTGTGAAGCTGGTTGCAATGGTTCACCTCTAATGAGGTAGTGCGTAAAAGGTCTTGGGTCTTGTCAGTGCAGGAAAGCTCTTTGCGCAGGAGCATCAAAGCTTTATGTGTATACTTCTGGGATTTTTCTGACTTCTTCCTCCTTTTCCTCTGGAAACTTCTCCTGTGCTGTGGGTCGTGAATAAGAAGAAATGGTTTTACTGATTTCAAAAGCTTGATTAGTCATTTGGGTGATTGAAATTGGACATGTATCACAAACCACGGGTGACTACCCAGCCATAAAAATAAACCACACAAATTACACCAGCATACACACAATGTGTACATACATGAAATATTTTGTTTTGTAATTGAAAGTGTGTATGAGTATCCTAAGAGAATGCTCATCTGCACGTGAACAAAAAAGTCTAGGCATAGCATTCATCAATGTTTGCTTCATTATATAGATGGAAATGTAGCAACCTTGAGAATATTTGCAATGAGCAGGTGAAAAGCACGTGCTTTTGCCTTCTGACTTTGCTGCTTAGATTTGGAATTTGATTTTCATACTGTTCATCTTACAGTATGAACATCACCTTTGAAAGTTCAGGTTGCTTTGACTGCGTGGAACATGTTGGCAGTCCTCTTCTAAATTCCATTTGCAACATTAGTGTTGCATTTACGAAGTTTTTTTGAGCTGATGGGTATGTATTAGCTGTACATGTATGCATGTTCTTCTAAATTGCATGGACTTCCGGGGTAGAAGGTGACTTGGCAGAAAGCAGAGCTTTAGTTAGCAATACAGTGGAGGACTAACAGCTGTCTAACTGTTAATTATTCTGGTTATTCATTCACATTGGCGTAGAAACCTATGGCTGCCTTTACTGAACAGATTTCTCCCTTATGTATTTGTCTTTTATGGCTTCCAAAAGCTCAGCTTTGGTGAGCATTTTCTTCATCTAAGTAAGGTTCAAATTGCATCCAGTGTGGACACTGCTAGAGAAGATGACCTTGGCTGGTGATAGGTGCAGGCATTAATGACAGGCTACATGAACAACATACTAAACTTGCCGATTCCCAGAAGAAACATTGTCGCTAGGGCAACTGAAATGATATGACAGGGGAGATACGGGACGTGCTTGCCAGGATGCTTGAGCTCAGTGCTATCTTTTCAGCTTTTACCCTGTGGAAGCATGGGTGAATGGTTCCTGTCACACATTTAAGAAGTTATTGGTTCCACAGACTTCTGATCTTTAAGGTCTCTTCCAACCCAACCCATTCTATGATTCTATGTACTGTGTTTCCTGGATGAAAAAGGTGTATGTTGCTTTTCTAAGCTGTGCTTTCTGGTTTAACTCCAGACCTGATCTCCACTGGAACTTGTTTCATTTCTTGGGCATCCTTGTCTGCACTGGCTCTTGTGATCTTTAATCCAAAAAGGGAAATGTGGAGTGACTCAAGGGTCCACGCAGACTTCAGACTAATGATAAACAGTGTCACACTGCATTAGTAATCATAGATGGGTCTTGAGAAGTAGAAATATATGTCAGTAGGGAGAAAAAAAAAAAAGAAAAAAAGACAGGTATTTTATCAAATTGGAAGGAGAGACAGACAGACGAGCAGCCGACTTTTTGCCCAGAGAGCTTACGGGAGGTGGATTCCCGGGGTCAGCCTTACCGCCGCAGGCAGCCCCCCTGCCCTGTGCGGGAGCGGCGGGTGCAGCGCCCCGGGTCCGCCCCGCCGCTGCCCCGGCCGGCGGAGGGTGCCCGGCCATGGGGCTGGGGCCGCGGGGCAGGGGCCGCCGGCCGCGGGGCTGGGGGCAGCGGGGCTGGGGCTGGGGGCAGCGGGGCTGGGGGCAGCGGGGCTGGGGCTGGGGGCAGCGGCAGCGGGGCTGGGGGCAGCGGGGGCTGGCGCCTCTGGCAGCGGGGCTAAGGGCGGCGGCAGCGGGGCAGGGGCCGCGGGGAAGCGGGGCTGGGGCCGCCGCAGCGCCACGTGACAGCCCGGCGGGGATAATAAGCCGCAGCAAAGAGCCGCGCTGGGCTTCTCCGCAGGGTCAGCCGCTGGGACCTACAGCAGCAGCAGCAGTAGGGAGAGAGAGGGAAGGAGGGCAGGAGAGAGAGAGAGAGGGAGGGAAGGTCACCACAGGTCAGCACCTATCTGACAGTTTCAACCTCTGCTCTCAGCAAGACTTATCACTCCGTGTCACCTTGGGAAAAGAAAAAAAAAACAACCAAAGAAAGTAAAAAGATACTGCTACCTACAACCCACCAGCACATAAACTAAACTTAAAACATAGTAGAAGCCACAGCAGCTAAAGCTGATCTGCGGGTAGCATGAATAGCATGAACCAGATAGAAACAAACATGCAGTACACCTACAACTATGAAGAGGATGAGTACATGACCCAAGAAGAAGAATGGGACAGGGACCTGCTCCTGGACCCAGCATGGGAGAAACAGCAAAGAAAGGTCTGGAAATAATGTGTGTCTGTGCTTCTGTGTGGAACGATGTCTTCTCTTACTGCCACACTGTATCTGGAATTGCCAGGGCTGTGCAGTAAGAGGTTCTAATTTCGTAAGAGAATATACTTAACATTTTTTTACATTATGTTACAATTATACATCACATTATATAATATATATTAGCTATGCCATATGTTGAGGATAAAGCATTAACTTTTTGGACTCTTAAGTGAAACCTGTGTAAGGCGAAACTAACTTATGAGCATCAGGAGTTTCTTTTTATATTGCACTAGAAATACCCTGTCAGTACCTCTAGATTTATATATTAGTATTTCACTAATTTTTAACTTCACATCCTGGGTCTTTTTTTCAGATAAGTGGTTCCTGAATGAATGTTGTACCTGATTGCTTTTCAAAAACAATAAATTGCAATTCTAAACAGGGAGATGAATGAGATGCTTCAAAACTGGTGTGCAAAAAAGTGTGCAATATTTCTGAGAGCAGACTGAGAAATCACTTTTGAAATTGTGATCTTGTGAGTCAGCTCTTATGAGAATTTACTCTTCATTCTGAGTGAATGATCTGACAAGGAAAATACTGCCTAGAAATGTATCCAGGCTAGATCTGGAAAACTATAATTCATGATTAAGTTCCCACATGCCAGTTTGCTGTCTGGGAAAAAATGCATCTGCAAATTCCTTGGAATATACCATTGTAGAGGAAATGGTTTGTGCCTTTTAGGTGTAAGAAAACCATCAAGTACTGCCCATACTCTTTTTCTGAACATAGGCAGAAATTATAATCCCATCAGCAGTCTTATCAATGGTTTGGTACTTCAGTAATATTTGCGATTTCTAATTTCTAACTTAAAACTGAGTTTTAAGCAGCATATGGAAAAGAGAGATGAAACATTGTAAAGGATTTGTTACTTCCTAATGTAAAAGGTGATGTTGAAGTCACAGCTGACAGATCTGGGATTAAAAGGTTATCTGCTGGTTACAAGAATGAAAAGAAAAAGGGAGGAGGGGAGGGAGAGAGGGAGAAACAGTGCTCTAGGCAATGAAGTTGAATATGCTTTTTGCTGTAGATGAACAGCTCACTTCAAAAACTGAAGTTGCCAATTTATATCTGATGACAGCCTGGCCCACTGTTACAGTCACAGCTTCTATAAAAGCTATACTATAAAAGTATAGCTATAAAAGTAAGAGCTATTGAATTGTTGGGGCCAATGGGTTTGCTTTTCTATTAAAATGAGTAGAACCGATATTTTCCTCTCAGTTTTTACTTGTAGCCTACCTTCTTCTGTGAGCTTTAGCTGGTATTATTCATTTTTGTACATGCACACCTGTTGATCCTGGATCAGCTTGTACAGGATCCTGCTGTATGAGTATTGGGGGAGCAGTTCTGGGCTAAGTTAGAAGTTCATTTTTCTTGATCTGCCAGCTCCTGCAACTCCTAACCAATTATTAAGCTGTACACATCAACACTGACATTTGTTTTAATGTGACACTCTTTAGATGGTGAACTATTATGTCTTACACTGAGAATGGAAATTATCTTGGTGCTTAAGTGCTTTAGTGATTTGAAACTGCTCAGCCATAACAGGTCGTGGTTACATCTGGTTAGGATTCAATCGTCCAGTATTTCAGAGAATTCTGTTTTTAAAATAAAGAAATAATGGACAGGTTACTAGGTAGTCAGCACTCTGATGCAGTTTTCTTACAGTGCAGATAAATGATAAAAAATGGAGTTTGAGTTCTGTAGGCTTTCTTACGTTTACAGTAAATGTCTTGACTTTAAACAGAAGAGTGGTGAGTAGTCAGTATAAGACCCCATAGCAAATTTTTTGTTTCCATTCCTCCAAACAGACGGCCCTTCAGCAGAAAGTCAGGCTTCCACACTGAGAAGTCAAAGCAGACTCTGCTTTACTTATGTAGAGTAGAGAGATTGTAGCTTTGCTACTTTATGTTGCCAATTCCCAGGGCTTAGTTTTAATATTAAACTGATACCGCAATTAAATAAAATTTAGGAGAGGGCATCCTCATTCCTTGTCTTGGAAAAGAGTGAGAGCTTTTTATTACGTGAAAAATAAGTACTGTCATGATAAAGGGCCTGATAAACTTCATAAAATGTCAAGGCTTCTATCTTTCTTTAATTGTTGCTAAGAGAGTTGCAGAAAGTGCTTTCTTTATTTCCTTAATTATTAGGAGAAGATTGCAGATACACGGGCACAGATCTTTGTTCTAACTGGCAATATGATATTGAAAAGTGATCTCAGTGGAGCCCTGGCAGTTGGCAGCATATATTTTGTATTAGACAGTCTTGGAACAAACCAAAAATAAATGCCATTGTTTCTATTGTGGGCTGTGCTCTCCAGACTTGCCATTTCAGTGATATGCCTGGTATGAGATCTGTCAACAGATGCTGGTAGCACATGATGACGTCCATAGGATTACAATGGATGTGACGCCTAATTATAACCATGGTTCATAGAGTATTATGGTCTGCTGTAATCCAGGCTCCTTGGTGGTTGCAGGTGTCAGAATAAAAATGAAGCACACTACAGGAAAGGAAGCTGAGTTGTAGCTTAGCTCTGTCTCTCTGAATGTGAGCAACAATTTAAATGTTTTACTTGGGATAACGTTTGTCCTGTGTCAAGTCAAGAAAACACAAATTATCATTTGCTGCATTAGACACTACTGGTAAAAACTTAAAAAGGATCATATGGTTGGAAATTTCAGGCAGCAACTTTAAAAAAAAGACTAAATAGTAAAAAAAATTGTATTTTGCATGGACATGCTGTCTTCAGTAGGAAATAATTAGAGAACCACAGCCTTGCTGTGTTTTGAAACATGTAGATCGGAAACTTCTGAAATCTGCTCATTTCCTCAGTACACTTCCACTGGCCACGTGTGCTTAAACAGCAGTTGAAAGATCTATGAAAGTGGTCCCTGGTTTCTTCAGTACTACACTGAAGTATAATATATACACTGAAATATAAAAGTATTGGAAATCAAAAAGTCTGGCCAGAGGGGTGGGATTCTCTTCTTCACTCTGCTTTGTAATCTTGGGCAAGGTCAGCTCGCCTCAGAAGAGGATAGCAGCGATACTTGTAACAACTGATAGAAGTGGTTGGTTTTATGGTACATCAGGCTAGTGATTAGCTGTCTTTCAGTCCCTACCCTGCTGGACGTAAAAATCATTCTCGTTCATAGTGGAAGACTTAAAACCTGATTTCTCTTTTCTCCATGATAAATTTATTTTTTAAGTTCCAAAAAAGAAGTTCAACAAACATAAAAAATCTTTTAGTTTTCACTAGCCTGTATCTCAATATAAATAAGAGGAAAGTAGAAAAATGAAGTGTCCCTGCAGCTTAGGAAACAAAGCACAATGACGCTAGCTCAAAATGCAAACGTATTGTTTGCAGTGCATTTGAACTGCCAATATCACTCAGTGAGCTGTGTGTTAAATGGTGCTCTTTATAATTTGTATTTTTTTCTATAAATAATTTATTATAGGAGTGTGCTTTTTTAAACTTTGACGTGAAATGTGGTTTGTTAGTTTTTCAAGGAAGTCTTAAGCCTTTAGGATAACGATCTGAAGGTTGTGAAACAGGTGTTATCCCTTCTTCAGGACAGTTGTATTGTACTGTAAAGCACTAAACTGGCTCCACATAATTCATATGGGTCTTCTTCAGTTATTCGGATATATCTGACACTGTTGCACTAATAGACGTAAGGAAAGAACTGGAAACATGCTCCTTGCCTTACTGATATTGTAGACAAATGGTCTTATTCTAGATTGCTGCATGGCCCTGATACGAGCACTTTGTTAGTGCAGAAGGGTTTTAATTTAAGTGTCAATGCAATTTCTGACCATTTTGATGTTTTTTTACACTGGTGTAAAATAAAAAAGAAGACTCTGAATATTTCTTTATCTTGATATTGCACTCTTTGTGAATGCAAATCTTCTTGATGACACTGAATGCTGTGCATTAGTGAGGACTTTGGAAAAGGTTCTTTAGGAAAGAAGCCGTGTCTTTCCAGTCTTCAGAAGTACATACCAGATTGCACTTTCAGTCTGACCTATAAGGCTTTATCTGCATTGCCTCCTTTGGCTGGTAATACAACTCCTATTATCCTTGCAAATAAAAAAAAAAAATCATTTGAAAGTCACGTGTATGGCAAATTGTTTGGAAGAAGCTACCAGGACTACAAATTGTGGGCAACATTCTTCTTTTTCAAGTGTTGCTGCACCTTCATTAAGTTCAGCAGATTTGAGAGGTTCATTGCAGCCTAAAAGAGAAATTGACCTTGTGTGCTGTCTGACTTCAGTGTCTATAAATAGAGTTACAGTCAGTGTCCCGAATTCACTCTGAAGTTTCTATGGTCTTCTGTTGATGGAATCGATATCAGAAATCTCTTCCTGGAAACAGTCTACTGGTGAGTGAGAAGATGGATGAAGTAGTAGAAGGAAACAGCTTCATTCTTCAACCAGGAAGAGGAGGAGAGAAATAATCAAGCCTGAATGAATGAAAAAGAGATGTAAGGCACAAGAACACTGGCAGGAGGGTCTGGGAGCCGCCAGCAAAATTCAGTACTGTAAAACCACTCCTCATGGATTTACAGGCTCTGGATTGAAATCATTGTGATGGAGAATATAGCAATATCTACAGTGTGGACAGGGCATTCCAGCCTATGTCTCACTCTTACTGAGATTATATGGAAATAATCAAAGTTGGGTGGTGTTTTGTGTTTGGGGTTTTGTTTTTTTGGTGTTGTTTTTTTTGGGGGGGGGGCTGGTGCGGGGTTGGCAGCAGTGCTTGGGTGTTTTTTTTTTTTAGACTGTGCAAAATTATTTCCTTGAATAATCAGCCTTGGAGTTAAGTAAGCTCCCATAGTGCGTAGAGATACCATCCATCTCTTGAGAGTTTTTAATGAGGTGACACTTATTACCCACGTGGAATACTAGTGGGATTGTTGAGAAGGCACAGAGATTCCCCTCTGCAACTAAGCAATATGAACAGGGTCTGGATGAGAGCCAGCAGTGAATGTAGGGGGTGTCATAGATGCAGAAGGTACACCCCTTTCTAAGAGAGTATCAGCCTTCTCGTTACTTATTCCTAGTATTTACCCATTAACAGTTGGATATTTCTTGTAAGGATGGGTGTACTGGCTTGAGTAGCTTTAGGACTAATTTCAGGAAGGGATTTGATTTGTTAGGAAGAACATCCTTCTGATTTGAAATCAGAATGTTAATCAGTGGAAAAATATTTTGCTATACTGAATCCTACACTGCAGTTCTCTGCCTCTACCTTTCATGCACAGAATTAGGATGACATAAGTGTCTTGGGAACTCTGTAGGCTGAAATAAGGATTTTCTATTGCTACCAATAGTTCAAAAAACAATTTCACCTTTTTAGACTTTTTTTTTCCTAGTATTCAGCCAATACTGTGACTGTCTTCTATAGAAGAATGTGTTGCCAAATTATATATGCCACTATAGATGCAGTGTGCCTGTGGTAGCATGAAGTTTCAGCACTCCAAGGCCAAATGCTTCTCCTCCAGATGCATCAAGAATTTTCAAACAGTGGATGCCAAAACCTCTAGTATTAAAACTCAAACATAAAACATCTCATTTCCTTTTAAATCCTGGGTGCTCTTTAAGTGACCTCCCCAGTGGTAGATTGTCCCATATAGGGTCTGACCCAGAACTTGGTATTCAATGGACAGACTTCATTATTTTCTGCCACAGCATGTCTTGATATTTCAGCGTATACCATAACTGCCCTAAATATTAGACACTGATGCAACGGACATGGAGTTGCAGTTTC
Organism: Falco biarmicus; assembly: GCF_023638135.1. Taxonomy (NCBI): domain Eukaryota; kingdom Metazoa; phylum Chordata; class Aves; order Falconiformes; family Falconidae; genus Falco; species Falco biarmicus. The sequence goes on from NC_079293.1 coordinate 82,757,399, forward strand.
TCTCATCCTAGAGATGCCATGATGGTAGAGACACTCTGTGTAGGAATATGGGTTGTGTTTATGGCTTGTTCTGTACAATTGGCCTCTTAGAGATTAGTGCTTGTTAAAATAGTAACACGTTAAATTCTTCTTGCTGATGTTGCTTGTGTGGAATGGTGCTTGAGAGGAGCATGCTGAAAGGACAGTGGAACAACCATATTTTCTTAGTGTGCTTCATATTCTGTCTTGGAAGCTGTCAGTAAGGTGTGCAGCTAAAGAGAGCACTGAATACTGTGGTGCTGGTGTATGAAGGAAAATTCACAGAAAGCTATTATGAAAATCACTTAACTAGAAATGTTTATGGAGGTAGTTTTTTCAAATGGGAAGGTTTTATTTATCAATATCAAGTGCGAGAAATCAATACATTACTCAATATTATATTTTCTATTTAAACTCAAACAGCACTTTCAATGTTGACCCATTCCAGGCTCTGTGTGCTTTTGGTAGTGTTGTCAAATGGATAATTCCTGCAGTCCTAATTCAGCTCTTAATTGCCACTCACCTCCAAATATCTGCCAGCAATGGAACTGTATAGCTATGAAAATAAATTATGTGAATCATTTCATAATGGGAAGCTAAGGCTACCTCCTACCTGTGTTCACAGATACACACCACAGCCTCCCCTGAAATTCATATAGTAAAATGTCTGCTGATCCAATTAGTAAGACAATAAGGATTGGAAGAAAGTATGGATCTAAGTGGGTTTCCATAAGCTCTAACCAAGGTGCTTAAGAGCTAGAGAAAAGCTGTGTGTTAAGCAGTGGACATTGCTATAATCTGTTGGGGGTGGGAGGTCTGCATCTTGCCATGGATCTGTAATGGGTCACTGGAGAGCTGAAGAGAGAGGCATCAAAGTTTTCTACTTGAAAGAGCACTGAGGGTCCTCAGCCCTGAGACAGCAGTAAACAGGGAATTCACACTCACACAATTTGTAGCCCTGTGCAAGCAAAAGCAGGGTTGAGGTATATCCCATAAACTAATGAATCCCAGTAAAAAAATATCATGATTACATCACCAATTTCCAAATCAAAATAAGACAGCTCTGTAAACTGAATTGTGACCACTTCTTGCCAATGGGGTAACACAGTTCAAAATCTTCCAACAAAGCCCTTCCATCCTCTTACAAGTAAGACAAAAGGAGTTTCATCATTATAATGGAAAATTTGGATACCAAATGCCTAACATAAATTTAATCACCGCTGCATAAATTCTGATCCATTTAATGATGTTTAGTTTAGGTGCTAATTTCTGTTTTGCACTGTACAATTCTACTGAATTAATTTCAGTGAGACTGAGCATTAGGATTTTCTTTAGTTGTGAATGGTGAATACTATATAGATATTGGTAGTATTTTAGAAGTTGTACTGCAGAGCCTGCTTATAGAAGGATGCATTGTATTTGTATCTGGAATGTAGGTGGACATGGTTCAGGAAGAAGCATGTCAGTGAAATAGAACTAGATGGGAATTTGTGCTGCTTAGCTTTGTCCCAAGTCAAAAGACATTCCTCCTGCATGTTATTTTATATCCATGCAAGCAAACAAATATAAAAGTGCTTACACCGTTGGCAAAGTTGAGTTGTTTTGGATGGCTTTACTGCCAAGCATAATTTCTTCTGAGCCCTAATTGTTGGGATAAACAATGTGTAACTGATGTGGTATTCCTTTACTGTGAGCAATGAAAAGTTGCTGACTCTGAATATGTCTTTCATGGATATATATTCTTTACTCTCAGCTGATACCAGAAGCAGAATGTATTCACATCAAGCATTCCATTTCCTCCTAAATTACATTTCATACCTAGTAGTTTGGAGTGATTTTCAAGTCTTCAGTGTTTGAAGAACATAATTTCATGAAATGCTGTGATAAGGATGTGTGACATTTGTTCTCATAGTACCACTGGATTTATTGGTTTTAAATATGCCTCATGGTGAGAGACTTGATATAAAAAGCTGATCATAACTATACAGGTGCTATACAATGCTCTTTTTCTACCTGATAAAACTGGTCATGTATTTAAAGATAAAAGTTAGCTCTTTCCACATCATTTAACCAGCAAACACAATGTTACGACCACCCTCTGACTGTTTCTTTACATATTCTGTAGTAGCTCTTCCTGCCGGCAGTACAAGTTACTCTTCAATACAGATCAAGAAGGATTACAGGGCAGGTGTTCCTGCTCTGCAGGAACAGAACATCTGCAGAGGTAGAGGTAGAAATCTTTGAAATGGAGTGTTCCGCTTTTAGGAAAGTGTCCCACTAGAAATGGTAGCTTGTAGAAATACACTTCAGCTGTCAGAAGGCCTGTCCAGGGTGAAGCAGAAGCTGACAGTTGTCTGGCTAATGTTTAGTTAGTTTCTATATTTGGACCTTAAATTTCTGTGTGTGCACACAGGTGAGAAAATTAGTCCTGAATTTATGTCCTAAGTGCAAGAATGGGCACTGCTGCTTCTAAGTCTGATCCCAGTTTTCCCTGTTTTTGAGTTACAAGGACGTGTCACTTTGTCCATGTCTTCATCTCCAAAACAGTGTTTGTAATACCTATGTTCTGGCTTTACAGATGAAAGTGCTAAGTGTTTACTGTACTTGATATGAATAAAATTTTCCATTTACTTCAAATGCTTCCTTCCAACTGCTCTTAACTGTCAGAATCTCCTCAACTTGAAATCTGGTGCTTGTTCTTATTTCTCTTCAAACACCTGTAAGCAAAATCCGTCCAGCTGCACATTACTTTCATAACTAGAAGAACCTAATTTAGAGCAAATGGCTTCTGCTCTGAACTGCCCCCTAGAAAAGCCTTCTCACTCCTGCTACCATAGCAGGAGTCTGCGGAAAGTGACTACCCTAGTCTAAAATTAGCATCTGTGATTATTCCTTAAGCATCTAAGGAAACACTCATATTTTTTATAGGTGTTGAACACCCAGGCATTTCCACTGACGTCAGGAGGAACTTCTGTCTATTTTGCACCTCCGAAAATCAGCCTGCTATTTTGGCACTCACAGAAAGGCTTAACCATCTAGTATTAAGTGATATATTTTTTTAAACTCTGTTTTATATTTAATCTTGGCACCAGTGTAGCTTTTTCACTGCTTGCAAGACTTAAGACATCGCACTCTTCAGTAGGAAGAAATCTGGTACCCAGCTGCACTAAATACAAATTAAAAAAAAAAAAAAAGAAAAAAAAAAAAGAAAAGAAAGAGAGTGTGTAGCTCTGGGGTATTATTTCATCTAGAGGAGTTTCTTTAGGCTATGGCAGACCTCCGTAGTCCAAGTTCATCTCCAGCTGGGCTCTGGAGTGTAGTTCCACTGTACGTTTTCTTTGGCAGAGCAGCTGACCACCTTCGACTCTTCTATCCATAGACTTCCAGTCCCCTTCATTTGTTGGTACAGTATCTTCTGCTATATACCAGGTAACTGATGAAATTTGAAGCAACCCTCCCTGCTCTTACCACTTCTTAATCCCAAGTCATTTCAGTAATGCAGTTTGCAGTGCAGCCACACAAGCAGCTATATCTGTGCATGTACATATTATGTATAATGTACTTATCATCCATCTGGCATTAATATTAAAAGACAAAACACCATACATGAGCCTGAAGTTTGCTTCATTTCCTTTTTGTCTCTGACCTTCATTTCCTTGATTTAGCCCAAATCCCAGCATGGCTCCTGTTCAGAACAGATATGCTATAAAAAAAGAACTGTGTGTTTAATTGACAAAGCAGTTTGCTTATCACAGACACTGTACTGTCTAAACCACAGGTGTTTATGCTTTCAGCAGTTACAGCCATCATTGTTATTTACCCATCTATTCTTAGTTAAGTGCTTGAGAACAGGTTACTTAGTTAAATTTCATATTCATATATAATCAGGCCATCCAAAGATCCCAAGTAATGTTTTGCTTTTTGTTCTGTTTTAAAGAAAAGCTCACTATTTTAGGAAGCTGACTGTCATTTTAAAAAATTATTTAGGACCTCTGGAATTTTTCTGAAAGTCTGCTGGCTTACGGGATACTTTAAATTAGAAAATGTTACTCTTTAGCTAATGCTTCATAAAAAAACCACATTAGAGCTTAATCAACCCAATATGTTTAAGTAGTATCTTTAACAGCAGCAGTTACCAAATTGTTTAAAAAACAGATTCTTAAAACTAACATGAAATCACAATTGAATATTTTTTTAAATCAACATTGAAAATAGTAAAGAAATTAGCACAGACAGATGATATGCTTTGTATAGTGAGAAATATTGCATTGAGGAACCTGGCTAATATGCCATAATTGGGAATTAATGCATGAGGGTTTTCTTTTTTTTCTTTTTTTTTCTTTTTTTTTTTAATAATCTTTTTTCTTCTCATAAGACTTTCAACTGAAAACTTAGTTCAGATTATAAATGAAACTGAATTCGGTGATCTTCAACTGTTCCACATAGACAACATTTACTGTGTAAATATCTTGGAGCCTGACTATTGACATACTTTTCCCATCATTTATTGGTATCAGGGACTTAAAGATGTATGTGTGGAACTGAAAAAAACCCCCAACCTCTCAGAATCTGGTTTAGCTTTCTCAGTCAGGAGACATGCTTTCCTCATTAGGGAAGTGTTTTAAAGAACGTTGATAAATTGGATAGGAACATACTTTTATTCCGCTCTGATTGACTGTATTGACCAATTTAAAATGGATTTACTTACTCACCTGGCAATGTAGTATATAATTACTGGATAAAGATAGCATGGTGAAGAAAATCAACAGAGAAAGCGAGGGAAAGACATTTAGAAATCCAGTCAACTAAATCCTGGATTAGCCTACTTTAATTAATCCTTCTATTTCCAGAGGGCATACCTTTAGTTCCTTCCATACTACAATGTGTCAATGCTTCTTTCATCTCATCCTAAATAGTATTTGGTCATTTAAATATGCATCTGCTGAAACAAAAAAATGTTAGCCAGCACTATCTGTGGTAGTTCAGAAGCTCTTGGGAAACCAGGAGAAGCACTGTAGGGTACAGCTGGTGGGAGAAGGACCCAAGACTGGAAAGGAGAATGGGAGATGAGATCTTTTGATAAGAAGGTTTGTTTGGCACTCATAGGGTAGTGGCAATGCATGTTCTTTGTTTAACATACTTGAGAGAAAGCCCCGGGCAGTATAAAGGGCACAGACTTCACCTTTAAAGCACACTTGCAGATCTGTCCCTTGCAGATCCACCACGGTATTCAAGACCCTTTTTTGCATTACCTGTACTTCATTTTTAACTCTCCACAGGAAGAAGCAAATATAACAGATATTATACTTTTGTTCCATAATAACGAAGAAGTGGCCAGTAGGAAAAGAATATAGAGGGAGAGAAAAACCAGGAAAATGGCTGGTCTCAAACCATTGCTGAAACTGTTCCCTCCAGACCTGTTGGCATTTTTACTGTGAATCCGTTTCTGAAGATGCCTTCTAGTTTGTTGATAGAAATGCTGAGCATGGGAGGTGGTGTTTCAGAATGAACTCCTTCTGAGTCATGTAGGAAAGAGTGAATTTCTTTTCACTATAACAGTTCAACTTTTCGTTGGATCTTTTGGTCCCATAACATACTAAATACTCTTTTCCTTGTGCTTCTGTTATTCAGTAGTTAGATCAAAAAAATGTGCCTTAAATATGGCTCTTTGTCTATACTATTGTTTACACTGAGACCTCCCAAATATCACTCTGCTCAAAAGTGATCCAGAGAGCACCAGAATGCCAATAGCTCACTGTTCCATTAATTGAATATGGCTTCCAAAGTATCAGGAGTTGTCTTAATTTTGGTCACCCAAGATCTGTATCTAAAAACTTAGAGAGAGGAAGAAAGAGAGGATGCATGGAAGAGAGATGTTTGGGAACATGCATCAGTACACTGGAGTTTCTAACAGAACCTATACACTTCATGCTTAAGCCTCTCTGCTTAGGTCCCTAGTGTCCTACCTGATAGGCTGGGGAGAGGTATCTTTTGGACAGCACTTTGAGATATAAATATGTATTTCTATATAAATGCAAAGATGCAGTCTTTATTGCATGACTGATGGAGTCCATTAAAGCTTTTATAAAAACGTATGTTTCTTTGCTGCACTCAACTTTGTGCAGTGTCATGGCAAATCTATTTTAATGCTCTGCCAACTGGGTGCGAACTGATTTATTAGTAGGTATGCACTGTAAAGTTCTGTGGTGTAAAGGAATCAGGAATGCTGTGTGAGATACTAGTTGCTATAGCCATACCACTTTAGGCTGCAATGTCAGAATTACTTGTTTTTTATAGTGTAAATTCAAGCTCTGCAAAGTGCAGTGTATTGGAACAGAGAATATTTGGTTAGCATGCTCTAAAATTAGGTTACTCTATTAGAGGAGAATACTGTTGTGCCATGCACATAGCTGGCAGTCCTCAGAGGTTCGGAGTGGATCCTGCACACTCCCAGTCATGCTGCGGGGGAGTGCTGTGTCTCTATCAAAAAGGCACAGGTCCTTGGGGGCGATGGTTCTGTGTTTCTGCAGATTTCAGTAGGAGACATCTTGAAGGGCAAAATTGGAAGTGTTGCACGTTAAAAGAAAAAAAATCTATCATGAACTGTTCATTGTTAAATTATTGAATGCTAGAAACAATATGGCCTATTGAAAGAGATCGACATGTCCATGAGCTCTTCCTTCAAGGGAAATACGAGAACAATATCTGAAAAGAAAGGAAAACAAAAGCCATTGGCCAAAAAAAGATGATTCAAAACTTTGCATTTCTATTATTCCTTTAGCCCTTTTTTTCCATTTGTTTTTGTTTTTAAAACTTTACTCCCATTTAAGAACTGTGTTCTGAATATGCTTGATCCACAGATACTTTTTCACCTATAATTGTTTTTGGAGGCATGTGAAATAGAAGTTCTTTCACTTGCTACAGTATTTTAATTTTGCAAAACATACCCGAGACTGTAACATACTGCAGTCATTCAATCTGAGAGATGAACAGAGCCCTTGTGAACCTGCATTTTGAACTCTCAGTCCACAGGGCGTATTTACATCTCACCTCTCCTGTGAGGTAAAGATGCGTTAAGAGGTTTTACTCTTTGAAAGGAGTTGTACAAAAAGTGGTGGAAGAGCAAGGACTCAGATGTTGAGTCTATTCACTGTCTGTCTTTTCACTCTTGTTAGAGAAAGCAATTTAATATGGGAGTTATTATAACTCAGAAATTTGTTAGTAGTTTGTGAACTTTATGTTTATTCACAGATTATATCATTTATTTACCATTCTGTAGTGCTATTTTTGTACCTTGAGCATTTTAATGCATTGCATAATGCATTCAATAAAAATTCAGAGGTATTAATTCTGTTATGACAAGGTATTAACATACCTGTTGTTTTACATAAAAGGAAAAGCGTCATCAGAAAGGTAGTGTATATCTGTAAATGATGTCAGGCATATTGTTATTGAAGTAGGATGGAAGAAGATGAAGAGGTAAGATCACTGCAACCAGCAAGGGATTGCTCCCCATTACTCCAGCTATCTAGAATTAATTATTCAGGGCTGCTGGACATTGGCATTTGGACAAAAGGTTCTCAGAGTATTGCCTGGACGCTGTTTGTGACAACCTTTTTTTCAAGGATTCATGCATATGATGTGAATGAACAAACTATATTGCAAAAATAGTCATTCATGTCCAAGAGAAAGCTGACTTGCAAAACCCTGACCTTTGTCACTGCTTAGCAAGGTGGTGACAATATTAATTAAAAGTCTCAGTTTTGCGAAGCCTTCTGAGTGGAATATTCTAACAGCTCCTACCCCCCAGCTCATGATGAAAGATAACCTTGTACTGAAGATGGACTTTTAATTTATTGGTTGGGAATGCGTGGCTGGGGGGAACCTTTCACTTTTAGGTCAATGTTTTGAACCCAGGCCAGGTGAATAAGTGACAAGGTTGCTAACGCAGGCTGTTTGGTAATGTCTATGAGGTGAGTTGTACTCTCAGTTTAGCTCCCAGGGGGACAGATGTCCCCATCACTTAAACCACCAGAAATGGCAGCTTCATTGGAGGTGCCCAAAACTGACCTTATTAGTGAGACGTAGGGACAGTGACTTTTCATCCTAGAGGTGAAAGCTGTAACAATTTCTGTATGTGAAAATGCTTTCTCAGGTTGCATCTGTGGGGTTATTCACAGTCATTGCTATTCTTAATAGTTCCCTGAGTGACTTCTTTCTCCGGACTGAAGTGGCTGGCACATAATTCACTGAGTTTAAGGAGGGAAGGGTAACCAGCATCCAACTAGATTTACAGTAGTAGGTAACTAGTTTATGCTAAACAGCTAGCTTTGATTTTTAAACATAGAATTAACTTTGGATGACTGAGAACAGATGCTGAAGATGTTGGTAACTGTTATGTGTTGCTTTCCAGCTGTTCACAGTAGGTTCTCGATTGTATTAGTTTTACAGTTATTATTTGAAAGATATTCATGGTTTTGTCAATTTTCAAATCTTTCTTGCTAATACTTCTTTATTGGGTTTTTTTTCAGGGTAGTGTTTGAGCACCACAAAAGCAATGGTGAATTTCCCCCCACAATAGTGCTGTGGGATATGGAGGGTTTATTATTCTCATTATCCTTGAATGCAGAGGTGTGACACTTAAAAGTACTCAGCTGTGGCTAATATCTACTCCCATCGTTGTTAAAGGTTTATAGTCCTGTAAGAGGAATCATGGGTCACAAAATGCTCAACATTTAGGACAATAAAAGCATTTTTTAAATTCCTGTCTTAAATGACTTAAAGGCTGTCACAAAGTTGGGGAGAAGACACAAGTGTCATGATCTCTTCTCCAGGGTCATAATACAGACCTCAGGAAGTGTATGTATTCATAGAACAGATCATAGAATCCACTATCTATTTAATTTTGTTTATGTTTAACTTTCTGTGAACACTCTTCTATTGACTTGAATCTTCTTTCCCTCAATCCCATTACATTTCTTCAACTTTGTTTCTTTATTATTCTGTCTTCACCCTTCTGCTTTCTTTTTCTCCAATATCCTTTCCTTCAATATTAAATTTCTTTTTGCTAAGGGAAATTAGGGAGTCATGAAAGCAGGAGGGGGAAATGGAGATGGTTGCAGAAAGAACACACTGACAGAAACAAAATTTACAGCTATCTGCTGCATGCCAAGTGCTTGGATTCCTAAAAAGGAGTTGTTTCTGCTGAATGACTTCTTATTTTGTACTCTTTGGCTAACATATTTACCAAAGTTTTAGAGCTTCTTGGACACAGAATCTGGAAGGAAAAAGAGTTTTCTTGCTTATTCTCCCTTTGCAAGACTGCAGTGTAGATGTCATTGAGGACGGGAGTCTTCCATGAACATCATAGAAAGTGTGACTGGAAGAACCTGGGAAAGCACTTAGTCCATTCCCCTACATTCATGCAGAAGCAAATATGCTCATGGCGTTCTTGACACATTTATCTAACTTGTGTTTGATGATGTCCAAGAAGAAGGATTGCACATTGACCCAGCCAATCTCTTCCAATACTTCACTGCTTCTAAAGTTACAAATCAATCTAAATCTCCCTCACTGTTCAAGCTCATGACTATCTATCTTAAGCTCTGTCTTCAGTGAGCACAGAGAACTGATTTATTCTTCTCTCTGTTGTGACTTCTTAAATGGTTGAGACAATTATTACTTTCTTTTCAGACTTCTCATGATTAAACCTGTCCAATGGTTCTATATTTTTCATAGATGAAATTTTCTAGAATTTTGTTCTTTTCATGGCTGTTTCATGGATTCTCTCTAACTGGTCTATATTATTCCTGAATTTTGTGCCCAAAAGAGGGGACAATATTACAGCTAATCCCTTTCTAGCACTAAGGAGACTGGAAGAAATACTTCAGATACTGATACACCATTCTTCTGCTTAGACAGTCCAGTACTGTATTTGCCTTTTATAACAGCGCAACATTTTAAAATCAGGTTAGGTTGTGATCCACTGTTATTCCCAGATTCTCTTCTTCAGTACTACTGCCTTGCCAGTAGTTCTCCATCCTATGTTTTTGCCATTATTTATTTCTGGAGTGGGGCAGTACTTCAGACTTCTTGCTAACCTGCATCCAGCCTTCTTCAAGTCATTTCACTCATTCATCAAGATTTGTTTGAACTGTAGCTCTGTCATGAAACATGCATACAGGCCCATCATTTTGCTGTCATTTTCAAATGTTATAAGCATAGACTTTATTCTGCCATCTAAATGAGTAAATAAAGTGTAGTATAGGAAACACTTGAGGCCAGATTCCTACAGAAGTATACTTCATAAGTCTTTGGACTTAATAGTGAGCCATTACTCACCATTAGTAGAATAAACTTTCTGACATGCTAAACGCTTTTTTTTTTCAAATTTTTTTCATAGGGTTTTGTGTTTAGTTTTGCTCTTGGATGAATAGCTCTCTGCTGTTGCAACCAGCTTAGTTATGTGACATAAAAGAGATCTGTTTCTGCAGAGTCCTGGTGGGGGGACCTTCAAAATACTCTAGTTTAGCTAGTGGAATTAGGACGAATGGCTAGAGTTTAGACAGGCAAAATCATGAGAGGTGGACATGCATGTACCTAAATGCAGGCTTAGAAAGGCAGTATAACACAAGTTTTTGCTTGCTTGTCCTTGGAAGTTTAAATTTTTAAATATAAGATTGGATTCTGCGCAGCTTGATGCTACTTGCCTAGGGAAGTTTCCCACTTCTGCATAAATAAAATATGCCAAACCTTTTATCACCCGTAAGAGTGTGTTTCTCTTTTAAAAATAAATTTATTATTAAATTTACCACATGTAAATTTACCACAGACCACTCTGGTCTGCTTAGTGATAGGAATGTGTTAAAACATATTCAGAATTAAAAGAACACACCAGAAGTAGACAGTAGGGTGATGGGCTTTTTTCCTGACAGTTCCTTTGTCTTTCTAGAATCTTCACCCTAACAAACTGAATAGGTTGTAGTTGTATTGTAGAAATGGGTAAAGATATCTTGAGTTTTTATAATACAAGGTAAACCCATGCCCATTCTTTTACTAAAGATTTTAATTTCATTCTCTTTTATTTCTGTGTTATTTTTCTGAGCAGGGTTCTCTTGTTTGAGTGATTCTTGAAAATCCAGAAAAGGAGAGTAGATTTGTCCTACAGATCCTGTACACTTTTTAGTCTCAAATGGAATTTTAAACATTGCATGTTTTTCTAAAATATCAATGTTTCAGATTGAAAACAAGTTTAAAATAGGCAGAATTATTTTAAACTGATAAAAATACATAAGCAGACAATCCTATGGGACTGCATGTATTTTGAGAAGTCACGTATGTGGATCATACAGATGCTTGCTGCTGTAAAACTTTCATAAATGGGTAATGAACAGTAATAAAAAAGGAAGGAGCTTCCTTCAGGGAACAGAGCTGTTGTAGCATCATACCAAAGGTCCATCAGAGTCCTGAGCAGTGTGAAGACTTACCTATATTTTCGTGCTTAAGACTGATGCTTCTCGCTCACGTGTATAGATGGGCTTAGATGCCTGAAAACTTCTCTTTTCCAACTATATCAGGTGATCCAATAAAGATATTATCGGCCTGCTCCTAATAGACCTTGAAATATTTGAATTGTGTTAGCCCCTCCAAAGACCTTGTGAAACATCTTATCTTCCTTCCTTTCCTTCGTGTTCTTCCCTTAAGAAAAAAAAAGGCTGAGAAGAGGACAGTGCATGCAGTGAGCCATGCTGAATTTCCCATACATCTTGCTGCCTCCTGATTTTTTCTTCCATTTTAGATGAATGGGAAGACATAACCTTTCTCTGGTTTCTCCTCAGAAAGAAAGAGCTAATGTCATTCACTTTGTAACAAAAGGCTCAAACATTTTCCGGACATTTCTTGGGGTTCAGCCTTGCCAAATTATTCTTGAAGCGATAGTTACAGGCTCTGATTTGTTGGTGGGTTTTTGTTTTTGTTTTTTTAGTTGTTGTTGTTAATAGTGAATCCTGTAAAACAGACATGCAATCATTCAGTGCTGGGAGGGAGTTGCATGTTTTACAGGAAACCTTAGACTCACATGGCATTAGGCCACCTGCTCTGTAAGGACTGAGGTCTCCCCAGGCTCTTCCATGCAAGCGAAATGCAGAATGCTAGCAAGATGTGCAATGTTCTGGGTGGTGAACGCACCCCTTTGACAATGTCTCCTGTGAATGGTAACATTAAGGAACTGGGGTGAAGTTCCCTTAGCTACTAGAGCAGTACGCTAGCATATCATCTTTGACACCATCTGTTGAGCTATATAGATGGATGTGCTGGAGCAGGGAGGGCTCTCCCCAACTTTGGATTTGGGGACCTTGTGATGGAGCTTCTAACCTCCTTTGTGAGATGATTCTATGCTATCCTTTCTGTTGTTCCCAGGAATTTGACTTGACATACTGCCTGTGATTTGCGGGTTTCCTTTTAATGGCCTTTTGGAACATACTCAACATTTCCCCAACCTTAGCCTTCATTGCATCCGTCACTGTACTTTCTCTGTGCTTCATTTGAGCTGTTGCTGTGCTCTTGTGTGTTTAGTGTTAAAATCCCACTTTGCCTACCAAGGGATCTGGCATAATCAAGCTGTACTGGTGATCCACCGCTCCTGTTAGAGATACTCTAGTTATTTTACTAACGTGTACCAATTCATTTAGGCTTCTATTGCAAGGGGAAATAAGAGCAAGGGGAAAGTAATAATAATTCAAACCAACAAGTAAGATGTAAGGTTTGATTTATTTTTAATTCCTAAAACTATACTCATGCATCTAATATACTAAAAGCGCAGCTGATCTAGATGTTCTAGGAGCATCTGAAAGATGTCATGTGTAGTCATTGGTTCACATCAAGCTAGTTTATAAAGTCTGAGCAATTTTCTTTTGTGTTTCACCTTCATGTCCCTTCTTTTGGGAGCAGAATTAAATAGTTAAGAGAATGAGGGTCAACGCAGACTGTATCCCCAGCCCAGAGAAAAGCCCTGATTCTGCAGGCAGAACACTGTGTGGACACAGGAGCTAGGAGATCACGTTGCAGGTTCACAACTTATATTTTAAAATTTCGATAACTGACAGATGGGAAATTCTTCAAGAGGAAGCCTCGGTCTGGCCTAGTGAGAATGTTCTGGCAGAGCTCCTTCTGTAACACCCTTGCCATGTGCTCAGAGCCCAGTAATGTCCTGTATAACTACAGAGTGAATCACTGCATCCCATTTAGCCTTGAAGTAATGAAGACCCTCAGCTAGCACAAGCAGAGAGGAAAAATACTTTAGAAGAAGCACTATAAAGCAGAGTTTTAACAAACAACTCTATCAGACTGAGATAATTAAGGATAACATATGTATGTAAATAAATGTATTGATTGTTTATACTTGAAGTTAATTTTCTTCAGGTATGTTCTCCTGCTTGGGTATTAGAATTTAAGGTCCAGTTAAAATGAGTTGTGATTCTGCTTTACTTAATAGACACAGGAAATACTAAATTTTCTATTCATGCAATATGTTTTGTAACTCATAGGTTAAAATCGGATTTTATCTATATTGTCTTATGTATATGTTACAGAAAGGCTAGAAACTCAAAACCCAAATGATTCATGTGGCCCAGTAGCCTTTCTGGTAGGGGTACAGACAAGCAGTCACATGCCTTTTGAAATCAGTATTGTTTTTTAAAACTTGTAAATATAGTTGACAGAAGTTGATTTGAGTTGGAGACAGTGAAAGGCAGTGTCAACTTTTGTTGTGAGAAATACATACTAAATAGAATATGAGTCTCCAGTCCTTTATTGGGCTTGACCCACTTCCCAATTTCAAGTCTGAGCACAAATAAATAAATCTTCCTGAACTTGTGGAGTAGCTCTCCTGTACCTGTCCCCATGTGAGTTATGCTGCTGTTTTGCTGATGTACATTTTGGACTCACTGTGGGTGCCAAACTAGAAATTTACCCTGTATCTTCAGCAGGTGGAACAAGTCTTGTGACCCACTGATGAATAACGGTATTGGAGAGGATGGTACCTGGTGCTTTCTCAGTTCTCTGTATCCCCATTATCATATACATGTATGAAGCTTGTTATTATAGCATCTTGTTTTCTGGCTTTGAAACACTATCAAAAGCAATTTATCATTACACTTCCATAACAAGAACATGTGAGCTTTCTCAGGAGTTTGGGAAAAACTGAGCTCTCAGAGATACCACTTTTTGCATCCAAGCATGTCCTTCATTGCGGATGTGTAAAAATACTTGCACAGAGCAGGCATACTCTTATTTTTCGGCATTAACTTCAGTTGATTGATAATTGGTTTTCTTTTTTCTGCCCCTTGGTTGCAATTCCACTTATCAAGGGCTTGCAAAATTAAGTGACCTGAATAAATTACCAGGTAAGGCTTTGTTTTCCCCCAGGTACACACTTTGTCCTCACAGATCTATCAATCCAAATTACAGAGAATATGCTATTGGCAGTCTTCACAGTAAGGCTAAGTGGGCACAGAACATCAGCTGTGCTCCCTTTTCTGGAGTTAGCTTTTCCAGAATAGACCTGTGACAGCAGGAGGCAATTAACAGTGCATTAAGAGAACACTGACCTGTGAGACTGCAAACTGTTTGGCTTCCTGCCCTGCATCCCCTCTTCTGTGGTCTCTCATCTAAGAATGTCAGCAAAGTTTCTTTTGTAGTAACAACACTGGAAAGGAGAAATGTTATTTATTTATTTATTAAATTTGCAGAGCCACCTATTGTAAAAAAATGCTAAAAAGAAATGTCTTGCTTTCTAGGCACTTGTTTATATCCCCAAGTATTCAGCTTGGTGCCTTCAGTCCTGCCTTGTTTCTGTGGGCAATCTGATACTCTGAAATGTACAGTACAGCTCAGCAGAAAAAGGAATTTGCTTTGTCTAAGTCATTTAATAGCTTTTAAATCCCAGTGGATTACAAATTTGCAGGGTACTATATGCTGGCTGTATCTTGATCTCCAGGACTTAAACGTGCTTTGAATTGTTTCTTAATAACTATGAATAGAACTGTTAAAGCCAAAGTAGTGAGAACAAGTGGTATCACAATAAGAGTAGAAGGATGAGGGTTAAATAAAATATGGATTGTGGAAACTTAAAATTTGCAAGTTAAGTTTTGCAAAAGCTTTAATACAGTCACTTATGGATTGCATCTCTGAAACATGATAAACACTTCCTTAAGTAGCATTCCTATAACCATGTTTAGTCCTAGGAAATTAAGCCTGTTTGGGAGGCACCAAGCTATGAAGCCATATGCCGAGAGTCTGCTCAACACGTTCCATGACACAAGACAACTTCCACGAGGGGATAGCACCATTTCATGACCTGGTGCACTGGTAAAACTGAAAGCTCTGAGAAACTGCAGTTTAGATAAAAGATCTAAATATCTTATTCTACATATAGAAGAGAATCTAAATTATCTAGATATAGATAGTGTAAACAAAGAATCTACACACAGTGGAGTGCTTCGGCAGAACATGTTATCTCCTGAATGGAGGCTTTGCAGGTAACTCCAAGTTTATCCTTCAGAATGCTACAATGTCAATGACAAACGCCAGTTCTACTGGGAAGAATCTTATATAACCTACAGATATAAAAAGAAGTCCATGAAAGGAATGACTGTCATCAAACTATTTATTGAAAACAGCTTGACTCAGCAGTTGTAGCATCTTTTCCTTGTTTATATCATAGCAATGTTGGCTGCTTAGTGTCTTCATAAAATGAACAAGACTGAGAAGACAGTTTGTGTCTCAGCAAATTCAGTTCTGTGAAAATGTCTGTATTCAAGCGAAACTATTTAAATTATTTGAAAACACTGAGATCTTTGGATAAAACTTATGCTTTGCGTCAGTGGCATCTGGTAAGATGAATCAGCTGTTGTAGAGGCGAAGTAGAGGACCACAGTGAGATTAGAGGTAGACAAAATTCTAATTTGCTTTTATATATATATATTTATATACGCATATATGAGCTAAGAAATTACAGGTTCCGTTTCTTCTTAAGAAACTAATTGAGAAATAGCTTTCTTCACAGTAGGAATCAGATTCGTATTTTAAAACTACTCAACTGGTGGGGTTGTTGCCATTGAACTCTTAATTACATGAAAAAATGGGGAAAACTCATTTATTGGAGTAGTACAAGGTCAAAACGTTCACCATAAATGTTTAAAAGAAGAGATGGAAATGGCTGAGGTTTTTCTCCAAATTCCTCCCTGACTTGAGCATGGTATGCTTGGAACAATTCTACAATCTGCAATAACATCTGCAGATAAGCACATGTCCATCACTTACCTTAATTCATGAAAGGCTTGTTCATTTAGTGGTTCAGCTTTCTCATATTTATTGCATATTTATCCTTGAGTGCTTTCAGCTGTTTTTTTCCCTGTATTACCATAATATTGCTCCTTCCAAGGATGCTTGTTAGAATTTTTAGTATTTGCAAATGACTTAATGTGGTGCTAAGCCTTTTTAGATACTTGTCACTAAAACAGATACTGCTTGAGGCAGACAAATTAGCCTTATAAACTAGATCCTAACCCTATAATGATCCAAACCAAATACCATCCTAAGACTCCATCATGTTGAGCCCTGAGGGCAGAGGTGCCTAGTATCTATGTTATGATGCTCGATACACTCTTGTTTCAGGTCTCCCATGAGCTCAGTAAAGCTAGTTACCTTAAAATCAGGAATGATTCATCTTCCTGAGTGCTTTTCAAGCTAACATCCCTTTATTAAAATAGATGTATTTGCAGAGATGCTTCAGCTGCAGCCAGACTTACCTCCATCTGCACACAGGATGACTTACTTCTGCCTCTGCCTGCAACTCATCCTCTGCAGGTCAACAGGACCCTGCCCAGAACCACTTTGAATTCTATCTTCTCTCTCCCCCTTTCCCTGGATATCTAGAATTAGGGAATTCACTGTACAGCTCCCCCATACCCATCGCACTTCCTCCTTCTTCCTTTCAATTGGGTAGGAGGAAACACTAAATTTTAGCAAGCTGTTCCTTGTCACGGCAGGAGCTCTGAGAAAAGAGCCCAGCAAGCTGCACATAAATTCTTCCCATAAATTCAGTCAAACACAACAACAATCAAAATGTAATTCATTAACAGAAAGTTGTATTTTTGAGAATAAACCATTTTTGAAAATTCAATCTATATGCTCTTAAGGTATGAACTCTGTATAGAGTTTACAAGATTCAGTCCAGGGAAAGTTTTCACCTTCATCTACTAGCCCTTCTTATTCTGTTTCTGAGAGATCCGAAATCAAATAGTCTAAAAAAACCGGCAAGAAAAAAAAAAAAGCCCAAAGGAAATATCATATTAACAATGGGGATTTAGGGTATATTTTATTTTTTAAATTATTTACTTCAGATGTTTTTACAACTATGTTAATTTGAAATAGCAAAAGAAGAATTCTAGATATGTGACATTTTTAGGTAGGTGAAATCTAACTTACCAAAATGTATGGGCTTGTTATACCTAGAGTTATACCTGCTGAAATACTTAGTAAATACAAACTTGCTTTAAATATCATAACAGACACTGAAAGGCAAGGAGAATTTGTCAGAAGGCTGAGAAGTAATGAATATTTGAAAACAAACTAATTTTCACTACTAAATTTTATAGTAGCTGGTGTTTTGATTTCATTCATACAAAAGGTAATGTGTGTGTGACCTCTGTAGATCAACATAGTTCTGCTTTTTATGTCTGCAAGTAAAAGCAGACTTGGTTGTTCTCCATGGAGAGAGAAATCTCATGGTTGCTTTTGTGACTATTTTTGTCCTCCAAACTTAAGTACCTGCATTTGTGTGTTTCATGAAGTTGTGGTAGTTTTCTGGAAATTATACAATACAGTTTAAAAATAACACCCTTGGTAAGGCAGGCCATGTCTGCAGGGGCTGAGTGTGAAACCTCTGCACTTGAATTATTGTAAACTTTCAAAATCCATTGTAATTGTCCATGTTTTCAAAAGGTGTTGTTTCTCACTGTAGTTACAAGTAGGAGCAGATGCCATTTTGCTAGTATCCTTGCTGTGTGAAGTCTCTTCAGTTACTTCATCCTAAAGAGTGTTCTCACAACCTCCTGCCTGTGAGAAATGCATGTTCCTTGTCCCTGGCATAGATAATCTGTGTAAGAACTGTTTATCATGGCATGAATTCCAGTAGTAGAAGTTTTTGCTTGATATTGCCTACATTTACTGTCACACAGCTTCCTTTACATCGTGTCAATTTTTTCAGGAAGAATGTCTAACAGGTGAGTCCCAACATAAAATTATGTACTCATAAAATGTTAAATATAGTAATAACTATTAGGCAAATTTTACCTTTATGTTTAGATCTTTTTTTGGGATGCATTTATGAGCAGAGTCTAGCAAAATATTGCTTCTAATCAAGCAATGCTTTGCATCTTCACGAACACCTGGGATAAGAATATTGAACTCAGCAACATGTATAAAATTAATGGGAGTTGGACATCCAAATTTCTAAGGCAGTAGTGAAAATCTCAGATGCAGTGTTTACTTAGATGGCTTAGCAGTTGTTTTGGAAAATGCTTTGTTGATAAGTGTTTTTTTTTTAAAAATTACTATTACAGACGTTTACAGCCTGGTGCAATTCCCACCTGAGGAAAGCAGGCACACAGATTGAGAACATTGAGGAGGACTTCAGGAACGGCCTCAAACTGATGCTCCTCTTGGAAGTTATCTCAGGTTGGCTAAAATAAAGTTTGCTCTTTATTTACAGCACACTAAATGAAACACACTTAAAAGAACAAAAATTGTTAACAATTCAAAACAGAGAATACAAACTCTAAGTAAGCTGAAAAGTGAGAGATAAAACACACTGTAAAACAAAAGAGAGGGAAAAAAAGCTCCAAAATCTTCTGTTTTGTGCTTGTGTTCCCGGATACCACAGTGGTATCAATGGATCACTGGCATCACAGTGTTGTTGGACAAACCAAATACATTGAGGACCTGTCTTAATCCCTAACAATTAAAAAGGCTTTACACTTAGTTTACAAATTAATTCTACTCCACTTTTATACTAAAAGTTTGGGTTTTTTAAAATTGCTTTATTGGAGCAAGCAATGCTTTCAAAAGTGAGTGCCTAAAGCAAAACTAGATCAATATTTAGTCACAAGAAATATTTCTTATTTTTCAGAAAAGTGGAAGATCCAAGAACTCTTTTTGACTAACTGATGTAAACTCATTATGTCACCTGTTTTACGTGTTATTCAGAGGCGCAGTTGCCAAGGTATACTTAGAATGCCCCTGAATTAGAAGGGAATAGCTCAAGTTACAGACACACAATAAAGGTGAAAAAGGGCAAGACGATTTTTAAGACAATTTAAATTTTTGCTGGAAATCTCAGTGGGGAAAGAAGGTCTTCAAATGATCACTCTTCATGAAATGGAGAGTCATATTTTCAGAAATTATTGTGATCAATTGAAAAGATAAATTCATTCAAACACATCAGCCTATGCTCTGAAATCTGCTGCTCTGCTGTACTGGATGAGGTTGTGGAAAGCCATTGTTCTTGGTCAGGTGTGGAAGGATGCTCGGGCTAATCTGCTGGATAGAGTCCAGCCTCTTACAGTCAGGCAGGTAAGGGTGATGAGCTCTGGGAACATCCTGCCTTCTTAACATTCAGCTACTGTACCACAGACAGCAGCAATGAACCAGAAGTTGAGCAGGAGGAAGCACTCTACATATCTTCCAGACGTTTAGGGCAAACATAAAAATTTTAATCTGGTTTTACTGCTGTATCAGGAAGATCTAAGTCAGATGTTTCAATTTTTGTATTTTCTCTTCAGTGTTTTGTTCAAAGCTATTTGACATTCTTTCAGAAAAATCCTTGTTAAAATAACTGCTAACTTTTAGACAGTGTTCAGGGCACATTCACTCTTGAGTTCTATCACAGGCGTAGGTAACAATAACCATGTTAAATTTATTATTCTGCAGGAGAAAGACTACCGAAACCAGACAGAGGGAAGATGCGCTTCCATAAAATTGCGAATGTCAACAAAGCTCTGGATTATATTGCCAGCAAAGGAGTGAAACTTGTGTCAATTGGTGCAGAAGGTATGTGACAGAGCTTGACAATGAACCTTACTTAGATCCTAGGCATTCACACTGCAAAAACGTCTGCCAGAGACCCTTGGCCAAGTAACACAGGCTGTTCTCTATATATGGGTGCCTCAAAAATCCCTCAATATAGATTTCTGACCTATATCTGTGAAAAGATGGGAGGTGGAAATTGGTGGGCATGTGGGGAGGGATTGGGGTATAAATGGGCTGTAAGATTAGTTTATCTCCAAGGTTAAATTGAATTGTCTGTGTTTCAGTGGGTGTTCAGATAATGACTTCTTCCTTCAGTGTTATGTTTTTCCTATACATTATTAAAAATAAGTCCTTTAGAAATCAGGTTGGATTCTAGGGTGTGCTTTATCCAGTCTGGGATCTTTTTTTTATCTTCAGGAGATGTTATTCAGACAAGACAAAGGCTGACATCACTGCCAGGTGGCTGGGATCTATTCCTATTTTATTATGAGACTGGCTGTGGATGGCAGCTGTGTTTCTAAAATTCAGATGTAGAGTTAAGGGAGTGATCAAAAGAAATTACGGTAGCTCAGGAGAGACTGAACATATGAAGAAAGTGGGGTGGGATGTTATTTACTAAAGCAATAACTTTGTTATTGTTCTGCTGTTCGGTTAGTTAAATACGCACACGCAGTTGGCTAGCTAAATGCTGATGTAAACTGGGCAAAAGAAGGCAGGCTCTCACTGCAAGTGAACCTGTGCCTCCTGTGAGATTCAATTTTTTAAGAAGGACAAAGGTCTGTCTAGAACTAGATGCTCCATGGACATATTTGCATAAGGCTTTGCACAGCTGTTACTACGCAAAGGAGCGATGTGGCTAGCATGATACCCAACTACTTTTGATTTCATAGCCTCAGTGATGTGCTGTCCATGCCGGGGGCAGCCTTTAACATGTCCTTATAGCAAAACTCTGGCTGTAACCTCAATATTATGGTGAGAAGCACTAGCTATATTCTACTCACACTGCTAGGACTTTTTAGATGGGTTTATGAGCCTTCTCTTCCTGTTTTCTGATTTCCCCAGGCTTATATATATCCTTATTCTGGCTTCCAAACCTTAACCTCAGGGAGCTTACTGTAATTGGGCTGGACCAGGAAAATGCATTAGGTGGGGTAGGGGCATCTGTAGAAATAATGGAGAGATCTATCAGCATTCATTGATTCCACAAGTTTGACCTAACCTGCTTGGTTCCTCAAGTATAATTCACCAAATGTATTTGATTTCTAGATCTAGCACTCCAAAATCCCAAGAATTGAGTGTTCTCTGGGCAGAGCATTTGTTTTAACTCACCTTTTATTCATTTGAGACTGAACTGGGTGGGCCATCTGAGTCCAAATCCACACCCATCTATCTTTAGGCATGTAACAGAGACCTTTTGGGGGGACTATACCATCAGTGTGGAGAAACGGGCAATTCCTAAAGCTACTTCAGATCTCAGAAGAGCTCCACTGCATTTCAGAGGTGCCTAGTTCCCCCCATCAGTTGTACGGGCAGTCAGGGGCAGCTGGGCCCTTTGCTCAATTAAATGAAGCGGGCTGGAAAAATATGCCGCTACCTTAAACCTCTGCAGTTAAGGTTATTCTGAGAGCATCATGGCATTGAACAGACAGCAGAGGGTACTGAAGAGACAATTTATGTGTGGCAATGAAAATTAAGAATACAGAAGCCTGTATGATAGGTGGTGCAGAAATACTGAGAGTACAGAGTGTGGAGCAAATGAATGGTAGTTTCTGTCATGTCATGCTGGGACTCTGAGGCTTCCCGGTGAAAATAAGAGTGTAGCAAAAGGCATGTCTTGTGAGATGGGGGGGTCATTCTCTGTGATCACAGTTTGCACAATGCACTAATGTTTGCACACCCAGGTTCTTCAAGCAAGGCTGGAGTATTTAAACGACCATTCATCAGCTCATACCTGCCCCTGAAAGGAGCTGGCCAGCTCTCTGCATTCCCATCTCCCTCATTTTGCCCTGCTTATTGCACTGGTTCCTGCCAGGGTGCTCAGACTGGAGCAGTGCTTGAGCACTTTCTGTATCACCTGAAGGCAAAGCACCTGGGATAGCTCTAAAACCATTTCAACTAACCCTGCTGTTCTCCTTGGCAGCAACTTGCAGGAGTTTAGATGTTCTGTGATAATAGGTAATTCCCTCTGGGAGGGAGGCTAATCAAGAGGAAGGGACCTCTTCCAGCTTCTCAGCCAGTTGTTGCAAGGTGATGTCTGTCCATGAACTCAGTATTTCTTCCTGCATGTAACAGCAGGCCATAGTTAGTAAGCCAGATTAAGGTGATGTTCTTGGCTGTGCTGCAGGGTTTTATTGCTGTTTCTGGAATTCTTGATCTGTCAAATGGAGGACTTAAAAGCAAAAATTCATTCATTAGCATTAAAAATAAAGTTTTAAATTCTTGGATGGAAGCACAGGAGAGAAATCCACTGCTACAGTCGTAGCTTAGATGCAGAGAGGAGCCTGTCATTGTAAGACATTGCAGTATGTCAGCTATGGCTACTAGCACACATTAGATTACACGCATGTGGGCGGGAGCAGATAGATTTGTGTGCCTTCCACTCCTACTCTAAACAGGCTGAACACAAAGGCAGCTCTGGCCCAGACGTGCTTAGTGCCCTGTTAAGTTTACCACATCCCATCTGCTAAATTTGTTATCTAAGGCACAGTGCCGTGCTGATGTAGCAATGCAACATCACATCTGACTGGGTATCATTTCACAGTGTGGGACCTCTGGCACCAGGACGTGTTTAAAGAGCCGTGGTGTCCCCCTCGTCCTGCATACTTGCTCCCACACTTTACAGCCCTACCCTATCACTTGGGCTGACAACTGTTTCTGTAGCTATGCTGGAGACTGGATCAGTAATCTGATCTGCTTTTAAACCACACTTCACCTCTTTTATTTCTTTTGTTGCATTTTTCAGCGTTGTTGACTGGGCAGTCATAGCATGAAGATGGAATGAATGCCAGCAAGGAGGCAGAGCACAGGCTCCTTAAGCTTGTATTGTTATCAAAGTCCTTAACCCCTTAACTCACTGCCCCTGTATGTGAGCATGGGGCGTATGGGCTTGTCTGCACCCATCTGTTTTGTCATTCTCTGAGTTACATGGATGCTTGGAATACTTTTTAATTTCCAAAGCATGAAAGTTTTGTATTGAAGTCTGCTGAGGATCATGTTTTATTAGCTGACATGCTGAGTGGTGAAGAGCATGTAGGCCCGAGGGGACCAACTGGCATTTTAAATGGGGCCTCCAAACAAAGATTAAACTGTGATTCCTGTGAGACATCAGCACAAAGTTCAATTTAATACTTTTAAGGGGCCAGGGATATTCTTTAAAGCCATCATTATTGTTCTGAGGATGACTTCCTTGGGCTGTCTGTGGAGCTGGAAGAGAGAGGTGATCACCTTTAGCTGCGATGCTGAGCCAAAACCAAATTTACCTACTCTGATCTGTCTTGTAGAAGAGTCTTTCTCTCCATTGGTGATGAAATGAGACTAGAGAATCACGAAGGTAAAGCAAAAGCTGTGAAAGTAGTCCTTATGAGCCATTCACAGTCCAGGAGTTAGAAGCTTTCCCTTAAGTTTTAAATAAGTGCAATAACTCCATTTGCAAGGTAATTGCATCCCTAATGAAATGAGCCGAGGTACAGAAAACCACAGAAGATAACTATCCTGTTAATAGGAAACACTTCTGTATTGCTTTTCTGGGGAGGGGAAGAAATATTAAAGACCAAATGATCTATGAATCTGCTACAAGAAGGTTAGAATAAATAAAAAAATCCAAAGCAGAATAAAAAAAAAGAAACTAAAACGTTTGAGAACTTGCCACGCTGTTTTGCTTAGCTTTTCCCCTAGGCAGTTTTTATTTTTTCCCCTTCCCTTTCCCATCTCTCCTTTCCTGTTCTCATAGGTCAGCAAGACTTTTTTTCCCCAGAGAGCTGTAGCTTTGCATATGTAGGAACTATAGGTGTAGGAACTATATTCCTCCCAGAGCAAACAGGCAGTGTGAAGAAAATAATGAAGTCTTCTATTGTCCTGTAGAGGAAAATGATAGGAATGAATCAGTAGTTTTTTCATCACTGATACCTTTCAACATTTAACAGCTTTGTTTTCCTTCTGTTTATATATTTTTTTCTTGTCTTTTATATATGTCTTTTTTTTTTTGTATTTTATGCTAGCAGTAGATAATCAGAAACCAAAGCTGGCAAATAGCTTAAAAACTCTCCTGAGGCACAACACAGAAAATTCCCTCTCTTGCTCTTTCATTCTGTCTGTATGTACTTACAGATATGTAAATCAAAATAACGATGTAGTGATTATGCAAATCCAGGAATTGATTGCCTGACAATCAGCAATGCCTCCTGAGTATTTAAATTCATTTAATTTGCATTTGAAGAAATTCTTCTTTACCGTATGTACATATCAGACATCTGATCAAAATACAGTGAAATACTTGACAGAGGAGAAGGTAGCTACATGCCTTAATTGCCATTTGTTCTTTTTTGGCTGAAAGAGTTTACTTTTGAGATTTGAAGAGACTTGAAGTCTTTCAAGGCCAATAAGATAGTAATAATTCATGGAAGGCAGGCAAAGTGAGGTAAGAATTCTGGAAAATTGGTGTAGAACCCAAAGGGGAAAGCAGAAAAATAGTCATTCATATATGAACTTGGATTATTGCACTAGCAAAGGAAGTGTGGACTAGTGATGGGTGACATCTCCTCTATCACATTTGTTAATTCCATAGGTTCAAATGACAGCTTGTGTCACATACTACTACAATTTAACATGTATCTCAAGTCTTGGAGCTAGCAGCTGCTTTGTTCCGTAAAAGTTGCCCCTGGATTCTGGCAACCTCTAAGCAGCAGAGTGACTGTGTTTTCTGTTGGCACCTCTTCTGGCACTTGATGTTAAATGAAGGAAATTCCTTCTGCTGCAAGTTCCTCCTGCTCCACCCCAGCACACCAGTGGGCCCCCGGGCAGCCACAGCTGCTCCACTTTTTGAGGAAGGCTGGAGGTGACTTTCAAGTAGGGGAGCAGCTGGTGCCTTCCCTGCTCCACTGCTCCTTTGGTGTGAGGCCACTGGAAAAGCAGTCTGCAGTGGCCCTATCTCATTGTCCCACCTCCTCCCCTTCAAGCGCTGGACCCTCCTTACAGACTTGCTATGTTCCTCTGAGTCTCTCGTCACAATTTTCAACATTATCACCACCCTTAAGTGGTCTCGCAATACTTTTTTTTGCTGTCCAGAAGTTTAAGTGGTATCACTGTTCGTATTACAGTGTAGGAGCACTGGATTCTGACTTGGCTTGTGGAAGGGACTCCCATGTGTGTGTGAGCAGGGAAAGCACCTTCCTACCACCCTGTGCTGTAGGTAGACTCAAGCAGCCGAAACAAATTGAAACCCCAGAGGGAAAAAAAGTCCCATTTTATATTAAAGATGCATAATTGTGCGTAGGCATCAGAGCTGTAAAACTTTACAGCCTCACGGCCACGTTTGAGAACTGCTTGGCAGCAGGCTACGTGGCTTAGTCTCGGGAGGTGCTGTGTCTCTTGAGCTGTTCTACATATCTAGTCTGTGCTGGCGCTACAGGTAAAATTGTCAAAAAGGTCTAAATAGTATAGAGGAATTTCTGAGTACCATTTTATTAAAAAATAACGCTGTTAATATCCTGTAGTTTCTTAAAGTGTAGGGTAAGACCATATTTTTTTCCAGTTCCTTTGTATTTGAAAACAGTAAGGCTGATATTGTTCAAACTTTAAAGTATTTCCCCTCAGGCTCTGTCCAAAAAAATCAGCCTAAAAGGTAAAGATTTGAGACAGTTACAACTGCCTGGAGAGAAGCCTTTTGGCGTGGAAGGGCTGAAGTGACCTTAACCTCAGTAATCTTCACTCCTACTGCCAGGGTAGCACAAGCATGAGTTTGTTGAAAAATGAACCCAGGTGAACTCTGTGTAGATAAAGAATTACAGTAGAAATATAATAAATGTATGAATGTATTAACAATATATTATTTGTAGAAATATATGATTAAAATAAGAGAAAATGGAAAGCACATTATAAATACTACTACTGTCTCTCTTTTCACCTTAGAAATTGTTGACGGCAATGTGAAGATGACACTGGGTATGATCTGGACTATCATCCTTCGCTTTGCTATTCAGGATATTTCAGTGGAAGGTAATAGTAATGCAACTATGTTAAATAATTAGGAAATTTTTTTAAGGACATTTTTATAGGAGTTGTGCACAAGTGAGATGAGTGTTTTAAAAATAAGTATTTTTTCACAGAAAATGATACTACAAGTTCCCTACCTGGTGACAAAATCAATTTCTGGAGGGAAAAAGTAATACCTCTTCTTACCCTGACAGAGACATCGAGCCAGCTTTCTAAATGCAGAAGTTCTGGGAGTGTCTCTCAGTTATAGCGATAGAAACATGCCTGTGTTTCTGAGATTCGGTAGCCTGAAACTGTGCTGTGCCCTGTACTTTGGTCCTTGTTCCAACATACTTTTTTAATCCTGTCCTTTTCCCACATTCTTCGCAAATATTATCTGATTATATCCCTCTTCTTTCTATCACTTCTTTTTCCCCCACTACTTCATTTTTTTTCTTGTTATCTTTCACTTGGTAACCAGCTCCAAAAAGTGCGTTGTAGTTACAGTACTCTTTAAATCAAATCTGTGCTGTGAAAAGTCTAGAATCATAGAAACAGATCTCAGTTTTCAACAAAAGTGGAGTCAATTCAAGCTCTGCATGCTGTCCTGCCCATAATTTGTGTTTAAATGTGGACCTAACGGTATATTTGATCTTTTCTGTCCTTTATTTACGCATTCGGATGCTCATAGGGTTCAGATAATGAGGGTATTTCTTCAGCACTTACACCTCCCCATAAGCAAATGGACTGATACTGCAAGCGTATTTCATGTAGGCACCAACACAATCTTTTATGTCTAGTTCTAATATATTTGTATCGGGTGGTTTTCCCCAAATGTACATTCTGCTGTCCAACCAGTATAATTTCTTAAACTTCTAATTATCCCAGAATTACTGTGCAGGCAGAGTTGTTTCTAGTCTGAGTTGTTTCAGGCGAGCTGACCTCCATGTCCTAATGGAGCCCCATTAGTTCATTTGTATGAATATATTTTAGGATGAAATGTTTATGCCAGCCAGGTTTGGGTAGCTGAACAGCATTTAAGATGACAAGAAATAAATTACTTGAGCACTTTTTAGATTTTTCCTTTTTTTAATGCCTTCTGTCTTTTACAGAGACCTCTGCCAAAGAAGGGCTGCTGCTGTGGTGTCAAAGGAAAACTGCTCCTTACAGAAATGTGAACATTCAGAACTTCCATCTTAGGTAAACTTACATTATTTCAAGGATAGAAGCAGTCTAAAATATTTTAGGTCAAATTTTTCCCACAGTTGTGTAGGTATATATTCATGTGAATTTAACTCTTCACTGTTAACTAGACTTTTTTCAAATTCTCATGCTCTGTCCTCAGAGTCTTATTTTCATTAGCGTTTTGCATTATTTACCATGACTTCCATAGTTACCACTTAAAAAAAATAATCCCTACTTGATACAAAATGACCATATTACATTATTAGAGGTCCTTGGTATATAGGAATACCTAGTAGTGCAGCACAGTCCCTTGGCAAATGACTGTTCGAATGAGAGCGGCTGAGCTATAGACTATTCCTGGCAAAATTACCCATGTTTTGAGCATGCAAAGATCTCATTATGGTGAATCAGGTGTTATTATTTTGTGACATAGCTATAAATAGGGAGCCAAAACCACACTCGGTACATAACAGCAGCACTTTAAACACGTTTGTTTTCAGAATTGGGATCATTATGTAAGTTGGAAAATTTAGTGAAGCTCCAGCCTTGCGGTGCTGTGTTTTCATTAAAGGTTAGAACGGGAGTTCCAGGCCATACACAGGCTGCCTGGTTTGGGGATTTGAGTGGGCTAGTTCCTGTAGCTCTGTTGGTGACCCACCTCATAAACCCACATGACTCGCCATTTGCACTTTCTAACCATGTGATCTCGCCTTCCCTGAAATCCTTGGAGTACTTACACCAGGAGCTCTGTATTACAGTGTTTTGGTGTTTTGAATTCCTTCTTAATGTGCAGCACCTAAAGCACATGTGGTGATAGAGAAGATATGGTTCAACATGCATTCACAGATAAAAACCATTTGTTTGATTTAGTCCCCCTATTGTCTTTAAGAGTTCTGAAATTTGTAACGTGTTATTTTCCTTGTATATATAGAGATATATTTCAGTAGACCTTGATATGAATGCATGGTATACTGTAAATTACAGTATCAGAATCTTAGTGTGTACACATACATATGCTGGTCTGATACATGGTGTGGGGAAACATCTTGAATGGAAGTACCTTGATTAATGTTTGAGTTGATCGGCTCTTACAGTACTACTTTACAGTAGGCTCTCCAGACCATTTTAGCCCATACCTTTTGGAAAAAAACGCTTTTTTTATGTTGGTGCTCATTTTGATTCAGTTTTATGTTCTAGATGATTTTATATGCCAATTTTATATGCCAGTTTTATATGCCAATTTTATATGCCAATGTATGTATATTCTCCTTAATTATATTACATTTTTATTAGCGATAATTCTGTTATTTGAAGGACTACCCAGGCATCTCAGTGAAAGGGATTGTAACAGAATTAGCATGCTTAGTATCACACAACCACTGCACAGAATAAGACCTCAGACCCACAATCCCAGTGATTGCATAAAGTGTTTACATAAAGTATATTTCAGAATAATTGCTTCTGGCGGAAAGGAACCTCTCATCGTCGTTCCAAATAGATGTTATTTGTAGCTCCGTTCATTGGCTGATCTTGCCTTGAAAGGTAGTGGGCCTGAAGTGACACAGAAGTGCAAACTCAGATCAAAACTGTCATATGTGTGAAGTGGTTTAAATAAACCAAGCTGATTTATGACTTCTTACTTCTGTAAGCACAACATGGTTGTGCCATTAAGACTGTCTCAAATAACTGACACAGAAAAGCCAATTCCTTCAGCAAATTCAAGTAATTGCAGGTTTGCTCTCTCTTTTATTTTTTCGCAATCATACTGTAAGTGTAATAGGAGATTATGCACTTTCATTGATGAATGTGTACTCTGAGCTACCCTGTAACATTCTGCACAAATTAAGCAACTGAAATCAGGGACTGCTGCATGTCATGTACACTGCCTAGAAAGTATTATGAAGTCCTGAAGTGTGTGTGGACTCTAGAGTAAAGATACAAACTACAGGGAGAAGAGCACAGTAACGGGAAAGCTCAGAGAGATGAGAGCTGGCAGAACGCAAGTGTCAGAATTTGACAAGAGATTTCCTGCTTCATTGTAAGCCTTGAGCAAGGATCAAACTGTAAAATACCATGACTTTATTAACTATTTTTTTTCCCTTCTATTTTTTGTTGTAAAGCTGGAAAGATGGCCTTGGATTATGTGCACTTATCCACAGACACCGACCTGATCTTATTGACTACTCCAAGCTAAATAAGGTCATCAGTCTGGGTGGTACAGCATGCTGTCCTGCAATGATTTGGCTCACTTCTGGTTTGCTTAGCATGTTTTCTAAAAGACAAGCTGAGGAGTGCATACTAATTCTGACTGGCTTTCTAAGCTCCCTCCAAAAAAAAGTGATATGGAGGAAAGGACCTCATGACTGTCCTGTGTCCTTTCTCCTTCCCATTACAACAACTTCGGCAATTAATTGCGAATAATCTAGTTCTCAGCTGCCAGGCAGTTGATGAAGTCTTTTACACTGCCCAATACGGATATTAAATCAGATACATCGGAATTCTCCATTCACCACTGACAGTATTGTACAGACCATCCTGTTTTGTATTTGGTCTAAATGACCATAGTTTGCTGAGCAGTAAACAATGTGATGATTAATCCTAAGATTCCTTAGAACAAACACTGCCCGTGGTAACCGGGAGTATGCAATAAGTTACTAGTCTTACATAGAAAATATTCACCAATTCTTAGATTATACTTCTACCTATACCTCCAGACAAGTGGAAACAAAACTGGTACCCTGACTTCCTTGGATAGTACCTCATGGGGATTACGAAACTATTTTATTACAGTGTGCTACTCTTGGCAAAATGCACGTTTTCTAAAGGATGCCAGCCACTTTGGTTTGAAAGTGAGGAATGAGGAGCAAGTAATAATGTCAAAATTTCAGGATATCATTACTGAAGAATAAAACCTGGAAAGAAAGTAGAATGTTGTTTCATGTTAGCGCTCTATACATACATACCATTTCCTGCTCTATGCAATGAATGCATCTTGAGGTCTCACGTAAACACCAGTGAAACAGAAAACTTAATCACGGTTTTAATTTGATGAGTGCAACTTTTCGTTGATGAGAGAGACTGGTAAATCATGGACTGTATTTTCCATTCCATGCCCTTCCATTCCAAATTGATTTTAGTAATGGAATCAACTGTTATCAGAAAGTCTTTGATGAGGGAAAAAATAAATGAATGAAATGAAAGTATTTGAAAGCTTAGTCTGCTTTACATATATGTTAAATTTATGCTGGGGTCCCCAAGGTATGCAGTGATAAAAATTAAATTGACTTACTCGTAAACACATAGGATTTTAATTTAGGCAGTTGTTAAGACAACTGCAGGTCTGAAACAAAGGGCAAAATATTACCCATCAATGCCAACGCGTTCTCTAATTCTATATACAGTCTTTCCTAAGGATAAACACATTCGTGGAATGACTAAGCTACCTGTCTCTGTGTACATGTGCTTAAGCATGGCACAAACAGAAGTTACTTTGATCGAGTTTGTGCTTTGAAAAGTGGTGCATAGTACTAAAGAACTTCACAGTCTGACCATGCTATATGTGAGTGCTAAGGAAAGGGAACAGAACATAAGCAGATCTGCCTCAGCACTACTATTTCCCTCTTAGAGGTTTCCAAAATAAGAACAGGTCAGGTTTCAAACAGGCTGAGCTGTGGCACGTAAAGCACATGCAGAAAAAACCTAAAATAGATCTTGCTTTTCTGACCTGGCTGTGTTTGATTGACTGCTCATTTTGGTTACATTAACAGCTGTCTTGGTGTCTTGTTTCTTGGCTTCTTATCTCCTGCATGCTGTCTTTTCCTCTTCTCACCAACGTGCTTTGTGTGAACTTGTAGCTGGAAGGATGGCCTTGCTTTCAACGCCCTTATCCATAGACACAGGCCTGATCTTCTTGACTATGACAAGTTAGATGAGGTATTTCTCTAGCTGTAGCAGAGATTTTTAGTTACTGTGGCTTCTAGTTTTTTGTTTTTTTAAAGCATGAGTGATGGAGAACTCCAATTATTCAGAAGTTGCTGTGATTTTAAATAAATCCTTTGCCAGTGGAGCACTAATTAGTCATGGACTTAGTATCAAGCACACCAAATAGGAGGTGCTCATCACTCATCCCTAAGCGAAGTGTTTTAACCTAGTCAATAGGTCTCGCTTAGATTTAGTGTATTTTTGTCCCATTTAATTCCAGTAAGAGTTTTTGTATACACATTCAGTAAATGTATTACACACAGTGTCTTGTGTAATAGCAAAAATATGTTCATGGGGTTTAAATATTGTCCACATTTTAAGTTTCTCTTAATGTCAATGCTGCACAAAACTGCTAAATGATGATAGAGTGAGAACTTATGATTGGGGACTTTGTATTCTGTTATACTCAAAATATTTAAAAATGTTTAAAAATGTAAACTGTTCTTCATAACTCATTTTATTGGACATGCAGCTTTTAAAGGAAAGGCTATCTAGTATGATATGTTTATAGAAAGATCTGTCATGGCACTACTATTCATGATACCTGGCATATATATGTGGATGAGGAACAGATTTCTGTGAAACTCAAATAATTGTTGTAATTCCATAGTAAGTAATCTTACTAAGTTCATTTCAAAGTAACAAAAGAAGTGTGCTTGAGACTAGATCACTTAATAGGAGATGCTTGTATTCACATGGAAGCCCTGGAAATTCCATCCAGAATGCCTGTTAACATTTTTTCAGTGCTCTCCAGCATCTCTAACTTTGCTCTTCTGTGTCCTGTTTTCCCAGCCTATCTCTGTAGCTATTGGCATTGTTCAGAGTGGCTATGATCATTTAGCAGTTTATGAATACGTGAAAATAATGACGGCATTAATGGCATGAACTGCCATTTCACAGAGGGGGGTTTCTCTCCACGCTGATACAGAAGGCTGCTCTTAAGAGCAGCCCTAATGTGACACACTCCTGCATTGTCCGTAATAGCTATCTGTAGCGTAAGACGTCACATGTATGCTGTTTATCTGAACTGTGCTCACTGCTTTCTTTCTCTTTCCTTCAAAAAACCAAAATCAAAATCTCAAACCAGATGAAGTTCTGGAATTTCCACAGCTCTAAAATTAATTTTATAGAGGCTTTACAGTTTTGTCTGTCCAAGCCAAAACTGGGAAGTTTTGCTCCTTCTGGGGAACTGTTCTTCTGTCTGTGCTTGCTTCTTCTTATGCACGCACCTGACCAACAGGGAACTCAGTAGAATTTATATCATTGTAATATAATGTATAGTAGGTATAAAACGTGCAGGACTAACTTTGTGATGAACAGTTTAGTATAGCCTGCTGGGCCAGTGGCCTTGGCTGTATGTATTACTGCTGTACTTCATTCAGAATTAGCTCAGAACTGTGAGTATACACTATCTATGTTCCCCTCCAGAATATATTTGCAGCACTCCTAGTGGTACATAATAGCTTATTAATGTATAAGTATAGCAACATGTAATGTACGTATAGCAGTAGATAGACCAAAAGTTCATATACCTAGACTGTGTTTTGAACAGTTGTGGGTCCAGTTTACAGTTTGGGAAAACAGTAAGTTGTAGTATACCTGCTGTAGTCTTGCTTCAAGGAAAAACTTCTGTCTTTGACTCATATTTTCTTGTTTAATGCAGGATGACCCCATAGGAAATATCAACCTTGCCATGGAAATTGCTGAAAAACATTTGGATATCCCTAAGATGCTGGATGCAGAAGGTGAGAGTTACATCTTACTGAAGTTTGTGTCACTCATAAGCAGGACACAAACTTCTTTTGTTTTGTATCTAGCAAATTTTCAACATTCCATTCACATGAATCATAATGGAGCAACCTGCTTTGTTTTCGAATGTCTTCCTTCTTGCTCCCCTTGTATTGAATAGTTTCACTCACTTCATTCCTTGCTTCGTTCCTTGTTTGTTATTGTTTGTATTTATTATACTACTTTGGAATGTAAGCTCAGCACATGGCCCCACTGTGATAATTGAGGTGAAATGCAGGATCAAAAGATAATCCTTGCATTTAAGAAATTAAAATCTGAGTCTAGTAAAGGGAAAAAACAACTGTTAGCAGCTGGAAGCTTATTCACTTTCTTAAAATGTTTAAGTGAGAGGGGCAGAAATAGAAATAGAAGTACAGAACTTTCAAAATATACTAACAACATGCCTCCTATGAAAGAAAGTGAGGTTGAGAGAAGCTTTGGTTTTTGTTATTTGTAAACATTTGCAGTGGTAGTTTTAACAAGTAGCTTCATGTTTGGTTTCTTTTGTTGACAAATAACAACAAAATATTTGTTAAAGTTCCTGAATTTCTTCTCAATAACCAGACTCTTGTACTCCAGACAAAAAATGGTGCCAAAATACTGGAATTTGCCTACACTAGTTTAAAGCATTCTTCTGCAAGTATGCAGACTCTGCTCTGGTGGCATGTCACTAGAGCGGTGCTAAGATGGGAATCACCCAGAACACTGAAACTGACCGTGTCTGCTCCTCTTGAAGCCTTTGGTAGGAAAGTTAGGTCAATACGGGATGATTTGGAAAATCCAGGTTGTAACCTCTTCCTTGAAGAGGTTACTTGGTTTCACCTTCATGCTTCAAAAAGAAATTGGTTTTGTCTTTTGAATTGTAATTCCCCTTTCATGTACCGCTTAGTTATTTTGCTCTGAAATTCTCTGCAAGGAACAAACAGAAGTTCTACCTCCTTACCATTGAACAGCTCCTACTATCACTCTCCTTTCCTAATTTTTTTCTATTCACATACAATGTAAGAATATTTTTTTTTTTTTGCCTCACTGCATTTTCTGCACATTCTAGCCCTTATCTTACCATTCTCCTTCTTGGCGGGGGAGGGGTAAATGAAATCGTGCTTCTTCTAATGCCTTCCAAGTATTGATCATCACTGTTTACTCTCTTGATTTCCACTGTGTTCTCTGTGGAAACTTTGCAAAGTTTTGTCCACAGCTGTGTGAAGTAGATGTAAAATCAGTAAATACGTTGGTCCTGAACTTAGAAATCTCACTGTTAATGTTAGAAGTTGTCACCTCATTCCTGGGTCTTTTCACACCGCTACCTTCCTGCTCCATAGATTGGCAGGAACCTTGTAGCTTGCAGTAGCATCATTCATCACTCAGCCCTAATTGGTGTGAAACCACCTTTTTCTGCCTTTCTCTGTTAAGTTTTGAAAAGGTCCATTTTTACCAATGTACCCATACCTTGATTGCACCTCCTTTATATTTTCACTCTTTCCTGCTGTAATAGAGACAAAGCTATCAGCCAGCCAAGCCAAACTCTCCTGTGATTTGTGCTATTAACAAAAAGACAGACTGGCACGAGGATTGCAAAACTGTTACTACCCAAGCTTTTCTTAGCACAAAATGTATTTCTGGACTGCAGGAGTTCTACAGGTTTCCAATGTATGTCAATACCCTGTCAGTCACGGGGACCCTGTATGCCCATACACTGTAAGCATGCCTGCTTTGCGAGACTGTCAGTGGCTGTGTTTAACTCTGGGTTGATTCTAGTGATTTAGATGAATTTGCTTTGGAGCGACAGTGAAGCTGAACCCAGAAGATCTGCCAGCCATGCCATCTGCTACAAAGTTTCCACAAACCAGAAGCTGCAATACCCTTCTGTACAGTCTCAGCCTTCATGTGTTTTGCCATTTCAGGGAGAATTACATACTTTGCATTTACTGGAAAGCTTCCTAAAGCTTAGGCAGCTTTGCACTGGTACCAGTAAACAGGTGCAACCTGAATAATGGTGTATTTATTTTGAAACCTTACAACACTGAGGTGGCATCATCAGTATAACCTGATGGAAGTACCTTGCGAGATTTGCTGAGCAGTTAACCCTCTTCTCTCTACACAGATGTAGTAAACACTGCCAGACCTGATGAAAGAGCCATTATGACTTATGTTTCCTGTTACTACCATGCATTTGCTGGTGCTCAGAAGGTGAGACTGTAGAAGATGGATCAGATCTCATCCTTCACCTTCTGTCTTGTTTCTTTCAGCAGTTTTTCCTCTTCTGATCTTTTCCTCACTAGTTACTAGGACAGCATCTTAGAGCTGAGCTCATTTTCTGTTGCTTGATTTTCTCTGTGAGCCACTGTCTCGGTAGAGCCAGTAGTAGTCTATCCATTTGTTCCATAGAAACAAACCTTCCTGTCTCATCTTTCTGTATATTTACTAATAATATCCAGTAGGTTTTTGACAGCTGGTTACTGAATGGGATAGAGGACATTATTCTCTTTAATTGAACTTGTGTGCATTTGTTTGAAGCACCTTTAAAAATGCAAGATGAAAATAAGCTCATAGTGAAAAACCAATTTCATCAGGAGACCGCCATGTCTTTTCTCCCTGCTGGATATTATTCCTGCTACAGATGTCAAAGTCATCATATCAGACGCTCAGAAAATAAACCCTTCTCTTGTGCTTTCAGGATTGTTTTTAAAATGTTAAATGCTTAATGGTAAGTACAAACAGCAACATAAAATGTTGCTGCTATGCAAAACAGACACAGAAACACACACAGACATCTCAGAAGAACTCTGGAATCATGTCCTAATGAAAAGAAGGAAAAATGTAAAAAGCAGTTCAGAGCTGGACATACTTCAGGTATTAGTAATATAAAGAATACTGATATATAATGCTAAAGTTATAACTAACCCACATGCAACTTCCAGAGAACATCTCCCCAGATCAAAATGCAGTCTGACTTTCCTGTGTCTTAGTCAAAAAAACATTCTAAGTCACCAAACATATGTGTGCCAGTTTTTAAGCAGATAGTCCTAGTAAAATTAAGGTTGCTCCCCCTGTGACAATATTGCAGAATCAAGCTTATTAAAAAAATTCCACCTTTTTATAAGAGCTTATGTTGAATTTCTAGCTTACGTTTTTTTCTGTCAGCACCCATCAATCTAACACTAAATTTATTACAGCTTTGTAGAGTTTCTAGACTACAGGACTATGGACAAGAGAACAATCAGAATGACATTACGTTGTGCTTTTATTTATTCATCCTGTTTGCTACTCCTCGACTCTTTTGTTTTGTTTTGTTTTTTTCTTTTAATTTTTCCCCGCCTCTTGTAGATATTGTGAACACTCCCAAACCTGATGAGAGAGCTATCATGACATATGTGTCCTGCTTCTACCATGCTTTTGCTGGAGCAGAGCAGGTATAAATCAACTGTCCCTTCAGGTTGCTGTGTTTTTGATTGGTTGTTTCACATTTCCACTAGTTTATTAAAAAAAACTGATTTAGTACTTTGTGGTTTTAATTAACAATTGCAAATATTACTTGAGCACTAATACTCATTTTTAACCAACACTTGAACCTGTTTTAGTTAAATGTTGTGTAGCAACTTGAACTCCAATGGACATTCCTGTTTCTAATTTTGGGTCTTTATTTGGTGTTTGTAAAGATTATTTCAGAAAAACTATTTGAATATACTGTGAAGTGCAGTTATTGCTTGTTGCTACATCAACATCTTATGCATTTTCTGCATAAAAGAAAGTTTGACTTTTGGAGATGGAGACTATTTTAGACTTATGCTGAGTAGTAATTTAGGGCTGGATTGGCAAAGATGCCGAAAAATGCAGAAAGGCACAGAAGACATCCAACACATTATTTGTGCCCAGTTCCTGCTGAAGCAAACAGCATTATTTGTGGATCAAAGTACTAGTATAAAAGGCAAGAACATCAGCAGCAAATCTGTCATACAGGATAGGATTCTCACAAGCATGTCATTTTCCACTGTTCTGCTTCATACATTTCTAGCCTACAAATGCCAACTCACATGAAAAAAAATAATAAAGAACCCTTAAAGTAGTTGATAGTTCTCCATCCTCAGGATTTTATTTCCCTTCCTGTCTGGTAGGCCCCCTCCGCTGTGTCACCGCACAGCTGTGCTGTTGCACCCTCTTGCTTTTGGGTATGAAGGTTTGGCTATTCATGCAAAAGGGGGATTCCAAATACTCTATAACATAGAAGTCTACACAGATATTTACGTGATTGGGTATACTCCAGACTCACATTTGTATGAAAGTAAAGATCTGTGACGTCAGACTACTAATGTAAATTTTAAATACGGTAGAGCTATAAAGTGCCTTCACAAAGAAATTTGGCTGGAGGCATGAAAAGATTTGCTGTCAGTGGTTGAGTTGCATGTATTCTCAAGGGTATATATGCATATGATGTGTAGATACAGAGTGGTTTGGGACTCCTGCATCACATGCAGTGTATTTCCAGTGTGGCTAACAAATCTAATACTTTTTTGGTGTGATTAAAAAAAATAACCTAGTAGGTTAACTTTAAGAATGGCCTAAGATGTCTTTGAAAACCAAAGTTTTATTGGAAAACTACAATGGCAGTGTGAAATTCCCCTTTGTAAAATAAAGCTTCACTGCAACAAGGTGACTTCTGTGCTGATCTGTGCCTTATTCAGGCCATTGGAATCCGTGACTGCAGAAGGAGGGTAAATATATAAGTAACCTAGGAGCACAAATCAACAATTATAAAACAACGTGATTTGTATTTGCAGCAGACACATTCTCTTTCTCCAAGCCTGTACCTGTCTCAGAATGTGTTTACGAATATGTCCTGTTTATTTGCTGTGTTTTACAGGCTGAGACTGCAGCTAACCGGATCTGTAAGGTGCTTGCTGTGAACCAAGAAAATGAGAGGTTGATGGAAGAGTATGAGAGACTAGCAAGTGAGGTAAAGACAGCTGCATCTGTATTGTGGTGACAGTTATGTTCATGAGATGCTGAAATCTGAAAGAGTCATGGACTCTCTGCAAGACAGCAAAGTGAAGACACTAGGAGGGTAAATCTCACAGTCGCAGGGTAGAAAGCCGAATTGCCCAAGATCTCAAGGTTCAGGTGACTCCTTTGCCACAGACTTCCCGTGTGACCTCCAGCAAGTCACCAAGTCTCGTTAATGTGCCAGAAACGTTGTTTTGAGGACTGTCACTGGTCTGCCTCAAGACCAAGCTTGCTGTCTCTGTAATCTCCAAACACAGCCATCCTTGACCAAATGTGGAGCATACAGGATCCTGTCACTCCAGGCAAGCCTGTCGGCTGCTTTGTGTACGGCAAAGCAGACCTGGACAGGGTCTGCCAGGGTGTTTGCAGTGCACCTGTGAACACAGGCAGCAAATGAATGAAGAGGGGGGCACATTGCGCTCCTCCTGTCTTTTCCTGGTCAATGGGAAATTTGTTGTCAGGACTCCCGATGTGTAGTGCACAAGTGAAAGCCGCCTTGTCTTTAACACATAAGCTGCAAAAACATACTGAGATAATAGACACAAAGACAGTGCTACGTTGGCAGTGACAGACTTCTGAGTGAAGGTTTTTACGTGACCCGAGTGACTTGGCTGGTATGTGTCCTGATCTCATAACTATGACTGCTTGAGACATCAAGACCAATACTTTTGAAAGTGGCAAGTGATTTTGGGGTAACTCAGGTTTTTAGTAATTAGCTAGAGACACCTTACAGGTGTGCTCATCTTCCTGAAAATCAGGGTATTTCTAGAAATGCCTAGAATATCCGGGCAAATTAGTTGAAAAAATACTGTTCAGCTTTGAAAATCTTGTGCTTACTTGCCATTAAGGTACTGATACCAGCTGAAGTCAGTAATATTAAAATGGAGCAAACTTAATTAGGGTTTGTGCATTCAATATGATCTTTTTTTTTTGGTTGCTTTTTCATTGCCTTTATTGCAATTGTTTGCATTGGTTTGAAAGCTTTTAGAATGGATTCGCCGGACGATTCCTTGGCTGGAAAACAGGACCCCAGAAAAAACAATGCAGGCTATGCAGAAGAAGTTAGAGGATTTCCGGGACTACCGCCGCAAACACAAACCTCCTAAAGTCCAAGAGAAATGTCAACTGGAGATCAATTTCAACACCCTGCAGACAAAACTGAGAATCAGCAATCGACCAGCTTTCATGCCATCAGAGGGCAAAATGGTTTCAGTAAGTAAAGGAGACATCAATATTCTGTTCTCCGTTTTATCAATGTTCTCACAAAAGTGTTAATGTGAAAGATTGAAACATAATTTGAAGTCATCCTCAGAAACTTCTGTTTGTTGCACTCTGTCAATACCAAACCACTGTTTTTACACATTCTCTTTCATTCTAGAATCTTGCTTTCTCTTAAGCATGCTCCTGCCTCTTTGAAGGCTTTCCCCAAGAGCAAATTGTTTGCAGACAATACAGACGATACAGAGCTTCCTTTGGGAGCATTATCAATACTTCTTTATCAGTGAGGCTAATTGTTATTTATTTAAGCAAAACTCACAGTGGTTTCTCTGACATTTTGGTCATCAGATTTGCAGAAACAGATATTGCTCAATATGTGTTTTTGCTTTTTCTACTTTTTCAAATTAAA
Source organism: Falco biarmicus (assembly GCF_023638135.1). Lineage (NCBI taxonomy): Eukaryota > Metazoa > Chordata > Aves > Falconiformes > Falconidae > Falco > Falco biarmicus. Next base: position 82,797,276 of record NC_079293.1, read on the forward strand.
TTTTCCTTTTTCTTGTGTCTGTGAAGATAAGAATAGTCAGTACCAAGAATTCTTACCTGCTGATAAGTATTGTGAGTTAACTGTGGGTCAAAATATTTCCTGTGAAATATAGCAAACCTGTTTCTGAACTCTGTTCTGTCATTGTATTTTGGTTGCCCGAATTTGATAAACAGATGATTGCCCTGTCTGAAAAGAGCTATTGTCTGCTCCTCACACGCAGAAGATAAGGGCCCTGTTACTTCATTTTCCTAATGATGCCTTTGAGCTTCTGAGGAAGCTCACAAAACTTTGTGCACCACAGCAAGTGAAATTCATTTGTATTCCAGATAAAACATGCACCGAATCCTCTTGATACTTATTATTTTGCTATTGTCAACTTCTGAGAGCAAAGCACTTTTATTCTGATAACAGATAGGTATGTCATAAAAGAACATGCACATTATAAAATGGGAGGTAAAAGCAATATATTGTGAAGACACTGAATGTGTAGCTATGCTTGGAAGCCATTTGTGTAAGGGTTCCTTTATGAACCCCCCTGAACAGGGCGTGCTATTGGAAGCAGAAGTCTGGGCTACAAGACTTCCTGAGCTGTCCGACATTTTCTGTGATTCTGTGATTTTACAAAATTGGAGCATAAAAACTTCTTTTTGGAGCAAAATTCCGAATGAATCAGAAATCTGCAAATTTGAATAAAAGGAGATTATAGTTTCATTGCTCTCTCCTATGTATTCTCTTCACAGGATATTGCCGGCGCTTGGCAGAGACTTGAACAAGCTGAGAAAGGCTATGAAGAGTGGCTGCTGAATGAAATTCGAAGACTGGAGAGGCTTGAACACTTGGCTGAGAAATTTAGGCAGAAGGCTTCCACTCATGAGCAGTGGGCATATGGTGAGCAGAGATGGCTTTTAACATTTTTCATGTTTTAATGTTTAAAGTTGAATTGTCAGTGCTGGATATTTGCCAGCCATAAGCTCGCTCAGAAGTAGTTTGGACAGTTTTACAAACCTAAAATAATGACACATAAAATTGCAGGTTCTGTTGACTATAGTCATGATCCTAACTTGTAGGCATGTTGCTAATTAAATGTAACTGTAAATATCATACTCTTGAGGTAGTGAGTCAAACTTCATGGGAATATTCAGTGTTTGAATAGAGGTCATTACTGCTAATAGATTCCTATATATTTGTACACCAGCAATTCAACCAGGAGCAGTGACACCACTGGTTAAGTATGAAATTATTAAGAGTTATTCTGAGTTGATTATCATTTGGTCATCATGAGGTTTTGAATAGTCCACATAAATGCCGTGATAACGGACTCATTTCTTCTTTGCTCCATACCCTGGATTACACCCCATTTACAGTTCTGTTTTGTAATGGCAGCCTAACTTTACAAGTCGTTGTAACAGCTATAGGACCATACACTGGCATGCAGTTTTGTTGGGGACCGTTAAACACGAATCTGCCCTATCACCCTATTGTTTGCCCTGACAATAGTCTTCTTGTTTCTGCCATGCTCCTGGCTTTTTCCAGCTAGAATCTTTTCATACTGTGAAAGTAAACCAGAATCCATCCCGTAACACAGTTGCTGGAAGCATACAAGGCTGTAGATGGCTGCCAAGCAGGTACTGGAAGTGAAACTACAGCGTTTATCAGCCCCTGAGAGCCTATTTTCCGAATATAAACTATCATGGTGACATGTTATGGCTGTTATGCAGGGAAAAACTTCACATAAGCTGGTAGCAAGTGGAACAATGGTCCCTTCTGGCTCTAGAATTCACAGAGCTGTATAATGCTATGTGGTGAGCTGCAGTGGTAGGGGCTGTCTGTGTACGTTCAGTTGTCCCAACGCAGGAGCTACTGAGGAGTAATATTTCGGGTTCTGATTTCCTCTTTGCTTTTCTACCTTTTTGTAAATAGGTTGGCATTTTCCACTTAAAATGCAGTGTGTGATACAAAAGGCAGCCACCCAACTCAGGTTTTTGTTGTTTTGTTTTTTTTTTTAAGTGCTGAAATGAATAATGAATTGAAGGCAGAACATGAAAAAGAATAACAGATCATTAGTAAGAGTGAAGCTGAGCATAGCAGTGCAATTTCTGGTTTCATGTCTACTCTATGAAAGACTTATCACAATAGCTTACAGCCCTATTTTTTACCATTATACCATTTTTATGCCAGTTTCTCAAGCAATGCAATACTTGCTATTTTAGACCAGTATGAACAGCCTATGCAAAAATCAAGGAATTACTGAGAGGTCTTTAAAAATATAAATTTCTAATTAATACTGTTTTGCTGACCATTTGCTACTGATTTCAATGCGGGCAGGACTTCATCTCATACATGCGATTTTCACCACCGTGCCTCAGTTCAAAATGTTGATTAAATTTGCAGTTGTTCTAACCAATAAATGAGTAAAAAATGACTATTTTAATTTCCTCTTTCAGGCAAAGAGCAGATCTTACTTCAGAAGGACTATGAATCTGCTTCTCTGACAGAAGTCCGCGCCATGTTAAGGAAACATGAAGCTTTTGAGAGCGATTTGGCTGCTCACCAGGACAGGGTGGAACAGATCGCTGCCATTGCCCAGGAGCTGAAGTATGTTCCATTTAAAGGCTTGCAGCTGCTGACATTTAACTTTGCGATAAACTCTTTCCAATGAATTTGATAGTGTCATAGGTACCAACGTAAGCATTCCAGAGATAGCTTCATAAGTATATTATCTGAGCTGGTCACTGAGACCTTTCCCTCATCTCCCCCTTACCCCCAACCAAATATGGATATTGAACTGACCAAAATTATTTGAAAACTCACATTTTAAAATCGACTTGACAGTAATCTTTCAGCATTAGCTCTACTGATGAGTCCATTGTGTGTTGATGGGAATCCTGGAGGTGTTTATTTCTCAGTTCATATGGTCTGCTGATAGGTACTGGCTATGAGTTGTTGAACTTAGAAAATTCACTTACACAATTTACAGATCAAGCATCTTCACTTTAAAATCAAGTATTTTCCCACAAACATATTGATCTTTTCAAAAAGCTTCACATCCCTAAATTATCTCTGTAGTAGTGGGCAGTGGACTGACTTTTCTGAAGATTTAGTTGTCTATAGTATACTTATTTTCACAAACTCTTCATCTAATATTTGCTATTTTATATATATTTGCTAATATATATAATATTTGCTAATAAAAAAAAAATATTGTCTGCATTTTACAGGAAGGGCAGTGGGGCATATGGAAACTAAATGGCATGCTCAGGGTCACACAAGCAATCAAGCATGCAAGCTGTCCTATAGGAGAGCAGGAGTTTAACCCACAGTTCCATCAGCTTAGCCACAGAACCATCACTTGGTCACTTAGCACCCTACACCCAGAGAAAACCCAACCAAAGCTGAGAACAATTCTACAACACCTTTAGGCTACATCTGTATTGTTGACATCAGCTGCATAGGTCAGGGATGCAAAAAGTCAAGGTCCCTGACTGACAAGACACCCTTAATGGCGGCAGAAGTCCTGACTGTTGATACGGTTACTCTGGCTAAACTCTGTCTGTATCGGTGGAGCTGGCTTTTGTTTGCGGGAAGGTTGTTAATTCACCTATGTGAAGCACAGTTTTGTCAGCAAAGCTCTGCCCCTGCTGACAGGACTAGTGTTACGTACTGATGTCCCTATTCTGGTAAAGTTGTCTCGGTGTGTACACCAAGCTAAGCACGTTTGAGTTTATAATCTTATGCAGTTAAATTGCAGTGGTTTTGTACTGTAAAACAGTGGTGCTACTGATCTGAGCGATTTGGCACATACTTCAATTCATTGCTTACCCACACTATAAATCTGTAAAGCCAACAGGAACAAATGTGTGGTAGTCATCAAAACAGGAGCCAAGATCAAAATTCTCAGATTCCTGCCCTTGGCTTCAGCTCTCCAAGCTTCAGTGTCTTACTTTCTTGAATAGGCAAACCAGTTACTACTCAAAAATCAAGTGTTAAAACCGTGCCTTCTTTTCATTTGGTGAAGGACCATGACTCATAAACAGCTCCACATCCATTAACAATTGAAAATTCAGAGAGTTGTCTAAAAATGTAGTTCATACCTGATAGCAGCAGCACTTACAGTAATTGTATAATTCAATTATACAATTTATAATTTAATTATAAATCATATTCATTTAATAATTATAATATAATAAGTATTTAGAAGAAAAACCTTATTTTTCAAATTTATTTAAAGGAGGAAAAGTAAAGCACAGTGGACAGAGTAAGTACTGGGGTTTGGTTAGTGTGAAAAAAATCCGAAAAACACAGAGAATGGAGATATCACTGAGTACGTGAGCTTATGAAATACCTTCTGGTATGCCTTGATCTCTGTTGTGAAGTTATTTGTTCCTCTCTATACTAAAGAAAGTTTCTGAAACATGTAATCATTGTTAATTCAGCTTCAGCTTTACAAGCGATGAGAAATTTTGGGAATGTCGTATACATAGCACAGCATCTGCTTACCAGCGTTTTGAACCCTGTGTCCTTTACCTCCAGTGAGGCCAGTGAACGCTGTATCCTGTCTATTTTAGGATTGTCTCTTCTCAGATGTTTCAGTAATTTGCTGTGTGAAGTTAAACAAGTTATTTGTGGCCTGGGCTGCAAAGGTGCATCTCTAAAAGCAATAGGTTTTCAGCACCTTTGACTTCACTGCCTCTCCACACAATGGGGCTATCGGTGCCTGATTTTTCACTGAGATTCAGCAGCTCAGTTAGGCTTGGTGCCCTTGGAGAACACTGAATGAAAGGTCATAAAGGCCAGGTTTTATTATTACCTGCAAGCAAATAAGCAGCTTCTATTTAAATATTGATTTTAATTATTTATACATAATTCCTCAAACAATGAAATTCTAGAGAAAAACGCTAATTTCTTTCTCCATTCATATTTTTAAAGGATTGACTAATGTTTGAATGCTAAGAAATGTGCATTGGCACCTGATACAAAACCTATTGAAGTCAACGTGGTTTTTTTTTTTCTTGTTTTCTTTCCTTACTGGATCAGGCCTTTACAGAAATCATAATCATCTGTGTCTAAATTCCAAGTCGGTACACCTCCATGTTTTGTTTTAGTCAATCTCTTGGCTGCCTAGTGTTGCTGTTTCAAAGAACAATTGCTGTGTGACCTTGAACTCTACTAGTTATTTTCCTGCCTGTTCTGGGATTTTGTGTTACAGCAGCTCAGTCCACTCACTGTGTGCTTAAGGGTACACTTGCTACAAGCCTGCGGGTTGGTGCTGTTTAGATAAAAGGATTTGAGTGTGTGTGTGCACGCAGGTGATTCCAGCCAGGATGCTGCTATAAGATTGTTGTGTTCCAGCCTGTGTAGACTTAGACAATTCCTCAGCAATGAGGCATGCCAAGGCTTGGATGGGGCTATATACAAAGCTGGAAAAAGTCAGGCATTTCTAAAAAGGGATTTGCCATTTATGACATAGCAAATGCTAAACAGAATTTGAGTGAGCTGTACTATGAAATGTCATATTCATTTATGATCTTGTGTGCTCATTTCAATGTTTTCAATCACCAAGATAATTTTTTTTGAATGTAGTTTCTTGCATATCCATCACTTCCAGTATAGCATCTTGTTTTCAGCCAAGAAGACCGCTCTCTGTAACACTGGAGAGTCTTTTTGCTTCTGGAAACCTGGGCTCAAATTGTGCTTACGTGCATGATTAACATGAGCCTGGTTCTGAAGCAGTGCTAAAGCATGTTGCTCAGCAGGTTATTTTTGTGACACTATCACTATTCCTAAAGTGAGCTTATACTTAAGTGCTTCTCAGGATCAGGACAAAATCTGACTAAATTTGTAATTCTTTACAGATAAGATTGAATTACTTCTAAGATCAATAGGAATGGTTTAATGATTTTTAAATTCCAAAGGCTGCAGATTTCAAATAACCAAATAGAAATGATTGTTCTCTTAGCTCTGTAATACACATGCAGCAGTACTTTGTGTATACACGATAAGCAAAATTTCTTCTTACAAAATGTGAAATCTAGTCTCTTCACAGCTTCAGTGTTGAGAGAGATACAAAAAATTAATAGGACAAAGAATGTAAACCTGTGTTTTATTTCAAGTAAATAATCTCCTATGAGTTACTCCTTCCTCTACTCCTGCTTTAAGCAGAAAAACGTTCTTTGACACATACAATACAGTCACTTGAAGTAAACTACAACAGGCGTGGAGAGGCAGTGGAGCTACACTGTTTGATGCCAAGTGGTAATCTAACTTGGGATTTTTGACCCACACAGGAGTGCCCTTTTTAAAAGTTGTTTTGGTAATATTATTCTCCTACCTATTTGTCCACAGCACATATCCCTTGGAAGAAATAGGATAGCAGAGATATTATGGGGAATGACTGAACCTCCCTGGCAGAGCTGGTGGAGGAACGTTGCACATTACCTTCCGGGACTTTGACCAGAGCTAGTACAATCAGTCCCTCACTTTCATGGAAGGGCACCTGCCCTTATTCTAATTGACAAAAGGGGATAAGTGATCCGTTGAAACAAAAATAAAATTTGCAGTACTTTCAGGGATGTGACCTGGAGTATCTGAAAAAATACCCTGTCCATATTCTGGTATATTAGATTTGGTATGTGAAAAGAGACCACAATACAAATCTTCATATCTCATCCACTTAGTGAACTCACAGGTCACACAGGAACGTTATCCAATAATCTCAATATGCTATAATGAAAAAAAACAACTTCCAGCCATGGCAGTAAAATATATCTCAGCCTGTTTCACCCAAAACACCATGCTTTGTTGCATCCCTTGAAGACTAACAAAAAGGCTCGCTCCAAAGGAAGGAAGCGTGTTTTCAAGTTATGGAGCCCTTGTATAGTATGACTTGTTGGCAGCTTTCTCTTTATGTATTACAGTTCTACTTTTACAGTTTTGAGTTGTTTCTATTATATTTTACAATTGTTATAGCATTTTATTGTTACTTGGTTTATTATCCTTCACTTTCAACAGTTGCTTGATTGCAGCACACTTGAAGCCTCTTCTAAACATCTCAGCTTTATGCTGAACCAGATTGCTCTGACTGGACTTAGAGGAGGAAGCATGAATGCTGCCCCTGGCCTAGTGTGTGGCTTCCTAGAGGAAGGCTACCTCTGTTCTCATCTTGTCCTCTGTGAATCTCTAAGTTACTGGCAGAGTGATTTGTACATGCCTCTCTCCAATTGCCTAGAGAAAAATGCTCAAAAGAAGGGAACAAATTCGATCTGCATTTAATGTCTTGTTCAAGCCTTAAAGTAAATCTTAGCTTCATGTCGCCATACTGTCACATAAAAGTCTCAGCAATGTTCAGTACTGGGCAAAGTGTCCTCAAGGAGCAGCAAAGAGCTAAGTTCAGTGGGTGATGATTAATCAGTAGAAGTGAACTTCCAAAGTGCCAAACACATGTATTTTACTATGGTCATGATGGCTGCAGGAGAAGCAAGGAGATTGTCTGCCATCGAGATCAAAAATTCTATTTGAGACAGGCTCAGTTCAGAATCTCAGGATAGAGCCTTGAAAAGTTATTCCAGTCTTAGGCAGAATAGTAAGTTCCTTTCGGTCAAGGTAATATAAGACTACTAAACAGGTGCAAAAGCAGTGCTAGCTGCTGCATCCTTTGTGGGTGAACCGATTCATGCTGGTGGCATACGTGGGCCTGGAGAATCCTGTTCACTGAACCAGCCAGTTCTAGGGTGGAGCTCTGTGATGGGTTGCTGGAGAGGAAGATGAAAACTGTTCTCTGTGCCCCAGATCTGAGCAGCCCCTATTAGTATTGCCAGGCCTGTGAGAGAGAGATCATGTTTTGAGTGCAACCTGAGGTCTGTTTCTCAGTTAAATAATTTCAAAGTGTATGAGGCTGGAAAGGATCATTGCATTATTTAAAAGGAAATGTGTATTTCAGGCCAATTAATTTAAAACTGTAACAATCTTCAGAAACCTGATAAAGCCCCAGACCAAAGTGTTCTGGTCTTCGGGAAATCAAATTGCTTGTGCCACAGGCATAGCTGAGACAAAGATGGTTAGATACCTTAATTGTCTTAAATACCTGCACGTTACAAGTGGGTACTTGATTTTTCTCACAACAGAGGAGGTCGATCCTGTTCCAGCGCTGTGCTTCTTGAAATGCTGAATGTCTAGATTACACATGTCTATACTGCAACACTTGCTTACCTGGAGGAGAAATACTGGGGGCAAAAAAAAAGAGGGGGGTGGGTGGGGGGGAGAGCGGAATTACTGAGGGCCAGTGGAAGAGTGTAGACAATGCAACTGCTCCTGTCTTTCAGACAGTCACACAGATTTTTATCTTCACTCTTAGTGAACTGGACTACCATGATGCTGCAAGTGTCAATGATAGATGCCAAAAGATATGTGACCAATGGGACAGCCTGGGAACACTTACTCAGAAAAGGAGAGAGGCACTGGAGGTAAAGCATATAACACTGATCAGCAGCTCAGCTGAGGCAGGGAGCGGGGAACGAACCATTTGTTTCAGATCTGGAAACAGTGCAGTCGAGCACCCACTTTGGAATCTGAACAGCAATAACCCCTTTCCTCAGATCTCCATTTCATTTCGGTGTGGTTTTATCTGCAAACAGATTGAATTGCTCAGAGCAGACTTGACAGTACTCAGCTGCCAAGGACAGTCCTAAAGCAGCAACAAATGGCATGCTGTTTATAGCCCACTTTTTGGGAATTTGATGTTCAGCAAGGATAACAAAAGCCCTTAGGTGTTTATCTTTTCATACTTGTCTGAGTTTAATCAAGTGTGCTACAGGATAATGGCTAGCACTGGGTTAATTTTTTGGTAGTGAGTATTCCAATGCAGTGAGATACTTCCCAAACCCTTGTTCCTTAAGAAAAAAAGAAGTCACACACATATGACAAGGTGGAAAACATATGCCTAACTCCTCCTTTTTGTATTTACAAGAAATGACTAAAGTAAGATTAGCAGATTTTGATTTGCAGATAGATTACAGTAACAAAAATACTTCAAATATCAGTAGTGAAAAAGTAATTTCACCTATTAGCCTTCAAAGGCACACACCCCTTTCAACATGTTGGATAGAAGAGTATCTTTACTGCAATGCGTCCTATGGCCTTGAGTCAGAATCCTTAAAGCAGGTGGTGAGATCAGTTGACAATACAATCAATTGCTTTTGTAAAGATCAGGCATGACTTTGTGCATGGCAGGGTATGTGTGCGGAGTTAGGTCTTGCCCTAGTAACAAAGGACTGTACCTTTCCCAACCTGTACAGAGGACGGAGAAATTGCTTGAAACAATTGATCAGCTTCACCTGGAGTTTGCCAAAAGAGCTGCTCCTTTCAACAACTGGATGGAAGGCGCTATGGAAGACCTACAGGACATGTTTATTGTTCACAGCATAGAGGAAATTCAGGTAAGTGGTTGTCTATGTTTTGACTTACAGTCATAGGGAAAATAAGAAAGGAAGCTTTTCCTTCCTGGTGAGTAAAACATCTGTAAGAAAAAGAAACCTTACCTGTCTGACATTTTCTTTGTGTTAGGCAATGTCTGCTCTATTATAAATAGGGCTCTTCATTGATATGAAAGCATATTCCAGAGATCATGGAAGAAGCGATGGTCCTGATAAAGTGAATGAGGGCTGTTTCATGAATGTATCTACACGTATGATTTCCTGTATCTACAGATATATGTAAACAGGGTGTTTGAGAGGGTGAGAGAAGAGCTGTGCTTATTTACAGCAGATCTTCCAGATGTTGGAAGAAACATTAAAGTTTTCATGCTTTTCCTCTCTGTTTCTGATTTTAGAGTTTAATCTCTGCACATGATCAGTTTAAAGCTACTTTGCCAGAGGCAGATGGTGAAAGACAGGCCATCCTGTCAATCCAGAACGAAGTTGAAAAAGTTATTCAGAGTTACAGCATGAGAATAAGCGCAAGCAATCCTTACAGTACTGTTACTGTGGAAGAGATTCGTAGCAAGTGGGAAAAGGTAAGCATGCTAAATTCATAAATAACATAGTATTCTAGTGTAGGAATACTAAGAATATTCAGAGAACTTTATAATAAATCTGGAGATTACTCTAGAATATCAGATGCCAGAATGAACTTTCTACAGTACCTTATGCTCTCCCTTACGTTTGCTAGGCTTGCTTCAGAATATCCCTTGCTCCCATCGCTCAATATTACCTATGTCCTTTCTAGGGGGGCAAGAGAAGCAGGTGTTGGGGCTAGTGCAAGCTGGTGGCTGGCCAGCAGATGGGCCAGGGGGTCCTGTTAAAAGAAGAGAAAATTATTTTATTCTTTCTCTCAGTATAAACTGAAGTTCATGCATCTCTTCTACACAGCTTCTACTTTTCACAAATGTAAAAAATGAGCACCTTTAGGATCATTAGTGTCCTGTCCAATTAGACTGAAATTGGCAATTACCTTAAAAAATTACTGAGGAGGGATTAAAGGGAGGCTCCTAGAGCTATCGCACAAACTTTATTTTGTTAGTGACCAAGACAGATAATATGCTGAAGGGAAATGATTGTGTAGAATGTATGAATTTACCAAATACCTAAACTTCCGTGGACAAGAACACACCCTCAATGGGTTGTAAAAACCAAGTAATAAGGCCTAAATTCAGAATCTCCCAAGGCAATCCAGACGTATAAGCCAAAAAAAGCATTTGCAATGTATTAGAGGCCTTCAGATATACCTGATGGACAGGATATGTCTCATGTTATCCTATCATAATAGCTGTGCTCGAATAAAATGTTTTGCACTGACTGTTCTTAGAACAATTACTTAGAGATTGAAAAACCAGCTGTTTCAAAAGAAAAACAAAGTAACTGCTCTAATATCAGTTCAAGGTTAAATAATTGTTGTGAACTTGAATCCAGCCAGAGGTGAGAATTTCTTCTTTCTCCTTATCAGTTTCTCTGGTCAGGCTGCCCAAGACCTTGTTAGCAATTTCTTATGTTAGCACAGAATTAGTAATTAAAACAGTGGTCGTGTTTCTGGCTTGCCCTTCTGATATCAGCCTTCAGACCAATAAGAAAAATGAGTAACTGTGGACTTATTAGTTCCATTTGTTTTTAAAGTATTCAGTTGTGCCTGCTCACACTTAGTGCTTTCCCACTGTAACAGGTGAAGCAGCTGGTGCCTCAGAGGGATCAATCCTTGCAGGAGGAACTAGCCCGCCAGCATGCCAACGAGCGCCTGCGTCGCCAGTTTGCTGCTCAGGCCAATGTCATTGGGCCATGGATCCAGACCAAGATGGAGGTGAGTGTCAGACCCTCATGCAGAAGCTGACAAACAAAGTGGTTTATGATTTTTTTTATTTCTGCTTTATATACAAGACAACAGCAGTCTCCATGATAGTTCACCAGTTTTTTGATCCTGAAGTATTTAGCACTTGTTAAGATTATGTTTAAAACTGTGGAAGCTTGTACAAGTGGTACATTGATGGTGAGCGGGAGATGTAGCTTTGAAAAATCACTCACTAAACAATTGCTGTTTAGCTTCTGCTTTCTGTAAAGGAAAGATACCAGGATCACTGTGATCTTAATACTAATTCCAGAAATAAACGTGCCCCATTTCTTTCGAAATGTGTTTTCAACAGTGAAATTTCTTGTCTCCACTGTATGAAGGTTTCATTGCTGTTGCTTCTTAGTATGAAAATATTACATATTTATATGAAAGTTGGTCAAATTAGCAAATCTGAAGCTTAAATTTTGTGGGGCGGGGTGTGTGTCTTTGTTTCTGTTGACAGGAAATTGCCCGCAGCTCTATTGAAATGACAGGGCCTTTGGAGGACCAGATGAATCAGCTGAAGCAATATGAGCACAATATCATTAACTATAAGCACAACATTGACAAACTGGAAGGAGATCATCAGCTTATACAAGAAGCCCTGGTGTTTGACAACAAGCACACCAACTATACTATGGAGGTAGCCATTTACTCCTTGTAGCTCTTAGATTATTCCGTCCTCTTCTGCCATATAACCTCCTCCCCTGATCTGAAGAGCCTGCAACAGAGGATGGGATTTGCCAGACTTTCTGATAATCTCATAAGACTTGTTTTATTTTCACTTTTTACTTTTAGTGAGGAAGTATCCATTTAGAAACCAGTTACATATTTTCCTGAAGGCCATTTTTATTTTTAATGATATTTGGTCATAATATAGAGTTAGCGGTATGGAAAAAGGTATCGCATAAATATTTAGAGCTCATTTTTTGCTTACTGTACTTTTTATACTCTAAGAAGAATATGTTTGATTCTTTAATAAATCAGTATTTTCTCTCTCATAGCACATCCGTGTTGGATGGGAGCTCCTACTTACCACCATTGCTCGAACTATCAATGAGGTTGAGACTCAGATCCTGACAAGAGATGCCAAGGGTATCACCCAGGAACAAATGAATGACTTCAGAGCATCATTCAATCATTTTGACAGGGTACAGTACTCCTGCTTTTTCTCAACTAGCAATATTTATTGTTCCCAACAAGTTGCTTTTCATTCCAAACGTGAGCCTTTTAAGAAACTGCAAATGCAGTAGCAATGGGCTCTTTTTAAAACAGCAAAAGATCAGTTAACAAAGAATTTACAGCCTTATGAAATTATACCGTTGTACAGATATGTTAAAGGTTCATTTTTACTCTTCAAATGTAATGCAGAATTACAGTTCTGCTAATATGGTTGAGCATTTGTTCAGATAATAGGCAGAACTGGATAAATCCGTGTGTTTTGGAAAATAATGTGCCCCTTTATTTTAAGGCAGTCCAGCATGTTCTGTGTACTTGCCAGCAGCTTCCATCTCATTAAATTTAGCTGTAATCTAGATTAAAGTTTATTTTACTTTGAATCCCAACATATCCTCCTAGAAGTAGATTTGTAGGGAATATAATTGAGGCACTGATAGCTGTCAAGGAAAATCCTTTATTTTTCTGGCTGTATATGGGAAATAAGAGGCTGGTTTTTTCAGTTACCTAATCATGGATGAGGAAAAAAGTAGGAATAAAACCATTATTGTGAAGAAATTTAACTCAGTCCTGTGAGTTACACAGTATTCATGGACAGAGGGTTAAAAAGGCAGCTGTTAATAGACACAACAGCAAAACACATGCAGACAGGGATCTGACGTTCCCAGCCGGAGAAAAATCTGTACATGAGTTAACTCTGCTGGCTCTGTGCTCACATGAACCTACCTTCAAAACCAAGTTCACATTTCAAATGCTGGAAAAAGATTACCATAACGCAGCACCAGGCTGTTGTCTTTTCCCCAGTACAGATTCCTGTAGTTAGAGGACTGTCCTTAACCCCCCGACCTACACTCTGTTATCACATGAATCGGCTCCCTCACATCATTTCAGGCTATAACAAAATGCCTCTTTCTGTTCACTGACATCCTCTTTGTCCAGCTCTACTCAAAATGGTTATCCATACCTGGATTGGTGGTTGATGCGCATTGGATGCTGACAGTCATATTTTGCTAAATATTTTTTAGAATGTCTTTAATTGGTTAGAAAGAAAAGCAGAATTGCCAAACCTCTGCTTTCTGAAGTAGCACACAAACATGGGAAATGTTAGCTACACAGGAACTGGGAACAGATTTTGTGGAATATCTTAATGTGATTGTAGTGCAGCATAATTCCTTTCTGTATTTTCTAAGGAAGCATAAGGTAACATCACAGAAGCAGAGATAAATTTCCTGGGGTGGAAGAAAGTAGCATACTAAATTCCTTTCTCGAGGCACTGAAGCAGATAACTGAGCAATTAGAGCTATTAAGAACAGACAGAGTTCAGGCTTGGATAAATTACACACCAATATTTGAGAGACCCTATTAAGGGAAACCACGCATTTTGCACAAAGATTTGACAGCTCCCTAAAGACAAGGAAGCAAGGTGACTGAATCCTAGTATAACTTACACTACCTGGCCATTTCTAGCGTCCCTGTATCTTTGTAGCTCATAGCTGAGTTTCTCTGCCATGCTCATGGCAAGGCTGGTTCAGTGGCTGAGGAGATACCACGGCCACCTCTTGGTGCCTCAGAAATTCTTGCACGGAGAAGCTAAATCAACCAAGTGGCAGCAACATCAACCGGCCCTATTGTTACAGACCTTTAGACTTTGCAGATACAGTAAAACTTAGGAGATGCCAAAGGATACAATAGAGCAAGGCTTTAGGAAAGGCTGTACGGCCTGGAAGAGGGCGGTCGTTTCAGGCAGCTGCAGGCAGGTTGGAGCTGGGCTGTGACAATGATGCACAACACACAAGTGCTTCCCAGCTCCTAGATCCTTGCCTGTCCTTGGCTGTCTCCTTGCTTCAGGCAGTGTCCCTTCTGCCCTGGCTTCTGTGGCAGGGAGCCTGAGTGGCTGGGTCAGAAGCGGAAGGAGACAGGTACGTTACCAGCTTCTATGGCCTCAACAACCTGGGCCTGGGCTGCTTTAGCTGCAGACCTTGCCTTCCTCCATGACAGATGTAATCCAAAGGCTTTGAAGAAGCCTGGAAGGATCATGTTAAGGGAAGAACCATTTTGCAGATGCCCTCTTAGAGTATACTCCTTCCCCTAGCATCAGACATAGGAAATAGGTCTGTGGAGGACTTTTGCACCGACACCATGCAACAATTATGTTCTTAGTAGCATAATGCAAGTTAAAGAAAGGAAGAAGTTAAGATCTAAACCCACTCAGCCATCAAGCCAGGCTTTCTGCAGGGGAAAGGTCTTAGAAACACTGATGAAAGAGAAGGTTTTACTGATTAAATTACACTATAATTTAGTGGGAAGATGCAACTCAATCTACACAGGCTAGAAGGAGATGTTGAACAAACATGTTTGAGAGAGGCAGGCTTCTTTTTTTTTTCATTTTTATATCCTTCTTATGTCCTTGCACACTTGAATATTTAGTATTGGTGAATGAAGGAAACCTGGGGTGCTTCAGAGTTACTTCAGAGTGCACAGAATAACAAGGACTCTAAATTTGGAATTTAGATAGAGAAGGCAGTAATGGATTCTTTCATGGCCTTGATTACCTTAAACAGAAATGAAAATGAAACTGGATCATCTGAATGTAAGCACTAATATGAAAAATGCTTCTCTACGTCAGACAGAATTACCCATATATATAATGTTGCCACATATAATAATTTTGTTGCGCTTAGCAGCAGTTCTGAATGCCTGTCATAGTTTAAAAGAATTGGACTGCTATTCACAATGATGTATAGCCGGAAAAGATCCCCAAAATTAATACTGTCCCTGACAAGTAGGCTTTAAATACCTAAGCACAACTGATTCATTTATGCATGCTACAGCTCTGACTTCTGTGGCATTTCTCCAGTTTAAGACTTATCTTAATGTTTGACTAGTAATGTGTGTTGAGGATGTTGGCAAAGTGCTAATATGCAGAGTAGCTCCCTTCCCCATTTTAAAAAATCTTCTTTGGTACACATAAACCTAACAACTTTTTATAGAGTGCTTCTAGAAACAACTTGCTTCACTTTTAAATCAGAGGAAGGAACCCCCATCTTTCTCCCCAGGAAGAATGTATAAAAAATTGAAAATCTTACAGTTCATAATCCATTATAGGGCTTAATTCTGCAGTTGTTAGTCCTTTGAAAGGAGTTAAATTATTGGGTGAATTGTTATAAATGGCTTCTACATCTCGAATATCTGAAAGAGAACTATTTGGTATTTTACAAGGATTTTTTTTTTTTTTGGGGGGGGGGCTACATGCCTCGTTTTCTCCAACTGCAGTGAGTAAGTGGGCATCATCCATGTAAGAATTACAAGGACAGAAAGAGTTGTGTTTCTTTCAGTGCATCCACCAGCAAAGACATGCTAGCACAGAAAGTATTACAAGTCGTCCTTGTTAAAGGCAAGTGGTAAATATGCCATCTCCCTTGGGTCAAGGGGGCAGCCCTCTAGGCTCTTGTGTTTCCAACAGGCATGTACACACACTGGTACCCAGAGGTTATTCCTGAGGATGCTGCTGCTTACCCACTACTACTTGCTGGAGGCTTTGCCTGAAGGCACAGTCTAGCTGTAGGTATAAATATAATTCTTCAGCAACGCTGGTTTTCCTTCCTTTCTTAATGTGACTGCATAGAGGAAAAAAAGGTGAAAGTGGGACACAATGTCTGAATCACAGAAGGAGTTTAGAAGTGTTCAAAATGGTGCATAGCTGAATTATGGTATGCAGGCAAACTGGGACACCAACACAGATATGTTGTTAGTCACTGGTTTTGAGCCTTTTTATGTAGGGAATCCTTTTTCAGATTTAGTATATTTACTAAGTCCTAACTAAGATTGCAAAGTATGTGATAAAATATATGCGGCTGCTCTGCATCTAATATCCTAATGGATGTTAATATATTCTGGTATTGATTTTTGTGCAAACTATAGATTTTAAGTAGGAGCTGTGCATGTAGAGCAATAGCATCATGCCACCCTATATTTTACTAACAGAAAAACAATTCCCTATTAAAGGAACCACATGATCAGTCTTATGCAGGTCAATTCGCATTCAGGAAACTGAAGGACCTATTCAAGAATGGATTACTTCAACTCAGAAGCTCACTTGTTTTATAAGGCCACATGTAAATCACAAAAGAGAAGGAAAAGATTTCTGGGGACTAATAATGAAACATGAAGGGGGATTTCAGTGTTTTATTTTGTATTGGTAGGAAAAGATGAACAATGCAAAGTTATTTATATGCTTTAAAAAACTAATTTCAGTGCTTAATGTTGGTCTGCAAACAATAAAAATAAATACAAAGAAACATTTCCCAAAGAGAAAGCCCTTGCATGGGCTCGATCTATGCATTGATTGCAAAATACCACTGCATCCCGTGAAACTCTGATATACTGCAAAGGCAAAGACGCCTTTTTAGGCCATATATGATGCAGATTAAAAAAATTTGCTGTGAGAATGTGAATGACCCTTACTGGGGAGTCCCGCTTAACCAGATGATGGTTGTGAGCTCCAGCACAACCATTGCACTCCTCTCCTAAAGAAACTGGTTTCTCGGTAGATGTGCTGGCCTCTCTCACTCTTGTCTGCCCTTCTCTATCTGTTGCACCACTGCTGCTGCCGTGTGTGTCTGGTTAGGGAGCTCCTGCACATAGTGCACACCCACCTCTGGTGTAGTCAAGTAGCTGATAGTGCTCTGCCCACAACTGGTAGAGGAAGTGGAGGGACAGAATTTGGCTCTTAGCTCCCATTTTTGTACCATTTTGTTTGCAGTTTCACAGTAATATTTTTGGCTTTAGAAATAAGGTAGAACGAGCTGACTTCATTCCTGGTGTGCCCAGCCACAGCCTGTCTCTAGGACGAGAGTTTCAAGCCAGCCCACATTAACATTTTCAGAATGATAAAATAAACCATTTTGAATGCTTTATAGCAGGAATTATCCCATAAAATGGAAATATTAAACTAAAAAAGCTTTGCTGTGATTATGGCTTTTAACTAAATGCTGCTCCAGATTTGCAGCTTTACTTTATCTCTTGTCATTGACTTCCCACTGTTATTTTTCATCTTTCCTTTATGGAGCTGGTGGAGGTTGATGCAGAGGGAGTCAATATAACAGCATGATATGTCAAAAATGCTTGGCATTATTAACTTAATAAAGCACCACTTTATCCTATTAGTATATTAAGTAAACCCAGTGCATTTGTTAAACCTCCAGTACTTTTAGTTATGCATAACTATATAGACATTTAAAAAATAAATGATTAATCTAGCAGGCAAATATGTAGCAGATGGAAACCCCTGGGTCTTCTCCAAACTGTCAGCCTGTAAAATCAATAAGGGTAATATTTTTTCATCTTAGAACATCTCTTTAATTGTGTTCATGTTAACTCAATCTGAAGCACAGCTCTGGTAGACACATTTTGTATGAACAGGAAGAGAAAGACAGGCCAGTTGGCTGCTAAGAAATTAGTGTGAATTTCTTGACCTGCAAAATGGAAAAAAGTATTGCTTCAAAACAATGATCCTGTTTGATGTGGTGTTACTAAGAGCCATTTAACCTGGAATTCAATGGATTCTTTTTAAAGTCAGTTTTCAAAGCAAAACCTTACTGTGTAGGTTGTTGAAGGAGACAGATAATGGGAAGCAAGTTAGGTCAGTTATAAATTTATGTTGTACTTCTACTCTCTTTTGAGATATGCATGTTCAGTTGTTAAGTAATATCATCAAATCAAGAGTGAAATAACAGTAGTTGAGTGGGGGAAAAATGTTTTGCCCAGGTTCAGTGATCTTTCTACTGCCTCTCACATACACTGTATGACAATAGAAAATGAAGGAAGCAAATGGCAGATCGATAGAATCAAAACTGCCTTATCATCAAAAATGTTTAAAAAGCACCTGTAGAGGAAGCACAGTTTAACTCTGTAGTTGAAGTAAGGACCCTTTTCCACTAGGAAAAAACCTACAGCATGAAACTGGAAAAACACTTTTTAGGTGATTCATTGCAGTATGTTGACATTATGTTTCCATGAACTTCTGTGAAAACATGGTTATTACTACATGAGCAGAATATTCTTTACTAACCAACTAACCTGATCTGTGATTTTTTTTTTTTCTTTCACCTTCCCAAATGCATGACCTGTGATGGGATGATAGGATGAATCTGACAATCTACATTCTGATGAATTTAAAGCCTGCCTCATCAGTCTAGGACAGGTTGGAAATGACCTGCAGGTAGACGAAACTGATATTTTTCTGTTTTCAAATAGGCCAATATAATAATAGCCAAAGAGGCTGTGGGTTTAAACTCCGATGTATTGGTCATAATGCTTTGAAAATATTCTGCTTTGGGGAAGACAACTGAATTAGATGGACTGTCAGCATCACTAGGAGCCATATTTTTCTATGAATTTTTCAAAGATTCTTCAGGTTGTTTCTTTTACTTATTTGAGATATTTAATTTGGACTGTGCTAGATAACTATCGAGAGCTCCTATGCTTCTGGCACTCTGACTTTTGCTAATTTTCCTTTCCTCAGATTTAGTACGAGCTCTTTACTGCTATCTTCTGATTTAGGAAGACACAATACTCTCCAAACTGCTACATTATATCACAACGGAGAGGAAAAAAATATTTACCTTCTTACTATCATGCCATTTAATGTTTGCTCAGCTTTGAGTCAGGAATGCCACAGATATGTTATGGACTGGAAAATGAGCAGCCTCCTTTTATAAAAGGTCTTCAGTTGACCTCCTCCTAAGTCTTGCAAGTCTCATCCTTTAAGACAGCACACACACCTCTGCTGTAGTCCAAGTCTCGGTAGCCTGCAGTCAGAAGGAAAATCCCTGTACTTACTTCCCATATGTCAGCAGACGGCTCTGATAACATACCTACCTTAGCCCTGGAGTGGAGTATTTGAAATAGTCAGTGATACACTATTTTCAGAATGTTTTTAACCATACTCCTAGTCACTACAGCATTCTATGCAGAACCTTTCAAAGACACTTCATATCAAGGAGGCAGCTGGAGCATCTCCTGAGTTTGACTGGTTTAGTAACAAACTTTTCTCCTTGCCTTTCTCTTTGTCTTCTCTGTATTCTTGTCCCGTTCACCTCCTCCCTTATCTATCCCCTGACCTTTGCTGATGTTACTTTTTGTGGTGAAAATGTCTGTTCCCTGTGTGGTAATATGTTAGTTACTTCTTCCTTCTTTAAAACTGATGGTGATTCTGGTAACCTGCTTGGGCAATATCAATGGATACTGTTCATACCCTGGATCCAATATGCCAATGGTCTAAACTTGTCATCGCTCTGGAAACGACCCTGGATTCTTCAAACCTTCCCTTCTATATTCCTTATGTTATTTTGGTCAATAGAGGAAGAACGGATTGATGGACCACGATGATTTCAGAGCTTGCTTAATTTCAATGGGTTATGATTTGGTATGAATTTTAAGAAACAATGGCAACTGATTCTGCTCACAGATTGTAATATTAACCACAGCAATACTAAAGCTTATTTAAACTGACAGAATACTAATGATACAATTTGCACTAGAGATACTAGTTTCTTGTTTCTTTGCTTTTTCTCTATTTTTGAATGGTTAAAAAGGAAGTTAACAGTAAAACTAGACACCTGAAAACCATATTCTATGGTCTACTGCATTGCTCTTCGAATTAAGAAAATGTTAAAAGTTGAAATTAACAGTTACTAAATCATTTTTTCTTTCTCCTTTTTCATCTGCATGAGGAAGAATGAATTTGATGCTGTTTGATTCTCATAAACTAGCTTTGGTGGTTGCAGTTTCTTTCCTTCACTTATTTGTTCTAAACATTTTCCCCCAAATTCTCCCTTTTTAGTGGAAAAAATCATTAGTCTTAGTTGAACTGTCCTGTATTTGGCATTTCAGAATCGTTTCCCTTACTACTTAAATCAGTGGCTCTGCAAGCACACTGCTTCTTGGGCTATTGTTTCACCTCCCTGTGCGGTACCTAAATGACAACGGTTTTAGGATGGGGTGGAAAATGGAGTGTTAAAATAAGTTAAACAGGCATTGAGGGAAGGTGGAAGGGGGGAGAAGTTGCAGAAAGTTAACTGAAAGGTACACACTATGTACTTAGGACAAAGAATATATTTTTCAAAAGCATTGAGTCCTTTTTAGAAAAGAGGGGTGGGCATTTCAGATCCCAGATTTCATTGACTGACATTTACTTTCCTAAATCAGGAAGATGCTTTAAAGACTTTGTAAGCACTGGTACCTACTGATTTATGAGATACAGGCTGTTGGCAACTGATATTACGGTGACCATTTTTTTTTTGTTTTGGATTCTGTGAAAGGGTGAAGCTGAGTTTGCCCGAATCATGTCTCTGGTTGATCCCAATGGGCAAGGAACCGTCACTTTCCAGTCCTTCATTGACTTCATGACCAGAGAAACGGCAGACACAGACACAGCTGAGCAAGTGATAGCTTCCTTCAGAATCCTGGCTTCAGATAAGGTCAGTCATCCTGCTGCTGGCTGTAAGGACTCAGTAGCTCTCCTATTTAGCCCTTCTTGGCTGAAAGGCTTGTACAAGCCTTTCAGTAATAGCGAAGCTTTGTTTTCAGTTTCTCAGACTTCAGAGAACGCACTTGCTTTTTCTTGTTTGGAACCAAGACTCTTAGCTGAAGTGGGTGCAGAATTCAAGGCTTGGCCTCCTGTCACAAAGAGCCGACATAAAATTAGACGTCTTCAGCATGACTTAGACAGTTTGTCTGTATAATGGATATATTGTACATCAGATTATTTCCACACAACAGCCTGGATTAGAGGGAAACTCGTTCTGCCTTTCATGCTGTTGTCTGGATGTTTGAACACAGAGTTTGGCCCTCTGGACCATAGCCTGGGTGACTTGCACAAGACTTCACCTAATTATGAGCCATGTTGTGATCTGACAGCTCATTCAACAGGGTGATGTGTGCAATGTGGTGTACCCCTATCCTAGGAGGAGCAGGAGGAGAAGGCCTCCTGTAGTTACTGGGTTTGTGGAGGAAGCTCCTGAATTTGGCATACTTTCCTCCCCACAGCCAGATCCACTGGTGAAGGAGTGGTGAATGAAGATGCAAGGGAGGATAATGGCAACACAAGAGCTTCTGGAGTAGTCAGGGCCACACACGGTGCTGCCAGGAAATCAGTCCTGTGCTATAGAGACAGGAGGGATCACAGCAGTGCACGTCTATTTGCCCAGGCTTGCTCTATTGATAGTCTTGTTACGGCTGTTTGCATGGATTTTGTGATCTCAGTTACTGTGGACCACATTTTGAATTCCAGACATGTTTTCAGTAGGAATTAATGTGGAACATGGAAGCCAGGGTCTCAGGAAAAAATGGTTTTCATTACTTTGCTATTTTAAATAATGGCAAGTCTGTTAACAGAGGCTATCCTTCATATCATAAATGCAAACCATTCAGAGCAATAATGCATCTTTCATTACAACTGTATTAGGACCTTGAAACTAACAGGGTGTAACTGAAAATGTGTCTGTCCCGCCACTGCAGAAGGGGCAGCAGTGCACTAGAGATGCTGACTGAACTATCCATGGATGAGCTGTATCGGCAGCAGCCGGTACAGTGCTCGGTAGCTAACACGCGCTGCCACATATCCTGAGACTGGATTTTGCCCTAATCTGTTTGTTGGTGGAATTATCCCCTTCAGCTCAACATCAGGGATGGAATTTACCAGGGAAAAAAAATGGTCTTAGAAAAATAGGCAGGATGTACAAGTTTATTAGGCACAGCTACAAAAAATAAACTTATTTTGTGTCTTTGAAGAGTACATACTGAATTTGTCAATCCTTTCCCCTCTCCCAGCCTTACATCCTGGCAGATGAATTACGTCGCGAGCTGCCTCCTGAGCAGGCTCAGTACTGCATCAAGAGAATGCCTCCGTACACCGGCCCAGGTTCTGTTCCCGGGGCTCTGGATTACACCTCTTTTTCATCAGCACTGTATGGAGAAAGCGACCTCTGATTCTGTAATTGGCCGTATTCATGGTAGACACTAAAAATACCCACTTTATTGCCCAGATTGCTTCTCGAAAGCTTTGACAAGCTGATTTAAAAATGAGTTTTACAAATACAGTAGGTACCATCAGTGTAAAGTGCTAGTAGCGGAAGTAACTAGTGTATATTATAGTGTGCAGCACGCTAGATTTCTGCATTGTTGGTTTTAGGTTGTCTGTCCTATAGAACGCTAGAGAAGATACTAAAAAAAAATCACAAGATATTAGATTTGGAAATATCCATTCAGGAAATAGAACGTAAAACCTAAGAACATTGAAACTCACAAAATATTTCTCTATTTTCAAAATGTTTCAATGCCATATGCGCTTCTTCTACGATGTTCATAAAACTTTGTTAGAAGTCCTGCTTTTTTCTTTCATAGAGCAATATTATTTTCCTCTAATGATTTCTGATTTTGTACACTTCTACCAGTGGAATAAAATATTAAAATGCAGTTTTTAATGGAAGAAATATACCAACCAAGTAAACTACTTAATTATGAAAATAATTCAGAATGCTATGCTTTTGTCTCTTAAAGATGGCTTTGTCTTATCACAAAGAGTTGTAATATAGGGGGGAGAAGCTGAAAAGCTGATTAAATTGCGGGTTTAGATTTCTGTAAGCAGTACTTTTAGGCCTTTAACTTTTACAGCTGAGGGAGTACAACTTTTATAATCAGAAATAATAAGGAAGCTAATTTCATGTGAGCTGTTTTGTTTTGAAACCCTCATTCTTGTCTGTGCTGGACAGTCTTTGTTTCTTAGTATAAGAAAGCCAGTGTCTTGTGTTAGTGGGCAACATTCATCTCTGTCCTGCATAATGCAACATCCTGTCTGAGCAAAGGTAGTGTGGTTGTCTTCCAGCTTTAACTGTTCAGTGCTCAAATTTCAGTATGTCTTGACTTCTGGATCGCAGGCAGTTCTGTCTGTATTATGCTCCTGTGCGCTCGTCATTTACTGTTTTGGGTGGGGTTTTCTTCCATCTTGAGAAATGATAGAGAAGTAAAAGCAGTCACTTTTTTACTTGAATCCTACTGACGCTGTGGAAATGCAATGTAATCAAACAAAACCATTTACAAATGGTGAAGTGAGCTGTGCAGCCCAGTGCTATTAAAGCAATGATGTGCCTATTAAATAAAGTCTGCTTTTCAAAACCTTATGAGGCTCTGTCATTGGCAGTCATCTGGTGGTTCCATCTAAGAACGGGAAACATTTCTGAACATTAAAGGAGGTTTCAGTCTGCCAAAAGTTAAAAGAAGTATGTCATGGATTTCTATACACTGTGTTTGCATGAACAACAGTCGCTACATGCTGAAAGGACAGGTATGGCTTCATGAAGTGAGATGGAGCTCAGAATGAGTGGGACAGTTTCCATTTAGTCACCTGAGCACAAAAGTCCATAGGTTGCTAGAGCTGTAGCTTTGATTTCAGTGAGACTTAGGCACTAATGCTTTTGAAGATATTCGCCTTAGCTTTTCTGTATCTCTTTTTTTCTTCATGTGCAAAAAAGGAGCTGCTAAGTATGCAATGATGCTTTCACTGGCCTTTGCTTTGAAATCTACAAATGGGAAACATTAAAAATCTGTGTGTGATTTCAATCCTAAAGCAGGTCTCCTGCAGGTAAAGTGCATGTGGTGGGAGCAATTTCCAAACAATCCCAGAGAGGAGATAGGCAATGACCAAATACCTCTTCCTCCTCCACCTTGTGTACAAAGGCCAGTAGAGAACTTCAGAGAAATCCTAGGGCTAAAATCACATCTCCT
Source organism: Falco biarmicus (assembly GCF_023638135.1). NCBI lineage: Eukaryota > Metazoa > Chordata > Aves > Falconiformes > Falconidae > Falco > Falco biarmicus. The sequence goes on from NC_079293.1 coordinate 82,821,546, forward strand.
ACAGTGCCTGTGCAGCCTTGCACACAGCCAGAAGCTGCTACTGCCACTGCTGCTACTGCCACGGTGCAGTGCCATCTCTTTTTGTGATGACAGTGCTCGTACAAAGTCGGGAAGCTCTGCCTTACAGCAACGGCATTTCCAGCTAAATGACTGCTGGGCAGGCTGAATCTTATTAAAAAATAAATCTCTGTATCTCTCATTGTCACGGTTTAATGCAACTAGAGTAAAACATTGAGCTTCCAAACGTGGCACAAAAGCAAAATCTCAGTGCTACAGTCAGGATTATGCTAAAAATTGGCACAGAGACAGCATATATCTGACACCTCTGTCAGGTGTCATTCATGTTCTCTACCTGCTGATTTCTATACTGTGATAGTCTTCCATTTTTTATAGTATGGAAGAGACTCATAAACTACTCCTTTAGCTAAATGTTCTGTTGATTAAAACGTGTGAGAGATAACAGTATCAGCAGCAAGAGAAAAAGACTTTTAGAAGTAATTTTTTCATTCCCATATCAGGTTTCTAATTTCTGTAGAATGAACAAAACCAGTGGCAGATTGCTGCAGGGATTAACTGCCCCATCTGTACTTGCCTAAAAATGTTATACTGTATTTATTAGTTTTAATAATACGTCTTTCACATAACAAAAGGGTGTATCATAAAGTTATTTCTCCCAGCATCAACTATTTTTAGGGTAACCAGATTGAATAAGTAAGCTGTGTTATTTTACCCTGAAGAGGGTAAAATTCAAGGTTCTTTAAAATATTCTGTGGTCAAGTTCCAGAGCAATGGGTTTAACAGAGAAATTTCCTTTTCCTCGAAGGCTCCATTTTTAGTAGGTGGCATTTGTGGTTTTCTGTAGAACTGCTCTGTTCACAGTGCAGTGAACAATGCAGTGACGTTTTATGTCTATGCAATTATAGCAGCAAACTAACTTTACTTAAAAAAAGCATGGTAACGGAGCGCAAGGCGATGAAAGTACCGATCACAGGGGCCAAATCAAGGGTCAACGGGTCAAGGTACAGCATTATTTTGATGGCCATGTGAATGAAGGTTATAGAATAAATTAAAATTAAAAAAAGTCAGTAAGGTTTTAAGTTGCTTTAATGACTGTAGTGCAGATGTCTTCCACGAGTTTACACGGATACAACAGTTCTTTGAAAATCTTCCTGCCGAGATAATCTCGATTTTCTAGTAATCATTTTCAGTCAGTGATCTTCAGAAAGGTGCTGATGCAGGCAGAAAATTGTTGCCAGCTCCGTGCTACCTTCATACCTCCTTGCTTCACACCTAGCACTTCTTTTCTTACCTACTGGCCACAAAAGGCATGGATCACAGCTGCTCCTAGTGGCTTGTATTTTCATCACTGGACTGTGAACTGAATTTGGCAGCATTACCGGACCTGCTGCTCTTGTTTGGGTACTGCAGGTCTGCCTCCTTGCCAGTGAGGTTCCTGCTCCTGCCTGCCTTGCCGTCGCTTTTGTGCCTACTCTGTCACCAGGACCTTCCAGTTCTCCTGCACGGGGTGAGCCCTGCAGCTTCGACTGATTTTTCGAGGCACTGTCTATTGAATGGAGAACTTTATAAATGGCTTGCTCTAGCCCCTCAGCTTGTGGACATCTGGCAACACAGGCAAGAAGCTCTGCCAGCAAGTAGGAGAGCAGGAAGTACCTTCAAGAAACCTGTTTCCATAATCAAGTCCGGACTGATCCAGAGCAGATGCCATACTGCCCTGGGCAGGGGCAGTGGCAGCTCAGACTTCACTCGGCTGTGTTAACGGAGAGAAAGAAGCTGATTATCTCACGCACATCCACAGCAAAATGTTTCCTAACTCTCTAAGCTCAATGTTGAGCAGGTTTTCCTTGGTGCACACATTTAGCTGCATGTGACCTGGCCCTTTTCCCACCAGTTCCCAAGCTGTCATGGGGCAGCTGGTAAGCCTGCAGTGGTTCTTCCTCTCTCTTCTATGAATTTGATGTTGATGCCTGAAAGATGCATACTGAAGATTTTAAAAATGCTGTAAAATTTCATACTCATATGAAGCCTGTAATAAACTGAAAACAGGTGACACTTTGCCTTGTGCAGCAGTACTGATAAGCTGTAATACTACACCCGCTGTTGAATTCCCAGTCCTCTTCATGCCTGCATTTCAGCCCTTCTAGGCATTTATACACGTTTTGATCGACACAAATTGTCTAAAGAGATGCAAAAGGTTATATCCTGTTCACTTTACTGTGTTTATTTTCACTGTGATGGAGATTTCAGGCTTTTTTTAAAGTCCAAAATCGTTCTATGGTAAGTAGAGTAAATCTGTTGATATTCCTCTAAGCCGCATATGTTTAATAGGCTATTTTGGCATTTGGAGTGGGCTTACAATTGATCTTGAAAGAATCAGCTTTCTTTTGGTTTCTGATAATATTTTGATCCCAGAATAGAAATGTTAAGAGAATAATTTGACTTAAATGGAACAAATAATTTATATTTGGATCACAAAAATTCACCCTCTAAGTTATGGGGCTAGAAAATTAGTTATTAAATAAAAAAATGTAATTCTTAAGCACAGAGGAAATTCTGAAAGTAAAAACCCCAAGTAATGTAATTTAGTCATCTGAAATGGGGCAATAATCCAGCTGTAGCAGAATAGCACAAGTGGTAGGTAATCTTACAGAGTGCCAAGAGCTGTGCTCTGAAATCAGATTAATCTGTTTTGCAGTTTTCGCTGTGAATGCTTCACTTGGATATAATCCTCTGAAATAGGACTGTCCTTTAGTAACATGAATAATCCCACTGTTCTTGTTTAAATAAGGATTATTATGTGAGTAGCCCATTTGGAACTGCATCCTTAGGAATAAAGGCAGATAATATGGGAATGAAAGGCATGTTTTTGTAATTAATATTATGGAGGTATCTAAAACACATACCCAAAAGGTAAAAGAGTGTGCTAGATCAATGTGTTTGGTCTTATACATGCATAAGGTGAGTATACCATTGGACTACATGGGTGGGCAAGTGACGTGGTGAACTGGTGAACCAGACCCTTGGCACTGGTTCACTGGAAAAAAAAAATCAAAATATGAAGATGGCTTTGTTTGCTTCAAACACTACCTGGTTTTGAAAGATCTGTGAGAGTTTAGCTGGGTGTGGGAGGAGCTGGGGAAAGCAGCAGTTTGAAAAATACCTTCAAATATACTTGAAATAGCAAAACTCAATCTGACTTCAAGATTATTATTTTTTTTTTGCTATGGGTATCAATTTGGATTTATAGTTTAATCCTGTTGCAATTAGGAAGATGCTAGCTTCACTGAAGCACCACTTACAACCACCTCCAGAAACAAGGATTCTCACCATGATGATCAATACTTGCATGACCGATACTATGTTTTGCAACTGATATTTAAGTAGGACTAATTCCCAGCAGTATTAAGGTCAGGTTTCTCAGACATGGGAATAATGGCACCTTTGTGTCCTCCCATCCTCTACTCCATTGCTCCAGCAACTCCAAGCTACTCTTGGTGTTACTCTAAATGTTTGAAAGTGAACAGTATTTTGACAGCTTAATTTAGTAAAGTAAGAATAAGACAAAAAAACCCACAACACACCACTTTTCAAGCTTAAGGGCATGGTCACTGCAAGTCCGTGAAGGTTTCCTGCAAATACACCGTGTATTAGAGCTTCTCAAAGAAACAGTTAAAAAATCTTGGTTACTGCAGGTGTGTGGCAGCCTCAGGACTGGCACATGCCACTGGGACTCAGCATGGCACAGTACTGTCATCATTGAAACTAAACCAAGAAAAGGGACCTGAGATCCTCTAACATTGAAAAACATAAATAAGGCTGAACTTCTGTGTTGATACTCCTTTGCTGGATGATCTGGTTTGATCATCCACTCCCCTTCACCCTCTGAAGCGTGTCTTGCCTCAGTTGTGTTCATGCAGCCTGTACAACTCCAGTTTCTTAAACAGATTAAACAGAGTCTGCAGCTGGGTGGCTACTGCCCTCGTCTTGCTGCTGCTCCTGTGTCAGCTCTGGAGACAGTTCAGCTGCAGACAAACTGGATCAGAGACCTGTTCACACTGAAAATTGACCTTTAAGGAAGAACTGTGTTCAAAGGTTAGCACCTGCACCAGGAAAGGCATCAAAATACGAGGATGGCACAGGGTAGAATTTGGGGCTGACTGTTCACAGCACCTCACAGTCAAACGGGCTCAGATGGGTTGTGAAATTGCAGTATAAATGGGAATACGTGAAATGATCCTGAAAAGAACCTTCACATTTTCAGCTCTTTTTTTCTTTTTTTTTTTTTTTCCTTTCTCACTGACCTACTTAGACGCAGTTACACAAACAACTGCACTAGCACACGCAAGGACGTGCTGAGCTATGGTACAAAGATCTGTTGCCACAAAACAACTGCGGAGAGAGTGAGCTTTTTAACCCAAATTGCTGCCAGAGAAAATTTTCATAGTGTTATGTGGCATGACAAAAAGGTTGTAAGTTGTTCAAAAGTCAAGCACAGAAATATACCCCTAACATCTCTTAATGAACAGTTCTCAAAGCGTTGCCCATCATTATAATATATGCAAATTATGTATAAAAGGTATAAAATTAAGCACACTCTGGGAGTACCTAACTTTTGCTTCTGTTTAGTGTATTCCACTTCTGTTATTTAGCTTTCAGAGTTCCTGGGTTTCCAGACCATCGCACGTTACACCGGAATTTTGGGACGTGTTTTTGCAGTGGGAGCTTGGGCTGACCGCTGCAGCGGTTTGCTGAGGGACACGGTCTGCTCTGCAGCGACACCTCCTGGCACTCAACACTTCAGCATAGCCCCTTACAAGTGACGTTGGGCTACTGTCTGCTGATTTGTAGGGTGCCTGTATTCCTTCTGAAGTTGAATTAGCCATATACATCATTTAAACATAAAGCTACGTTTTTATATGTACTTGCGTCACCATTGACCAAAGTGACAGTTGATTATAAAGGTTCCTAGATCGCATTGGGCTCAAAGGGTTTGTAACCAACTGGTTTTGTGCCTCAAAAGAAAATTCAAGAGTGAACGTTTAGCCTCCAGGAATCATCTGCGCTAATGGCTTTTAACTCATTTTGAGTCCCCTAAAAATTTTCCAGCGAAAATGCACAAGCTGTTATTAAGCACCGTAAATGTAGTAACCCATACTCTTCGCCGACAAAAGGCTTTACCGTTGCCGCACGGGGCTGAGGCTCAGGTGCCAGAAGGAGGAAAACAAACTCAGTTCATTTCTGTTGGCACAGAACCAGCGGCCTCTGCCTCTTCCCCTGCAGCACTGGCTTTGCTTGCTTGTTATCGAACCACCCACGGCGCACAGGAAAAGCTGGTCAATAACGCATTTTACAGACTTACTTCTTTTTTTTGTATTTTCAACACCGAACTAAGTTTAAATGACAATGCTGTCCATATTTATTAGTGGCAGCTGAATTGGTAGCACTGCAGATGAGCGCAGGTTATTCCCCTCAGCTGTTCCGACCCAGGGCAGGCCAGCATTCGCTGCACGCAGCGGGGCTCCTCTGCAGCTGTAACCGGTGGGTATGTCTTTTAACGTTTTTAGACCTCAGGTAAGAACTTGAAAGGATTTGTGTCATCAGAAGTGGAATTCTTGTGTCAAAATAAGGCACGCTTTACTCGTTTTGTTTGACTGCCAAACTGTGCCTTCATTTGCTTGATTCCTATAATATAAATGTGTTTTCAGGCTTACACGCCCGTCACATCCATCCATACAAGACTGGCAAATCTGATTTCCAGTCTTTGTAAGGCTGATTTACATCTGCTCCCTCTCAGCACCAAGTTGTCTCAACCGCAAATGCAAGCGTTGTCGGCTTTTCACAGACTCATTCCCCTCTCGCCCTGCCCGGTGGCCAAACCGCCTCCCAGTCACGACGTGGGGCAACGCCAGCCACGGGCACTCAGCGGTAGGGGCGGCAGCTCGGCGGGCTCTGCTCTCCTCATGCAGCCGCCAAGAGCTGCCGTCCCCAGGCTGCCAGGGGAAGAGCATGGCACCGCCGCAGGAGCACGGTGAGCGCTCGGCCTCTCACGGCGGCTGCCGACCCAGCGCCAGGGTCTCCCGCGCAGCGGCCGGGCGGCCCCGCAGCGGGCCCCAGGAGCCGGCTGGGAGGGGGCAGCCCCGAGCCAGCGCCTGTGTGTGACAGGCGGCGGGGGATACACGCCCCCCGCTCCCCCCGACCGCCGCCCGCTGCCCCCGCCGGCACCAACGGCGCGGCGCGGGGCGGGGACGGCTCGGCAGCATGGCGCCCACGGGGCCGGCGGGCGCCCACCCGCTGGGTAACGGCTGCGTGCGCTGGGGGGGGGGGGGTGGCGGCGGCGGCGGCGGCGGTGCGTGTGTGTGGGGATGCGTGTGCGCGCGCACCGGGTGCCGGGGGGACATGTGTGCGTGTGTCCCCACCGGGGCCCGGCGCTCGGCGCCCGCCACGTGCCGCCGCCGTGGCAGCGAGCGGGGCCGGTCCCACCTGCGGCCGCCGGCGGCGACGGGCCGGGCCGGGCCGGGAGGGACAGAGCCGCTTTCCCCTTCCCCGCTCCCGCCAGCGGCGGCTGCGTGGCGCCGTGTGAGGGGGTTGGCGGCGGGCGCTGTGGCCCTGCTAGGTCAAGCGGCGGGCTCGCCCTCCCCTCACCTGGTGCCGCCGCACCTGGGCGGTCTCCCCCTGAGGCGGGCGGTCTCTTTCCCCCCCTGAGGCGGGCGGTCGCCCCCTGAGGCGGTGCTGCCGGGGCGCGTTAGTTACTCGCAGCGTTGTAGCTTTTGTAAAAGCCGCGGCTGGCGGCTCGGCGCCGGTGGAACCGTGGCGGCGCCGGTAGCGGTGCCGATGTTGCAGCAGACCCGGGCTTCGCTCAAGCTAGAAGGGGTGCGGAGGGCGGTGGGACACCCGCACTAGCCCATCTGACCCAGAGGGGTCAGTGCCAGAAAAATAAATTAAATAAACGCTTGAGAGGCTGCAGCTTGGTGGTAGCGACCGGTGTGCCCCAGCTGCTCCGTGGCCGCAAGCCAGTAGGTGCCATGTTACAGGTTACACAGAAGCCGTTGGGAGGGGAGAAGGTGTAAAAATAGCTGCCGGTTGGAATCGTCGTTTAAAAAGGGGTTTTTGTCAACGTCTGCTTTTAGTGGTGCCGCTACCTGCAGAGATCCCAAGCACTTTCCTTTTTAATATTCCTCGGGCAATGCTAGCTGCTGAGGCTGTGCTTCAGCCTGGGCTTGCATCGCTTGGCTTGTTAAACAGGCCTGCAGTCGTCCTTGCCGCACAGCTGTGTGCGGCGCCAACTCTATAATCAGCTTCTGTGGTCTGAGGTTTTTTTCAGGTTCCTCTGGCAAAGATGACATTGACTTGCCCTGCCCTTTCTCCTGTGCCATTTGTGGTCAAGCTGTGGCTGGTGACTGTCTTGCTGCTGCAGAACCCACCGGGTTTGACTGAAATGGGATATATGGGAGGGTGTTCCAGCAGCAGCTTGAGAAGTGGTGGCAGTTGGAGAAAAGTTTTGCTTAGATGAAAGCAAAAATTGCATGCCAGGGGCGTGTTTGGAGCCTTGTTGAACAGGCAGAAGGCAATAAATGGTGGTGTGTGCATGGGGCAGTGATGCAAAGGACCTGCATTCAGGAGCAGGCTGTTGGGAAGCTGAGTGAAGTGCTTCTCCTTAGTCTTTCAGTGGCAGGGCATGCCACAAAGTGAGACCGTGCTGGTCTGGAGGCTGGTGTGTTTGCCGGTGGTTCCTGCCTGTGATGAATATCTAATAATCTGTTGGGAACAGTTTAATGTTGGGAGATGGACAGCTGTGGTTGTGACACGGGAAGCCTTTTGAGCCTGGGATTTGCATGTTTAGAGACAGTGGGCGTAACTAACAGGACTTCTCTGTTATCCTGAGACTTCAGTGCCTTTTGTGGTTGTCATTTGCCTTTCAAGCTAGCTTTATAAGTGCATTGACTACACAAGTGTCTGTTATGCAAGACCTGAATGGTTCTTAAGACAAGTTCTGACATGGAAAATGTCAGCAAGGTGCACATAGGTACTCAAGGTGAAGTGGTAAGATCCAATGCTTCTCTCTTTGAATAGGCAGGGTAAAAAATAACCTAGCAATAGGGTGCCGCTGCCCGCTGTTGTAGAGGATCTGTCCACCATCTGTTGCTGCAGTTCATGAAACTCTTCATGTTGCCAGAGGGCATCCAGTTGAAGAAGATGCAATTAATTAAACAGAAGTAACGCTAAGGTTGTCATGATCTGTCTGTGGCATGGGATAGGAGCATCCTTTCTGGCTACAATTGTAATTGCTGTGTGCTGCGCAGTAATTTTTTGAATGCTGAAGAAACTTTTGCTTGGAGTTGGTGCAGGACAATGCTGGCTTGCTGAATTAGGATGTGCAGCAGCCCTGCTGCCTGTCAGGACAGGATGCGGTCAGCTTCGGAAATAGGGGGTACTGTAAGTGCCTGTATCTCCTTCAATTTGTGTTCTTTCACATTACCATGATGAAAATACTATAATACTGTCGCAGCTGGGTTGATCCTTTATCAAAAGCTTTGGAAGCAACTTATAATCCTTTAGTCCCTTCCAAGTACTTGTATACCAGACTTATTTTATACTAAGAATAAATCTTTCATAGAAGTGCATAAATAATAAAAAAACACCTTTTGAGATACATTACAGGCATCAGAAAAATGTGCTTTTAAGCAATTTGCAAGCTTTGAAGTCTGGTTTCGTGTGGAGAACATGCATTTATCCCTTCAATTCTGCCCACATGGTCTGTATGCTGGTTGGGTTGGGATAGGGAGATGAAAGAACATCATCTTGCCTTATCCTCTGAGCTGTCACATTATGAAAATGGAAGGTTACATCTGGGCAAAGTTTATAATTGTTAGCAGTAGAATGACTGTAGGAGACAACAACTGTACCAGAGGGACACCTTGTGTGTTACACAAACTTACTTGGAAACATCTACAAGGGGTAAAAGTTGTTGCAGCTAATACCATTTCTCCTTTCCAGACTAGTAATTCCCTTGTTCATGTGATCTTAAGCTGGAGTGTTTGGGGAAGTGAAGCAGGGTATTAGGGTAGTTTTATTATGTGTTCTGTATCCCACTGACTTTTAAGCCAGTGCTCTTGGGTCTCTTCTGTTCTGTCTTGGTATGGTCTGCTAAAGTAGTTCAAGCCCTAGAACGTTCTGTGGTAACGTGCTTTGTATTTTCACTTTCAGTAGCGTGTAAAACCAAGGTAATTGGTTCTTGGTCTTGTTACCACTGCTGGCTTGCTACTGTTTCTGTTATAGCTAGGTACTATAGGCGGTTCTTCTCCTGGATACTTTTGAATGGCAGAGGGAATCCATTTCCCAAAGCTCACCAGCGATCCTTATGAAACAAATTTTTAATCAACTTCTGGCTGAGCAGAGGTAGGAGCAGGGTCTGTAAACAAACAAACAAACAAAAAAAACCCAAACCCAAACAAAAAACCACAAGACTGACCTGATTTTTCCCTGCTAGGAACTTCTCCAAACATTTTTTCATTTATTCTGTAACAAACTTGTGCTCCCTGTCTGTGGTGGAGAGGAGGATTATGTGAGTTGAATGCTGAATTAAGATGATGGTACTTATTTAGCACAGCTGACTCTGAGCCTCCTCCCTGCTTTTCTTCAAAGGGCAGAGTTCAGCACTTTCTAGCACAGTTTCATGAATCAATCCTTGCTGATTTCTGTGGTCTTTTTGGACCTGCTTGCAGACTTTGTTTCCAACTTGAAAATTGCATCATCAGTGTGCCAGAACGCAGCTTCAAGAAGTGCAGGCTTGTAATGGAAGGAGTCAAGTGTTATCCATAGCAAGGACAGGTAAATTGGGTTTTGGTGAGCTTGGAGCCATTATGCCACTCATTTGTAAAACATAGAGTCTGTGTACCTCTGGCATTGATGGCTACCTTCATGATTCCCACCTTATTTCCTGCAGCTTTTTGAGATGCTGCTAAAAAAGCACAGGTTTTGAAAGGTTCTTCAGAATAAAGCTCTTGCAGAGCTGGGAGCCGAGGAAATCTGTGCTCCTATGAGCAGAAAACCGTGCAGTGAGGTAGCATCTGGTTCAGCAAGGCAAGCTGTAGAGAAAGTGAAACAGGCTGTGTGAGGTTCAGGGTTTAAAACCAAACTATAGATCTTTGCTTCGCAGTGTGTGTGAGAAGATGGGAAGCATGTAGGTAAAAGGGGCCTGCAGAAAGGAGGACTGGTTCTGGGAGGACTCTGATGGCCAGGTTCAGCTGTCTGGGGTGCAGCTCTTGGGTCGGGGGGGTCGATTTAGGGAGGCTATATTAAAGCAAAAGCAAGCTCTAATTTGCATGTCTCCTTGGGTTGTAGTTCTTGCAGAGCACGAGTTATGCTTCATGGGAGTCTGCATTGCAGACGTACTTTCAGATACAGTTTTTTGGGTCTTGCTTCTGAAAGCCTTTAGCTCAAGGACTGATTTTATTTTCATGAATAATTTGATGGTTCAGTGTGAGTAGGCTTAAGCTCTTGTATAAGAACCTGCTGAGCCTGCCAACTTTCAACCTGAAAGGAGGGTGACTTGCTTTTTTTTTTTTTTTAATCTCCCTTCAAATGCTTCATGCTTGTTATAGAGCAGATTTTGTTTGGATTCTCTTCTTGCTGAGACTACATCTGATTTAGAGCCATTTTCCTGGAGTATTGGTATAATTGTAATCTTGTAATACTTACTCTTTGCCTCACATTCTTTCCAGCATACTCTTTTTTTAGCAGTACTGATGTCAAAATAGAAGTTGCATTGTAAGAATGCAGAAGGAAAAAAGTCAAATCAGTTAGCAGGTACTGCTGTGTGTAAGTTGTAATGAGATGTAAGGATGTTCTTGTGCTTAGAATTTGTTTTTACAACTGTTTTGAGGATAGTGCATAACCAAGATGCAAAACAGGTGTTTACTCAAAAGTGAGTAAGCCCAAGATGAACGAATGAGAGATGTGAAGAATAACACATTGTTTCATCTCCATGGTTGTGAAAGATAAGTGAGGTCCCCACTCTTGTAAATTGGGTTTTTGGTAAAGAGGCTGTTTCCTATATGTTTATAAGTGTGTCTTTGTTCTGCGATGATTCTGTGTACATTCTGAAGAGGAAAAGTAGGCTTTTGTGAGTGGTTTTTTTGGGTTTTTTTTCAGTGTCTCAGATTATAGTTTTGACTTGGGTGTTTGGGATGGGCTTCCTTTTGGATCTTAAAGCATTACAATACTGCATCTTTATTCCAAATGATAGCTCTGAGATTTCTACATTTTTCCGTTTCAGTCATTGTTAGATTTACTCTGTCCACTATCTTCAAATTAGCACCTCATTTGCCTGATTTGTTTTCTTCTGGAATTGTTGCAGAGCAGAAGATCTTGCTGTGTTTGTGCAAAAGAAAGTAAAACCTGGTGATTTTCTGGTGGTGTATCTTGGTGTTTGCTCACTAGGAGAAGTGCAAATTTGTTATTTACTACTGTTATACTAGAAAGAGGTGAATTTGTGACTCAGTTGAACTGCTTTTGCTTGCTCAGTTTATTTCTCTTTCTCTGTCATTATGGTATAGGTAATTAAAGTAGCAATTAAAAAAATAACCTTTTTTCTTTTTGAATGAAGCTCACTAGTTTCTTGTTTGAGCTTGTGTACCGCTTCCAGTATGGTGTCTGGTGCCAGGAGGTAGCTTTGCATTGCTGTTCAAATGTTGCTGTGGTGGAAATTGCCACGCTTTTCAGTGTTGGGGACTAGTTTGCATAGAGAATTTGATGTATGCCCTTGTGAACTTTTGATGGTTTTTTTTTCCCAGCAGCTGACTGTACTTAGATAAAGGACCAATCGAGTCTATTTCTATTTAGATAGATGCAGCTGTTAACCTGATATCGGGTGACTGGAGCTGTAGCTGAAGTAAACCAGTTACTGTTTGATTTCAGTAAAGGATTAGTTATTTTATGTTTCTTAAACGGGAAGAGCTCAGGTTGCACAGGTGTATCAATAGGGAATTTCAAAGCTGCTTAAATATTGGAATTATTTTCTTACAGCAGATCCCCAGAAAAGTGTGGAAGATGAAATTGAATCTGTTCTGCAGGAGCGGATAATGATTTTGGATGGAGGCATGGGTACCATGATCCAGCAACGTGCCCTTTCAGAAGAGGATTTCCGAGGGCATGAGTTTAAAGATCATTCCAGGCCTTTGAAAGGCAATAATGACCTTCTCAGTATAACTCAGCCTGATATAATCTGTGACATACACAAGGTAGGTGGTTCTGATTTCTGTCTCCTGACAAGAGAAGGAAGGAGAATTTGGCCTCTGTGCTCCCCTTTTCCATGCCACAGGCTAGTGCTAGGTAACCATGCAAAAAAGAATGAGCAGATTTGACTGTTCTGGTTGTGTGAGCACAGCATTCACGTCTTGGTTCTTGATGTTACCCAGGCAGTGTTGTTTTTAAATCCTTTTTTGACTTAATCCCTGACGCATTTCTGTTATTGTAGATTATGATTTATTTCATTTTTCTTTCAGTTTCTCTGCCTCAACCAGCACTTGAAATGCATCTAAGTAGGATATAACTTGAATTCTAGATGCATATTTCTATAACTGTGTATTAAAGAGCGGTTAAGTGGGGCAGCCTGAAGCAGGCCTCTCCATAGTTAATGAATGTATGTGCTTCCATATTCTTGCTTTTCCCCTAGAATATTGATGTGTGGTCCAGAGAATAAAACAGTCTGGGGTCAATCATTAGGAATTTACAAATAGATTTTATTATTTTCCTCTTCAATTAGACTTCAAAAACTAACTTCCTAAGTCTTGCCTTTTTTGAGTTGCAGGTGTATGTAGGTGTAGGTCTTACTGTAATAATTGTAACATTTGAATAGCATTGCAACCAGTTGAAACCTCACGTTTGTTCTGTTTTTTTCCAATATTTATTAAAAAGTTCTGCATTTTATTTATTAGAATTATACTTGGCTTATGTTTGTTAAATTTGATATGTAATCTGTATTTTTATATTTACATTCTAACTGTTGTTCTTTGGCTTTTAAGAGCAATGGACGAGTTGAAAAGAGTCAGAGTCTTTGACCTATAAAAATTTTAAGAAATACTTGTAGATTGAGTTTAGTCCCTAGCCTGTCAACTGATCTGTAGTGGTCATGAACCTTGGAATTGATAGTAGCTTTTGGTTTTAATTGGGTAAGCTGGTTTAACAGTTGAATTTTGCAAATTTAACAGACCAATAGCGATGAGAGAATGAATGCATTGCATCAAACCAAGTACCCTGCTGTCACTGCTCCAACGGCCAGTTGTGAGTGCTCTAGGAAAAGTGTAAGAAAAGAACAAGTCTGTGGTGGTCCCTGTGCCTGCAACAGCTTTTGGGTCTGGTGCTTTCTGAGCCATTGGTGGTGGCTTCATATTTTATAGCTACCAGTGGTCATTTCTTCTGAGAATTGGGCAGAACTTGAAATAATAGATGAAAATATTTCTACTAAGTAACTGAAATCCCAGTATATGTATGGTTGGGTGGTGGTGTGGGGGTTTTTTTTTTTTTTTTTTTCAATGGCCCAGTGAGTCAGACCTCACAGATATCAGTAACTTGAAAAGTAAATGTTAGCTGTACCTTGCCTGGCAAAGTCAGATTCAATGGTAAGAGGTGATGTATTTTCAAAGGCAAAAATGATCTTCCCGCTTTGAGCGTGTTATTTACTTCTGTGATGGTAGACAGTAAAGTTGAAGAGCTTTTGCTACAATGACAGGTCTGAAATAAACAAAAGCTAGTACGAAACTGTACGCATTTAACGTGTTTCTTTAGATGATTTTTGGAAACTTAATTACTTGGTTATGAGTGTACATGTAAGAATTTGTGTATTTTCTTATAGCTATTTGTAGGTATTTCTATATGTATCCAGGAGGCGCTGAGAGAAAGCATATTAGTTTGTGGCAAAGGATGTTTTAAAGCAAATTTAATTCCTTTCTGCTGTCATTTGGATCAAGGCTTTATTTGCCCTGTTGAACCTGCTGAGCTCATCTGCTTCTTACAGGAAAATCTGAGCGATTTGTTTGATGGCCACATCAGTATATTTCACTTATTAGCACATCAAATGTCTTATTTTCCTTGTATATACAGGGGTCATCTAAGGGTTAACCTGATCAAAAAGAGGAGTTAAGGAGGGAAGAGGGCTACTGATAGAGGTTATAAAAATGCAGTCTGGAATCCACAAAAATATTTCAGCTTGCATTGATTTGAGCTTACTTCAGTGGGCATTAGACAACCAAAATGGAGCAGAAGACTTAGCTGTTTTCAGACTCTGGGCTATTAGTTATAGCTTTAAATGTGATCTGCGCAAAATATAATTCTCCTAATCTTGTATTCTGTCCCAGTATGTTCTTATGCTGTACAGATCCACTCAGAATGTTTGTTTTTTCTAACCTCTGCTTTTGTTTAACTGGTACCTTTTCTGAGTCTGCCCACAGCAGCCCTCACTTGCTGATGGCAATTGGACTATGTCCAACCATGTCCCTGTGGAGAAATCTAGAATGTGCTCCAAATGCTGGACCGAGTGGCCTACATATAAATGTCACCTGTTGGTAGAAAGTGTGGCTGAATATGAAACTCTGAAAACTGGTTACATGGAACACTTCTATTGCTTTGGCCCTGTGCCTTTGAGTAAGGCCTTCAGAGTTGCATCTGCTTTGAATTAGGCGATGATTTGTGACTTTTTGTCAACTGAATGAAACAAAGTATTTGGATTGCTTTTGTTCCATATCTCTGTTTTGGAGGTCTTGCTGTTGTTTGTCTTTTTTCTTTCACGTCTTGCAGGAGTACTTGCTGTCAGGTGCTGACATCATTGAAACTAACACTTTCAGCAGCACCAGAGTTGCACAAGCTGACTATGGCCTTGAGCATTTGGTAAGAATGCTAAACTATTTACACTTTAAAATATTAATCAAGATTTTTGTCTTAGCAGCCAAGATTAGCTTAGTCCCGGAGTCCTTTGGTACTGTGTTTATTGACTGCATGCTGCCTTTTGAGCCACGTGATGGGGTTGTGGCACATTTCCACGCTGTGGACTTGTACTTGCTGTGTGTGACAGTCACTGTGCCTCTTGTTGATGAAGGCACAGGCAGTAATAATTTGTTCTGGGTTTTGGTTGAGCATTCACAGAATGTCTCAGTTCTGTGCACAGGTATATTTTGCTTCAGTCCTTCTAACTTGCCAAATGTCACAGTGGAACTGCTTTTTTCCTGGATGTTATTTGTGTGTTGTTTGTGCCGGTGTATGTAGAAGTCCGTTCAAGCTTGGATATGTCATACCAATTCTGGTTTATTTGTTATTCAGAGAATTTGAGAAATATGTGAAAAAAATACTTGAAAATACACTACTTGAATAAAAAGTGAATTTAAAAGTTGG
The DNA here is from genome assembly GCF_023638135.1 of Falco biarmicus. Lineage (NCBI taxonomy): Eukaryota > Metazoa > Chordata > Aves > Falconiformes > Falconidae > Falco > Falco biarmicus. Next base: position 82,836,948 of record NC_079293.1, read on the forward strand.
TTAGTTTTGTCCTGAAAGTCTTGTTCTTTAGCTTTTGTTGACTTCAGCAGGATTTAATTAGTACCTTAAAGAATGAAGTTTTATGATATAGTAGCTGTAGGCTGGGGCGTACGTGGGATGAGACCTGCTATATAACTGTTGCTGACATGTATAGAGCTGTCCCTTTTGGAGTTTTGTAATAATGCTTGTATGGCTTAGGGAGCCTTCAGAGTGTACTGCGAGGCACTGAATGGAAGGGTTGTGTTTCTTTGAGGATGAGTTATGCTGTACTGAACTAAAGGTTATTCAGTAATTTTCTGTAATTGTTCTAGGCATATCGGTTAAACAGAGCCTCTGCATGTGTGGCCAGAAAAGCAGCAGATGATGTCACTGCTCAGACAGGTAAGCAATGTTAATTTTAATTTCTTATTCATTTGCGGGTTTGACTTGCTGCGATCTTTGAAATGTTGTAACTAGAGGATAGCTTGATGATTTACATCACAGGGACTTAACTTGCAGATGTGCACGCGCTTCATTTTAGGTACAGTATCAGTTTCACGTCTGTATTCCTATCACACTAATTTCAGCATGATTGCAGGATCTGGGGTGTGTTCTGCAGGATTGCAGTCCAGGGCCTGCCTGTTTTAGGCTGCAGGTGGTACACATCTTCCACATGTGTGTTAGAGAACACAGTTTCAGCAGGAACTGTTATAAGTTACTTAGGTTTGTATGGCACAATCTTTGTAGTACAGAATTAGGATAGCTGATTCTAGGCAAATGTGGATTACCAGTTACTCCTAGTATTATAAGTCTTGTGGTTTGACTTCACTCAGCAGCAACTGGAGTGTGTTTAGCATGTGACCATCTGCAAATGTGCAGCCTTTTACCTTCTGGACTTTATTTGAGAGGGTTATAGCTCATTTACACTGCTGTAGACAATGCTGTCTTTCAAAGACAGGTAATTTCCTTTTGTATTCTGCCGTCAAACTGTGTTTCAAGCTAACAGTGCTGCTGCTGCTGTCCCAATAACACCTCACTGATGGGATTCATAGTCCGCAATAAAAATATATAAGATTTGAAATACACTTTAAAAAAAGTGAGGTTTTTTTTTTTATGAACACATACCAGAATATTTAAATCAGGTTATCTAGTGAAAAATGCCAGGATAGTTCTATGCTGCCCATTTAAGATAATTGAATGAAGCTTCCTGTGTCAGAAACAAATGATACTTAGAAGAAAAAACAGTTGAGCCAATTGCCTTTTTCATAGATGTTGTTCTGTCTTGTGTGGATACACTGAATGTCTCATTGGATAGGATTAAACCAAAAAAGTCAGCTGTGCTGGATAATCCTGTGCTGATCAAACTTTTGACTTGAGACAGGAGTTTAGTGTTTTATAGTTCTTTATGTGCATTCCTTGGTGTTCATGGAGGATTTATATATTAACTTGGCTGCCATTGTAAAACCAGAGGTAATTTTTTTTCTTTTTTTTTGTTTTTCTGTGTCTTGTTTAGGAATTAGGAGATATGTTGCTGGAGCCATGGGTCCAACAAACAGGACACTCTCTGTGTCACCATCTGTGGAGAGACCAGATTACAGGAACATAAGTAATTATAACCATCAAGTTATTTAACTTAGGTGATGGTCTTGAAAGAAATACTGCCAGATGAAATTAACATCATTGCTGTTTTACAGCTTTTGATGAACTGGTTGAAGCGTATAAGGAACAAGCCAAAGGACTTTTGGATGGAGGAGTTGATATCTTGTTAGTGGAAACTGTATTTGATACAGCCAATGCCAAGGTAAGACTCCTGGGGAAAAAAACCCCATGTTAGTATTGTAAGTATTTGGTGTACTGTCTAAGGAAATTCAACATAGTACTTGTAAGAACTATCAGCTGCTGCTTACTAAATACATGAAAAGACTCTTCAGTTGATAGCAAAGAGGTAGAATGTAAGGAGATGTTTTTTTTAATCAGCCTTTTCCAGCGTTTTTCCTTTGCCTTTTAATATGTGCCCTTAGCATCTTTCTGACTGTGCCGGCTGTCCTTCTGTTCCCAGAAGCTCTGCGGTGTTGCAAAACATGTCCAAATGCATCTGATGTTTGTATTTTTCAGCATAACATGTCTGCCTAAAGAGAGGCACACTGGAGTGGGATTGTCCAGTGTATCCGATTGTGGGCATGGGAAGGCTTGTGAGACAGTTCTGTTAAAATGTTGTTTTTTTAGGAACTCTGACACTGCCATCAGCTTTAAAAAAGAACAGTTGGGAGTAGAGGATTAGAAGGGTGAAAGAGGAGGAATAAAATGTTGAAATAGCCGTAGTTTACATGATTTTGACACCTCCTTCTTTATCTAATAACTGCTTAGTGCAGGTGGTGGAGTTGTTAAGGCACTTAAAACTGTCTTGCAATTTTACGTGGGAAGGTCTGGCTGGGTATGCACACAGCTTTTTGTTAAGCTTTTGCCATAGGCTGATTAATGTGTACAGTGGCATGAGTTGCCCTTTGTAGATTGACCAGTCATCATGGAGGTTTGGCTAGGATCCTGTAGGTTTAACATAGGTGCTGAGCTCATGTTCTCATGCAACTTTCTTACCCTAAAGAGATGGGAAATTTTCAGAACCTTCTAAGGGGTCACTGCAGTCCTTACTGTTAAAATTAGAGGCTGTTAGAATCCTTTGCAAACTGCATGTCTAAACAGGTTGAAGGGCAGCAAATGTGTATGTACTGAGAATAGTACATACAACCGTGTTTGGTGGTGGGGGATTGTGCTGGAGATGTGAGGGAGAAGTACACACCAATGTGATTTGGATTTCAGACTAGTCTTGGTCTTATTTGGTTATCCCATGGTACTTCCTTTCTACTTGTTACCAAAATGTGTTTTGGAACATTTGGAAGATGTTAGGGGCAAGGGTAAAACCTCTTGAGTATAGTGGGTTCTCGCAGGCATATGAGGTAGCAAGTTGCATAAATAGCCATTAAAAATATTTAAAAAACCAAAAAGCAAATGCACACAAACCAAAAAAGGCAACAAACTGAAGAAGTCCTGAAATGTCCATTAATATTTTGCAACTTATTCTTCCACAGGCAGCTCTTTTTGCACTCCAGACATTGTTTGAAAAAGAATATGCTTCCCGACCCATATTTGTAAGTATATATTACCTATTTAATATTTTACATGTACTTAAGCATGATTTGTGAACTGGCTGAGATGGTGGTTGATTGAAGTGTTTTGAAATGAAGGAAATAAGTGTCTTGGAAATATACCTTTTTGACATAATTGGGAAAGGAAAAACTGATGTGAAGAGCTTTATGACAGCCTTGGGTAGCTCTGTTGAGCTTATCAATCTGAAAACTAAGGAATGACTTCATTCCAGTGCATATTTGTTTTGTGCGTTTCTACAGGAAAAGGTTTGATGATGATTTTTTTTCAGGCTTGCTGTCTTAAGGGTAATATGAACCCAGTGCTTCAAGGATGAAATTAAGCAAATACTGCCATATTTTCAAGTAGCATATGAGTGGCCATTTGAAGTCAGAAAAGGTCTGTGTAACTCCATATTCTTTCTCTGACATGTCTTTTTCTGACAGCAGGTAGTCATGAATGCATAGCAAGGAATATGGAAAAAAATCAGCTTGTTTGAAAGTTCTGATGTATTCCTCTAGCTTTCTGCAGTTTGTGGCTCAGGCTTTCTGATTTGCAGTTTGCATCTGTTCGTACCCTTTTATTAAATGTATTTACTCCTTCCTTGAACCTCTGTTCAAACCTGTATGGGACCCAGGCATCCACAAAATAATATGTCAGTAATTTTTGCAGCTTATGAATGGCTGTTTGAAAGTTTGCTTGCTTTTGGATGTTCAACCCGATAACTTTTGTGTCTTGCCATTTATCTTTTGAAAGTGACAGTGAGCAGCTGTTCCGTGTTCCCCTTGCTGCATAGTCATGGCATTTATAGTCCTTTGTAAGAGCCTCCTTTAGTCATCTTTTTTTCGTCCTAAAGAGTCCTTGTCTGTTTAGCTGCTCCATACCATTCATTTATTATTCTTGTCACTTTTTTGTTTTCCACTTCCTCAAGTCAGACGGGAATTAGAATAGGATACAGCAGTCAAAGTGCAGACACCAGGGATTCGTATGATAGTCTAGTGATGTTCTCTGCCTTGTCCATTTCTTTCTTTGTTGTTCCTGATTTACTAGTTTACTGGTGGTGAGCTTTGAAATTGCATTCATAAAACTTTCTTTTGTAGCTCAGATTAGTTTCTTGAGCAGTAAAGACTAGTTTGGAGGTGTCATTATGTAGAATTTTTCCTGTGTTCGCAGCTTTGTACTTGATCAGCAATGAGTTTCTGCTTTTTTTATCATTCAGGTCAGCACTGAGAGTTTTCTCATTACATAGAGTTCACTTTTGTGTCTTCATTGTGCTGAACAGAGTGGTCAGTGAGCTTGGTTGCCTCATCCTCTGCTCCTTTTTCAGCTCAGTTATTTTGAGAAGTACAACCCTTCACACAGCTCCTTCTAGGATTCTGCTGGTCACCTCCCTTGACCGAGTAGTTTGAAGGAAAGTAGCATCACTATTAAAGCATGTTTTGGGGTACATAATGGATTTACCTTTGCATGAAGCCTTCTAAACTCAATGCATCTTCTGGAAAAAAAGATTTGTAGACTTGAGAAGGCTCTCCTGGCTTATTCAAATGCCTCCTGAATTCTCAACTTTGTAGTTGTTGTTGGGGTCAGGACTTTATTGTTTGCACATCTCTATGTAGATATACACACACACATATAGGTACAGAGGTATGATTATATATGGTTAAGACTTCTGTCTCCACTATGAAGTTGCAACATCTGATGTTCCCTTGCGGCAAAATGAGTAACTTGTTTTTAAGGCCATCTGCCCCCCTCTCACCTCGCCACCAAACAACCTAATAGCAGTCCTGAGACCTGAAATAACATAAAGGGGGAGGCAGGGAGGATGAGGAGAGGAGAGGAGCTGTGACTGCCGATAGCTGCCCAAACAGATAACTATGGCAGGTTGGTTCAGGGGCCATTAACAGAATGATACCATGGTACTAATGCTACCTTGCTGCTGAATGGTTCATGGTAGTTTTTGCTATTCCTTTTTTTTTTTTTTTTTTTTTTCCTTTTCCTGTTTCTCTCTCTGAGGTGGGGGGAGAGAGAGAGAGAAGGAAGACTAGTAAGACTAGTCAAAGGTTTGCCTTTCCCCTAGCTGGGTATTTAAATGTCTGCAGGGAGGAAAAGGTTTAATTTTTGTTAAGATTGTACTTTATCAGTTTGAGTGGAGCATAGGTCCTCCTGTTTTGACTTTTAGCAGTTCAGCCATTTAAATTCTTGTTTTTATTGTGAATTTAATTCTTCTCCTTTCTCTGTATTCAATTGATATTTAGGTTTCTGGAACCATTGTGGATAAGAGTGGGCGTACCCTCTCAGGCCAGACAGGAGAGGCATTTGTCATTAGTGTTTCCCACAGTAAGCCACTTTGGTAAGGACATATATCTTTCTCTTAATAAATTATCTGTAGATTGTGATTCTTTTCGGTTTTAACACCTTGCTTGCAGCTAAGTGGAAGCTATACTAACTGTGATAATATTTAATCATGTGTATTGCTAATGTGTTCTGCTGTCGTTCCCTTAGCAGAAATTGTTTCCAAAGAATGCTGTATTTTTAAAACATTGCTTTAAATAATCTGGAGTTTTGTGTTTGCAACAGCCACTGAAATCACAAGTAGATCAAAGCATTAAAAAATAATGATTCTGAAGCTGTAGTTTGCCATCTCCTACTGTCCCAGATTGTGCAAGGAGCTAATTCCTGGTATGAACAGATCTTACATCCCTTTCTTAGAGGGAAGCAGTGCCAGCTCAGGATGTTTCAGGGTGGCTTGAAAGAGCAAATCAGATTTCATTCCTGTGTTCTTTTTACTGAACTGTGTGTGTGAACTCTTACAAAAATATATACGTTCCCTGAGTGTTTTTCTCCAGGCTGTGATTGTTTTATAAGCTCCTGATGCCTCCATTTACTCGCATACTTTTCTGTTCAGGCAGAAAATACTAAATAGGTGTGAGATTAAGGTCTGTGAAAATGCATAATATAGCAGATTTTGGTCATTGTGCAAGGTTTTGCGTGTTAGTTTGAAAACTGTTCCCACTTCCCCTATTCTGTCTCTTCCTTGCCTTCTCTTTGCCTTCTCTTTACCATTTCTTCTTTCACGTTGGTTCGTCACATAAAAATTTACACCAGAAATTGATGTTTTTGTCCTAGAATATTGTAACTAAACCATGTAATTCACTGTTATTAGTGCACACCATGCACATTGTGATGAGCCATTGTTTGTTTTTACAACAAAATTCCAGCTAAAATGCGCAATCTGTCATCCCCGTAATACAAAAGCAGAAGACTGCATTCACAGCTTTCCTGACTGCCCTTGAGGCTCCACTTTCCCAGACCAGACGGTGCTCCAGAAGTAACATATGGAGCCTCTTGGAACAGGGTGGTGGTTGATGACTCCTCTCAGCATCACAGCCTAGTGATCCATATTTGGCATGAGTCTGTCTCAGATAATTTTGCTCATAATTCTCTCACCTCTGAAGAGGAGAGGTCACTGGAGCAGAAACCAAGAACTTATTAAACCATTTTTCATAAAAGCTCTCTTATGAGTCTGATTAAAGCCCTGTTTCTCATTTGTGTGAAGGCTACTCTGCAGCACTGTGGTAGAAGGGTTTTAGTTGTGGGAGCAGATTGCATTTAATGTTGTTTCTGTTGCCAAGTTGGTACAGAGTGGCTTTAGGGTTGTGAAGAGGCTGGTTAATAGCAGTATCCTAGAGATCACATTGTATGTGTTCATGTTTCCATTTGGGTTTTGTATGTCCTGTTTAAGGTGATGTGTTGTCCTTAAGTCAGTTTGGTTTGGAGCCCCCCCCCTAAAAAGTGTGTGCTTTTTGTCCAGCTGATACAGCTAGAAGCTGAGAAACTTGTGAACTGTGCTTAGTAAGTGCTGAATGATGTGTGACAAGCGGTTTGCTATGAAGGGTGCTTAGATGTGGCATGAGTTCCCTTCATGTTATTTTGAATCCTGTGATTGTTTCTACTGTGGTACCATTAAGAAGAAATAACGCCAAGTTTAGGGATGTTTGTTCTGGTCCCAGGGGCACCCTGCAGCCTTGGCTTTTCACAGGAACTGATGTGTGACAGCTGCAAAGAAATGAGCAAAGGAGGGAGGTGATATTTAAGATGAGGGTGTGAAGGTTATTATACTAGGGTAGCAGTGATTGCGTACCAGTGATCTGGTTCAAGGCTGCTGGCTTTTAAGGCATGGTTAATGTTCTGCTTTTCTCAAAAGTTTTCTTTCATGTGCTGTGGGGAAATGATACTGGCATGAATGCGCATGTCTGTGCTTAGTTTGGCTGGGAGGTTTTGAAACAGGTAGTGCTTGGATGGTGGTGTGCTTGGATGGTGGTGTGCTTGTAGATGTATTTGTCAGCAGCCCCCGTAGTGGGTAATCATTCAGGCAATCTGCAAGGCCAGTACCTAGTAAGTCAAGTGAGAATATCAAGAAGTGTTTGCTGAGTGTGTTGGCTGCTTTTACAGTATCTCTCTGGTAAGACGAGGTAGAGTGGTAGGTGAGTTTGTACCGAGAACCAGAGACAGACTGATATTAAAAGTGGAAGGGAGAGATGGAGCTGCTTAATGTAGGAGAGAGCTTAAAAAGAGGATGTGGGGAGTGCAAACTGGCAGCTTGTAAATCGAATGACTGAACAGCAGGAAATGCATTGCATTCATCTGTATTTGATAAAGACAGTCTTGTTAAGTATCCTTACCTTGCTTTGCTTTGAAAATCCTGAGGGATGAGCCCCATTTTGAAATAAATTCCACAACATCATTGCTGTAATTAGTGATGTATACTCTCTGAGTGATGTATACTCTCTGCATTCTGTTTGTATCCAGGGGATCTGTATGAAGGATTTAAATGTATGTAAACACTGAACAGGCAAATAAGAATAAAAGGGTGCTTTTAAATTTTTTTCTCTTTAAATAGAAGGGCCTGTATGAGGTGCACTAGAAAAAGCACCTCAAAGGTAGAGCTGGCTGTTTGAAAAAATAAACATATATGCCCACACCTCCTCCACCACCCCCACCCCACCCCCGACTGGGAGAAGGGGTTTGTCTGTTTTTTGGTCTTGGTACGTGACTGTGCAATATTCGAGGCCCTGGTGCTGGATGTTGCTGTGAGCCCCTCAGATCTCAAGGATTTGTCATTCTGTTCAGTAAGTGAATCTGGCTGCAGCATTTGCTGCTACTGCTTGTGCAGTTGCCAAGCCCCTGCCTACTCCTTGGAAACAGGAGAAAAGTAAAAAACCATTTTGTGCTCTCAGGGCTTTATTGCTTTTGACCTCTGGGAAACTAAGTGAGCATACGTGCACTTTATTAACTTAGCTACCTCTGAGGCAGCTTCTGTGGCTCACTGAGTTGGGAGTTGTGGCTGCTGCCTGTGCCTGTGTCAGTGGATTAGCTTGCATCTTCTCCGAGACTGTTACTCCAGGGAAGGAGTTAGCTTTTTTACATCTTCCTCTTCCAGCGGCACTGTGAGCACCTTTTGAGTTTTGCAGTTCTTGTAAGATGGTTTCTAGAATGGTGCAGAGAGATCAGGAAACATAGGTAAAAGATCTCTTACATTCTGAAAGACAAAATTCCCTTTTAATGTAGACTTTGTCAGTGTAAGTCACGTTTATGTATCTGTCATTAAATGAAGGAAAACTCGATTGTGCCTTGTATACTGGTAAAACTGTTTGAGAAGCTTATTCCTGCAAAAATACTTCTGCTGCAGTGCTGTCTTGTTACTAAGATGTAGCAGATTCAGTGGCCCAAGCTTATTAGGGCTTCCATGAGGCATCGTGGGGAGGCATTTGGGTTCTTCCAAGGCTGACATAATTTATGCATAATTTGAAAAGAAAATGCTGGGTTAGTGGCTTGAAGCAGGTCTTGCCTTTTCAACTTTTTCCATACTTCCTGTAGCAGAAAGCTCCTTTCCAGTCTGTCATTCTCATTCCACTTGTTCTCTCTTTCACCTAGAAAATACAGAGCTGTCGTGTTGCTGCCAGTTGCTGTCAAAATGCTGCCACTTCCCTCCTGGACTTTGAAATGAAATCTTGATTTACTATTCCTAGTTCAGTTCAGTTCAGTCCAGCCCCCTCCCTGTTGTGCTTTTCTTCCACCAGAGGGTTCTCCTTTTGCAGGGTCTCGTTGTATTGATGATGATGGTTAAAGAAATTGGAAATCACGTTGCTTTTGTTGTAGATGATTGTGGGAATTCACAGTTGCCAGCACTAACATTTGTCCGTTTTGGATGTAAACGGTGTTTTTATCTCAAAATAATTTTTGAAAATTTATTTTCCAGTATCGGCTTAAATTGTGCCTTAGGGGCAGTTGAAATGCGACCATTCATTGAAACAGTTGGACAGTGTACAACAGCCTACATCATCTGTTACCCCAATGCAGGTGTGTTGGTGTGCATGTTCCTGTGCTTGCAGGCAGATGAAATGTAACTCAACTGTTCCATCTCATTAGCAATAATAGAGTTGAATTAGCCTGAAAACATTATTGTTTTTACTATTAAAAAGAGATTAAGAATATTTTAAACTGCTGAAAGTAACTATTGTTAGTTCTGTGACAGTGAACCCAGAATGCTCTCCGGCATAATTAACAGTCTATTGAGTAAGGGTTGCAAGGGTAATGAGGCATTTTAGTCCTCATACAAGTGTAACTACTTCAAATATATCTTTTATGGAATTTAATTTTGTACTTGTGGGCTTTAAACAAATTGTAATACTAGAAAAAATACGTTTCAAGGTCTTCCCAATACCTTTGGTGGTTATGATGAAACTCCAGAAGTGACTGCCCAGCATCTAAAGGTATGAAATATTTCTCATGTGTCACATCTGACATACTAGTAGGCAAGAATTCTTTCCTTGTATTTGATGTGTGTTTTTTACAACATTGTGTAGGTTTTTATTTTTCCTCAGATGGCTCTATATGTCATTTGGATTGTTTATAGACAATTTGTGGGATGATAGTTATTTGAGATAACAGGTTAGGAAAAACTGCTTGGGAAACTCTGAAAACCTTTCTTACTTTCATGTCCTACACTAAGCTTTCCTGCAGCTTGATCTGTGGATGTTATTCATTTGTACTCTTGTGTTCCTACTTTTGGGACTTGTTCGAAAAGCTGAGCAGTTTTTGTGAACTTGGCAGGATTTTAGAGTTGTGTGTATAGGAACCGCTGATGGTGATGTCCCAGTGCAGGGTTTCCTTCCACATGGCACTTGGTCTGTGCAAGATGGAACTGCGTGGCTGGAGCTGCAGTGCATCAGCGAGAATGCAGCATCTGCTGCATGTTAATTCCCTTTTATAATACAATATGGCTACTCTTTGATACTCATCCAAGTTTTCATCTGGGGCTTTGGTATAAAACAGGCCAGTTTCAACTGTAGTTTCCTAAAATTAGGTGTTGAAGTTGCTGGTTAGACTTGGGTATCCACATCTCAAAACAAATCCTAAAGAGAAGAAATAGTAAAATAGTACTGATTGTTTTTTTAGTTTAATCTTTTTTTCTTGTGATCCCCCTGAATTGCTTAACATATGGAGAAAAAAACTATATAAAAATGCATATTTAAAAATATAGATATAAATAAAAAAGATACCTTTATTAACTTGAAATGAAATTATCTTTCCCTCCCTTTTACAGAATTTTGCTTTGGATGGTTTGGTCAACATAGTTGGAGGTTGCTGTGGTACTACACCAGCACATATCAGGTACCTCATGAGCTACAACTTTATGTGCACTGGGAAATAAATTCAGTGCTGCTTCTGTGGAGCAGTATTCTATAGCTTGTCTTGGAGTTCCTTGAAAAGATGGATCACTTGAATGCTAACAGCAGCAATATGTGGAGGAGAAATAATCTGGCTTTCGTAGCTCTGTGTATTGTGAAGAATGAGTAGAGGCATGGTTCAAAGATTTTACCTCTGCTGGTTTGTCATCTGAAAGTGTTTTGGAATTACTCTTCCCTCTTTATCATTGGATAGAATAGAGTTCCCATCTCTGCTCCCTTATGCTGTACATTCTTTTTCTTTCTCACACTCCTAGCCACAAAGTGAAATTTAAGGTTTCTTTTGCTGGTAGAAGGAAGGAAGGTGTGTACACGTGGTGGTGGTGGTGAATGTCTGAACAGGTCTGGGAATGCTGTACAGCTGGTGCTAGCCCTGGCCAGTCAGAGGGAAGATTTCATATCTTTCTGACTGGAAGCAGGTCAGTGGGAAAACCTCCTTTTTTCACCTGGACTTGAAAGGGAAGGGGCCCTTGTGATTAATTTTTACCCTGATACAAATGGGTAAGGAACGGTAGTAGGTGAACATGTAGAAGACACCGTGTGTCACTCCTGACTGGAGTGAAGAGAAAGTGAATGTGATCACCATGAGTTATTCTGGCATCTGAGAAGTGTGTCTCAGCCCAGAACAATGTTTGTCTCTTATTGGATTTTTTTACTGTAATTATCAGCAGTTGTTCAGGTCAGCAAATCGTGAATACGGTAAGAGTCAGTGTAGTTTGAGGAGTGGTTCTGATGTCCATCAAGTATCCCATTGGCCTAGTATCTCATGTTCTGTATTTGGTATATCTTCAGCTTTGTACGTTCCCTGCAAATAGCTATGGCAGGGTCTTCTGGGAGTATGTTTTTGCCTTTGGCCACACAAAGTGAAATTAGCTAATTAGCCTTGTCTGCTACAAGGCTAAATGAGAGATGGAGTTATATGTCTGGTGTATTCTGTTTGAGTCTTGTCTGGAGTGGTTTAATTTTAATCAAAAACGTTACTCTTCACTTTCTTCTTTCTGTAACTCAGGAAAATTGCCAAAGCTGTGAAATTCTGTAAGCCTCGCGTTCCACCTTCTCCCTCTCAAGGATACATGCTGCTGTCAGGTAAAACAGAGTGTAACAGTTTAAGCTTTATAACTCATGCAACCTTCCTTTATAAATTTATTTGCTCTTTTCTGCTGATCAGAGTGGCACTACAAGTTTCTGATTCTTCTTGAATCCAGCAATCTTATGGATGTGTAACCAGACCTAAATCTTACTGCTTTGCCAAAGGATTAATGGAACATTTTGTTACAATCTTGTATAACATAAGGAAGCCAGCATATTTTACTCTGCAAGTCTCAGACACTTTGTAATGGTTAGTGAGTATCTTTATCCTCACTTGGCATCAGGGGAGGGTCAAACATGTAAAGGTCAGGTATTTGATTTGATTACGGTTGATGGCAGAGCTGGAACGAGATCCTTGTTCACCTCTTGTGAGAGAGCTGCCCTGTGTTGCCTCAGACGTTGTTCCAGTTGTGCTAGGACGATGTTCCAGCCATACATCCAGGTCTAAAATGTCTTTTGTTTTAGCAAAGTCTAGATCTGTGTGTTCCTCAGCCAGGCCTTCTCTTTAGCCTGTGGGCCACGTATCCAGGTAAAACAGCACCTTCTTTTTGTTCTGGTACTGTAATCTAGAAGTCAGATCAATTTAGCATAAATTAAATAAATTGTGGTTGGCCTGTAGCTTCATGCATTAGCTTATTCTGGACTGCTGTAAAGTTTGTTTGCCTCTGAGTTGCCTGCTACCCGAGGGTTCCACTTGGCTTGTTTCTGTCAACTTGGGTATGTGGTTAAGAGCTGTCCCTGTTTGTCAGTCAGTTCAGTAGATGACTTCTGTGGTGGTGGTAGAGTCATGTGATAACATAGTTGGAAGTTGAGAGAAGGCGTGTATGTGCATACACGCAGATGCCCAAAGAATTGTAGCTTCACGTTGTTTTATATTGGACAGATTCATTGGATTTTTTGTGGGTCAGGTAAATTATTGACTGTCATTGAGGAAGGATAGAAACCTTTGGCATATGTGCTGGAAGTTGTTTCATTGCATTTCTTTGCTAGTTACTTATTAGATTTGGGTACATCCTGATGTGCTGAGAAATCACTATTCTTAAAGAGAGATCCACCTCTATTTCACAGTTAAGAAAAGTGATTTTATCTGTCTTACAAAGTTTTTTCTTTCCTGTTTTTACAAATACGTTAAGGTCTGGAGCCATTCAGGATTGGGCCATACACCAACTTCGTTAATATTGGCGAACGCTGCAACGTTGCGGGATCACGGAAGTTTGCTAAACTCATCATGGCAGGCAACTATGAAGTATACATTTTAACAATAATCTTTATAGCTGATGCTCATATTTTTCATTGCTGTATTGAACTGTGTTAATAGTTGCTTGTTTTGCTGGCACAAAGCAGTATTCCACATCAGTTACAAGAGTAAGAAAACGAGGAGAATTTACTTTCTTACTGTCCTTTGTTTCTGTGCTGACCAGCTCCTGATAAATTTGTGAGAAGGGTTTTACAAGGGCTCTTTTTTGTTTTGGTTTTTTTGTTTGTTTGTTTTTGACAAGTGTTACAGGAAATGTGAATTTCCATTTTGAATTAAATGACACAGCTGATGACCGTTTGGAAAGTGGCCTAGTCTCTGCTGTATCTAGGGGTGGATTTACAGAGGATGGAGGAAGGAAAGTGGGAGTAATCCTCCCCTCCAACATGTGGGGTACATCTGACTTGGGATAGATTGTAGCACTGTGCAACCCTCCCTCTTTTCCTTCCTGCTCCAATCCTGGTCAGCATTATGGTTGCATCTATTCTTTAAATACTTTGATCACTGGCTCCATCATGCTACATGACAGTTGATATAGAAGAAGGTGCTTAGAAGGTTAATTGGTTTCCTGAAACAGCTGTAGGACAGAAATGAAAAGGCTGGAGGACTCATGCTATACTGGTGTAAATTGCTACTTTAACGTTCACACAATAAGTAAAGTGATGTTTCTTGAGAGCTGAGACTCCGCCCCAGAATACGCTCTGCTGTTACAGTTGATGCAATCAAAATTAAAGCCTTATGGTTGTGGTTTTGGGTTTTGTTTTTTTTTTTGGCGGTTTGTTTTTTGTTTGTGTTTTTTTTTTAGGAAGTCTGACTCTTAAGCCCTTAGAAGTCATGATGCAGGTTAGACCTATTAAATAAAGACAGCTTTAAACACAGTTTATTAGGGACTGTGAGCAACTAAAAACATCTTTCTTTTTTATGTTGTGTCTGCAGAGTGACAAAAAATGAAAGCAAACAGACATGGGTGTTCAGATAATTACGCAGGCCAGAGAGAAAGCTCTAGTATTTTCTTCTTAGTGCTTGATGATTATTCTGCAGCTGGAAAAAAATGTCAAACAACCTCCAGAAATTAAGTACTCTGTGTTAGAAAACAGCAGAGCTTGTGATGCAAGACTTATTCCATACCATCATGGAGACATTTCCTGTAATTTTGTACAGTCAGAAGTCCTTTTTACCATGCACTACCAGCACATTAGGTCTCTGGCGTCATATTTTTGTGAACAAATTAGTTATCAGTTGTGCCGTACTAACAGTTTTTCTATGTTGTACATCACAAGACCATTTCCTTATCTTTTATGGGATGCCTTATACATTTTTAAGTTTTTGGCTGCATGCTTATTTTAGAGAAGTGAAATGTTATCCTGAGAATGACTGTGCTTTTATCTACTGATTGTACTTTTGTGTTTTTGGCTTTGTTCTTTAGGAAGCCCTGAATGTAGCCAAATCGCAGGTTGAGATGGGGGCCCAGGTTCTTGACATTAATATGGATGATGGGATGCTGGATGGGCTTGCTGCAATGACCAGATTTTGTAACTTGATTTCTTCAGAACCTGATATTGCAAAGGTTGTAATTGAGTCACTCCAAAGCACAATCAAGAACATTTTATTGAGATGGAAATTGCCTTTCAGAAAACTTTGATATTGATTTATTTAGTAAACAGTATAGGTGTCCCACAAGAGGAAGAGGTACTGTAATAGGAAAGGCCTTTGGGGGAAACAGAGTTTTTAACATTCTTTACCTGATTTTAGCTAAATATATGCTAGTCCTTTTCATTGGTTAGAAAAGCTGAATGCAGGTACCTTTTGCAGCAGTTGAGAGCCATAATCTGTATACTGATAGTGCACAATGGTATTGCTTTCCATAAAACTTAGAATGCTATGGATATAGGATGGTTTTAAAAGATACTTCTGCAGTTTACATTCTCTAAAAGTGAGTAGCTAATTCAGAAACACAAGACGATAAGGGGGGAAGTAGAGGTCTCTATGTGGTATGTGGTGGTGTTGCTGTAGAAGCTCTTGAGTTAAATTTGCTCTGAGTTTTGCATTTAAAGTGACTCTACAAATACCATCTGGAAACTTTTTTTATTTGTAAATGCTGATTAATGTTGTGTGCGTTTTCATGTCCAAATGGGCAGACAGCATGTGGAACTCTAATTCATAACTTGCATGTATTCCTCCGACTGACTTGTCTGTTATTTACAGGTGCCATTATGCATTGACTCCTCAAATTTTTCAGTGATTGAAGCAGGCTTGAAATGTTGCCAAGGGAAGTGCATTGTAAACAGCATCAGTCTGAAGGAAGGCGAGGAAGACTTTTTGGAGAAAGCAAGGAAAATTAAGTTGTATGGAGCAGCTGTGGTTGTCATGGCTTTTGATGAAACAGGACAGGTGAGTGTTTCTTTAAAGGAGAGCTATTTTGCTTCTGGAGTGCGAGGCTTTCGTACTCTCGCACAAGACAAAGTTGTTTGGTTTCATTGACACAGGTGATGCAAAGAGGTCTGTAGTCTTAGCAATAGTTTTGACCCTGATATATAAGCATTTCCTATGCTGATCCCATGTTTGAGGAATACAAATACTGCTCTAAGTGTAGCTTTGCTAGCACAAGAGCGTGTCTCATGCTATTCAGACGTGCTGAACTCTTCCTTCCTTCATAGATTTTTTTTAGATCAAAAGCTGAGTTTTGCATGAGAGCGCAATCTCTAGGAATTAATTTAGTTATGTCAAAACCCACATATTTAACTTCACATTGGATGATGAAATGTTGGGGAACAGAATTGTTTTTAATAAGTTGAGTCAAACCTGCAGGTACAGGTGCGGTGATACTTTTAATACAAAAATCGTATAGGTAATCCTTTGCTAATATTCGTGATGTTCTGATTTCTGGGGAGTTAATTTTTTATGTTGTTTGTAAGCTTCCTGTCAGAATTCTTTTTCTCCACTAGGCAACAGAAACAGAAACCAAGATTGCAGTCTGTTCCAGAGCTTATCACCTCCTTGTGGAAAAAGTGCACTTCAATCCAAATGATATAATATTCGACCCTAATATTTTAACCATAGGAACCGGAATGGAAGAACATAACCTGTATGCCATTAATTTTATCAATGCTACTAAAACCATAAAAGTGAGTTGTAAGCTTATTTTAATTTGAAGTATGTTGTGAGATTACTTAAAAACCTAAACCACCACAAGACAGAAGAACACCTCCAGCCCCCAAACAACAACAAACTGCTGCAAAATGATATGCATTTTCAGTTAGCAAGGGTACTATTTCTCTGAAGTGCAGCCACTCCCTAATATTACTGTATTTCCAGTAAAAAAACCTGAAATAGTTCTACACATATATTTCAATCCATTTTCTCTACTGTTAATGTACTATAATAATTAAATGAGATAACGATCACATTCGTGTTCTAGCTAAAAGGACCTCTTTGAAGGTATGTGAAAACTGCCTTTTAAAGTTAGTAAAATTTACATTTCTGTGGAAGGGATTTGTGCAGTAATCTGACTTCTTATTTAGCCAAAATGTGTGTAAGGAAGCACAGCAGTGAAGAGCATCACCTGAACACAGCCAAGGAAGCTGCACTGTTGTGTTTCAGAAGGCAACTTGGTTGGTTTGGAGATGCTCTGTGAGTAGCAGTCTGGGGCTTGAACACCCCCTGGGTTATTTTGTCACCAGAGAGCTTCTGGAAGGGAGGCTGCACCCTTGAGGCTAGCTGCTCAGCTACAGTCTGCTCCTGAGACTTGCAAGCAGGCGGGTTGGCTGCTTCTGTTTCCAGAGGAGTGGGGGATGGAAGAGCTATAAGTAGGTCTGCTTGGGGAAAATCTGGAGTGCTGCTGTGGGAGGACTGATATGTTTAGAACAGCACCTATGACTGTGGAAACCATGGTAGTGGCTTACACATAACGAGGCTGGATTTTTCCTTTCACTTGTATCTTTTTTCTATAGAGATTTGAATTACTTGTTATGAATTTGAGTAACTAGAAAGATCTGGAACAGGGAAGAGAGGAAAGTGCATATAACCAATGCACTGCAGCTTAGGGGCCGACGGTTTTAAGGACTGAATGCTTTGCTTAGGTTTCCTTTTTGGAAAGCGCTTTTCTAAAAATCTATGTGCAATTCAATTCCTATAGGAAACACTGCCAGGAGCCAGGATAAGTGGAGGTCTTTCCAATCTGTCTTTCTCCTTTCGAGGGATGGATGTCATTCGAGAAGCAATGCATGGGGTGTTCCTTTACCATGCGATTAAGGTACGATGTGCTTTTGGCTTCCATATGTTTGTGCTTGGCAGATGTGCAGTGCTGTGTCTGACAGCCCTGCCTGGGCGATTCTGTATGTTTTTTGGTTTTTTTTCAGTACGGTATGGACATGGGAATTGTGAATGCTGGGAATCTACCAGTGTATGATGATATCCACAAGGAATTGCTACAGCTGTGTGAGAATCTAATTTGGAACAAAGATCCTGATGCGACAGAGAAACTTCTACATTATGCTCAAGTAACTTCCAGTTTTAAACTTTGAATAGGAGTTAGCTTAGCATCTGAACTTTAATACCTCCCTGCTGATGATAGGTAGAACAGCTTATAAACTGCATGTGTCAATCTAACTTCAGGTGTTAGAAGTTACTAATGATACTACAAGTGGTTCAGCTATTGATACAGAATAAAATGTGAACTCTGTGATAGATTGAGCTTCTCCAGTTTCAGAGGTGCCTTGAAAGATCCTGAACCAGAGATCTTCCTAGTGCTTTAGGAGACCAAGCTGCATAGGCATTCTTTTAAAAAGAAAAAAAATAACAAACCCCCCTACAAAACCACACCAAAAAACAGTAAGAAGCAAAAAATCCCAACCAAACTCCCCCCCAAACAAAAAAACAAAACAAAACCTCTTCATAAACAAACAAAAACTAGAAACGGCCAGTCCGCAACTGAAGCAAATCTTGGTGCTGGAGCTTAATTGACAAGTGCATTGTAGGAGACCAATGTAGGAGCCTGTCTCTGCAGTGGTAATGGTTTGCTTGGAGTGTATTTAAAAGGTGAAATAGTTGCCTGCGGTTCCTGGCTGTACCACAGACTTCCAGTTCATGTAACTCATTTCAAGAACGAGGACCGGCTATTTAGTGGTTTTGAGATGCTCTAATGACAGTGGTGATAAAAGACAAAGATTACAGACCTGAAGTTTTCCAGATTATTAGCCGTAAGATGACTGGAGAAATCCTCTTTGAACAGAATACAGCAAAAATCTTTCTGTGTTAGGTGGCTTGAGATTTAACATACAGGGAGGTTGGCATGCCCATTTTGTAGCTGCTGGAGGTATTATTTCTGTCCACAGCTTCATTTCGTTTGTAGTTTGCCCTACGATAGTGTGTGCTTTTTAAGAACAATGGCAACATGTTGAAAACCACTACGGGAAGACTGTCCCTATCCCTTGTGCTTAGGCTGGTTTAGATGTTGCTCTTTAGGATCTAAACAATTCAGCTGGGAGTGATGTTGTCTGCATAAGCATAGTTGTACCATTAGGGTGTTCAGGGTTGCATAAAGAAAAAAACAAGAAAGAGAATTAGAAAGGGATTGCTTAAGCAGTGTTTCTGTGAAAGCAATGTGTGAATTTAAATGGAGCATGAAAAGTAGAAATTGAAGTAGATGGTGACTTTTTCTAGGTCTAGAAGTTTTTGAGAACTTGTTGTTGGAATTTCTCTTTTCATGTTGGTAGTTGTATTGTAGGAGTAAAACAGCCCCCAGCTGCATAAGAGAGACACGCTCTGGGTTCAAAACATCTTTAAAAGCTCTATTAAAATTTAACATGAAATATTACAACTTTCAGATTTTCACTGGAGGTAAGAATCCTGACGGGTTTTGTCTTGGCTCTGGACAAATGTGAGACTCCAAATAGATAGTCACTTACAGACAATGAGAAGGTTTATTACATAATATTTTGGAATTTCGGGGGTATTTCAACATATTTATTCAGACCATCCTTTGATATAGTGGAATTGAATGGCTCTAAATCTTTTTGTCTAAGGGTGGGGTTTTTTTAAACACAAAAGTGTATTCATTAGTCAGTAAGTGCATATGTTCTTTTTATTTCCAATTACTGCAGTTTATTCTGCACAAAGAACATAGAATTCGCAGTCCCATTTCAAGTATTGCACCTCTAATACAGAACCAGTGAAGTTTCCTCCTAGTTCCTACAGGTAATAGTGATGTATCTTGCCAGTTGCTTGAATGCTAGACCTGTGGGGAAAAATGAGGAACTTAATCCTTGCAGATTTAGGAGATCAGTCTTCATTTGAAGTTTGAGATTAAAAAACATTTTCCTTAAAGTATGTAGCTGCAGACATTCTCAACCTGAATCTTCATCCATTTCTGGTAATGGGAGTTGTGCTTCAAATGGCAGGCTTTTTCATCCTCAGCATGCAGTATAGTCATCCTGGTTTTAAATATCTGCATGTAGTGTTTGCCACTGTGGTCCCTGCATGCCCACCGTAACAGCTTCGTGGGTTATTTTTAGGTTGGAATGGTTCCCTTCCTAAAGTGTCTGGCCAGAGGTTATGGAGCACTTGGTACCTTTTCATCGAATAACAGAAGTTAGCCAACATCTGTATAAACATGGATGAAAACTTGCTCTAGTTTCTTTTCCCACGTGCGAAATCTTGTTTCTGTGGCTTTTCCCATGGCTCTATCTTTAAAAATTTGCTGATGAGCACTCAAAAGTACAAGAGGTTCATAAAGACTGAAAGATGTCAGGTTATGTCAAATGACTGAGGGAGGAAAAGAAATGACTTGCCTAAAGTGTGGTCATTGAAGTAATGGAAAGGCTGCTCTTCCGTGAGCTTTCCTGGGCTGGGGCCTTACCAGCTTTCTTGCACTGGGAAACCCTTTTGGCCTTTGCATTTGTAGCAAAGCAGAGTGTGAGGCAAAGAGAATACGCAGGGGTTTGGGACAGTCTGTGTGCGCGAGAACAGTAGTTCTGTAGCCTGTCTGATGGAAGGCACATCTGTGATATGGAATAACATAACCTATTCCAGCAGAAACTGAATTAGTGCCAAATTAATTAGATTTTTTAAAATGAAGTGTAGTGTGTGGGCCAGGAATCAATTTAAATTATTTTCCCAGAAGTAAACCCCTTAAGATTAAGAATTTTAAAGTTTTTAAGGGAGTGAAAATTATTAAACTCTCTCTTTTTCCTCCACCTCCCCCACCCCCCCCACCTGTTTTGTTTAGATCTTCGTTGAGGTATATACTCTTTGAGATGTAGGCCATAAGCGTCTGTGGTACATCGTATGCATTTGCAATATGATTTGCATGTATATGAAAAATGTTTTGAATAATCTAAAATTATTTTATGGCTCCATATTTGAAATTATCCTCACTTTTATAAAAGTGAAGTCCACAGTTGTACTTTTTATGCTTGCAGGCTCTTATGGTTGTGTCTCCTTTTCAGAAAAATGCCCAGGGAGGAAGAAAAGTCATACAGACTGATGAGTGGCGGAAAAGCGCTGTGGAGGAAAGGCTGGAATATGCTCTCATAAAGGTGCGTCTGTGCAGAAAACTTGTCCTACTTGTCAGCTTTCAGAGGCATGATCTCAGCTTAGACTTCAAGCAAAACTTTTGGCTTTAAAAATTCTTCAACCACTGTTCTTTTAAAAGCTACTGATTAGTAATGAATAATATATTAACTTCAAGAAAAGAGTGATTTGTCTTTAAACTTCGCAAGTTGAAGTCTTTGACCCTTAATATTATTCTGTTATGTTGGTAGAAACATACTGCTTTTAATTTGTAGGGTGTTTTTTTTTGTTCCTTTAACAGTGCCACACTGAGTGGCATTTGTGCTGAGGAAGCAATCTTTGAATGTTTGTATTTTCTTATGATGTCATTAAGAAAACCAAACCTGTTAATACTGTGGACTCTTGCTTTGAGTAGCTTTATATGCCTAAGAATACAGTGTTTTGCTTCCAAAGAAGCAAAGGCTACCTATTTTAAATACACGTTTGAGGTATCCTTAAAGACTAGTGGTATTTAAAGTGCCTGTTTGTACTTTCATTGTGATTTTTTTTTTTTTTTTTTTTTTTTTTTTTTTTGTGGGGAGAAGGCAACTAAATAAAAACTGTATTTCTAGCAAGATAAGTTTCTCTCTTTTTTTTTTTTTTTTTTTCCCAGGGCATTGAGAAGTATGTCACTGCAGATACAGAAGAAGCAAGATTAAATCAGAAAAAATATCCTAGACCTCTAAATGTAATTGAAGGGCCTTTGATGAATGGCATGAAAATCGTTGGTGATCTTTTTGGTGCTGGAAAGATGTTTCTGCCTCAGGTAATGAGAAAATTATTTAATATATTTTCCTATTTTGAAAAAACTAGCGTTATAAAATGTAGCCAAGACATTCTATGCTGGCTGTTTATTCAAATATAGCACATTAATCATGAAAATTCAGGTGCTGCTAAGAAGCAGCCCTATTTTTCCTTTCCTTTGGAACTTGACTTTTCTTTATGTATTTTTACATCTTTTTTACATCTTTTATTCCTTTCTTCTGGGTGTTTTTGCTTTATTTGAAAAGCAGTTTTAAGTTTGGGCCTATGAAAAAGAGCAAAGGAGAGAAAAGATCCAAATGAAAATTGCTGTATTTAGTACTTTCCAAGTCTGGGCCTGTTTGTGACTTGCAGTTCTAGTGTGAGCGGTCTGAGAGGCTGCACTGTGAGAGCAAGTGTCCCGTGCAGACCCTTGGTCCCGTCGGGCCAGCAGCCTGCTGCCACAGAACGCGCTGCAAACCTGGGACCTGGGTTTGAAAATGAAGTCTTGCTTATTGTTTGAATGGGTATAAAAGAAAGCCTAGGGAAATCTGAGGCTATTCCTATATCTGATTTTTGTTGATTATTACCTTCCCCCTAAACCCCTATCCCCCTTCATTTATGCAGGTTATAAAGTCTGCTCGAGTTATGAAGAAAGCAGTGGGTCATCTTATTCCCTATATGGAAAAAGAAAGAGAGGAAAGAAGAGCCCAACAAGGCAGCATAGAGGAAAAGGCAAGACACAGTTCTTTGTGCTGTAACTCTTTCACGGCATGCCATGATAAGTATTAAAACTATTTTTTGCTAATGACACTCAGCTTTCATGCTGGAGAGTTGATGCAGTCACATGGAAACTGACAATCTTGGCATAATTTGAAGTAGGTCTGAAATTCATACAGTGCAGGTTTTGTGGAACTCTGATTGGTATGTGCCTGAGCTGTTGTCACAAGTTTCCTGACGGATGCCATCAGCCTTTGTCGGCCCTTTATACCGGTGTTACTTATTTCTTGTGTTTTTGTAGGCATTTCATTCTAGTGTTACTTATTTATGGTACTTCTAACTTCAGGGCAATTTTTGCCTTTTTTTTTCCCCTACTAATTCTGCCCTCAGTGAACTCTGGAACTCCCTTTTGCATGTTCAAAGCCTGTTGCCATTTGTCTGTTTATTCAGCTCTTTCCTTCCCCCTAGCCATG
Organism: Falco biarmicus; assembly: GCF_023638135.1. Lineage (NCBI taxonomy): Eukaryota > Metazoa > Chordata > Aves > Falconiformes > Falconidae > Falco > Falco biarmicus. Next base: position 82,859,642 of record NC_079293.1, read on the forward strand.
ACCAATCTCCTAGCCAAGCAAACGAAATTCTTCCATCCTTTTTGTTCATAAATTGTGACTTCAAGACCTCTTGTTATGGTAGAATAGGATGCTCATTGCATGTGTAGCCATGACCAAGCTGCAGGAGACAAGGGTCTGTGAAAGAAGGATCTGAATATAGTTGTCTTTTCATATGTGTGTTTTTCCACCAGTTTCTGAAGACTACTTTTTATGTAATATGTAAAATACATATAATTGAAAATATTTTTTAGGTCCTTGTGGGCCTTTCCTTTATAGCATTTCCTCTTTCACAGCTAACAGTTGATGGTGCCTGAGGATAGTTTTATTAGCTACCTGTGCATATATTTGCAGTAATTTCTTCCAAATTTGGTTAACGGCATATGAGATAGGAAGAGCATTGGAAAATGAGGGTACAGGATGTCCCTTGTTTTTTCCACACTGGCAGGATTCTATTCAGTAGAAAAGGGAATTCAAATTAATAGGACAAAATCCTCTTTTGATTACTCATGTCTGCTGTTTCCTGCTATATTTATAATGTGATAGGTACTTACAGTTTTGGTTGTTAGATATTTTTATTCTTCTCTTGTCTTGTCTGACTATGAAATCTAAGTTTTATGTACATTTACTTTTCTTCAGTCCTGTGGAACCTTACCTTGTCTTCATGAGTTGTCAGAGACAATAGCTATTATCAGAATCTGGTATTTAACACACACACACAAAAGGTAAAAAAGCAGAATTTTGCTAAACTGTGATATTTGTGTATTTCATTTGGTTTCCTTTCTGTGGATATTTGAATGGTTCCTAATTCTTCCCTTGAAATCTTCTTATACTGTATCTTGCCATTTGCTGGGGATGTGTTGTGTGATTGTCCAACGTAAATGTAATGCAATATAGCAAATATTTAGAAAGAAAAATGACTGGATAGTCAAACCTTATCTTAATGGAAGAAGGAGAGTGCCTAGTCTCCTCTCCCTGCTCTTCCTGGATGTGAAGGTGTATTATCTCCAGTATCTCAAGCGGATCTGTTCTCTGGCTGCCATGAGTCACCTTTCTATGTGTCATCTCTCTCCTGCTCATGCTGTTCTTTTTTATTTTAATTCAGATGACAATGCTGGTATTTGGCACCTTCTGGTTTGTTCTGATGCTATTTGAAGTCTGTCAAAATCATTACTCCATTGCTTCCATAAGCACTTGATTAGGATCCACTGTGAACCCCCTGGCACTTAAATCTCTGGCTAAAAAGTGTAGTAGAATTTGAGAGGTTCTTTAAAAATATAGCAAGCACTCTAGAGAGACTGAGATATTCTGTGTGGCTGAGGAGAGGAGGAGGAAAAAAGTCAGGCTTCTGTCCTGCTTCCTCTACCTTCTGCTGGGCAAGAAGGGATGGTAGCGCCTTCCTCTTCGAAATAATGTCACTCTATAGAGAATTGGTGAGAGAGGAAAACACAGCTGCATCATCTCTGAAATTAAATGTTGACTTGAAGGAAAATGATTTGCAGACTCTGGTGTCTGATCTGTCTGATGTTACCCAGGCTACTGTAACCTCCAGGACAGTTTTAGCCTCAGACTGCCAGGAAATGCAAGGCATCGATAGTTACATTTGAGGATAAATAGCTGTGGCTGTGGATCTCTATCAAGATTTTTAAAAAGCAGCCCTTTGGATGTGTGCCCAGAACTTGAGGACCTCTTTGCTCCAGACAATTGAAATCACAGTGTGCCCTAAATAGGGTTGATTTAAAATGGTGTGTGCTGTGGCCCATGTTGCTTGCTGCCTAGCACACATTTTCCTTCTCATGTGCAAATGCAATTTTTTTTCTTGAATACCAATCACTGGTTAAATCATCAGTAGTTATTGGGTATGATATGCATGGGCAGCACTTTTTGTTCTTTCTCCAGTTTTTTCTTACGTTCCAGCAGTATGTTTTCAGCTGCAGTTTTTTTTACTGATTTACTGAAGTGGCTGACTTAAAGTCCTCCATTTTGCCTTTTCTGTTCCCCAGTCATCTGTAAAACAGGAGCAGTGGGTGATAATAGGTTTTAGTAAACATCAGCATTGGTGGGGATCCGGCAATTTTATTCAACAGATGTGTCAGGACCATGGGAAATGCTAGTATCACTCTTGGTAATATACAAAGTTTTTTTTCCCCCCCAGTAAATAGTAACTACAAAGGCAATGTAGGCTCATGAAGTAGAGAGCTACTTGATACTGTGCAGAAATACAATGTGCTTCATAGAAGGCTCTAATCCTCCAGTTCTGCCACCTGCAAAGGAGATGAGATACCGTCCAGAAAAATATTCTGTAGTTTCACATGGAGTATGCTAAGGTTTCCACTTTATTTAAATTCTATGCCATTTAAGTAGTCTGCTGCTGGCATCTGATCCTGCACCAGCTCAGCGTGGCACTGTGAGAGCCTGGAGCTGCTCCAAATGACAACACTGATTATGCAACTAAAAAGGTAGCACAAGAGCCTGTGTCCCGGTGGAGATTTGTTATAGGAAGTTCCAGTGCTGCCCTGCTGGTATGCCCCCTTTATCAGTGCTGAATGCCATCTAGGCTAGGACCAGTTTGTGACAGTGCAGCTTTCCTTCTTCAAGGAGATCATTTTTCCAGCCTGTTTGTTCAGCTTGGGTAGTCTGAAGTAGCCTCATCACTGCACTGAAATGCCTCCCTTGCTATTTATATTGCATAAAAAAATGAGTCTTCTGCTTTTGCTAATTCCACTTATTCTTCTTAGCATTGCATTGAAAGATTGTTCTTGACACACAAACAGGCATGTTATTGTGAGTGTTTGTACCCTTTTGTTCTAAACATTTAATCTGTTTAAACTCTATGTTGGTGAGGTTTATATTTGGAGCAGAGATACCTTAGGAGTTCAGTTATTGCACTGTACAAAATGCTGTCCAGATCTGGAATTTTTTATCTGCGATTTTGTTTTTTTTAACACAGATTTTTGATTAACATGGAGGCAATTTGCAAGAACAATTAATGTGCAAGTTTTTATTACCTGGATCTTTCAAAATAGTTTTTAATATTGACTATATTACCTCTACTATGCTTTGCAATTACTTGTACTACAAGAGAAGTCCCAGTTGTGGATTAGAGTTGCATTGTTGAATGATCTGTGCAAACATACTGAGGCTTCTGAGTAATTTAACTTTTGTGTTGGTTGACTTTCAGGATCCTTATCGTGGTACAATAGTACTGGCAACTGTGAAAGGAGATGTCCATGATATTGGCAAGAACATTGTGGGAGTCGTTCTAGGCTGCAACAACTTCAGGTGAACAGACTAACATTAGGTAGCTGGGAACACAACTGTGTAAAGCTGACTAATTAATATTAATTATTTATTAGGCTAGCTGCAACTGTGGTGATAAGAGGTGGGCATTTCTTGGGAACTGTTTTCTGTTCCCAAGGTGTGGTTGAAAACACAAATCACACCAGCTGCTACTATTGAGGAGGCAAGAGGAGTGTAGCCTCCTCCTTTAATACTTTTTTTCTAATAAATCACTGTCTGAGGTGGATACAGTTTAACATCGGCTGAAATGTAGATGAGAACATCCATTTTTGTATTTGTTTTATATTAGTTAAATACACTAAGTATAATGTCTAAAATGTATAAGTATAATGTTTGAAAAAACCTATGACAATCGCAGCAGGCAAGATGATGTGTGCGTTGTGGGTTGTGTTGGGGAGAAGGAAGTCTTGTAAGATTCAAACGAACCTTTTAGTGTGGTTTTTTTAGGCTGTTTAACTGAAGTTTTAGAAACGTGCAGGTGTATGTTTCATTAAGACAGACATGAGATTCTCATCCTGTTTCTGAGCTTCAAAAGATAGAACTTCACGAGAAGTCAGCTCTTGCAAGGTCTGTGTACATGGCAGGGTTGGCAACAGTGTTGGAAGGAATGATGATGTTTCTGTCAGAGCTCTTTGTCAAATGTCAAATGTTGTTCAAAGCTGAATCTGCTTTGGAACTCTGTTCATTCCTTTAGTTTTGTTTTTGGCTTGGGGCTGTAATTTGCTCTAAAAAGAGCCAAAATTATCTCTATTTTAAAACACAAAGGACTGAAACCAGTAGCAGTGCTGTGTATATGCAGTACATTCTGTTTCATTATATCTTGAAATTCTGACTATTGGTTTCAGGCTTTCTTGAGCTGTAGTGTTTTCTGTCACCATGAGTATGAGTGAGGCTAAATGAAGCTAGCAGGTTGGGGTGGCTTATGTGAAACAAATAAAAACCTTGCCAATGGCTAGGGTTAATAGGAATACAATGCTTCTTATCTCCATCTTAGCCAGACTCAGTACAACCACAAAAAAATTAAAAAAATAGAAAGCATCTTACACTTGAATTTTCTTACGTACTGTATCATCTGAAACTCTGCTACATTGAAAATTTTGCCAGACCCAGAGGTATTTCCTAAATTAAAATTCCCTACAGGGGTCTTAATAGAAACAAGCTAGAATCTCAATTTTAACTTAAATTTTAGGTCATTAATTTACACTAAGAGCAAGTTTATTTGCCCTTTAGGAGAAATTTTCTGTGTTTTTAAAAGGATCTTGTGTCATCTCACTTCTCTTTACAGAGTTATTGATTTAGGAGTCATGACTCCATGTGACAAGATCCTGAGAGCTGCTATTGAGAACAAAGCAGGTATAGAGAGATTCATTAGTACTCCCGAATTGTTTGATTTTAAACCCCACTCGCATTTTTTATTGCTACTTATTATATTCCTGTGCTGTGTATGATTTGGTCAGACTGTCTTCAAATAAATCAGAACTTTTCATTAACAATAGTAATTATTTAGTATTTGGCACTTCCCTGAAACTTGGCCCGAGGAACTGAAAACCTGTATCAAAAGGACAACTCCAAGAGAGATGTTTTAGTATTTATTTTACAGATGGATACGTGGAAACCTGAAAAGGTTAAATAACTTCATGTTGATCTTAAATCAGTAAAAGAACTTGGCATTCAGCCTGCCAGATCAGCGAGTATGAAATCAGGAATGAGTTGTTCTAATAAATAATGAGCTTTCTGAAACAAGCTACAGTTGCTTTGAAAAAATCTGTTGCATCTTGGAGAAGATGAATTGTGTGGAACATAGGTGGCAAAGTTTGAAAGCATTTGCTGTTATCTAAGAGCAGAGACTATTTTGTTTTATTTCCCACCTCAGTGCTGAACTTCTGTGGTTTGAACCTTGCTAATCAGAAATAGTGTATATTTGTTGCTGAAACAAGAGCAGTAGGTGTTCAGCAGCTGCGAAGACTGAGAAATATCTTAAACTGGAGATTTGGAATCACTTTAATTCTTGGAACGCTTTCACTTTCTTATTAGGTCAAACCTTGCTTCTAGACTAGCAACTACCTTTACTTTTTATCTCACTGTTTTCTACTTGATGCATGAAGCTATTTGATGTACGAAATAAACATTTCTGTAATAATTTCTGTGTTTTTCTAGAGTGGATTTGCTAAACCTTTTGACTATGTGTGTTTGTAAATTTGCAATAGATATAATTGGTCTGTCTGGTCTCATCACCCCTTCTTTGGATGAAATGATTTTTGTCGCCAAGGAAATGGAGAGATTGGCAATAAAGATTCCGTTGCTGATTGGAGGAGCAACTACTTCTAAGTAAGATACCTCAGCTGGGAAGATGGGGAACATGTATGAAAACAGTGTTAACTAGGGGAAAAAAGAAAATTCATAGCTATTTCTCTCCCTTTCCCATCTCCCCCAACGTACGTGCTAGTATGTATTTACTTAAGACTGAATGTTATATTTTGCATCTGAAGTCATAGAATATAAAGGCAAAAAATAGTTGGGACACAACAGCTAATGGACTTAACACTCACAAAAATGAAATGTTTATTTATTTTGCAAGTGTATATATTATGTGGAAGTACTATATTTCCTTCTGAAAGTTCACGCGCATATGCATAAGAATACTGTTCTTCTAAGGGATTGTGCTCTGTTTCGATTCAACAAAGCATTTTGAAAATGCAGGATTTCAAGACCAGAAATGGTTGCGTTGACATCAGGGGACTGTTTTCTTTAAGAAAGTTAATGCATTTTCCTGGAACGTTGTTCAGCACTGTGCTGACTGGGTTGAGCCCCCTAGTCCTGTTCAAGGAGGCTGATAGGGGATAAATTCTGGCTGCTTGCCTTCAAGTAGTTACCATGTTGCTTTTGATAGACTGAGCTTTTCTGTTGAGATCTTTTTCTCTCAGATATGCTCAAATGAAATAGTACAGCTGCTATGATGTCCTGGAGACCAGTGTTGACAGCTGAATGACACCTAGTATTACCATTACCACAGATGTATTTTGGGCATGTTTAATGGCCTTAGGTTATGCTTTGCTAACTGGTTTATGTACAGTATACTCGAGTAGGTGACAGCTCAGAAGACTGCAGAGGTCATTTCTTGCACAACTGGAAGCTGTTAGCAGTGTTGCTTGCTTTATCAGGGCAGCACATACTGTAGCAGAACCATTGCATGCTGTATTTTGGGCCTTAGCAAACGATCCCATAATTGGACACAGTGAGTAGGATCACTACCTGTCTATTGGTCCTGTAGATGTAATGCAAGGTTAACTGTATCCTTTTTCTTCTTCTCCACATGAGTCTCTTTTTCTATGGCTTTGGTACTGAGAACAAACATGGAGGGTTTTTCCTTAAAAAGTAATTTTTAAAAACAGGGGAAAAAAAAAAAAGACTTTATTCTCAAAGTGGAGGCCTTAAGAGAGCCCTTTCTTTAGATCTTTTTAGTGTTTGTGCACAGGGTGTTGTGGCCTAGTAAATTGATGTCAAATAACCAGCATCGAACAGTTTTGTAGAATTTATTCACAGAGATAAATGTAGTCAACAGAAAGGCGGCACTAGTTTTATCCTTGGATATGGAAATTATTGAAGAATTGATGTATATTTTTGTATACATAAATAGTAATCATATTCACATGAACTGTATATAAATATATACTTATGCATATGCCCAGGCACATACAGTTTCTATAAAATATGTGTCAAGTAAAGGTATTCTTTATAGAAGACTGGCTTGGTAATACGTATTTAATTTTACTTCTGCAGTCTTAAGTTTAACCTTGCGTGTGCATTCTCAGAGGCTGTGTACGTGTCAGAGGTTACTAATGAAGAACCATCTGCGTTTTTTCTCTGTAACAAGTAGACATTTTTATTTGGAATAAGGGGGCCATAAGTACTTGGAAGGGTGGAAAGGTGAGGTTGGTTTCAAACAGAGAGAGGCTGGATTTTGTTTACAGAATCTACATAATGGAGTTTCTTCATAACTTAAAGCAATTATGATGATCGAATTCTTACTATACAGCTTTGATAAATTCAGATGCTGAGAAATAACGGTGACAGTTTTGTTGTGGTATTTTTTATTTTTAAACCGTACAAAAATTAGTATGTACTAGTTGATAGTGCAGTTGTGGGACCATGCCCTGTTTGTTTTTTTGTCTGTTCATATCAAAATAGAAGATACAGTGCTTTTTCTCTAAAAAATAAGAGCTGCCAAGATCAGAAGTGTATTGCCTAGAAGCAAATCAGGATGATCCTGGACAGTTGGTTACACAGCTGTGTTTGCACGGTCATCTGTAACCTCCATGTCCAAGTGCTTTAAATATTGGACGGAACCTGAAGAAGGAGTTCTTATCTTTGCTGTAGAAGATTGCTTCCTGGGCTCTCATTTAAATTAATTTAAAAAACAGTGTTTGATGTTAGCATTTAAGAAAGCAAACTCAGCTTTGGCCTGCAAGGCCTTTGCTCCTGCACTTGCTTGCTGTTTGCCAGGACTCTGAGCAACAGGGGTAGTCAGCTGCATTACGTAGCTTAGGCCTCAGTTTAGGACTCCAAATTTTAATTTGATCAACAAAGTACTATAATATAGAGGTGATTCCTCATGATACACTGAAGTATTTCAGTAAGGAGTGGAATATGAATAAATGCTAAATAATTGGATGAACTGGGAGGTTTTTTTGTGTGAATTACTTGACTGGCCAAGCAGGTGCAAGTTTGTAATACTTATTGATCACTGGCAGAACTCCTTCTTCAGGTGAGTAGAGGGCTTGGTTCTTTGGCTTTGAAGTAGAGCATCACAGAAATGGAATAATGAACCTTGAAATATGTTAGTGCTAATCCATAGACCCAGAAACTAGCATGTGGGAGGGAAAAATGTAAGACGAGCAAAAAAGATTAAAAAAAAAAAAATGTTAGTTCTTGGTAGGCTTAGTTTGGAACATTCTCACTGAAATTTTCTGAGGCTCAAACTAATGAGTTACTGATTTTCAGTCAGCTGGTAAGACAGTGGGGGAATGTGGATTGGCACATTATTTATGAAGCGTTCTGATACTCTTTTGAAGAAAGTATTTATGTACTTATTAAAATCTGTTCAATCATCCATGCATAGCAGATGGATGAATAACTTTTCTTCTTTTGAAGTTCTGGCCTATGCGTTAAGTCAAGATTGATTTTTGCTGGGGGTTTTGTCTGTTTTTGGGGGGGGGGGGTGTTGTTTCATTTGTGAAATGTTCACTGTTTTTCTTTTTTATTGAAGAACACACACAGCTGTTAAAATTGCCCCACGATACAGCGCACCTGTAATTCATGTCCTGGATGCATCAAAGAGTGTTGTGGTTGTAAGTTCTAAATTATAGTTTCTCATCCATGCAGGAATACGTGCCCTGTTTTTCTGTAGTGCCTCTCATCCTTTCCTCTGAGGCTTAATGTTATGGCAGAAAACTGAAGAGGCACAACAGAGGCTAGTTTATAAACTACTATTGCTTCAGTTATTTTTTGCTGCCACGTGGTTATCTCATCTGACTTGTGTCAATTGTTGTTGCTGGATACTTTTACTTAAAGGCCTGTTTCTCTAGCAAGGGTGACATGATTCACTGAGTCTTTGACTGGTTTTGAGATTTTTTTTAGTGGAGAGTGATGGGGTTAGATGTGAAGTCCTGTTCTCTCTGTTCTGGATCTATTTCTGAAGTTAGTGATACGGCAGCATTAGTACTAGAAAATGTGTGACTGGAGTTTTCCAGGATGGATGCTCTTTTTATCAGACAAATGGGTAGTCTTAGCTGGCAAGTATCTGCTTAGATACTTAGATGGAAGTAGGCCAAGCTGTGTGTTGTTTCTATGGCCATTCAGTCTCTAAAGTCTTGGAGTATTCTCCTCAGGTCTTTCCAGAGCCACACTTCTCTCTGCTAATATTACTTGTGTAGTAGGGCAGTGCTCTCAGTAATAATTGTATTCTTAAATATGTTTTACATCTGGTTTGTAGATTAGTGGTAAGGCTTAGTTCAGTGTTGTCAAGTGTAATTGGAAGCAAGTCTGGAAAGACAGATGGCTTAGTCTGAAGTTCATACTTTGTCCTTCCTATAGATTGTTACAGTATGTATTTAGTGCTTTCTCTTTCTCTTTTTTTCAGTGCTCCCAGCTTTTAGATGAGAGTGTAAAGGATGATTTCTTTGAAGAAATATTAGAGGAATATGAAGAAATTAGACAAGAACACTATGAGTCTCTCAAGGTACAAATGTGATAGATTTAGCTTCTTTTCTTGTTTGAAGTGCCTGGTACTTGCCTCATTACTAACTCTCACTTTCAGCTCCTTATGAAGACCTTTGGGTATATTTGTTCAGATTTAAAACATGCAGTAGAATTTACAGTAAGCTTCCAGAAGTGCTTATGAAATTGGATTTAATAAGCTATAAGGGGAAATTCTGCAGGAGTCCAACACATGCTTGGCAAATTCTTCATTGTCCTCAATGGGCCATCAGTGGTTATCTAGGACATCTCCTTGGAGCTGGCAGTCATGTCAACTTAACCAGCCTACAGGAGACCAGTGCTTTTCTGGAGAGGTAGCTGGAAATGGGGAGCTGTCCTGGGGTTATTAAAATGGCCCTGGTTGCTTTTGCTGGTACTAAGTAACACTCTGAGTATTTTACACCACCGTGCTTTCCTGATGTGTTCATATTGTTTAGGTTAGAGATCTGAGCAGTGTCAAAGTAGAGAGTTGAGGCTACCATTTAAGGAAATTGAAGAGAAGGAAGCAATGAAATGTGGAGATGGACTGTGCAAACTAACAATAGGAAACAAATAGCATATGACTCCTCTGAGGCCACCTTTGGAAATAAACATAGAAGCAAGCTGAAAGTCATCTGGCTTTTACCTGGGCTCTTGATAAAGAAAGATAAAGGCCTCCTGAGGACATTTGGCTTGACCAAGTTTAAGACTGTCTTTGCACAGAGCAGCAGTCCATTAAGCTGAGATCAGCGAGTGCAGCACTCTCCTTAAGCAGAGGTCACCAGTGAATTCATGGGCCTTACTGAAATAGCTATAGGTTTCCTGTGCCTTTCAGAAGAGCTAGTAATTTGCCCAGAGGCATGCTGCAGTCACTGGTGGTGCTGTAACTGCAATCCTAAGCTTTTTGCAGTCGGTAGCATAATACCTTGCTGTACCTGTATTTTCACATATTTTGAAGTAATAAAGGAACTTCTGATGTAGTTCAGAGGAGCTAGAGATATTGTTGGCCAGTTTTGTTAGAAGTATCCAGGGAAAAAATAATGGTATGGCTGTGATGTAATCTTACTTTACACTTGTGAACTGGGAGTTGTTGGAACTGAAATTTTCTGTTGTCAGATTTGTGCCAGGGACTATTCTGAGTAAAACTTTACCACCAAGTCAGCAGTTAAGAGTTTATCTGCCTGAAAGATGGCTGGCACTGTGAAATTCACCTTTATGTCCATACAGGAAAGAAGATACTTGTCTCTACAGCAAGCTAGAAGAAAAGGTTTCCATAACGACTGGTTATCAGGCCATAAACCAGGTCAGTTTAAATGTTGTTTGTTGTTGCTGTGCCTTTATTTTATATGTATTTATTTTATATATTTTTTAATTAGAATATGCTTTATTAAACTTCAGGATATAGTAGCGTAACAACTTGCGTAAATTGGTGTCTGTCTCAGTGGAGATTTTTTTTTTTTGCATAAAATTGAGTGTCCTGTTTCAGCTTTGTTTCACATATTTAAATAATAAATTAATAGTTTAAAAAAAATTTGGAAAAAAGATACTAAAGCAGTGAGTTAGTTGTAACGCCGTATAATCAAGGATAAGCCTCATGCCGCCTTTGCAAAATAATGTCAGACTGGCTCGTTATATTGCAAAGCTTACTATACCATATTTAGGGAACACAAGTTGTGACATGGCATGTGCACCAAATTCCTCCTAATGCTTTTTCCTACACTTCCCCCATCAGCTTCTGTACCAGTTTGTTTTGATTTAAAAAAAAGAAAATTAGAGACGAGAAGTATAAACAGCATTCCACAAGAAGTTGCATCCTGCGGTGACATTAACACTTCACTGCTTTCTGTCATTTCATTTACAAGACTCAACAAGATGCTAATTTTCAGTAGCTCATCTTAATATAGGTGTTATAAAGTGCTGAACAGCACAGACAGAAAAAGTGCAAAGCTTGTAGATACATCATGATATAGATCCATCCTGCTTTTTAACTTGTGCACATGCATCTGAACAAGTGTGTGGTGGTTGCAAAAGTTCTTAAAATTATATATTATTTCACGGAATTATTCTACGTTACTATAACATGTAATATGTCCGTGTATAGGAAGCAGGATTTGTAAATACGAAAGGTATATGCCTGTAAAATATGTTAGGTGTTGATAAGTTGAGCAGGTTTTTTTAGTCTTCTCTTTTGGCCAGTATGTTAGCCAATGAAATAAGTTTGGAAGGCCAACAGCTAATAAGTGGTGATTTATATGGAAGAACAAATTTCAATTTTATATGCCTTTTTTTTATCCCATTTAACTGTAGAGTATGGTATGACTTGGGGAATGCTATGACAGTGAGATTTGTAGGACAGTTACTTTCGAAGATGTCATTTGCAGTGGTGGAGGCTGGTGAGCATCAGTTATGCTGCACATATAAGAGCAATATTAAATTATTTTCATCATGTCAGATTGTACTTCTGATTCCTACAGTTAAACCAAAATTCATTGGCACAAAAGTCTTTGAAGATTATGACCTGAAGAGGCTGGTTGAATACATTGACTGGAAGCCTTTCTTTGATGTCTGGCAACTTAGGGGAAAGTATCCCAACCGGAGTTTCCCAAAAGTCTTTAGTGATAAAACTGTAGGTGAGTAGTAAAATTGCATGTACTTCATGTAAATAATCCTAACAGACCTGCCATGCTGCATTAAGATTCTGAATGTTTTAAAATACATACGAATAGTGAAAATACATGAAAACCTAGTGTCACTGAAATAATATGTTTAAAGTAACGCTTAGTGAATGAAGTGTTGGCATGTGAGGCTGCAAAGTAAGTGGGGGGGAAATGCCCAATCATCTTTTTTAGAATTCACCTGCCAAAACACAGGGAGGTATTTCAATGACAGAAAATGGCAGCAGAAGCAGTTAATATACCTATGTCCCCATTGTGGGTGAAGATGGCAAGAGGGCACTGTCTCCTTTTAAAACTACAGTAGGCCTTGAAAGACACGATTAAAATGCAAGGGTGAAGCTGAAATCAATGGTCTGGGTCTGCTGCACGGTCGTAATGTTCTTACACTTGTTCTCAGTTGCTCATTTTGTTCTGCATCTTCTGCCTCTACTAGAATGGTGCTGGCTGAAACCTTTTCTTCCACCAAAGATACATGTTGTTACAGCTGTATAGACATAATCACACTGCTGTCTGTCTGTTTGCTGTAGCTGACAGATTGTTGCAGTCATCAGAGAATTATGTGGAAAATGAACTAATCTTCAGCAATTCTTAAGCCCATTTAGGCAGTTGTGAAAACATGCCTTTTCTAAAGGTTTGTTGCGTTTTTTTGATAGGTGAAGAAGCAAAGAGAGTTTATCATGATGCTCAAAATCTGCTGCAAATGTTGATTAATCAAAAGAAATTACAAGCCAGAGGTGTGGTTGGGTTCTGGCCAGCTCGAAGTGTTCAAGATGATATCCATATATATGCTGTAGAAGAGGCAGTAGGATCTTCGGAACCAATAGCAAAATTTTATGGTTTGAGGCAACAGGTACGGTGACAGAACATTTGTTAAATAGTGATTTATATTTTTTTTCTCCCCCTGGATTGCAAGGATGTAACAGAAGTGCCCTATGAAAATCTGTGCAGAAAATGGTTGTTGCAATCTATCTTGCAGTTGTCCTTCCATTTTTTCCAGTAATAACAAGATCTTGTTAGTGATGACACAGGTATTTGTATTGTAGTATTTGTAGTATTCTGCATTGTAGTAGTTGTACAAAATGCTTTATAGATTTGACATCTTCAGAAATGACATGCATTTTTGTCTTCAGTTTGATATTTAAGATGTCCTAAAGCACTGTGCTGTATAAAATCACATGGATCCCATGAGCTAAACTAGAACCTAATGAACCTTACTTCTCTAATATCCCTGGATTCTGCCTTAGATGAGAAGTTCTGCTTGGGTGTGTTAAAGGTTAAACACACTTACACCTGGAAAATAAAGCACAATGGAGATAAGTGGTTTTGTTAGTCTTAATTTTGATGTAGAATTCTCCGTATGAAGAGGCAGTTTAGAATTGGTTAGTTGGCTGCTAATTCTGATTGAGAGAATCATGAAGTATTCATGCTTGAATCATACTTAACTAGATTTGTATTTATTTTGACAGATGGAATATTTGCAAGATACTCCGCCTCTCCTCCTTCCTTACCTTCTGGCTTGGCTTCTTCATAGTAGACATATTCAGAGCCATCAAACATGGCAGAAACAAATTTAACAACTACCTAAATTTCTGAAGTACAGTATTCTATAAGGACAGTCCTGTGCCAGTATTGCAGAACTGTACTAAGGAATACATGGCTTCAAGTTTATCTGTTCAGGTTTCCTGGAACAGATTATCTCTTGCGTGAAGGTGGATCCTAGTGTGTCTTGACAATCTGTGGCAGACGTTTATATAAACTGTTCTCACAAGCCTTCAGGCAGGGCTGTTCCAGGGCCTTTACAACCTAGTCAAACATTTTGATATCCCGTGTACATCAAGTTTACTACAGTTTCTTTTTCCTGGCCTTTTCCCAGGGTTCTCCCAAAGAGAATGTCTCAGTTGGTGTTGTCTTGTAGTGGTTTTTACTATTGGAATACTGTTGTTTTCCTTTATCTTGTATAGTCCAAATTTGTTCAGGCTTTTCTCAAAGGTTAAAGCCATGAAACTTTGTGCTGTTGTGGGTACTGTTCTTCTGGACTCCACGTATTTCAGCTGCATCTCTTTCGATCTGGTGTACATAATATTTCAGCAGAGGCTTCACCAGAGCAAAGTAGAAAAGAATAATTGTCTACTGTTTCTTATATAAAATGTTCCTTTCAGTACACAAGAGTTCTCTCCATGAAATTGACGCTATTAAGGATGTGATGTAAATCTAAAAGTTGGAGATGCATTTAGCATTTTCCTTAACTATAATCATTACAAAAGAATCTTAAAATTGACATAGGTTTCACCTGTATGGAAAAAGGCTATTTCTTCAGCTTTATGGCACTTTCTGTAATCTAGTAGGTTGTAGAAACTAGAGAAACAGTGGACCATTTTATTGTGGTTTTTGGGGATGGAGGTGTGTTACTCATTTGTTTTTAAACTGCAGTTGGGAGTGGGTGGAAAGCATTGTTAACATATTGTCATAGAGTAAGGAAACTTGGAGAGGAATCTTCAGCTAAGTGATAGCCGCGAAGTAACTTTTATCTCTCTGCAAGTTGGGTAGCTTTATAAGAGCTGTGCCACTTTTTAAATAGCAGTCATGTTCCTACAATGAATATTCTGATAAGATCCTCAACTGTAAAACTTCTTGTTAGGTGCTATGGCCAGCATTCAGTTACCTCTTTCTATTCCCTTCTTTGCATTTTGAAAAGGGACCCAGTGAGCGGTATATTTCCTGTTTGCGTAAACCCACTTGAACTTTGCTTAGGATTCAACTTTTCAGTGGTGATAGATACGTGGTTCTTTTGTATTTGTGTGTGGCTAATGTAAACCTACATCCTGGGGCAGTGTTTTGTCTGGATTACTGAGCACATGGTCTGTAGGTTAAGAAACTTAAGAGCGCTTAGAAACTCTCACAGCCATTCTAAAATGGGAGGTGCTGAAGAATTCTGCAGTTTGCATAACTGGGATGTGAACTGCCAACCATTAGTTTTGCTTACAAATGTAGAATCTGTAAGTGCCAGAGATGAAAAATTCCTCCTCTTAGCCAGTGGTTGGCACAAGAGTGTTCCTTATTTTGTAATATTTGTCTGCAGAATAAGTCGTTATAGCTTACTAGCTGTAAATAGAAGCAAAATATCTCTGTATATGTATTCAGCACAGCATCTCTTCTTTGACATTTTGTTCTTCACTCATCTAAACACTCGGAGTAAGAGAGGTGTTTTTCTTCTAATTCAAGTACAAGAAAGCTATTGCAGTTTGATAATAGGTGTTTGTCAGAAACGCTTAAGCCCTTTAGTCTTAAAAATATGGCATTTAGGTTAATAGCACACTAATAATAGAGTTTTAAAATGTTCTGATTTATTGCATTGTTTTTGTTACCTTAGGCTGAGAAGGACTCTGCCTGCACAGATCCATATTACTGCCTCTCTGACTTCATAGCACCACTGGATTCTGGCATTTGTGACTACTTAGGCCTATTTGCTGTGGCCTGTTTTGGTGTAGATGAGTTATGCAATGAATTTAGGAAACAGGATGATGAATACGACGTCATAATGGTAAAGGCTCTTGGTGATCGGTTGGCAGAGGTATGAGGTTTTTATCATGTGTCTCCTTGCAAATTTTCTGACTGTGATAGATTTGCTTGACAGGTTCCTCTTTCAAGTTGTAGCATAAACTTAGGCCGTTGCTGGTGATGTGTGCTCTGCATTAAATGTGATAGTGAACTGGTTCTACTGAAACTGTCTTGAGAGTCCTCTTTGAGCCAGAGGGGACTCTGCTGTCCATATCTTCCAGCTGCAAAAGCATCTTTGAGCAATTTTTGAGGGTTTCGATGACTGGTAGAATTTAGTAGATTTTAAAACAAGACTGTTCAAGAAGAATTATCTTTAAATCTTGTTTTCTCTACATGAAAATGTGTTTGGAGCCAGGTGGTGTGACCCACCAGTTATATTCTTGAACTGCAGACGTGCCTTCTGCTTTCAACGGTGACCATGCAGATGTATCCAGGGTACCAGTCTTTTGACTTAACGTGCCTTAAACTTAGACAGATGTGCTCTTCAAGCTCTAACTGAAGTTGTTTAGAAAATGCCATCTCTTCCCTCCTGCCCTTCTATCTCCATCTGCTTTCCTCCGTGCTTGCACTTAAGTAACCATGTTAAAACTTACAGCAGCGTTGGCGCAAGGCAGATGGGGTTAGCTCTAGCTGTGTATTTCAAGCTATAAGAGCTTGAGGGATTATTATTAGAGACCAGCTAAAGATATTACTGAAGTGGAAATTTCTCCTGAAGGCAACCATTGCTGGCAGAATAGTGCTGTAAGAACAGTTAAGAAAATCTGTTGCCCACTTTCAGCTAGAGGGAAGGTCCTATACTAGAAAGAGCAGTGGCGCGTATATCCGATGCCAGCATGGACGCAGGAATGATGTGGCCTGCCATAGGTAGACCTGGAGGAAATACCCAGGCAGTCAAGTCTTTGGCGCTATAATGATGTATCACTACCATAGGCTAACGAACTTCATCTTTTCCCGTTACTTGTCCACATCTTTACCGCTGTGAGTATGCAGGATTTTAAAACAAGACAACAAAAAAGCCACTGTCTACCAGTAAGAGAAAAAACAAAAATACTTCGATTAGCAAAATAAGTATTGTATGTGAATTTTGACGCTATCAAATTTCTCACCTATGAGAGAATCCCTCAAAAATTAAAATGGGAATGGGGAGAAAGTCTCGTATCATTGTTTGTCTTTATCAATAGCTATTGCATCCGTCTACACAAATTAAAAAAAAAAACAAACAAACAGATCTTTGCATTCTGTTCCCAGGCATTTGCTGAGGAGCTACATGAAAGGGTTCGAAGGGAGTTCTGGGCTTACTGTAGTACTGAGCAGCTAGATCTCTCTGACCTACGCAGAATTAAGTATGAGGGAATTCGCCCTGCCCCGGGATATCCAAGCCAGCCTGACCATACAGAAAAACGCACCATGTGGAAACTTGCAAACATTGAGGAAGCAACAGGTACCTCTGTCTGCTTTAGTAAGATTCTTAAACTGTTTTTATGTGAATGAAAGATTGAAATGCCAACAAAACAGTGAATTGGGTGGGTGCAGAGCTACATAAAAAAAATGTGAACCGAAGCAGTTCTGGAATTGCTGTCTTCCCCTTTTCACTGCCTTTTTTATTTTGCCTCATTCGAGGAAGAATTTACAAAATACTACGAGTGCTTTTGGTGACGGAGTTGTATCCATAATTAGGAGATTGCATGCAAACAGGGCTCTGCTGCACAGAGAAAAATTCTAGCATCCTTATGGTTGCAAGAAGACATTCCAGATATAAACAGGAAGAAAGCCAATTCAGCAGTGTATTTTCTGGTCCATAGAAACCTTGAGATGGTAACTCTTAAAAAAGGAATACATTCCATTTATTTTCCTCTGATATTTTACTTGTCAGACATTTCACTGCTACATCCACAATTCCAAAAATACCTTTCTGTGTTTCAGAACCTCTACTTACCCATTTCATTTGCCAAAATGTCATAGGTTTTTTCCTTCAAACTGTATAGTTACTCTACAGTAATACTGTAATGGAAATCTGTAATCTATTTAAAGCTATGTGTATTCTTTCAGTAGTCAACTAAGTGGAAAATGGTTAGTTCATCTGAAGCCTGCCTGGGTTTTGAGTTTGCTTGAACCTGCCCAGCAAAAAAAGGTTCTGAATTTATGCTTATTATTATTTCAGAGAATAAGAAAATTCTCATTCTGTTTTCCAGGAATTGGTTTAACTGAATCACTAGCAATGATACCTGCTTCTGCAGTTTCTGGTCTCTATTTTTCCAGTCCCAAATCCAAATATTTTGCTGTTGGCAAGATATGTAAAGATCAGGTAACTTGCACTGTCCGTTGTGGTAGCGTTACAGTGTCAAAAGCACCTTGTGAGCAGATGTTCCAAAAAGTTTCATAAACAGTAAAAGCTGGAGTTTCCAAATCTTTATCATGTCTTGTGGTCCTTTTTCAGGTTGAAGATTATGCGCTGAGAAAAAATTTGTCTGTGGCAGAGGTGGAGAAATGGCTGGGACCCATATTGGGATATGATACTGAATAAATGTGACACTTGTGGGCAAACATTTTCTTCTGATGGTCTGTTTGCCAGCAGGAACAAGAAAATCCTTCCCACTGAAAACAGCTTTCTTCTATCCATTCCAATAGCTTCTTTGATTGGTTTTGATTTTTGATCAAGGAGCTTAATATTTCAGATCTGCCCTGTGCTTTTGGCTTGAGACTGTGAATGCATTGCAGATCTCTTAGTCATAGCAATATTATTTTATTTATTTTTATTTCTTGCATAAATAACCTAGCTGATCAGCTATAGATGTAGGGTGAGACGTGGAAGCTGCAGACCTCTCCTGTCCTCAGGAAGGCTTTGAAATCAGGGGCAAGAATATCTATCCTGTTGGCTATGGATATACATAGGACAGAATTTGACTTCTGTTATTCTCATGGTTTTTTGGCAAGTCTAGGTGCAGAGATACGATGTGGTTTTTCTCTAAAGTCAGTGAAAGTTTTCTACTGAGTGATCAAGAACAACTGAAGTGCAACAGATCTTTCTTAAAATCTGTCTGCTCTGCGTTTAGATCATGCAATAGCAACATACGTTGTTCTCTCTGAATAGTAGCGGGATTTTAAATTACTTTGTGATTATGATTGTAGTTAGAACTATCAAAATAATACAATGGGTTGGAACAGTATCGGAGATGCTGTATTGTTGGCAGAAGATGGAATGGAATGACTGAGCCCATGGAGTTGTCCACCTCCTGCTTCCTCTTCCTTCCAGTGAGCCACAGTCTGTTTCTACTCTGCATAAAGGGTAATGGCATTTCCTACCTTACCGTTACGTTGTGAAGCTTAATTCCTATTTAAACAGTCTTTTGTATGTGAAAAATATGAGAGAAGGGTTATTGTTACTATAGACAGAAAGCTTGGAGCTGTCTTCAGTGTTTTACAAACTTTTAAAGCTTCCAGGTACCTGGATTTTAAAGGCAAATAGCACCAATACTGTCATAAGTTAACAGTTAATACCGTGGTCTTACTCTTCAGTTTTAACTCTGAGTGAGCTAATTGTTCATAGCTTTTAATAATCTCTGAAAAGTGCCTCAGGTATTATTTAAATGCTAATTTAGTAAAATATTGTGACAGAAACCCCCTCATTTTTCTGGTCTCTAATTGTAAATAAAAGACCAATACTGTAAAGAGAATGTTCTTTTAAATAGTTTATCTGTAATCTATTAATAGCTGTATAATTTTTGCAATGTCTTCATCTGACTTTATGCTTAAAGAATCATCTTGTATCAACAGTTTAATAAAGGTTAAGCTGTCAGTGGTGTTACCCTATTAGAATCCTTTAAATGGCAACAATAAAATGTGTGCAATAGTCTGAAAAGATAATGTCAAAATTAATATGCCCATTGTACCATGAATCTGAAATTATAAAGGCTGCTGTGGGGTTTTTAAAGCAGCTGAGTAAGTGTGTTCTTCACTGAATGTTTTAGAATGTCTCATCCTTTAATGACTTACAAAAATAATTTCTAAATGGATCTCTCCCCCCGTCCTCCTCCCCATCCATATCAAGGGACTTGAGACATGTCCTTGTTGATCAGCTGATTCTTGTTGCTAGAACGGTTCCTCACTAGAACACTCTTTGAGGCTGCCAAAAATACAGTTGAAAATTTGTTCCTGGAATGTGTAGCCTGTAAAAAATTGAAATCCTTTTTGCTTTCTGTTTGGTACTTGCACTTTTGCAAATCAATTTAATGCTTTGAATATCTTCTCTCCAGCACTCTTCCATATTCTTATATTTAGAAGCAGAGTGCCTTATTAGTCTGAAAATTTGATGTGTGAATGAGGTCAAAGTTTGACTTGTACAGCCTGGTTCATTTATTTATTTTCCTGAAATCAGCACGCAGTTCAGTGAGTAGAGCTGTGGCAGAATCAGACTGACAGAGCAGTAGGTGCGCTGCTGTGTAACCGTGGTGGTGCTACCTTGCGTACAAGCAAAGGGTTTAAAATGGTGTGCAATTACTTGATCCCTTCATACATGGCATCATACACTGAGAAAAAAATTTCATCTTTGCTTGCAAAACTTGTCATTGTGAGAATGTGTTTGGAAGAAGTTCTCATTGTTACGATGCAGATGTTTTTACCAAGGACAATTTCTTTCAATGTTTGTTGCTTGGAATTGTCAACTGACACTTTGAGTAAGACAAATCTTCATTATTCCCTCCAGCACAAAGGGGAATTGTGAAGGAAAAGGGTCTCGGTTCTAGCAGGTAAGATTATTTTACTTCCATGAAACTACTTTGAAAAACCATGGTAAGAATCTACCTCTTTGAAGTAATGCAATGGATACTGCCTAGGAGGGACTGACAAATACAGAATGCGTAAAAGATTTTTTGCAGTGCTTTTCTAACAAAGTTACAAGATGTTAAGAGATGATGAAAAATTAAGAATGCTTTGTAAACAACTTGGTTTTAATTCTTGTGAATAATTTACTTTGGATACTGATTTTTTTTTTCTTTTTTGTAAGTCAGGCCAGCAGGCCAGAGATAAAGTTTTGAGGCATATATCTTAATTTATGAGTGTCAGGAGTGACTACTATCCCTAAACCTGTCCCTTCATTATAAGGAATGTTTCAGTGCTGCTGATACTCACGGGAAGATTGTAGTGCAGTTTATTTTGGGGGTGAGGGTGCTACCATAGGTCAGTCCTCAAAAAAAAAAAAAAAAAAAAAAAAAACCACCCCGAAAAAACCCAACCAACCAACCAAACAAAAACCCACAAAAAAAAAAAACCAAACCAAAAAAACCCAACACCAAAACCAACCCAACCCTCACATTTATTTTTTATGCAAGTTTTTGAGCATTTTTTTGAGAATCTTCTGCTTTTTTGTTCACCAATGTGAACCTCGGTACACCCTTTCAGTTAATTTCTGCTTCTTGAAACACAACTGATGTCCAGAAACTGAGGGGAATAGTGAGGGTCCTTTGAGGGCCTTGCTTTTTGGAAGGGGGCTGGTTTACTGGTTAACTGTGACGGGGTTTCATGAAATGCGCTCCGAAGGCTTTGGCTGATTTACCTAAGCACGCCATGAAAAAGTAGGTTCAGTGTCTTAAGACTTTGAAGAGCAAGGAAAGAAACAGCTTCATTAATTAGCTCAGGAGGTGGTTCCATACAGGGACAGCAGCACGTGTTCTCGGTCACTGGAGAAATGATTCCTGTGCCCTCGATTATCACGGCCTTGTCGTGGCAGAGCCTGTTCAGCCCCTCTGCAAAGTCATCTCATTTGATTGTCAGGCTTCTGTAGGTGCCAGTACACTGTGAACAGTACAGAAACGTATTTATCATGCTTTCAAACACCACTTGCTTATTGTCCAGCTAAAGGCAGAACCGAAAAACCGACGCAGTAAGTCTGCGTGTGTGTTTTGGGCGGTTAATGCCGCCATGGCTGAGTACCCTGGGGTTTCTGGCCATGCCGCATGCCTGATAGAAGCAGCTGTGTGAAGCGGAACTTGGCAGAGAGTACCAAACTTGGCGGTTTGGGTTTGTGATTCGGCTTCAGCCAGGATGGCAAAAGCGAGCTGGTGATTATCCTGGCTGGCCTGGAACTGCCACGATGGCAGAGGTTGCACAGCCCTGTGTCCTGCCTCCCTGCTGCCCTAGCACGGTGTGGCCTGTGCCTGCAGCTCCTGACCAGGCTAACGGGGAGTGTTCTCACACCAGGGTGGTCTCTGCCATTCCCTTCCCACAGAAAGAGCGTGAAATAAGTGGAGGGACTGTGGAAAATCGGGCTTGCCCCATCTTCGTTCTTGGCTCATGGCCTCTTCTACCCCCTCTCCCTGTTGAATCGGGCTTCTCTTCCTCATTCCCTCTCCAGTAGTCCCCCTCAGCTGCATGTCAGGGTTCGGCAGGTTCTGCCAAAATGGAATTGTAAACGTTTTTAAATAAGTTTCTTTTAAAGTCTGAACCAGTTAGCTGTTCCAGGAAGAGGAATTTTTGCCTGGCGTGCGTTGGACAATAGTAATAACTGGTGCTGATAGCTGTGCCTATAGGAGCCTTATCCTACGTGCGTTAGTCATTCCTAACGGCTACCGAGAAGGCCACGAGATGGGTTAAACAATTCCCTGTGTCTTAACTGCATCTTTAGTTACGTGATTGTTTTCATCCAGACAGCAAAACTAAAATGTGTATTAATTGCGTCCTTTGTCAGTGTAGTATTTTAAATCCACTAATAATAATAAGCTGGTAACAATGAAACTATATAAAACTAATGTCATTTTCAACCAAAGTGTTTTAATGGTATGAATTGCTAAGAGGTAGAGAATTTATCTGTGCCTTGCTTTTACAACAAATGCTTTTAAAATTCTTTCGGTACTTGGTGACTTAATTATTTTATGATGAAAAATTTATCTTGACTACAAACTCAGGTTATGTTTGAAACGCTAACCATTTGATTTAAAAGGATTTACCACTGCTGTCTAGAAATAGGTGATAAAATTATTTAGCTAGGAGACTGGAAAGCTTGTTGTACTACTTGGAGAAATTACTACATGTAACCAAAGAAGCTAAAGTGGTGTGGAACTCACAGAGGGTAACTTAATTTCAGAAGAACAGACGGTTCTTTAGAAGGAGCTGGAAGATTAAGTAAGAGTTATGGCAAACGTATGTCTTAAAAAAACAGGTATTCTTAATCTTGCAGTAAATGAAAATAAAAGCTGTAGTCTCTACTTGATGTATACCATCAGAGTATAAGAAATACAACTTGAGAACAATTTTTAAGGAGCTTTCATTAATCTAATGTGCACTTGGGATTAATGAGTTGTATTTACATGTTTATGAGTGAGGGAAGGAGGAGGAAATAATAGTTAGGTTGTGGACTTGTACTAGGAGGAAGTAACAAGATGTTGAAAAAAAGGGAAAAAACCACTCCTTCGGAGTTGGAATCATTACTTAGATGGAAGTTTTTGACAGAATTTTCAGTTGACACCGGTGTTCCCTGACTCTGGCAGAATACCGTGATACATGGAAATAAAACATCCTGCTTTTTCCAGGGCTTTCAAAGATGTTCAAATTCTGCATCAGCTCTGTGTCTGCACATAGACATTAGTGTTATTTTGACCTGAGAATTGCTTCAGTCAAGTCAGTAAAATACCACTTGCTGCACAGATGTAATGGATGGGGTTTTTCCTTAGTCAAGGTGTTTAAAAGATCTTTTTTTTTTTTTTTTCTGTTTGTGGGAGTGCAGTTTCCATTGGATGTTTTGTTCTTATTCTTTCATATACTTGGTCTGTACTTTTTTCCCTTCTTTCTGCTCCACAGTACAGGTGTGGAGATACAACTCGGAGTTCTCTCATGGCCTGTGAGTGCTGCGTGATGTTTGATTTTTTTTAATTAAAAAATAAATCTTATTTTGGTTTTTGTTTAATTTCAGCAAGATTCTTGCCAAATAGCCTCTTCCCAGGAAGTGGGCAACCTCATTCCTTTTAATCTGGCCAGCATTTGGAAATCTAAGTTGAGGTTCAGACGTGGTGTGCAAAAGGGAGGTCTGAAAACGTGTCAGTTCTCTGTGGTTGGTGGACTCCGTCCACACTTCTGTTCCTGTTGTGACCTTGTGAGAACAAATACGTACGTATCTTTGTAGATTAGGGCAGCAGTGGTGCAGGAAGTAAGAGATAAGAAGCTGCACTGTACAGCCGAAAGACCTATTTAGCAAAGTGTTCTTTAGAGATGCATTGGTACAACGTGTACTCCAGCTCCTGTCGTTGATCAGGATGCATTTTCAACTGCTGTCTCAATCTTGTCTGTACTAAGCTGCTTTTATTTCAGGAAATCGCTACTCGTGAGGTCTCATGCTTTGCTAAATACTGGGCAACGTCTTCTTCGCTTAATCAGGCATTTATAATGAATGACTTCGCAGTAACTATCTGCTGTTATATTTTTGGCTTTCATAAACCTTTCTGTAACCAGATAGATGGCTTGCTTCAGAATGCTGTTACCGAATGAAGAAATACGTGGTTTCTCTAAGGCCCATAAGATCAGATTTTATTTAATCAACACCTGACCCGACAGGTTTACACGGGTGTGGTCAAGGGTTTACAGACCAATCTCGTTAGTCGGGAAGTTTGCTACTTACAAAAACATGACCATGTTTATACTCTTTATTTAGGAAATAAATGTAAACACTTAATTATTTTACTTTCTTCCAAATATTGTTCCTCGCATCTCAGGGCAGGTAAAGGAATAAAAGTTCTGATTCAGTTGTCGTAATACATACGGTAAGAAGCAGCAACGCAAGAGATTCAAAACTTAATATGATGTAAAAGCGTACAAGTACTTACTGATATCATCTTGTCTCTTCAGATAAACATTAGGTGAGGATGCTGTAAAACAGGAGTCAGCAGTCACCTAATGCTCAGTGAAGATTTAGACTTTCAGATGTTGGATCGGCAGCACTTCATGGAATTTTAGGCAATATACTACATGCGTTGCCTTCACCTTTTGTGTCAGTTTCTCCCACAACTGAATCTTGCTGCTGCATCCAAATTCCTGGGTATTCCGCAAGAAGTGTTTGCCACGGATTTTGTTGAAGATTTTGATGTGCATTTCCAGGATTATTTTTTCAAAAGTCTAAAGCATCACACTGTACATGAACATTTCAAGTTCTTGAACTATAGAATACTTGTTTTTCCTCAAAAAGTCTCCAGGTACTGATGAATTTATTATTTTTTTTTTTTTACCACTCAACTGAATCAAATGGCCTGCATTTCCTCACAGCTCCAAGTATGCTGGAAGAGGGAGTGAGGAGGGAAAGGAGTTTCTATGGTACTTTTTGTTCTTAAATCTTGATTAGCATATGTGTCTGCTGTCATATTCATTGCTTGGGAGCTAAAGCGAGCTGGAACAGCCTTTAGCAGGTGCTCCAGTGTCTGATCCAGCTGCTGTTAAAGTCTGTACTTACCTGAAACACAACTTTGATCAGTCCTGATGCAATAATCTGGGAAGAAAATTCAGCGTTGTCCTGACAAAACCGGTTGAGGGCTAACAAAATGTGCTGTTAAACCTCCCTTGGTGTCTCAGCTTCATTGAAATAGATGGCTGGGGCTGTGAAAGTGATTTTTGCTCTCATTCTGAAACACCTGATGGCAAGCGCTAGCCTATCGAGCCAGGAACAGATGAACTTTCCAGCGGTGGGTCCAGGTGATCCATTGTAACCATCCATCTCGGGGACGTTTGTGGGAGGTCGCTGAGCAGAACCAGCAGCGTGGGTATTGATTCTGTTTTGCAGACTGAAGGATGGAAGGTGTAAAGGTTGATGAGGATTGGCAAATGCTCTGAAAATATTTTCATGGTTTCAAGCCTCTTGTGTTTTTAAAACAAATACTGTTTAATGAGATTTCGAGACTTACAGTCCGTGACAGTCATGTGACTATACATTGTGCTGACTTTCTATAGACTGTTGGAGTTCCATTTGGCCCTTTTTTAAAGAAGAGCTGCCTTTTAGTTAAACTTCCTCCTTAAATATGTGTTTCATGTTATGTAATTCTACAAGTACTGTCACATCTTTCATGCTGGTTGTGCACACGGTGCTCAGCAATGGCAAGGCAGCTGCTGCGGTGTGGCTGTTGCTAATCGATCCGAACAAATTTGAGAATTGTGTTACGGTTTCTTTCCAGAAATGTCAGCATGAAGTATAGAAAAATCTCTTGCTTTTGTAACTCAAATGAGGGCTGTAATGGTGTGAAATTCTTGGTTACGTAAAATATCTTGCCATGCGATCTCTTGATCTGTCAGTAAAATATGCCTTGGTTATAAGTAAACTGACAGGGGTTTGTTTTGTTTTTTTTTTTTTCATTTTCTCACGGTACTTTTAATGGCTGTATACTACTTTGGAACTGGCAGGTTCATTCATTTTTTTTTTTATTTTTTTTTTTTTTTTTTGCTGCTGCTGATTCTGTTCTGGCCACCGGAGTTTTTACGTAGCTTCCAGACTGTTACAGTTCTCCTCCACTCACACTTATTTGCCAAGTAGCTTGGTAGTCAGACTTATTATTTTGATATCTTCTGTTGGAAATTTCACTGGTTGTGAAGAGGCTGTGCTCTGCACTCAGCTTTATTGTTTGTGGGAGTCTTTCTAAGCCATCTGCCCACAGAGCTGGTATCCTCCTCTCACCTGGCTGAGGAGCTGAGGGCTCTGCAAAATGAAGGAGTCCAAGTAAGCCTGTGAAGGATGTAAAAGGACGCAAATGTTTCTTGGTTCATCTGGATTACAGGTGGTGTTTTTTTTCCAAAGGAATTAAATATTCCAAAGCCTGTAACAGTCTATTTGCTGTTTGCTAAAAAAGCTTGGACCGTTTTTCTGTCCCTTTCCCAGGTAGGAATTACTTTAATCACTACAAAGCTAATTATGATTATGGGACTGGAAGAAATCAAACATGAGACTGCTGCTAAATTTAAATGTAGCTCTTCACATTAGTAAGTCTGAAAAGCCAGAACAGTTTGCCTAAGAAGAAACACGTGGTTTTGTTTTTGTCTCTGAAATAAGTTTTCCAGAGGATGGTTTGTGGGTACTGGATTGGTATGGCTAATCCCTTTGAGGCAGAAAAGGAAGCTCTTCATATATCCGTCACAACCATCACAAGCTTTTTAATATCTGTGATGGAGGATTTTTTTTCCTTGCTGTAAAGTCCATGCCTATTGCATTGATGTGTATTGGGCAAAAGCCGTTACTTAATGTTTCTATGTAAATATTGCAATTACAGCTGCTAGGGGAACGCTGCCTGCTCAGCGTGTTTGGCCTCGCTCCCTCGCCTTGGTGGCAAGCAGCGTGCCCGTGCTCGAGGTTTGCTTGGCTGGTATGAGCTGAGAATTTTCACTACCCCCCTGCCCCACCTTTGGTATAAGCAAAATCGAAAGGCACGTGCCCTGTGGTAGCCGCAGGCAGCACTGCCGGTAACTCCTGCAGTTTGGGAAGAGGTGTGCAGCTCTTCGGGATGCTGTCTCAGCTGTGACTGAAGGATAGCAGGTACCTGGCCACAGGTTGCTGTTCGAGGGATGAAAGGCCCACATTATAAAAAGTGAGATTTGGCCAAAACTGGTATTGAACTTCCAGGCACTTCATTTGAGTATGCTCGTTTTGGTCATCTGCTAGTTCTCCCCAGTACGCCTTACTGGTCCACCAGGCATGATCTGCTTCTGTCAGTCCCCTGGAAACAGCCACGTCAGTAGGGAGATGTTTTGGATAAGGAACAGTACTCTGCCACTGGGTTCATGACAGGCAACTACCTTTCCACCTTTCAGAGGCTGCATTCTTAGAGCCACAATGGCGGCTTTCTGGGTCCAGTTTTGGCATAGTGTGGTGGAGAATTCTTTTTTTTTTTTTTTTTTTTTAAATTTAATTTTATGTTTTGGAAGATTGCAATCATCAGGGTCTCTACTTCTACATATTTAAAGGGTTGTGAGTCTTGCATTAAAAAAAAAGTAACAAAAACAAAAATACACCCACCCCCCCTATACTACAAAAAACCAACAGCAACCAACCATAACTTTAGATATTAATTTCCAGGCTAGTTTGTAATAGTTGAGTCCAGTTAGTATTTCCATGAACAGTTACAGTCCTCACCTGCAGCTGTGTAATACACATAAAACTGTAACAGTTGTCTTTGCTGGGGAATATTTTCAAGAAATTATTTCTAGTCTGCTACCGGTAATGATAGGCCAGTTTTTTAAATATATAAAGGACTGATCACCATGTTGATAAACATTCTTTGGAACAGCTCTTCTGGCAGAGGTATGAACAGGAGTCGGCCTCTTCGCACCTCGGTGCATCTGTTTCCAACTAATTTAAAAAAACCCCAACCAACCAACCAGCAACAAAAAAAGCCACAAGACTTCGCTGGCAGCCTGCCTGCCTGGTGTTGAGTAGTGCTACTCCATCAGGGCTGGAGGGAGACCAGTGGCGAATGGCTTGCGCGGTGGCTTCTCCCAGCAGTGCTGCGGAGCCGCGCGGACGTCGCGGACGGGCAGTGGGACGTGAGGGCGCAGGCCTGTTGCCGGCGGTGGTGCCGCTGTTTGCAGCACCCACACCCCAGCAGCTCGGCCCTTTCACCAGCGTGACGTTAGGTGCAGGTCAAGTGGTAGGTACGAGCCCGTGGCAGCTGCTGAAGGAGAGGCTGGCAGCGGCAGCGTGCGCCGTGCCCGCGGGGCCGTACCGCGGAGCCACCTGAAGGCCGGGCTGCTGGCACCGGGCTGGTGAGCGTTTGCCACGCGGTCCTGCGGCGGCGGGAGCGGGGTCAGCCTTGCCTGCAGGATGCGGGGGCTTCTGGCCCGCTCAGCTTCAGGTGCCTGTGTGCCCAAGAACGGGAGGGGAGCCCAGGCTGCGCTTGGACTACAACGTAGACTTATCCCGCCTGACGGCTGGAGATCGGTGAAATCCAGTTCCCATCTGACCCCCCTTTTGACTTGCTCTGAAGCTGCTGCACAAAATTGCCAGCACAAAAAGCAGATTGCTTTGTTCTAATGGCCCGCGCGGGTTTGATTCTTGATTCTTGGGATTCCTGACCTGCTGCTGCCACAGAGCTGCTGCAACAATCGTGAAAGTTCTGCCCGCAAAAGCAGCTAGCGTAGCACAGCGTGGAGAGGCACCGCTGCCTGCAGGATTCTGGAGTCAGCAGCTGGATAGCCATGTGGCACAGCGCCTCAGGTATGTTTTGCCAGCCTGCAATTTGTATTCCCGTTAAAACCAATTAATATGACTCATTAATAAAATACTCATAGATAATGTAGTCTCTGTAATCTTTTGATAGTTTAATCAAAACTTGAACATTGGCTGAACCTCCAACTTGTAATGCAGACCCGTCCCATCTTTGAAGGCAGTTGGCCTCCTTTAAAATATATTCTGTTGGCAGAGTGTAAGCACTGCCTTTTCACAGTGGCACGAAACATTGCTTAACACAGGTACCCCGTTACTCAGCAGAGGCCAGATATACTGTACTGTAGGCCGTGTTTTATTAGAGACGTTCCTAGTGGTCCAAAATTTGGAATCTGCTACATACTTTGTTTTAATTCTAGAACGCGTGAACAGTGGATGTTTGATTACTGGACACAGCGTAGCTGAGCACGTTATGTTTCCAAAGGCACGATAATTTTAAGAAGTAACTTCTCGATGCAAAAATGATGTACAAGCATAAAAAACTTCCTGCTTTCAGAAAGATAACTGGACAGTACTTACGTGAGCAGATGAGGTAAGTACTGTGTGTGCACAGATTGGATTTTGCTCCATAAATATGTATTTAGCAGGTGTGCTGTTCTACAGGCACAGCCTGATGCTCCACAGAGGATGGCTAGAGGAGCACAGCGTAGTTAATTACCAATGCTTGTGTTGATCAGCATGAATATTCTTTAGAAAGGGTAAGGATTCTATATTCAGCTTGAGAGTGTACAGCTTCTATATCCTATGCCTTTAGAGTATAGCTAAGCACAGTTTGTAAGTCTTCACACACTTTGTAGGAGATTGAATTCTTTGTTGCTCGTGAAATAGAGAATACCAGCCTCTCCTGCAACAGAAATGTTAATTAGGAGGATTTACTTTTTTGCTGGAGTGTGAACTTAAGTCTTACCACATCTGATTATATAAAGGATCCAAGTGCCAAACAGGGAATAGATAATTAACAGGAGTTGTCAGTCACAGGGGACAAACAGCATAATTTTGTCAAGACTTAACTATCAAGGTCCTTACTGAGGATTCCTTACCCATCAACCAAAAAGATTTGGTTTCCACTGGCAGCAACTCTGTTGTTTCCTTTGCCATCCTTGATGTTGCAAAAAGCACTGCAGATTTATGGGATGTGCTACATTGTCAGGTACACGTTTGAGAAACTGCTTAGCATCAGAGGGTGAGCAGACCAATAAATGCACATACCGTGCAAGTGGGAGCTGGATAAAAAGTTGGAATCTTCTAGCTGACTAGGCATAAAGATTTTGAGATACCTGTAAGGCAGACTGTGAAAAGAGGCATCTTTCTAACATGCTTCCCCAGACATCCTCTCAACAGTGTTATCGGCACCCCTTTACCTTTAGATTATTTTAGTAATTATTTTGAAAAATGGGATTTGAGGGTTTTGTTTTCAAACCTTCTCTTTTTGAGATTGCATATTGTGATGTCCATGTATGCCATTATCATAATAGTTTAGAAGGTTCTCTGCACAGTTTAAAATCACTTATATTTTGTGTGTTTCTTAAAATTGGGCGCATAAATGCCTACTGCCACACCATGTTTTCTAGTGGAATCATGTGAAAGATTGCCCCACAGTTTTGTTGTTCAGTGATGAAGACAAACTCCTAGGAGTTTCAAGATGCCTTGAGTCATTTCTGATACCCAGCATGGTGTTGAGCTGGATCAGGTCACGTTCAGATTTATACTCGTTTGACTACTACTAATCCCATTTTTCTGATTTTCACTGCATTGTGGTAATGCTCTTGAAAGCACCGGAATGTTGTCGGTACAGTCTGTTCGCCGGACGCACAACTCTTGAGGCGTCTCTGCACCCTTGGCTCCAGAATTTTTCTTTTCTTTGTCCTTACCCGCTTGAAATGAGATGCGCTTAGTGCAGAATGCATGATGACGTTAAGGAGGGAGCTGCTCTTGGACGAGGTGCTGTGAGGCTTGCCAATTGCCTATTTAGACCGCGCTACCGCACAGCGGGCGGTTCAAAGTGGAAGCCTGCCAGTGACCTGCTGGTGCTGTTCGTGCCTGGAAGCTGGTGCTGTCGCTGCCGGGCCCTGGCCCTGGCCTCAGCGCTCATCCTGCTGGCACCGGTGCCTGTGGCTGCAGGGAGGTGCCTCAGCCAACCAATGCGGCTGCAAAACTAACCCTGCCTGGGAAGCCGGAGCCGCTGAAGAGTAACCCCGTCTTGTTGTACTATCCAGCGGCTTCCTGTGCGTGAACAGTGTCCAGGAGACATACAAAGAGAAAGGTGGGCAAGGGGCGAGGACTGCTTTTATTTTGTAGGAGCAAGCGTTGGCTTAAATACACGTTAAAGCATAGCTCACGTAGTTTGCTGAATGGCAGCCCCGAGTCCACAGTAATTCAGGTTGTGAATGTGGGAGAGGGGGCAAGAGAAGCAGTCAGCTTTTAAGCTAGAAGGTATAATGCTCCTGACAGTACACCTGACTTACCCTGAGAGTGTTCATATTCCTGGTTTGCTGATGATGTTTAAACTATTCAGAAATGCTTGCTTGAAAGGCGTAGTATTGAGATCTGGCTGAAAAGTGCACAGTTCAGATGTACAGTTTTCTCGGACTGAAAGGGGAGTTGACTTAAACTGATTCTTGTTGCTTGAGTTTGTTTATTCAGTATTGAGCCACTGACATCTGAGGGCTGTATTTCAAGTTATGGCATTGCAGTAGATTTAAAAGCATAGTAAAAATACCGGTGAGAGATGTAAAGTATAACAGCAAGTACTGTGCAAACAAGGGGTTTTTTAGGCTCTCAAAGCTTTGTCACAGTCCACTGCTTCTAAGCGCTGAAAACTAAAGGCTTCAGAATTGCTGAACTATTTGAAGGAGTAAATGAAGAAAGAAAAGTCTTGAGAGTTTTGCAAAATCTTTTTTTTGGGGGAAAAAAGACTTCTTGGTAAGATCTAAAATGAATTCCTGCCTAGATGCAGTCATGGGAGACTACAGAAAAGTAGAAATGTTAACAGCAGCCATATTTCAGTGAGGACAGCTACATCCTTCCCGTACTCGGCACACTGCTCCGTAGCCCTTGTCTTAAGTAGCTGCATCACGTTTTTGTGAGCAAGCAAACACCTGCCACCCTGCTCAGCTGTGGAGGGGCTCTGCTTTACACAACAGTATGAAAAAAAAAAACCAGAGGAGCTGTGCCAAAACCAGTGCTGCTTTCCTGGTGTGACCCTGGTTTGTCCCCTGGGCTGTGTCCCTGCCCACCGTGCAGAAGTAGGCATGCAGGAGCCCGTAGATCGAGTAGGACGTGAAAGCCATACGTTCATGGTTTTACAGTCAGGGGAACCACCTGATGAACAAATGGCCAAGGACTAAAATAGTAAGACCTTTCTAACATATAACTAATTCACTGAAAGATAGCGATCTTTCATCTGCAACTACTGTGCAAGAATCATGTAGTGAAATTTCTGTTGTGCTACAGAGAAGTCAGAGACTACGGTCAAAATCTGAAACTTGGGACTGGGATGGTACATTGTGGTGGCTCTGTCACCAGTTTGCCTAATTTTAGGTAAGAACTTGTTCCCTTTGTTGCTTATTTTATCTAAATAGTGCTTATCTTTGGCCACGCTAAAGGACTACTACCCCAAAATACATCTCTGCTCACCATGAGTAAACCAAAGGCTCCCTACGTGGAGACAAATCTCATACTTTTAAGCTACAGAATAACTTGCTAGAAACAACGAGAATGAGCCCCAAGCAGTGTGCTTTGGGGCATGGTACAAAGCCAGGCATTTCACACAGATTTTCCCCACCCCCTCCGCTAGCGGCAGGAAAGGGAGATTGGGCACAAATGGGTTAAAAAAGAAAGAAAAAAAAGTTGAAATAACTAAACCTCATGCAACTCCCGGTTACTGACAGTTCAATTTGTGCGTGCCTAAAAGTTTACTCTACTAAGGTCCTAGCAGCATGTCAGGAAGGGTCCACCAGTGTTACCTACGGTGTAGGAAGGAAGGAAATTCTTAGAGGGAGGGGACCAGAGGTTACAAGGACAGGGAGCAGCTGTCCTTTGAATTTACACCTGGGCAGCGAAGGAAACGTGGGCTGCTGTAAGGGGCCTCTTTCCCCAAGACAGTATTTACTACCCTTCCCGATGCTCTTGAAGGCTGGAAGGACGGTTCTCAATGGCTTTTGTGTCCTTACTGCCCTGGACCTGCGAGAAATGAGGCTTCCTCCTCTTTGCCCAGAGGGCACATAGGGCATACTGAGGAGGTGAGGCTGAAGGCAGGCTCAGAAGAGGGAGGTGACAGAGGGGCTGTACCCAGCCTGATCACCATGCCCCACACCCATCGTCCTGCTCTCCACCCAGCCTCACAGGGCTAGCTGGAGCAGGGGGTATCTTCCTTTCAGCAGTTTCCTTGCCACAGAAATGCATCAAAGGAGGACTGTGGGGCTGAAGTGGGAATATAGACAGAGCCTAGAGCGAAGCTCTACAGTTGCTCCCAGGTCTAGTGCCTAAACTACAGCCCCACGCAACAGCTCTCTGGAGCCTCCTCCACCCCTTCTAAAACACTGGTCCTCTGCCTGCAATCCTGCTGTTCCCTTTCCTGTATTTTCGCCTTCATACTGCTGTCAGGCATGAGCTTGTCCTTTCCCCAGCCCAAAGCTTCCCCTGGCATGTTGTCCTGGGCTGCCAGCAGAGCTGAGAGCTTGGGCAGCTCTTCTGTGGTGTTCTCCAGCACAGCGACGTTACCCCAGACGTGCTCGGTTCATCCAGAGCTCTGCGCGTTGGCATTAAGTGGGTGAGCGCAAGCACCTTCCTTTGATGCTCCGCGACCCTACTGCACCACCTGGACATGGTGTTAGCGTGAGAGAGGGTATGATTTTGTATCTTTCTTTTTTTTTTTTTTTTTTCCCCCGGCTTCCCAGCTGCCCAAGTAAGGCAACAGCCATTAGAGCACTTTCTGGCAGACCCGTGGTGTTCACAGAGGTTTCAGCTGAATGCAAAACGCTGCCACTGCGTGAGATCAGCCTGCCTGGGAGCGTGCGGTCTGCTGTTTGCTTCAAATGGCAAAAGGGCTGCCTCGGCTGTGGGTAGAAGTGCGTGTTGTCCTACGCACAAGAGTAGTCACGTTGCATAAGTTCGGGGCCCCTAATTTAGGAATGTAGCTGTGCTGGGTTCCCTGTATGGGCTATGGAAAGAAAAATGCTTCCTCAGAGATTCAGGGCAGAAGCTGAACTGCTTTTCCATTTGGAATAGTAAAAATGACACACTAAAAGCTCTAAGCAAATAATTGTTATAAAAGATCTACACAACATTAACTGGTCTGGTAAATGCCTACATTTGCTCTCTTGAACACAGACCTTACAGCTCTGTGTATCTTTACAGCTTCTTCAGTCTGTTTTGAATCTTCTAGTGGACTGTGGTGCATGGAATGGAAAATTAAAACTTTTGATTTATGTGTGGCTGCTTTACCACTTTTGGACACAGTAGAATACTTACAAATGTGAGATGACAACAAATATTTAGACGTACAAGTAACCAAGATGGTTATATCTGGGAGCAGAGAGAATGGATAGTTCATCATTCAAATAGTTTCTATGTGCTGGAAGAGAGTCTGTGGTTTTGTAGCAGAGAAGTAAATAAAGAAACGTTCCCAGTCCCCCAAGCTGCAAAGAGCAGATAAAAACTGAGCTGCTGCAAAACAAGTTTACATGAGCATTGCCAGCGTGATGGACACACTAGGAGTTAGCAAAATAGCAAGTGCAGTAAGAACAGACAAACCTGTGTGCATGAAAAATCTTGGTAATAGGCACACGTCCCTTTCCCTAAACTTTGTGTGGGGCAAGTTTTCAACAGTTTCTTTTTTCTGAAGTTTTAGCAAATGTTCTAAGTTTTGAAAATCTGTGCAGTATCTCTGTTAGCTTGGGACTTGTCCAAAAATGTCAAAAGGCACGCAGTCTTGATGATCAGCTTTGGGGGAAAAAAGGAGAGCAAGGCTTTCATGGGTTTTAAGCTCAGAAAAGACTATTAAATTTATCAGCTACTCTAATCTCTTCTACAGGCTGTGGAACTTCATCAGTTAATTCTGCATAATAACTTTACCTCCCATTTAAATTACAACATCTTTGTTAGAAAGCCATGTAGGCTGTAGGATTAAAATCTATGTCTTTAATTGGTGCTTGATTTTGTCTCAGAAATACATACATATATAAAATGCTCTAGATAATATGATTCCTCTTACGTGTTTGCAGACAACACCACAGCTGAAGAGCTCCAGCTAAACCTTTCCCCTCACTAAATCTTGCAGTTTAGTTCTGCAATTTATTTTTTGTGAGTTGTGCTGTGGCAGTAAGGCAGGACCAGGGAAAAACATTAGGAACATTTCTTGCTAGCTTTCTCGGTCATCAGAATCTGTTCAGGGTCACTCCGAGACCTCTGAATAATATTTATAAAGATATCAGAGGTAAAAAAGCAGTTATAAGGAGACTTAAATTAGTTTGCTGGGAGGGAAAACTTCATATGCTTAACTTTAGACAGCTAAAGTAATCAGATTTTTCAAGGATTTGGATTTGCAGGGGCTTTCCACTATGCAATTAATCATCAGTAGTTAGAAAGGGAAAGATATAGTATAAAATCCAAGCAAATCTGAAGTTCTGTCTCGGTGAGTGCATTGCTGTAGTTGTGTTGACTTTAGCAAATTTGAAGGCTAAGCATCTTTAGTGTTCAGGCCTGTTTCTATAGTACTGTATATTTAAACTGGCTAACAGTAAATCAAACACAGAGCCCACGCTTTGGCTGGTTATTAACAAAAAAAAAAAAAAATCCTGTAAAAATCAATAGTTTGTTTCTACCTGTACTGTCAGAACCAAATGAAGTTGTAATATTCTGTCTGTGGCTTTGTTATCTTAAAAAAAAATATTATTAAACTGTTTTGTTTACTTATCTATAGGACAGTAGGTCTTCTGGCATCCTTATGATGTTTCTGATTTTAGTGTTTGTTTTCGGTGGGTGTTGTGGGTTTTTTTACACGCAGAAAATGAGCAGCTGGAAGTGCTGAATATTCTGCCTGAGAACCCTGGCATCCCTCTTCTCATACAGCCCCTTGGGAAGCTTGTGGAGTATGATTTTGCAACTGATCAAACTTCACTTGCTGTGGTAGTCAAGCGGTTTAGGAAAATTACTCTGAAGGCTAACTAGAGGGGATTTAATATCAAAGCTGGATATGTATCCAGCCACCGTCTCAGTTTCAGAGAAACGGTTGCTGATTCAGTATGTGACAAGTTACTATTTCCAATCAATATCTATCTAGTATGATTTTTAAACCATTCACCAAAAATACCTGTTCAACTAGAAGCAATTCTTACTGTAAGCAAAATACAATAATGGATGTTTCAGCATGTAGTAATATATACATGTACAGCTGATGATTCAGAAACAAGGATAATAAAAACTAAAAATCAATAGGCTTTGCAGGTAGAATTTAAACTGGGATATGGATTAAGTGTTTATACTGAGTGGGAGAACAAAACAGGCAATCTGAAACAGTAACTGGTTATAAAAATACTAAAGATACATAAGCAAAATTTTTATACCGGTATATGAAATGTCAGAGTAACGTCCCTAGAAGGTACATTTTGAAAGTAGAAAGGTACGCTACAGTCCTATTACCTACGCAGAATCACTGAGGTATTACAGGGCTCTTACAAAGTCCAAAGGAAAGAAACAGGGCAGTCAAACATCTTAATCACAACAGTCATTTAAATAGGCTCAGACTTTAATTCCCTTGTGGCTGTTAATCGCATATCCACCTGATACAGAGTTCTGAAATTAGGCCTTTGTGTTCTTGATAAACCAGTTATTTAAATACTGAATAATATTACTGAAGGAACTAGGGCTGCTTTTCATCCAAAGCTTTCTTTTAACTGGATGAAATTTTCTTCCATGAAACTGAAAGAAAAGAGTACATCTACAG
Source organism: Falco biarmicus (assembly GCF_023638135.1). Lineage (NCBI taxonomy): Eukaryota > Metazoa > Chordata > Aves > Falconiformes > Falconidae > Falco > Falco biarmicus. The sequence goes on from NC_079293.1 coordinate 82,896,531, forward strand.
ATGAAAATTTTCTCTTTGTCAGTATTCATCCTTTCTCAGGCTAGAAACAAAAGCCCAAGAGATGTCGTCATTCACCTGATTCTGGGGAGCTCTTACAAAGAAATGGTCTTTATATTTCCCGCAGCTTGTTCTCAGGGTGTTGCTCTGCCCTGGGTGGCTGCAGAGCTCCCTCCAAGCCCTGTGCTGATGCGGTGGCCGGCACAGCCAGCGCTGTGAGGGGTGGCATAGAATTAACATTGTTTTTTGACGTGCCTTAAATTTTGTAACAAATTCAAGTGTTTGTGTAGGCATCGCTGTTACACAGGCTGTACCTGTCTGGGTTCCAGCATCTTCATAAAGATTGTCAGAAATCTAAATACCATTAGTGTACTTACTGTGGGTTTTTTTAACTGTGCCTTTCTGTTGTTATAGGGTCGATGTGAAATGATGTCTTTTCTTTTAACAAAAGTTAGCAAATTGCAAGTGAACACAAGTAAAAAAAAAAGAATGCTACTTGAGGCAAACACAGAAACAGTTACGAACAAGGACATACTTCAGTGTATTGGTTTCCAAGTCTAGATTTCTTAAAAATCCATCATCTGTCATCTCCTTTACAGTGGATTCTGTTCTCTGATAATTACCCAGGGACAATATTTGTATACTCAAATATGTTTACTGAATTTCTTTCCTTTTGAAAGTTTTAGTTTGGAAACATGGATACACTATGAGAGATTAATAGTTTCAGTGTCTATACAGTTTAGAAAAATAGGGTCAAATTACACTTGTTCACATCGCTGGCTGTCCTTAGCTTAACACTGTTTCAAGATAGTGTCAAAATTTTTGGACTAAAAATATCCACTATAGCTGACAACCAAACGGAATCAAACCTTTAAGGCTGTTTTATGTAACACTGAAAAGGAAAGAAAAGCCAACAGACCCAGACTGAGAAGGAAAGTTTCCATCAGTTAGCATAGCTGACTTTTAGATTTCAGCTCTTGAATTTTATGTTTACTGCCACCCCTAAATGTACGCATGTGTCTGGAAAATACTACCAGTAATGAGGCACACAAATGTACAAGCCTTTTGGTCACCGAAAGGAAATTTTACAGCTCTTCACTTAGCCAGAGCGCTCTCTGGGAGAGGGCCAGAGCGCAGCTCAGACCTACGTTTCAGCTGTAGTTTTTGGATCTGTGACTGTGCTATGTAAGCTCAAATGTCTTAAAATTAATATTGAAGAAACCCACGAAATTCACAGGGGTAGGAAAGAAACAGAATTTATTTGTTGAGCAGAAGCCAGCATGTACAGCGTAATGTTCTTTATTTTGAGACAAAAAAGTAGTAGCTATCTGTACAACAAAACTCATTCTGCAAGCAAAATGTGTGTTCGGATCTAAGCTCCTGTGGTTTTCTTGTCCTTTGATATTATCTGACCTTCTTCCTCTCGCAATTCTGTTTCTTCTGCTGTTTTGGTGTCTCTCTAGCCCTGCTGTTCCTCACTGTTTTGGAATGTGGTGTAGGACTCGGTGGTCAAAGAAGACACGGTATCATGCTTTCCCATTATTAAATATCTTTTCCTTTAAGAACTACTTAAGTATCAAGCTCTACTTTTGCTTCTTATGATGCAACGTGAGAGTTTGTTTGGGCAAGGAACTTCTTCCTGGCTTGGCTGTTAAGTGTTACATAGTTTAGTCGCCTATATAAACTGTTGTTTCAAATTTGATCTTTGATCAAATAGAGCTACTACTTACCTAACTCATACAAATGTTTTGCTCTTTGCAGTGGCTTTCCCTAGGATATCAACTTAAGAAATCAGTGTTATTTTCAAATGCTTTGATGTTCTGGGCTCATATCTGACTCTGAAATGAATTTTCCAGGATGCAGGGACTGATTGGTATAGAAGGAACAATTTCAAGTACGTGGTGCACTCACTCCCTAAAATCGGTGCTTGCATTTAAAAAATGTCAAACCCATTCAGAGTAATTGCGTGTGCTGTTCATCCTACAGAGAGAGGAGGAGAGTTCATGCTCTCAAGTGAGCTGAGTATGAGAAATATTACTCAGGAGCTTATTGCTCATCTCAGTGATGCTTGGATACTACAGTGTTGAGGAGAAATACTATGTACAATAGCAGATGATACTCAGAACTTGCAAGGAAGCACTCAAGTATCTGAACTAACTGTTCCAGAGAACAGTGTTTTCCTAGGATCAGGCCTTAGTGCGTTAGATTCCATAACACACAAATCTAAACCATTTACTCCTGTGCCTACTTTTATTAAATATGACCTCCTGAGAATATTAATATGTTGCTTTCAGTTGGCACTGATAAGTAAGAATTTAAGCATAAGGCACAAACATGAAGCTTGTGACGAATGAAAACATTTCTTACAATATTTTCTTAGATGTGGTTTCTTACAATGATTTTCTGGTTACAAGACATTTTTTCCTCTCTGGTAAATCAAGGAATGAGAAAACATGATGGCTGATGCCAAGAGGATTTACTGTTTATATGGCAGCCCATGGATATACTCTAGAAATTGTAAGCTGAACAGCAAATCATAGCTCATAATGAACCATGGTGCAAACCCATGGAACACAAACCTCTTTTTTGTGCAGTTTTCTTAAAAAGTTTTTGTCTTTCTGCAAAACAGTTTAATAGAAAGGTGATATTCTTTCTGCACTCCCAAAGAAAATCAAAGATGGAATAAAGAGCAAATGGGGGTAAGATGACAGTCATTGGCCAAGATGAGCAGTTGGTTCCAGATGAAATAATAATCACAGTGGAAGGCGTTGCACGTAGGTCATTGGAGCATCTCAGGAGACCTTTATTATATCAGAATGGTGCTGTAAAGATATAACAAGGATGTCCCTGATCTTGCTCTGAGCTGTCACTCCCCAGTGGAAATACTTGTGGTGCTGTACGAACCGAGAGGTTGGTACTTTCCCGAACTGTGTTCCTGGATGTTACACTGATGTCTCTTTCCTATACAGAGGAAAACATTTCCCTCACTCTCCTAGTTTAATTCTATAATTTCCTTCCTCTAAAGCATTGTTAGATAAATGAGAGATGTGTAGCTGACCAAGGTTGAATTGCTACCCATGGTGATACCAAGAAACATCAGATGTTTGGTCAGCCAGTTTACGACTGTTCAGGATCAAACTGAAAAAAACAGAGTTTGGATCCGAAAGGAAATCTTCACCTACTCTCACCTTCCCGGGGGCTGGCTGGCATGAAGATGGGGATTTTTGGTTTTTTACTGCTCTTGAAAGTCTAAGGTGCATCTTGCTTTCTTCAGTCCTGTGAGCATTTTCATTAATAAACTCCCTGCTTTTTTAAGAGTAATGTGTTGCTGATATCCTCTTGGGTCTCTTGGTCTTACCCCCTGTCACAGTGCAATGTCTGAAATTCTCATTTTGTACTGACAGTCTTGTTTGTTTTAATGGGTTAAAGTATGTTTATGCAACAGTGTTCTCATGGATGCTCCTGTACTATTCCCCTTATTGCATTGGCTGTCTTCAGTGACAGTGGCTTGGTTACGGTCCCGTGTATCTATATACTTCCAACTTACACTCAATGTGTAATGAAATGATCTGTAACGCAGTTTTGCAGACTGAACAATGTCCGTTTGGGATGGTATGCGAGAACAAGTCCCTGGCACCCTGGGTATCCAGGGCCAGTATCACTTCCCTCGTTACTGTACGTTTCTCTGTGAAAGGGGCCTCTGTGAAAGCACTGCTGCAGGACCTGCTTGCTGTCATGCTGTGCGCCCCGGGAGACGCAGACCCGGCAGACCCCGTGCTGCTGGCTGGTGTGGCTCCCAAGCGGCTCAGAGCGGGCCCCATTGCTTCATCTCCCCACAGAGCACTTCGCTTCACCCCATAGATGTAACATGCTGCTCCATTCCTGCGTGTAGCTATTGCATTGCCTTTTTGCTAGTTGCCGTGGTCATGCACTGAGTTTTCTTTCGTTTTAGAAAATGGGCAGCAAGCATGTGAAGAAGTATTTTTTTCTGCTGACATCACCACAGATGGGAGCACAGCCTCCCTGAGAAATTGACTTTGGATGTATTCCACTAAACGTGGTGTGAGAGGGCTTTTTCAGGAGTATGTAGTCTGTTAAATTCATACCCTGGTCATAAAGATGGGGTTTATGTATGTATATAGTTTTTAAAAATGAAAATGACCTGCCTATTCTAGACACATGCTTGGTGAGGCCACCCGGTTGCTGGGTCTGTGCACATGAATCGATCCTCTTATATTTTTTCAGTCCCGAGTCAAAAACTTGACCACAAATCTTCTGATTTGTCACGTTACAAAAGTCCTACTTTTGCAGCCTTATCATAACAAAGCCACCCAGAAGAGTGGGAATTGTAGGAACAGGCCCTTTGTATGAAAAAAATATTCTAATATGTATTCTGCAAAATCTTTAGTAATAATATCCTGAATTACACATGCTTAAAAGGATTTTTTTTTAGCATATGAAAAAAGAACTAATAGCAAGAAATTAATAAAGCAAAGTCACTTCAGCTTCATAACCAGTTTTAAAAATTTGCAAGACAGATAGCTTCTATGTCATGAAGTAATATCTTGAAGGAAGCTGATGGATACAAATAAATCTCAGCAAGATATTAAGGAAGCCGCAACTGGTAATAATACTGGGGTGACTGAAAATCTTTATTATCTCTAGATCTAATCTTTATTATGTCAAGATTCCGTGGGATCAAGAACAGGTAAGGGTAAATCCAATTGGACTTTAAACTAGTGGCTTTTGTATGCTACAGGACAAATCTGATAATCTAAGAAAACTGAGAAAAATAGGCTTTTTGTACTTTGAAAAATGCAGTTACTGACAGTTGCAAGTTTTAAGGAAATGACACGGTTATCTCTGCTTGTGCTGAAATCTTTCCTCTAGCACAGTTCCAATGACCTTGCTTTTGCCATGTCTGAATAAGACTGTTGTTTTTTTCTTTTTAATAACGAAGCAGCGGAATATGTAAAATACTCCATTGTGTAAAAACAAATCAAAATACGTGACTGACTGATCTTTCTAAAATAATTAAACGTGGTGAGCAAATCCACTGTCTTTCCCGCTGTCATTGATTCTTTGGCCCTACAAATGTTGAAATGAAGGGAAGGCACAGATGAGGCTGATGGACAATTATCATCTGATCCTGACAGATGTCCCATCCAAGCTCCACTGAGGAGAGACGGAAGGGTGTTATCGTTCCTCTGAGTGAAGCTAAATCCATGACACCAAATGGAATATATATCTAACGTGCAACAGTCGGACTTCACCATCACCTCCTATCTCATGTGTCCATTTTCTTTCCTACCCTCCTCTTAGAAGTCTTTTTCTGACCTTTGCATGTGCGTGTTTTCCTAGGAGGTGTGACTTAGCTGATTAAGGCTGTGGCATGTCTTGTTTCACTGCTGTGAATCCATGACTAAAAGGGCAGCTAAAAGCAGCATTGTAGTCATCAGATGCCGCTAGGAGTTTGCCAGGTTTTGGAGTGGTTGATAAGACTGTATGCTCGGTCTGCCTTTTTCCAGGTGCAAGTGAGTTGAAAGTAAGAGACACAACAGAACAGAAACTATTTTTATTTCTCATTTCTGCCCTTTTCTCCCCTTCACTGTGTGGGCTTGGTTTGCTTTAAAGAAGTAGCACCGATTTCAGCTAACTAGCTTTTTGTCCCGAAGAGACACTTACTGCCCTCTTTAACACAAAGTAGAAGGGGCTTTCCCTTATGAAAACTTTCTCTAGAGTCTGTAGGTGAGGGCAATGGAAAACGAAAATTGTTTACTGTTCTGCTTAACGTGTTGTATTTTTCCCCCTTTTGTCTTAGTTACTTGAGAAAAAGAGTCAAAGCATTTTAATTTTCACTGTGAAACTAGATGGACATTTTGAAACTCTTAAGCCAGGTGTTATACGCTGTTGTACACAACCACTTTTGACTCACTTTCTCTACCAAAATTAATACACATCCCTGGTCATCTGACAGAAAAATTCTCTTGAGGATCTGAAAAATGACCCAACCACTTGGACCTGTGCCTGATTGGTGTCCTACCCTGGATTCTTCATAAAACTTACTACGAAGAGCAGCTGTTAACATTGTACCTCTGACTAGCAAGACCAGTTTTATTGAATGCTAGCAAATGTTATATAATAGTAGACAGAAGTCAAATGTGTTTATAACAACTTTCTCCCAGCCCTAATCAGACACCAAGATGTCCTCCATCTGCAGGAAGCCTCTCTAATGTGTGTTTTTTAAATGGAGCAGACATAAAACACGATCAAAGGCTTTGCTCTCCACTATTTGGAGCGTGGGCATAAGCACGCTACATAAATTTTGAGGGATGCTGCTTTTAGTGTGGCAAAAGTTAAAGCTGCACAGCATGCTGTATGTGGTGAAACAAATAAGCTCAGCTCTGTGGCTAAAGCTAGTTTTCTGTGCTACCTCAAGTGGGCTAAATAGTACTTTTCAGTTGCACTTGCACTTAAAATGGGCAGAGCTCAGAGGGGGTGGTTATGCAACCACTGCAAGGGAAAATAAATGCATGGAAATACCACCACAAATAGCTACCTCCTTGAAGTTCAGTATATATTTAGTTCCTAGGTTGTTTCTTCCTTTCACCAGTAGGGAAGGATAATGAGCTTCAAGGACTGTGGGAACCTGCAATTGAAGGAGAACTGAGATACTTTGCAAAAAAACCCCAAACATTAAAAGGACAATGGGGGATCACACTTGAGGGGAGAGGAAGCAAGAACTACCGATGTGACTAATTGAATGACAGTGTTTTATGTCAAGACTCCTTAAATGCCCTCCTTTGTGCTTCTTTTCCTTGGCTAAGACTAATGTGTCATTTGAATGTCTTATCTTGCCTGTGAACAATTATATTTGTGAATTCTGAGAGCAGGTCCAAAGTGCAGGGGGTACTGCATGCAAGAAGTCACAGTTGTTTCCCCTGTAGCCAAATGACACTAAAACGCAGCTGAAGATCCCAACAACCAACTGTTTGTTGCTCATACACATTGGGGGCGGGGTTAGGATAAACAATGGCAATATGACTGCAGAGAATCAGTATCCTAGAGCTAGTATTACCTGATGCAGGCAAAAATTGTTGAACAGTTCACTCTCTCAAGGTCTTTCTTGGCTTTAACTAAAAAGAAACCCAGCTGTCAGTAGAAAAGATCTGCTATTGTGGCCTGAACGGGAGCTTGTCCTCTTAACCAGTAGTAAAAGCACGTATCTGCAACAGGAGAAAAGCGGTCTTAGTTCTGTCATTCTTAAAGTCTAATTCAGAGCAGATATTGCAGTTGGTGCTGCCATATTTGCACTGGCAACTCCATCCTCACTTAATGCTAGTGTGTACATGTATAGTCTTATCTAGGTATATACGTACCGACTCTATACCTCTTCTGTGTGGTAAGGCAGGTGAAGAATGTTAATGTTATGCTTCAGGATCACTAGGCAGGGACTGAAATGGATTAACAAATTGTGTGTTCTTGTTAGCAGGATAAGCAATGAATCACAAATCGTTGCCTTCTGCTAAATCAGCACAAACCTGAATATCCCATCATTAATTGTTTATGAGCTTGTTTTAATAGCTGCCTGTAACAGTCAGCTCAAAATCTACTAACATTGTTCCCAAACATAAAATCCTTGCTCTTTGCTGCTTTGTAGTGATATACATCTGGGTAATGTGGGTGTAAAATGTTACCATTCTGTTGTGGGAGAGCTTTACACCCACTCTTTGCTGGTGTCAATGACTACACATGCTAAGAGGCAAGCATAGAATCAAGCCTTTAAAATGAAGTTCAATAAGCAGATTAGGCAGAGTTGTCTGAGAAATCTGAGTTGCAGTGCTGCCGTTAATGCCAGAAATCATGATGTATTATTAAAAAAGCAAATGTTAATTGGACAATTAAAATCTCCATTTACAATATGCAGTGCAGCCTGTGGATTCTGCTTTAATGTAAAGCTGAGTGTTTCAACTGAAACCATGCCTGCCTTGAAATCAAATGTGGAAATTTACATGTATACTGTTTGTAAATACACAGATACAAACCTCTGATTTCTAAGTGGGTGACACTGCAGTGCATTTCCCTTCCTTGCTTGGGAATATGTTGGCCTGTTAGAAATGTTGAAGCTGGATGGTGCTTCAGTCTTCCCATTGTTTGAGAACAATTGCTCTTCTCAGACTGAAACATTCTGCCCTGAGCTGGCCTTTTCATGCTGTGATTACTAGGAGGTTAGCCCTACTGAATTAGAGTAATGAAATCTCCAAAGCTATTGAAATGACCTTGGTAACATCAAAAAGAAGATGGCCTTAAATGGAGTAGGTGTTATTTTCTTGCTTTTAATGAAGTAAACCCATTCTGATCAGTGACTCACTGACAACACTTTCATTAGTTGCTTCCTATGATAGTTTTTGTGATTATTTTGCCGTATCATAAGGCGTACAATGCAGTGTCATATGAACATAGTTACCGGGCTTCACCATGTTTATTCATTAGAAAAAGAGCTGTGCACCAAGAGGAGTGAAAAGAAAGATACTGCTATATTATGATTAATTTCAAAGATCAAATACAGAAAAGCAAAAATAAAGATGGGAAATACCTGACGTATTAGCTGATATTCACTTACTGTTTCAGTGACTGTGAAATTAGTCTCTGCTGTCAGATGAGCCTGGAAAGCAGAAGCACCTTAGTTAGGAATCTTGGATGATGCAAAGACAAAAACAGTTCAGCTTGTCTGCCCTGATCACTCGGTGAAGTGCCCCTGCATGTGAGAAGGATGGATCAAAATGTTAGAACTGGTTTTTAAAATCCCGCATTCCAGGAAATGTAAGGGAACTTGGCCTATGGAATCAGTCTGAGCTACATGACCTAGAGCAGAACCCATGAACAGGGAGATTAACATCTGGAGGGAACTAGTGCTCCTGAAAATTATGTTCTACAAAACACTGAATGCACACATCTAAAACCTTAGTGATGGTACAAAACAATCCAATTAAGAGGCTGAAAATGTTTCTGAAATAATGAATGACTAGCATATTGTTGGACCTAATGAGAGTCACTGGGTTTTAAGGAAGATTAAAATAGAATTTTGTATATAATAGAAATGCCCATGTTATTACAAGTCAACTGTAACAAAGACTTTGAAACAGATATTCAACCAAGATCAAATATTTAAGACTGGAAGTGAGGGGGGAACTAGATCAGTTTTGCATCAGTTCCTTGCTTGTCGCAGAAGGGGACCAGAAACTGGACTTCACAGATTTTAGGCCCAGTTTAGCATAGCAAACTGTATGTGTCTTTAAACCCTGAATGCTTTCTTCTCAGAATTCAGAGTATTAAACCCTACAGATTTTGATTCAGGTGCATTTAAGCATTTCTCCTTATTTTGTTTGGCAAGCAGTCACAAAAAGATGCATTTTCCAGTTTCTACAGGTGAGGTGTTTTATTAGTGCTACGGGACAAGATACTAAGTGCCTAAACAAAACATTTATGTAATGCAATTTCCTCATAGAGCTTCAGAAAACAGTTTTCTTTTTAATTATAGAAGTAACTGAACCATAGTAAATATAAATCTTATGCTTAAGCAAGAATGTCTTAAGTACTGTTAATGTCTTGCTTTATTCTTGGTGTGCAATACAAGCCTCCAATTAAGGAATTCTGCTAGTCCCTTGTAATAACTATTGTTTGTCAATAAATTAATCTGCTTCTGTTTTACAATTATGTTAATGAGTATTTTCTTAAAATCGTATTAGTGAAATGGACAACTGAATGTTGGTTATTTGCTATATATCATTGCCCAGATACTGTATCTACAGTAGTTAAGTGCATATTGTGATTGGAATGCAATCTCAGTGGTTTTGGTTCTGTTACCTCCACGGAGCTTTCACTTCTTAATGGCTACAGAGAATAATCTTGAGCTAAGAGCCAAACGTTCTTCCCTCTGCATTACTGCAGTGGTGTTTATAGTTGTGGCTTTTAATGTCAAAATGAAATTATAGCTCATGCATGCCTTTCCAGGCAGAGTAACTCATGTAGAGGACATTAGAATGACTTAGAGGAAGTCTGGAATCAACTCATCATAATTACAAAGAAAAACAAATCCTTTACTCTGTGTGTAATTATCCTATATTTAAGCAATTAATAATTAACTGTGAAATCTGGGGGCCTGTGTTTTTGCTGGTCTGTGAGATAATGGTGGGGAAAAGTAGCCTCATTACAGATTTCTCCTATGAGTATGTAGGGAGCATCTGTTCCCCATTATCTGCACTGGCATGTGTACAAGGTTATTTGTGCTTACGTACAGTACATAATGGTCATCTTTCTGACTTTGTCACCCGGTGAGGGAGCAGAAACAATGCTCTGTCACTTACATGACACCACAGACATGAAAAAAAGCTAGTAAGAAGTAATCTAAGATAAAAAGCAAGTGTATAACTCTCAAAACTATGGCCTGAATTTGTTTTAACAATTATGAATAAAAAATATATTAGTAAAACACTTTGCACACAATTTTTGACTCAAAAGAGCTTAATCATGTGTTCACAGTGAACAGTTTGCCTAGTAACAGTTGTAATCCTGTACTTGTGTTGTCATAGTCACAATTCAAATGAGATGTTTGCATTATGACTAGCTATGGATCCAAGTTTTAAGTTTCAGTTCCTGGTGATGTTTCGTGTCTTGTGTGAATATTCTAGTCTTGGACTTTATGTTATGATACAGTTGAAAAAGGGTACTAGAAATGGCAGATTAAAGGTAAAAATTAGGATATTAAGCTAATGATATTGTGGTTCACAAGTTTAATAATTACAATTGAAAGACCTTAAAAGCTTCCTCCTTCCCTTCCTCCTTTTTCTTTCCTTTTATTCTGGCAGCTTCTTCAGGCTACTACATCATCATCTCTCATAATATTTATGAGAAGAATATATTTCAACTGCTGGCACAAAGGATATTCAATTGAGGAACGGTCAATTCAACAGAGTTCTGTGTTGATTACCAATTTCTTTTGTCATTGATTTATAATAATTTTAAGTAATGTAAATATTTCCCCATGGCAGTTATACTATTTTCATTTTCCCTGAAGACACAAGAATTATTGGTTACTTCTCCAGAACCTGCTAACAACTTTCACCTTTGGTAGCTAGTATCTGATTGATACCTGTAACGCAGAGGGTTAATTTTCACCTCGCAGAAATGTCATGCTGTTCCCAGTATTCATGCTGTTCACCCTCGTCCTTCTTCCCCCTGTGTACAATTGGTTGTCTAAACAGCCATGAAAAAAACTGTTCTTGGTCTCCTCAGAACAAAAGCGAGTCTGCTGTATCACTGAAATTTCATTTTTTGAAAGTGTAAATGTGAAAAAACTGCCTTCTCAAACAAGTTTCTTTTGAGATAGGCAAATCTCTCAACAATTATTTGCATTCCTCAAGTTACAGAGTAGCACTATAGCTACTAAAATTTCTCCTGGAAAACTGCCTGTTTCTTTAGAAACACAACTAGAGTTAAATGTCACACAACTGGGCTTCATAGCAAAGATTGCCATTGTAGGGACAGGGGATGAAGTTTTCCTGGTTTTATATGTTATGTAGGTCTTTACTGGAAAGCTATACAGCAGATTGCTGGATATTAATAATAAGAAGGAGGGATTTCCCCTTTTTTGTTTCAGGGAGTTGTTTAGGTCCTCAGATATTAACTCATTCAGAATAAATCAGGAACACTGAGTATCTAGACACTTACTTGAAAAGATTTCAAAACACCTTAAAAACATGGTCAACTACTTGTGACTGCATTGATTTCTGAGACTGACATATGGTTAACACAAATTATTAATAAAATTAGAATTACTTTCCTATTGCTTCCTTGTCATTGGCTGAACACAGACAGAGTTTGAATTGCAAGGAGGCAAGCTGCAGGAAGCACCAACCATTTGTCAGTAAAAGCGAGAGAGCTAGATATATCCTTACATGTACATTGTAACCATATAGTACTAGTATACAGTTACATAATGACATAACCTGTTACAAGACCTAGGAAACCAAGAAATTGTTTTGAGGGTGGTATTTCATGTTCTCTTTTAATGCATACCAACAATACTTCGAAACATATTATATTAATGCCCCCAAACAGACAAGAGGGAAAAAAAAAAAAAAAAAAAAAGAAATGCCCTCAAAAAAATATTTCCTCTGGGTTTGTGCCTCCCAACAGCTTCCAGTGAATTTATTAGAAAGTGTATTAGAAAAAAATTAGAAGAGCAATAAAAACTCCAAAGAGACAGAAACATGAAAACCCAAGCAAACTATTATTCCTCAGAGTCTAAAACACAAGATCCCTAATAGCTCCTTGTTAGCGTTAACAATCCCACACGCAATAAAAAAGAGAAATTAAAGGCTTTGAGCTTTGCCAGGAAGGATGCTTGCGATAGTGACAGTTTCTTGGTCTGAGTTGAGAAGTGTAGATTTCCAGACTTGGGCACAGCCATGTTCCAGACTGCACTGAGGCAGGAGCTCAGTAGCTGCAGCTGACAACAGAAAGCAAAGTAACAGAAAACATCCTAGAAGATGACTGTATGTGTCCAAAAGCAAAATGCATTTTTTTAAAGTCTTTTTCTCTAATTAAGCAAGATGTAACAAGCTTGCCTTTGCTTTTGCTCAAAACCAAACCCAACCTTCTTGTAAAAGAGGAAAAGCTTCATTGTCTGAATTTTATTGTAACATTGTATTCCTATGCAAATGCTTGCATACATATATAAAGTAGAGAACAGATACTTAATGACAGCTGCAATTAACATACTGTATTTTACGGGTTCAGGACAAGCACCAACTAAAGAAAAAGTATATTATTGAGCTCTGGGGTGATCATGATAAGCATACAACTACATGGTCTTAGGTATAATTATACTTCCTTAAAGTCTGCTAATCTGCAATAAATTCTCATTTTAAATTCAATGTGGAACTGGGTCTAATTTCATTCCACTTCCCAAGTAACGGCCGGGACTGAAACTGGCATAGATTGTACACTGCTTCCCTTTCATTGACCACAGAGGTGTTGATTTATGATATGTCATAGGAGATGCAATCTCTAGTTTTACACCATTTGGAATAACACGTTTTCAAGATTGATATCGACTGAGAAGTCTGACGTGCTCTAAGAACGAAGAGTGTGAGGAAGAAAGGATAGTATCTGCCCCACCGAATTCCGATTGGTGTTATCTTATTCCGTGCTTCTAAGAAATAAAAAATAGCGCGGTAGTATATTCTGCTAAATGAAAACAAAGAAACACCTGGAAGTTCCCTTCATGTTACTGAATACTGAATCACGATGCTCATTATTATTACAGACAGCCAATATGGCTTGTTTTACATAATTACTTATAGTGTGAGCATACAAACATATCTATGCATCTTCTCCTAACATCATAATAAATGTCCCAATTTAGGCGATTAAAATTTATAAAATTAGATGCTAAAATTCTTCTAAAAGTGTCAATTTGTGTTCAGTTCAGAGTCCTGCTGGGTTGCCTCAGAAGCACTGGTGCTGGTGTACTGCCTCTGCATCACATCAATAAACCTGGTTTGGTAAGAATTGCTAAGGGCATATTGTGGATCCTCACAGTGCTGCTGCCTTGATAAACTAGGGTTGCAGGAGCAAGATGCCCTTGCTGTCCAAAGGCAACATGCACCAAGTAAAGTATCTGTCATAGTGACAATTACAAATGTGCACGGAGATGGGCAGATTTCAAATGGGATTTTAAAAAGAATGTAGCAAGAACAAGGCAACAAAAGGAACAGGACATTGTAAGCAGCAGGTCACATCTTGTGGGAGAATTTCTGGACTGATAATTTGAAAAACTGCTTCTAGGTCAACTGAAAAAGGAGCATAGTACATGCATGTCCTTAGACAACTAGTTAGCTAACAAAACATAAATTAGAGCTACGAGGGAATGACAATTTTGCTACGAAAAACTTTCCGTTAATCTTCAGAGGCTGTGTTAAAAACTTTGACTTCCCAAATCAGTATGGGATTATTTTGGCAGAAATAGAAACGGGTTTTTTTCTGCGTTTTTCTGTGGAAAGCACAGTTGTCGGTGATAAAAATCTTCAGTCTTGTGGAAAACAGGGGGCATAATTAGATGTAATGTACATTGAAAATGACTAAATAGGAGCAGGGAACACAAAGTTAACTGCTGTGGCGTTGACTGGCATCTTGAACTTCGGGACTGGCAGTCCTGTAGCGAAGTGCGCTATTCTTCCACACCCACATAAAGAAATGCAATTCACTGAATTCCACCTGCAAATACCAGCCATGGAGGACGTTTATTCTTTTAGTTTTCCCACTAGTTCATCTAAGAAACAAGTCTGTGAACTTTACATGACTTCCTGTTATGATAGAAAGTATTATGTTTTTTTCACTTTAAAACAATCAGTTGTTTTTAATTAATCAATGCAATTAAACATAACTACTGGTTAAAATGTCCCATCAGCCAAAGTGCATTCCTTTTAAAATACAACAGCAGTCCAGTATCCTGAACATTTGAAAACATTCCTGACCTTTTCGTGTGGGTAGAATAAGCCTGTGTGTTTCGAGCGGAAAGGGGAGAAGCACGTACATTGTTAGCTGATTGGTGTGGGCAGGTAACTCAGAGGAAATGTCAAATCTATGTCCATCAGGAATTTACCTAGCTTCTTCAGACTTCTTTGTGCATGTGCTGACTTCATGTTCTGTGCAGATTTTATAACTATATTTAACATGCATTTTGCACGATGTGCATATAATATTCTCTGTGTATGGTGTACGCACATATGAATATTTGTCCTTAATAATTACCCAGGAAGCTGTGCTTCTAACTAAATTTGATCTTTATCACCCTGTTCAGCAAGTTTCCAGAGGAATTTTTTATCTTTACTACTCTTAACTTTGCTTCCTAAGCAAATTAAATAAAGCAGCCAGGTGTGATGTGTCTCCCTGTCACTGCATAGTGTCTTTTGAACTAACTGGGAAATTCCAGCAATTTAACAGAGGGCAAATAGTATCCTATGTACTCCTAGCCATTTCATGGAAATGGATGCATAGGTAAAGACGACACCAGAGAGTATTATGTGCTGTTTGAAAAACTGCAGCGTACATTTCACTCATCAACAAATCTGCATGTTAGAGGAAATATTTCTGCCCTAGCATGGAGAAGCTTCAGCTGGAGTTTGCGCCTTGCTGAACTCCAAGGAGTCTAATTATGAGCTCCAAGTCTGTAAGAAACCAGGTATCTCATCAGTCTCACAGTTCTTGGAACGACTTTCATTATGTCATAATGTTGTACCGAAAACTGTACAAAATGTTTCAGCCACTGATGTTACAGTGGACTATTTATAGGATTTTTTTTTGGTTTTTTTCTTTCTTTATCATGCCCTTGCCTTACATGCAGCAAATAAAGCAGACATCTAATATACTGCTCACCTTCAAAGCATGATGGAAGGTATGCTGGAAGTTCTATGATCTAACCAGAACTGGGTGCTGCAGTTCTGCGTGAACTGAGCTTTACATCCATATGAAATACATTTGCAAATTGTTGTGTTGAGATTGACTTGTTTTGGAAGTGGGATGAAGTGCAATTACATTGTTCAGTGCACCTTCATGAAACCTGATTTTTTAAAGATACCCACGCTCAGGACTTTTCCTCATAAAAGGGGTCTGTTTCAAGAAATATCTCTCAGTTTAAATAATTTGGAGGAAGGGTTATTTAAGAGGTCTGAATGTTGCAACAACATGAAAAAACGTCTTCTGCTACTTCATCGTACTTAGAAAAAAATAGTTTCAGTCAGGAGTAAGTTTGAGAGGTAAAAATTTCTTGAAGTCAGCAGTAACTGAAACCAGGAAATTACAAAGGAAATGCCTAAGCTGTCATAACTCTTTGAGTTCATCGGTAGAATCTCTGTATTAAAGACTCATACATTGCTTGCTCTAGATACCTTGAGGGTCTTGGCTGCTCTTGCAATTTCCAGTCTGTCAGAAGAACAGGTTTTCTACTGCTGGAAGTAACGACAGAATCTCAGAAGTGTTTAACGTTACTTTTTCGTGATGTCATGGAACAGCGTGAAGTTACAGACTATGGGTACGGCTTCTCAAGCAACACCGTGTCTTCTGTTACGTTAGCCACACTGTTCATCAAAGTTACTGCGATTTCACTACACAGACTGGTTTTGGCCCTTCAAAAGCCTTCTGGAGTCACACACATCCCTCACGCGTTTTACTCTGCCAACGATCCAATGTTAATTTTACCACGTCCTCACCTCACGACCACTGCACGGCATTAGCCGAGGCCCCTCCGCTGCACCTTCCTTCATTCCCTAATGCCGTTGATGTTGGAAGCCCCGCAGCCCTTGTGGGCCACCAAACTGGAGGCCTGGCATCCTCCCTGCCAGAACCAGCGTCTCCTGCGTTCGGTGTGGCCGGCACCTGTGCTCCTGAGGAGCTATTCCGCCGCAACCCTTGGCTTTACCTCACGGGAAACACATGGCAGCTGTCCTTCAAGGAAATTATATTGTAACCCCTCTCGTTCTGCCCGGGTGTAGCTCGCTCACAAGGCGGGTGGAGGCCGGCGCCTGGTGAAGCCATGCTGCCCCTGCCCCGCCGCCCCCCGAGGGCAGACACCTCCCGCGCAGCCCGCGGGGCTCTGCCCCTCCTGAGGCGCCGCTGCCTGCAGCGCCCCGCGCGGGGCTCCAGAGGGCCGGGCTCGGGCACGGCGCCGGCCTGCCCGCTGGGTCCGAGGGAGCCGGGGCAGCTCCGGGCCGCCTGAGGCACCAGTGCCGCCGCGGCCGCCCCGCCTCGGGGCCGCCCCGCCGGGCAGCCGCCGCCTGGGGCGAGTCCCGGCGGCAGCGTGCGGGCCGCCGGCCGCCTCTGCGCGGAGCAGCCAGTAAGGGGCGCTGGGCGGCGGGTTTGGCGTGCGGCGGAGCGGGCTGCGGATCACCTGCGGCAGCGGGGGGGCCGGGGAGCTCCGCCTCCCCGTCCTCCCCCGGTTAATCGCATCCCCCTCCTCCCGTGGCAGGCACCGGCGGCGAGGCGGCTGGGCAGAGCTGTCAGCCTGCTGCAGGCGTACGGGCGCCCGCACCCCGCCGGCAGGGAGGGCCGGGCTGGGGCTGCCGGCCCCGCCGCCCTCGCATTTGCCCCAGCCCGGTGTCGGCGCGGCCGTGAGCCGCCTGCCGCCGCCTCCCCGCGGGGAACCGCCGCCGCCCGCCCGGGCACCGGGAGCAGCGCCCGGGAGCAGGAGACAGAGGGGGAGCCATGGCCGAGGGGGGCGAGGGCGAGGACGAGATCCAGTTCCTGCGAACTGTAAGCGCCGGGCTTGCCTCCCCACCTCCGCGCGGCGTGGGGCAGCGGCCGGGGCCGTGCGGGAGGAGCGGGGCGGCTGGCGGCGCCCGGACCCTGCCCTGAGCTGCGGGCGGCGGGCACCCGGGCGTCGCGGGGGGGGGTGTCCTGCCCGGGAGGGTGCAGCGGGCCCCGCCGCTCCGGGGCGCTCCTGTCAGGGCGGGTGCGGAGCCCCCAGCCCTTTCCCTCTCCACCGGGCAGCACCCGCGGGGGCCGTAACTCCCCGCCGGGCGCGGGGCTGAGGCGCGGGGCTGAGGCGCGGGCAGGGCGCTCCCGCCGCCTCCCGCAGGTACCTCCGCGCTGCCGCCCCCCGCCCGTGCGCTCGCCTACTGCGGATCCTAACCCAGCAGCCCTCCCAGCCTAAAAGCTGCAATCACACTCTTGCAAAAATAGAATTAAAAAAAAACCCAACCAACCCAATCACCTCTCCCACCCCACCCCCTCTCTACCAAGCTTCCCACTAACTTGCAGGCGTTCTGGCTGAACACAGATTAATAACGTGTGGGTTATCTTTTTTTTTTTTTTTTTTTTTTTTTGTGTGTGTGTGTGTGAGCATCCTTCCTTTACTTCTGTTTTCTTCAGTCCAAAGCATGTGAAGGCACTGGAGTGTTAGTTTCTTCCTTCCGTTTAATTAATACATCAGAACTGCTGCATTTTATGCTCATCTGGATTATTTTTCTTCAAGCCATGCTTTTTATTTACCTCCTGGGCCATCTCCCAAGTGCTGTTTCCATGCACAACCCTAGCAAGTTTTGCAGATGGGCATATTTGAGTGGTGGTGTACGCGAGCCCTATCACAGTTGGAGGAAAAATTGCTGAGGCATTTGTTAAGTGGAGCTAAACCCACGGGTAAAGCTCAGCTTGCTTTTTATTTAGTGCAGTCGGGTTTAGAAAACATTTCTGATCAGTGTCTTGTAAGAAAATACATTGGCAAAGGAGGGGAAAGCAAGCCACGCAGTCTACGTGAAGCATACTCATATGCTGTGTGCAGAATCGTGAATCCCAGGTTGCGGTCATCTTATGTTTATTTCAATCAGTAACTGTAAAATAACATATACATGCTGTTATTCTTTTTTTTATTATTATTATTGATTGATTGAGGATTCTTAGAAAATCTGGCTTTATGGGGAATACAGCTGTTATGCAACGCTGGCATGAAGATCGTCAACTTTTTTCCCCTCGGCGTTCTGTGACTTCTATTGTAGTGTTGCCTAACACCTAAAGACCAAACAGATGGATGCTTCTTTGAAAGATAATTTGTCATTTCGATTTACGCGAGTTTTATTATTAGTACTTCTCACTGGTAAACATTTTTGGAGGACTTGTACAACGACAGTCTTCCTGCAGGTTTGCATGTTTAAGCTTAGCTCATGGGAGGGCTGTTATCTGAATGCTTAATAGGGAGAGAGAAGCAGTGAGCATGCTAATGGTGCTCAGCACATCTACGGTAACGTTAAACTACAGCATCTGACAGCAGCAGCATGTTATGTAAAGCAGCACTCACGATAAAATGTGTCAGGCTTTGTACAGATCTGGCCAGCCCAGCCTTAGAAGATACTCTAAAACTTCCTAGAATGTTGTGGTGGTGATAAAATGACCTTGAATGTGGTAAACTGAGGCATGAGGGGGAATGCTTTTTGTGTAGTGAAATAAAAAAGGCCTGAAAAACATCCTTTCCTTGTGAAGTTGTGAATCTCTGATGTTTAGCAGTATGTTAGTGATTTTTACTCCTCTTTTCCTTCCGCTTTGTCAAAGTTTTTGAACATGACTTGGAAAAGTCAGTTGCTTTAAGACATATAATTGATGTAGACTTCCTTTCATCTATTCTTAGAAAACTTGGATTAGTATTCTCTAAAGCTATCAGATGTGGGTAACTTTCTGAATGACATTGATAGAAAGCACTGGAAATTGGATATTACCTGGTAATCGCTGCGGTTTCTCTTCTGGATATTTTTTTTTTAAAAACGGTAGTTAGGGACAGATGAATTCATAAATGGCTTGGTAGATAAAATAGAACTTTTCAAAGAACACCTTATGCAAGTGAAAAAGCTTTCCATGCTTTGAATACCTTAATGATGACATCTGTAGGCCTGCTAGATGGAAACAGTGCTCTTCGTTTTTTCTTCTCTTCACAGGACCTGATAAACTTTCTGAAATTTTGGGTTCTCTTTTTGGTGTTTCAAAATTACCGTACCATCTTTAGAGTACGCCCTGGCATGTAAACACAATATTTTTTTTTTTTAATGTTTAAAGAGAAATATGAGATTTTATTAAATAAAGAAAATAGTCTTTCTTTGCATCAAGCTACCGAACAGCATTTGTACTTGCCATCTAGATGTTGACCGGTAATATCCATTTCCCTTCTTCTTCATGCAGTCCTGTTTGCCTAATGACTCCTCTTCTTAATTTGCTGGTTTTATTCTAATTTTTTGATAAGGTGGCATCATGTATTTCCTCCTACAGATTTTGCTGCTAGGATGGATTCCTGTTTCTTTTGGGAACAATTTGAGTTTGATATGGCACTTCTGAGAAGGGAATGTAACCTGTTGCCGCCCGGCACTTCTGGAAGCATCGGTTTTTATGTTGTTTGAGCTAACTTCAGACAGACTGGAATCCAGCTCTGTGCTGGTCAGTTCTCAGGGAAATCTTCTATGGTCCTGGGAACGACGTGCTTCTCCACACAGACAGGGGTCTCTTCCTCGTTACTTTGCTGAATACTCCAGCTGGAGATGACCTTGTGATATGTGTAGCCTTTTTTGGGCTTGGAAGTACCTTCTCCTGACTTTTCCCACTGAATGCGCACACATTGTGCAAGAGAAGTGAAGAGGTGCGAGTGCCCTGCTCTAGCTTTTATTAGTTGTGCTCTGGGGAGGACTTTTTCCCTGTAAAGGATTGCTTTCTTTTTTTAACTAGGAGAAAGGAGAAACGTGTGCAAAACACTTACATTGTTTAGTCTTTACAGTCAAGAATCTGAAACTTTTATAGTTAATACGGAAATGACCTGGTTAGTGTGGTTTCTTTGGTTGGGTTTTGTTTGTTTTTTTAGGATGTGTAAATTGACCAGAGTGAAAATAATTCAGAGTTCCAGGAGAGAACAGAAAATGTTTTTGCCTAATGCACCTGTGCAAGGATTGTTTTTTGTGCAGCAGAACCCCCCTAAGGGAAGGCTTTTGTGTGGAGTGGGTGGTAAGCTGATGAGAGGATTAAAACAATTGCAGTACTTCACCAAAATACTGCCTATGAATATCCCTTCTGTCGGTTTAAGGTGTCCTGAATTTTGGGAGCACTATGTACCTAAGAGTGGTGAGAAATGTGTAATGTAGCTGTTTGATCTTGTGGTGTTCCTGATGCCAGTACGGATAGTTTTCTGGAGTTGTGGAGGTTCTTAAATTAGAGGCAAGTCATCTTTTCTACGTTTGTGGTAGCAGACACCACCAGAACACACCAAGTAAGGCTGACAGGGTTATGGTCTTTCTCGACTGTCTTCTGAGGCAGTGAAGACTACCAAGCCTGTCAGGAACCAGAAGCATAATCAGTGTGAGCAGCACATTTTCCCCAGGTCTGTTGGAGTCGTCTTCTCCTTTTCATCTCTTCCCCTTTTTTTCTTTTTAAGGTTGGAACGCTGATGTTAGACCGTGTGCTCTCTTCTAATGCTTTTTTCTTTTTTCTTTTTTTTTTTTTCTTCATGTGTTTGATCGGCAACTTGCAGTAAAATAGGATCTTTTGCTTGTGTGAACATACTCTGTGCTGCCTTATTTGCTACATGGACTTGATTGTTCTGAGTGTGACTGTCAGAGAGAAGTGTAAGACTACTTTCCAACACTGGAAAAGGGCTTTTAAATGAAGTTAAACATTATTTAAGATTCATGTTTGACATGCAAAAGATTTTATTCACTCAGTGCTGGGATTTAATATTTCAGATTATAAAAGAATGGAGTCTATGGCAGAGAATTTTTCTGCATTCTGAAATGAACAATGTAAGGTGGTCACATTTCAAGGGCAGGAATCCTGTAATCCCAGAGTCACTTCAGTTCCAGATATTCTTCATTACGGCAGCATTTAAACAATGAATGTCACTTTAAATCTGACTAAAAATCATATGCTTAGATGCTATCCTGAATGAAGATTCTGTGGAATCAGAGGACACAAAAGGAACCTGGAAAAACAAGGTTAGAAGATTATTGTAAAATAAGTAACTAAACATGAGAAGAATTGTTATGTGAATCTCTTGGTGAAATAGAATTTATTTGTTGGTTTTTTTGTTGTTAAATCCCTCGATGCTTTTCATATGCTGCTTATCTTTAAAGGGGTCTCTCAAAATATGTTAGATTCTGGTAGCTGCAGTCATCAAACATAAAAACACAGCTGCCAGAATGCACTGAAGAAAATGCTCAAAAGCAATCTTGGATATTAGAAGCAATTTTAGAAGGAAAGAACACTGAAAAACACTTTGGTTAGCCTTTTTTTTTTTTAATGTTAAAAAGTATTTCTCGTACCTGTCAGTATGTGACTTCTGAAGATTCACAAGGTACTGGCATGAGAGACCACTGTTTAACAGCTCATGTGAGGGATGGCGTGGCTGAGATTGCAGCATTTGTACCTTCCTCTCTAAGGCACTGCACTGCAGTACAGATACCGAATATGATCTCAAATTCTATTTTGGAATTGAGCTGGACAGGCTGTTTGTAGTGAACAGGTTTTAGCTAGGACATGCAGTCTGCTTTTTATTTGGGAATTGTGTGAAAATTTTCTATATGAATTTTTTGATTCCAAAATTGTTTGACAAACATTTTATATGACCATTCAGGTGATATTACTGGATAAGATCAGCTGTCTAGTCTGTGTACTGTCTGGTCCAGTCTTCTGCATCTGGAAGTTGTCTGAATCGGATGTGTGAGCAGGAGGCTGAGGAAGCTCTGTAGCAAACGGTTGGTCCACCAGGGAAGTTATTTGCTCTGTGAATTGGTTGACTGATGTTCTGAGAGCCAGAGAGCTGCTCTTCCTTCAGTATCTGAAGATGCTTTGATGCACCGTGCTTTTCAGTGTCCTGAAGTGGGAGGAAAGTCTATTGCAGGAACTTAAGCTGTGGGCAGATGGTAAAGAGACGATTCCAGTTAATTTCTGACCCAAGATTTAGAATGGTCCTAAGAGCTCTGTCTGCCTTTCACTTCTTGATCTGAATGCTATATTATGACAGCATATTGTAAAGGTGGTTATCCTCTTATATAGTGGTGTGGAAAGTGCACAGGTTGATTCTAATTCAGGAAAGTACACCAGTCTTTCTGGCGTGCGAATAGGGGTGTGTATTTCTCTGAATCAAGATAAAAGATTGGAAACCATCTGTGTGGGGAAATACTGACAGTGGGCTGCATCCAGGAAGTATCTGAATTACACTGAAAATGCAAAAACCTTTTTATTCTGATTTTTATACTTACAGGTGCTTCATGTTAAAACTCTGAGTTAGTTTTGTTTTTCTTAATTAATTAAATTAAACGTTTTGTTTAAATTTCCTGAATTGTCTGAAGAAGTAGGCTTGGCTTTGTGGAGAATGGCAAAAGAAAACTCAGAAACCGTGTATGTATTCCTATACTTCCTAATAAAACTTCAGTGACACAAATTTGTCTGTTTGGCATCATGGTACTAGTACAGAAATAAACATTGGACTGTAAAATGAACACATTTTATCAGGGTAAATGAAAGAATTGTAACTTTCTCTTACTGTGGTTGTTGCAGTTTTAGTTGTGATTGATGGAACACGTCAGCAATGTGTTTTCTATATTGTGGCTATCTAAATTTTTTTTTTTTCTTAATTTGTGCACAAAAAGAGTAGTTATTCATTAGCAAATAGTTCCTTGCAAGTGCTATACAGAAGTCTCATGGAATGGAGTTCTGCTTCATTGTCATACATATGTACCACACATTTGTGGCTGTATCTTAAGTGTTGGTAAGAATAGCTAAAATAAATACATTAGTCAAAGCAATGGTTTTTGTTTTTTTTTTTATAGTACCATTTCTAAAAAATATTTGGGTTTTGCATATGTAAGTTTTAATGGGCCTCATGGCCACCCCTGTGGAGCACTGTTCAACGTCTTGGGAGTGAAACTCTGATCCCTGTGAAGGCAGAGCTATTGATTTCAGTGTAACCAGGATTTCATATCCAGCCTTTGTTTGCAGGCAGAATGGCTAGGAGTGTGCATATAATAGTTGTTCCTGTGTAAATGCAGGTTTGTTTCTGAAAACTGCTAAAAAACTCTATGGGAAGATTCAGTCTTCTGGTTGGATTTGCTCCTAGCTCTGATACTGTTAGATTCTCGTTATGGCTTACGTCCTGAATCCATTAGCTCATCACTTCTGGGAAATTAAGCTCTATGAATTTTTGGAGATGGCTGTCCCTTTCATGGTACTGATGTAGAAATAAAATTGCAGCAATTCTCTGCTTGTATTTTATATTGGAGAGGGGCTTGCTTTTTTACCGATCATCAATGAGAATTTTGCAATTGATTGCAGGTGGACACAGTTCCTCAGAAGAATAAATTCTCCAGACAAGTAATTTCTAAGGTTGAAAGAGTAATGTTTTCCTGTTGATACCATTCAGACTTCATCTCTGAACAAAAGTGGTCCCCTCTTTTGTGAGGGAAGTCCTGTATCTCTTAAGTGAGAACTTCTTATTGACATATAAAACTACCAGAAGCCGAGTTCTGCCTTGATTGAGCTACTTGGTTTGAATTTTCTGCTAGAGCATTAGGAGAACAGAGGAAGTAGCTAATAAAGTACATGATCAGAGCACCCTAATTTTCTTTTATTTTGTCCAAATTCATCCATATGTGCTACACAAGTAACTGTTTCATTTGGTCTGACTTTTCCTTTCTTGGTATGTACTTGCATTCATAACATCAGTTCTTGAAGTAATATTAATGTTACTCTGAAGGAGGAGGAAGAGGGGTATGATTTTTCTCAAGAACAAGAAAGGGAAAAAAAACCCTAACCACCAAAACCTGAACTAGTAAAATGACCGGAAAAGTAAGTGCCAGGGCAGACTTTGCCCTACTGTCTTGTCAGTGCTTTTTCTTATTTAGATTAAAAAGCTTTAACAGACAGCTTTATAAAATGTGGTAAATAAAATGAGGAAACCTTAAGCGCAACGTATTTTCTTCTAATGAAAGCTGACATGTGAATTCTGTTACTTTGTCCTTCAGACAGCTTGAAAACACCCATTTTAAACCTGAGCTGCGGTCAGGTGAAAGCGAGAACAGAGCACTCTAATTATTGACACAGTTACACCCTGGGATTCCTCCCAATAGCAAAGGAAGGATAGCCTGGCATAATTTTCTGTCTCCCGTCTGTATTCTGCTGAAGACGTACGCTATGTTTTGCAAGTGCATGGCACTTACGCCATGCCTGGCTGTGTTGTCTATCCCACTCTGGAATGGAAGGCTTCTCGAAGAGGCAGCCTGATGCATCTCAGTAATTGAGAAAAGGCAAAAAGGAACTAGTTCAGATGACAGTTCAAGCCTCTTAAAGGCAACCACAGCAACGCAGAGCTCACTGCAATGCTCTGCGCCCATCAGGGGCACAGCAGTGATATTTCTTTGTTCTCTATTGTAACAAATAGAGCACCTGAGGGCAGCCCCTGCCTGCAGCAGCAGCGCAGTGAAGGTCACCCCAGTTTCCTAACAAAGACTAGCAGGAACTCCCATGTGCTTTTCCTGCAGTGTAGTTTTATGCTGTGCTCCCTTGTTAATAGGCGTGAGATTCATTAACTAGTTATGTATTTACTTACGAAAGAACTCTTGCTTTTCTTTGTCATTTTTTACATAATAATGGTGGTGTAACTTGTCAGGTGAAGGGTTTACACTCTTCATATATGTTGCTATGTCTAGATTCTGATGATACGTTACTCAGCTGTAGATTTGAACAAATGTATATTTGAGGCGTGTACTGCAATTCAGCAGAAGCTTTGCTTAGCTTAGCTTTTCAGAAGTGCTTAATAAAACCAAACTGGTACCTATGTGCCTACTGTTTGGCAAGTGAAAGATGTGACAGGTAAGGTGACATAATATGAGCTATATTCACTTATTTGATAGTCACAATTTCTGTTTAAATGTAATGCTGTAATGGTCAGCTTTACAGTAATACTGTGTTGAGAGGAGCATTCACACCAGCAGCTGCATTAAATTTTAAATAAAAAGATGGGTTCACTCTTTTAGTGTTGGGATGTACTTCAATGTTTATCAGTCAGGAATGACTTCCTTCTAATTACTACTGCTTGATGAAAATTGGAAATCTAATATTACCTAGTAATGCAGTAGACTTCCCAGAGGGACTTTGGCAAAATTTGATGAGGTATCACTCTGAAAGGCGCATGGATCAGTTAATTTTTAACATGGAAGACGTTTTAGTGCAGGACAGTTTCTTTGTTGATTTGGTTTCATTCATATTCTAAACACTATAGGACCACAAAGAAGGAGTAATAAGATCACTACATTTTATGAGGCAGCTTCCCAGAGGATTTCAGAGTAATTAGTGCTATACAACAACTTATGTCTGTTACCTGATTGTTTTTTACTCGACTGTGGGAAATAATACCTGATGGATATTAGTTGGCAGAACCAAATGCTGAACACTGGCATGTTTTGCTTCTCTGCGGCTTGTGAAAACTCTGGAATCCTGCTGTGAAAACTGAGTGCACTGAATGTGAAGAATATCCCTGCTTAAATCCTTTTTTCGGAGGAACAATGGGAGGAAGCAACACAAAATTTTCATTGGCTGCCTGTGAGTTTACCTGGGGATTGCCAGACAGTGGAGTTATATTAGTGGAATCAAGCCAGAAATGGCTGTCTCTTATACCTGTATTTTTTCCTTGCAGGGCAGGCAGAGCTGGAAAACATGACTGCCTGGGCTCTGTGTGGGGTGTATTCTTTCATAAAAGAAAAATGGTGAAAGAGGAAGGTATATTCCTTTGCTGATTATGCCAGCTAATTTCCCTTGGTGTATGAGCATCTTCCATTCCTGTGATGGCCAAGTAGAATTCCTTATACAGGAATTTAGGTGGGGGAATGAATGGATTTTAAAGAGTGTTCAAAGTAATCCTGGGTAATTGGGTAGATCTGCTTAAGGCTTAGTGAACTACTGGATACGTGGATGCATTTGTTACAGAAAATGGGAACTAGGAAAACTCTCCAAACCAGACGATGGTTTAGAAAGCCGACACTGGCTTATTGCCGTGCTGGGTGCATGGGGGACCTTCCCTCCTGACACGCACACCGAGTTTCTGGAGGGTATACGCGATATACAGTGGAGAACTTGCGTGCCCACAGGACGCTGCATGTTCGTTTTCATTCGCACACAGGACTGGTTGCGCGTTTCTGGCTCCCATGGCAGGTCAGTGCGCCCTCAGCGAGCGCTGCTGACGGCTGTTACCAGCCACGCGCGCTCCCCAAGCGGGGCTTTACCCTCCTTCGGGGTGGGGGGAGCTATTGGAGTTGGGGGTCCAGATCTGCCATTACCACAGTTGCCTTTGTCCTACTTCCAACGGATTTTCTGTGGATCACAACAGTTTATCGGCGTGTCTCCTCTGGCGGCCAGAACTCTTCCACTTGGAGGCTTCTTTCTGTGTAATTTCCATAAGGGTGTTCTCCTTATCTGCTCTTTGTTTCCCAAGGTTGACTCCCTTGATTATAGAAATCCTTTCATCCATCAGTTTTGATGACCTGAGTGGGTGGGTCAGCTTGACAGGAACTTTGTGCACTTACTCTTGTTTAACATGTAGTTAAACACTAAATCAGAGTTTGGTAATTCAGGAGTTTAGGCAACACAGTTACTGATAATTGATCCTCACTGTGGGTCAGGAATGTAGCCATACTGATAAATTTTAAAATCACTTACGGTGTGTTTGTTTTCTAGTTGTAAAGCAGAATAATTTCTATAACTTATATAGAATATAATATATTATAAGCAGAAGCTTGCTAGGCGCAAGCTAGATGATTAAACCTCTGTGTACGGCCACATGACCTTCATCCTGAAGCAGTCTTTGATAAAGTATTTGGTTTCAATGATGACAGCAGCCACCTAAATATCTGTAGCCCTACAACAGTCATGAGAATGCTGTGTGATTCTAGCACTGAGGGCTAGACTGAAAATAAGCGTCAATCATGTGACTTCATATTTCTATTTTCTGCGTTTACAAAGTAGATTTTGCAATGCTAATGCATAGGCAGTTACGTGCACTTATGCAGCCTTGTTGCAAGTACCAGGGAGATCGAATGCATATCCACTTTTCCATGCAACAGAAAAGTAAACCCCCCAAAATTCACAATGTGTTGTGGGGAAAGACTTAGTAAAAATAAAATGGGGATGGAGAAAACATGTCTTCTGGTGTTACAAGTAATTTAATAGCCCTTCATTGCTAAAGAGTTGGATTAACCTTCTTTTTTAAAAGCTTGTATTAAATAAATCTTGGGTTGGGGTTTTTCTTCTGCCTAAGTTGACACAGAAGGCAAAGACTTGTTTCAGGATTTGACACATACCGGTAGACAGCTGAAGGAACCACACTCATGCAGATGTGAAATGGTTCATTCATGAAAACTATCATGGCAAGTGTGGCTGAAGAGATCTAACTCTCCTAATAAAGGAACTGATTGAGATGAGTCTGTAAATAACACTATGAATTCTCAGGACCAGAAATGTTAGATAACATTGCTGAAGTGTGATTGAGGCAAAGAATCCATGGAGCAGTACCATCACATTTAAACACAGTGCTGGAATAGTATGGATAACAGGGGTAAGAGTTGTATTTATTGGTGTGTACGCAAGAAGTCTTGATTAATTTCTTGTAGTCTTGGAATTACGTAGCAAGTCCTTCAGAAGAGCTTATGAGCAAAAAAGCACTAGTCTGGTATTTAGTAATTGCAGGAGGGTGATAGCTGCATAGGTCAGTGCAGAAAACTTCTTAAATGTCATGGGTGTTCCATCACTGTTGACTGAATTTCTGTAGGGTGCGCTTATGAAGTAATGATTCACTTACCAAGATGTTCTTGAGCAGGTCTTAGCATGATAGTCTGACTGCTTGTTCAAGTATGCCAGCCATTATTTGCTCTCTAATCACTTTTAATATGTCTGATACAGTGAATATGAATTTTAAAAGTTACTATTATTGATACTGGTGTTTTGATGGAAGAAGACTCTTAAAGTTTGCAAAAAGAAAGGATTGCAAAAGAAATCATCGTGAAGGCCTGATCTCCATTTTGAGCTGACCAGGTCTTGTAGAAACATCCTGTAAGTTTTGTTTTGGTATGAGAAAGCTCCTGAAATCCTGTTGAAGAAATGCTGTTGCACGAATAGTACTTCCAATGTTATGTCTCCAGGTCCATTTCTGAAATCTGTCAGCAGCATCTCGTACAAGAAGAGTACTGTATTTATGCTGTATGTTATCTGCTGGTTCATTTGAAGTTGCTTTTCTTTGGACTTTCAACATCGAAGTCTAAAACCTGTTGTTTAACCTTTCTCCTTCATCCTTTTTCTTGTCACAGCCACTGAGATCCTTGTCTTTTGGTATTGATGGCTTTTCCTGATTTAAAGTTTGACAGAGCTTCAACCTAAGCCTGTGGCAGAACTTGCGGTTGTCATTCAGATTGGTAAAAGGATATTTTCCTGAAGGGGGCTCTCACATTTGGGATTTTTTTTTTTTATTATTCTTATCCTGATTTTATTTCTGTTTTTCTTTTCAACTTCTCTCTTTGTCTGACAAATGGTAAGGTCAAGTTTTTCTTCTTTTTTCCTCTCTCAGAACAAGAGATAAGTGTGTTAAAAATGTCCCATCAATTTTACTAGGAAGGAGAGAGGTTATCTTGAGAACTTCAGACATATGTGTTTCTCCACATCGTTTGTACTGATGTGTGGTTTGTGTGCATTTTCTTTCTCATTCTTTGTGTGCCTGACCTCTGGAAAGCTTCAGCTTATCGAGCTGAAGGACTCCAAAATCCTTGATTTCAAATGGATGGAATTTATCTAGAAAGGGAGAGGGATGGAGCGTAGGAGGGAGGGATGTCAGATCTCATAGGTGAGCTTTGTCATCCTCTTGAGAGGCGTAGCTTGTTGCCTGGCTTGTCTCCAAAATAAAATAGATGCTTTTGCATAGGAAGTGTAATATGACTGAGTTTAGACTCAAAAAGAAACACTTCCATTTTCTGTGGAATTGGAGGAGAAAAATGAGTAATTAGGGAGTGAGAATTAGATTTTCATGTTCCTAAAGGTGAATGGAAGTGTATTTTTCTAGGAGGAATGTGTGGCTCAATTCAGTAAAAGCTGTATACCTGCATTTTTAAATACTGAAATATTGACACCTATTTATTGACTACTGTCCACTGAGAATGTAGGTTTGTTTTGGTTTTTTCCCCCCTTCTGATTTAGGGATTTTCATATCTGGTTTTATCTACTGAAAATTAAACTTATGTGGTTTAAAGGTATATTAAGCTGCAGTGTTGACATATTTTATTGATAATGTTACAGGCATCACTTTATTCTGATTCTGTCAGAAGTAATGTATTGCTCTTTTTTATTTTGAAATTTCTAGTTGAATTCTAGCTTATAATTTGTATGTCAGCTGCAATTGCAGCTGAAGTCTGAATTTCTTCTTGTATTATAAATCTGTTAGTGAAGCAAAATTAGACACTTTCTGTTTTATCCCCTTTTTTATTCTGCTTTCTGTTCTATAGTTTATTTTTTACTTGGCAGCTGCAAAGATGAAAGAGCATCAGTGACAATATTCTTCCCTTCCAAACCAGCTGGTTTTGGGGGTTGCACCCCAGGCTTGGTAAATCACCTCTCTGCAGAGGTCCTGTGCCTGGCTTAAGGAATTGTTTGGCCCCCTCCACAGAGGTAACTCTGAGAAAACCTCTAGGTGAGAGTTACTAGATCAGTTTTCTGAAGCTGTAATCCTGTGGAGTAATCCAATTAGTATAGTGTGTGAGACGTGCTCAACCTTCAGAACTTGCTGGGGGAGGTTTGTTTCCATGCATGGCATTTGCATTGCAGTTTACATTGGGAGGCCTTGCCGCGCTTCTGGATTTACCAACAGAATAAACTGACACGGGTCGGAACACACCTTCAACGAAGGCACGAGTTTAATTGGGTAGTGAACCGGCGGGGAGTGTGAATGCTAACAAAATTACTTCTTCATTATGTACCTGTGTGACTTCCTGTTGATGAGTGAGGGTTTTTATGATCATTTGTGTCTGTTACAGAATTACAGTTTGACAATTGGAACCACATCTAGGGCTTGGGAAGCGCATGTTGTTGTAGTAAGTTCTTACTCAAAAGTTCCAGTTTGCTACTAGTGGGTATACCCTAGTGGTTTGTTTTATTGGGGGGCAGAGAGGCGAGGAGTTCTGAGAGTGAAATAGGTTTGCAGCTTTACTGTATAAACAGAGTAATCAGCTGAAGAAAATCCTTATATTTTCAAAATCTCTAGCTGGATCTCATTTTCCCTGCCTGAGGAATAATTTGTTTAAATGAAAGAAATGCCTAACACAGGCAGGTTGGTATAACAGGTTGTTAAGCACTATTTTGTTAGCAGAAGGCTAGAAGAAAATACTTATGGTACAAATAATTTTCTTTCTTTTTTTTTTTTTTTTGGCCAAAAGCCTAAAAACAAGTCCTGTATTACAAAGGCTGTTTCAAGTAAAAACCTGGCTCTCTTACCTATTGCTTAAATTATATTGCAATCTGAATGTAAATTAATTGATTTTAGTATAATGGCTAGCAGAATAATCTTCTCTGGATCTGCTAAACATTTCATGAATCAATTTTCTGGTCCATGACTGCAAGGGTCTCTGTATGGCCATGTATGTTTTTTATGTCTGGTTCTGTTGTCACTGACGTTAATGTTAAATGTCCTCTAGACTGTAACCAGAGCTGAATCATACACTCACAGCATTATGTGCCATTGTATATAATGGCCTAAATGTGTCAAATGCGTAGCCTTGTCTGCCATTTTAAGCATGATTAATATTTATTAATATTAATCAAATGCTTACACACCAAAAATGTGTGAACTGGCCTTTACACAGTTAGTTTAATGATGTGTACACATTGCTAACTGTCTTTCAAAATATTTACATCTAATTATTGGTAAACTCTTCTAACTCTGCCACACCGACGTGCCATCTTGTCCAATTCAGTAAAGGTAATAACCTGTCCTACGTTCTTCTTTTCTTAGAAGAAAGCTCGAGTTTTTTCTTATTCTACAAACCTTCTCAAAGTCTTGGTTAGGAAACTAAATGTCGTTCTTGCAGAGTAGCATTTGTAATTTGTGTTAGCAATGTGCTTTTTCTGTGGCCAGCATAAATTTTATTATGTCAACCGTGGAACCCAAGGTCAGCTCTAATTTGGACTTGAGGTTACGTATAGTGTTTAGTTTACTCAGGAAGTCTCATATGCTGTGGGAGAGTACTGCTTTTTAAGTGCTTGATACATGCAAAACACTTATTTTTCCTATTTCTTTTACTCTTTTATATTTTATATGTTATATCTTTTTTAAAAATCCTTTTTTCTTGGTCTCTATTGTGAGACTGGGAGACTTGTCTTGAAGCTTTTTGGTGAGTACAATTGCTTTTGTTATTGAAGGAAGTTTTAATTATACTTCAAGGTAAGAAATGATCTTGTCACAAAGCTTCTGTAACATCTTAATCTCTTTGATTTTGTTTTGTGTCTGCAAGCCTAGCTAAAGCTGATTTTGGGAAGCTGTGCAGTGCTGCTCTTTCAGCCTTGTGTTAACTATGGCAATGGGGAAATACTGAAAATGATGCACACTTTCAGGCTCGTTGTAGAGAGCAGGTAAATAGCAAAGCAGGTCTGCTAGTTTTCTGAGTTTATCAGGATAATTCACCTCGCACTTGGAATGCAGCAGAACATATAAGAAAACATAAAGGCATAGAAAAATTCAGGTCTTTACCTTCTACTTGCATTTTGCTACTTTGCCTCGCCTAGCACTTCAACTCCTGGCTTCCAGTAAAACTGAGAGGCTTAAATGGGAAGATCTTCAACTGGCTTTTGGTTACACATCATTGGCATGGCAGTATCTGGTAACGGTCCTTTTCCAGATTATGTCCTGCTGAAATAGTCTGTAAGTTTCTCTTCATTCTTACTGGATTTTCCATACACAGAACCAAACCTTCAGTGCACGCTTGCATATGTTTTATTCTAGAGTAGTCATTGTTTTCCAGTTATCCAGAGACTTCACTATTACTGTAAATGAATTATTACAAATGAGTATGTGGGCTCATGACTGTGTTTGCTTAAAACATTGTATAGCACTTCCTGCTGTGGTTTTTTTTTTTGGTTTTTGTTTTTTTGGTTTTTTTTGGTTGTTGTTGTTGTTGTTTTGTTTTTCTCCTTAAATGCAGGAGTTAATTTGAATCAGAGTAAAGAAGGAAAATCATAGATTGTACACTTGAAAGTGTACATTATTTGCTTTTCTCTTCTGTTTTTCTTGTGGCTGATTCATGGTTATTCTGTACCTTGTAGGGGTTTGCGCATGTCTGGTTTGTTGGGTTTTGGTGTGGGGTTTTTTTGGTGTGTGTGTCTAAACTAACCCATACCTGGAATTGAAACAAATTTTCAAACTCCTAAATTCTTTGAAAACCGCATCTCTCTTTCTTTATGAAGAACTGGAGGGGAAAGCCCTAAATGGTAGTCTTTTGCCTTATTGAAGATGATGCTGAAAAATTGAACAATGTATAAACAACCTCTCGTCCTCTTTTAAAACTAACCCACTGGTATATATTGTTTTGTCCTTTTGGTCCAACTCTTGCTGAAGTGAATGGTAATGTATTTCTTGATTTGGATTTAGTATTCTAAATATATAATTTACTCTAAATAGTTTTTCATATTAAAGATTTTATACCCTGAAGAGATAAGAGCATTGTAAAAATGTTAAACTCATGGTAGTTTTATGATTTAAAAAACCATAGTTTATCACACTTTTTCTTTGGCTAAGGATAAAAAAATATTTTGAAAGATTTTAACATTGTAATATTTATTATAAGGGAGAACAGGAAACTGCTTTTTATGTATTACTTAATACTTTTTGTTTTCAAAGATTCTTGTGACCTTTCGGTTTGGTTCTTTGCAGTCAACCTCTGCGCTTTTTTTTTTTTTTTTTAATTCAGGCAAGCATTAGCCGTACTTTGTCCTGTGAGATTCTGTTTGGTTTTCTTTTTTATTATTATTATTTTTATTTATTTTTTCCTCAAGGTGGAAAGCAAGCTCTAGTCTGTAATTTGTGTTCCTCAGTAAGGAGATACAGTACAGCAAAATCATAAAAAAACCCCTTTTTTTTTTAAGACTGCAAACGTGCTGCTGAAAGCTATAGTAAGGTTTGGGTCAGAGAAGATAAAAGAATCTGGGTGGACTCAAAGACTTCTGTTCTGGAAGGCAGCCTGAAACACCCGTTCGTTCCACTCCTTGTGAGGCCAGGGAAACCATGCTGCAGAAGAGATTTCCATCAAGTCAGTCAACCTGGAAAGGTAGAAAACAGGTCAGAATTGGGCTACCCAGGCTTGGTGCTGACTTCCAGGAGAAATTAATTCCCCATTGGCCTTTCATTGCACTAGCTTCAAATTTCTCAGCAGTAAGAGAAAGCTGGTCTGGAATGGGTTGTTTTTCTCCCGTCAGACCCTCAGTGGTCTATGGAATGCAGTTCTCTCCTTGCACCTGATAATTTTTTGGTGCGTTCAGCTGGAAATGTGAACATTCTACTTAAGTGCTAACAGAAGATTCACACCTCCCGGTGTTCAGGGACTATTTCTTTCATTGGATGTGTAAGAGAATTCAAATGAGAAAGCACAGTCCGTTAGCAATATTAGAATTGACTAGGTTTTGGTTTTGTAACTTCTGTTAGTTCAATAGCGTTCTAATACCCTAACCAGAGGTGATAGCTCTCTTAGCTGTTGTTTGTGTGTTATATTTTCAGATTCAGTCATTGTGCCAAGGATTGGATTGTTGTGTGCTGTGTGTTCAGAAAGTATTTAACAAGTAGTAGAGGCAAACAGGATGCAAACCCCAGTGTATCGTGATTAGCCCAATGCTGCAGAACGTTAATAATCACAGAGAGGAGGTCTTTGAAATGTGTGCAAAGTCCATCGTGATCTTTTGGAATTCAGGGATGTGTCAATTGAAAGTATCATTGTAATTGGTGCATCACAGTGTGATGCTCATGAACTGACTCTGGAGGTTGAGAGAAGCTGCTGTTATGAGATTTGGAGGTGATCCAGGGGACAAACAGAGTATTACTAAAGATTAGCTGATAGAAGTATCATTCCCATCAGATTAATCAACATGACATCTATGAAACTGTGCTACAGCTTGCAGTGTTGAACCTTCCTCTCCAGTATTGTTTTAATTTGAAGACTCTTCTTATGGAGGTTTATTTTTAGGTTGTGTTGTGTTTCTGTGGGGGTTTTTTTGGTTGGTTTTTTTTTTTTTCTTTTCTGTTTTGTTGGGTGGGGTTTGGGGTTTTTTTTGGTTTTGTTTGGTTTGGTTTGTTTTTTTAACAGCATGTTAAGTTACTTCTGCAAAGTTTGTAATGACCTTTTTTCTCTTTATCTTTTATTTTTTTCTCTCTCTCTCTTTTTTTTTTTTTTTCTTTTTTTTTCCCCTTTGGAAAATTTGGGCATTAGAAATTGTGTTGCGTTGTTCTGGTGCATTTCAATGCATTAGTTGCACAGCTCAGCTGGCATGGTTTTGTTGGCAAACGAGGATAAACAAAGGAGATGAGTCATGCCATTTTAGCCTTGGAGCTTGAAAGACAAAGATTGAAAAGTTTTGGTTGCTTGGTTTTGGTTTGGGGGGATTTTTTATTTTATTTTTTTTGTTTCTGGAAGAGGATTGTACACCACGAGAAATGTCATGATTTATGCTTGCTCCTAACTAACTTGAATATGGATTGATTTTTAAACAACAAATATTCTGGTATTCATTTTTCTCTCTGGTTTAGCTTTTTCTTTGGATCAGGTGGAGGAAAATCTGATGGGAGGGCTTGCAAGATACTGGAGTCCAGGCAACTGTGAAAAATTAGGTACCACTTTGTTTAGTTGGAGGGGGTCATAAAGGTCAGTTGTGGAACAAGTATTATGAATTCAGGCTACTTGTTGCTTAAGGAATTTGGGACCTCTGAAACATTTCACCAGTTTAATCTTTGATTAACTCTTGCCCCTCTATCCTGACATTTGGTTAAGAATCTCTGTAGAAAGCCTTTCCACGACTATATTGGTAATTGTAAGTGAAGATAATGAGGGTCCTATCACTACATCTGTTTTTATTACTAGGGAGAGGCTGTGGTCTAGATGACAGCACATTGGCAAAGGAGATGTAGCTTCTGGTTTCTGGAAGTTCATCCTCTGAAGCGGAGGCTTAAGTACAGTGGTGCTGGAAAATAAAACAGCCCTCAGATCCCTCTTTAGGTATAAAAAACCCTCAGCTGATCTGAAGACATGTTATCACTGTATCTTCTACTTCTGCTGCTAAAACTGGATTTGTTAAAATGTGCATCAGTGTGTGTATTCATACCCGGATTTCCATCTATAATGTGAAGATGAAGTTGCATTCCTCTCGCTGTAAATTGCCTGG